>NW_028317943.1:17190250-17797000 GCF_062004578.1 Staurois parvus
CAAGGTACCGTGGCACCTTGAGGTGCCATCTGTGTTCATCAGGGGTACCATAGCATCCTACTTGAGACTGTGCTTGAGCTCCAACTGCTCTGCTGAACTGTTCATTGGCACAAAAGGAGCTTGATCAAGACAGTAAATGAAGAGTAGTGGAAAGGGGAGGTATCTTCCTGAGTCCTGACCTCTCTGTCTTTCCCTACAGTGCAGTACTGTGAAGTATGAACGTTTATGTGTGTGTGTATGTGTTTATGTATCTTTATATGTATCTGTATGTATGTATGTACTTTACTTTTAATCCTGACCCCTAATCCTGCTTGATCAGAACTGTCCGTTGGCTTGTTCACAATAAGGACTGCCACTCCTCTGAAAAGTGATAAATGCTCCGATGGCTTTTCAGAGGCATTTGACAAGTGGTGAGGAGACAATATATGTGCCCCATTCACCCCAGCCGCTGCTTCTACAGCTAAACAGGAAGCAGTTTGCCTTGGTTTTAGGGAACTCCCCAACCACATGTGTGAATAAGCCAATGCATAGGGGTGCCATTAACAATTAATGGCACTCCCAGACATCTGCTAAAGAGCAGCGCATTTTTCTGTGTGTCAGGAACAAGATACATTAATGTGAACCTGGCCCTAAGCCGGCCATAGACTAAGCAATTTTCTTTCCTGCAACCACGGGTTGCAGGAATGAAAATCACTAATTTCCCCCATTAACACAGAGGGTGTTGATGGGGGAATCCCTCCTGCAGAGCCATTGTGTTCTCCCAGTGGGAGGGGGTTGGAGCTCAGAACACATTGATTACTGCTAGTAGTTATAATAGCTGTTAGCAATAATCACTTGTAAAATCCAACAGGCTGGTTATACTCAAGTTGATTGTTCAATCGACTTGGGTACATTCATCCTGCCAATACATTGTTCAATTCTCAGCCAGTCCCTGCCGAACTGGTCGAGATGTGAACTGTCTATGGCCGGCTCTAGACTGGGGGAGGGGCATCAAGACTGAAAATAATTTTAAAAGGTGCAGTGACTGAAAAAAGGTTGAGAAACACTGATGTAACCTGTCAAAGTCTTATGACTGACTCTCATTCAATCACTGGCTGGACTCTCTCTGCTATGTCAAACACATAGGATTTACAGTTACTTTAAATGTTGTAAAATATGTAGTTTGGGTTTTTAAATAAAAATAAAAATAGCTCTTCAAGAGAAAATCAGAATAACTATATTGTTAGTAGACACTGGGTATAAAAACTACTTCCCCCCAAAAAGAAACAAACAAACAACATTAGGATGCATTAAAAAACTCTAGGATATTAGTCAACTAAAAAGTTCTTATTTTATATTACAAGAAAACTTTACTTTTGATTGAAATATATAAAAATAGCATCAGAAGTGAGGAATCTGCATACGTCTTCATCAACATGTTTACACCAGATGGAGCTTGAGGAATTTCAGTAGGAATATCTGCTTGCTGTCATTTTTGGCAGTGCTTTCTTTAAGAATGAAAGCTAAATACAGCAGCTTGGGGAATGTATGTCAACAAAATGTCTGCTTTATAGCTGAATTAAGTTGTTGTCAGATGTGATTACAGCCGGTGGTCTATACATTAGTCAATTATGCACTTGCAGTTCCATAAACATTAACTGTTTTTTCTGTCAATCTTATTGAATAGCGGTATGTTTTAAATGAACTGTAAATAGTAAATCAAGGTCTAAACTGATTACTAATTTCATCTTCAGTATCCTATTGTCATTTAAATGTGAAAAAATATATAATAAATATTATTATTGCTGATGTGTCTAGGTTGTTTATTTTATTAAGATCATTTAAAAAAAGTGCAGCAACCACTCTCTTGTCAGAGAATAATATCAGAGAATGCGGAGAGACTGGCAAACTTTGCAGATTGGGGCATTGCATTATTTTCACGAAATAATTCTTATATTTCTTACGTGGATTCCAGCAGTGAGATCTTATACAGTGGTTCCCAGGCATATTCCTTTGCCTTTATAAATGTAATGGGTCCATTAACATATGCGTGTTAAAGTGAAATATGCCATGCTCTATAAAGCATGGTGGTTATTTTATATGTGATGTGGTGCGTTGGGAATGGTGCGAATGGGTGTCATGCAGATTGATATGCATGTCACTGCAAAGCAGCTTTGCAAACCCAGCCTAAATGTTTCATTTATGGCAGTGACAATCCTTGATAGGGATACTTCTGTGGTACGTTTCTCTGCCAGTCAACTTCTCTGCAAAGCATGAAAATGTTGTTAATGAAGCCTGTAACAGTTTTCGTAATTACTTCAGCTCATACCCTGTATACTACAGCAATTTCTGCTATGGCCCTGTTTATTCATACATTTTGTTATAAATAAAGATAAAGTAATACATACATTATATTGTTTTAGGATCAAACTAGACAGCATTGTCTTGGAAAAATTATTTTATTTTCTATGCAATCCCCAGACAAAAAGTTAACTCCATCTCCAAAAAATATTTTCTTTTCTAAAGACCAGTGTTAGTTTTAAAACAAGTAGTATCCTTGCAGATAAAATTATTTAGATGTAATTCTTTAGCGACAAGCATGGCAAATGTATTTTTAATTGTTAGTTTATGCAACACTGAAAACATATTAATGGTAATAGTAAAAAAAAATAAAGAAAGAAAATAAAATAAGCAGAAAAGTAATAATTTATTTAAGAAGAGAAGAAGGGAGTACATTGGGGTTGATTAAGGTTAACGAAATCTTAATATGGGGCTTGACCCTTTTGGTGTCAGAGCCATTATTGCATTTTTTGCACACACATTTAAAAATCTTTTAAGGCCTGAAGATTAGATGAAACTCCATGGTTTCTTAGTTTGAGAGTAAGGCCAGCTCGAGGGGTTTTCGAGGGGTAGGTCAGGCCATGATAGCCTCAGGTCCCAGTACGCCTCTCAGACATTGGAATTCTGTTATGCCTATCTGACAGGTTTTCATTGACAGATTAGCTGCTACCAGTTTGTCAAACATGTGTGAAAGGTGCTATCTAAAAGATGGTTGATGTGTTTTTCATCTCAAATTGCACTAATATAAACTCAAATGGGGTGATGAAGGCTGATTTTTCCCAAGCCTCTTTTGCAAGTTACCTGTAAAGTAGCCAATTTCCCCTGCACAGGTCCATGATTGTGAGATAACTGGAGGAAACCTCACAGATCTTAAGCATGGGATAGGCATCAGCAATAATAATGACATTCATATTTGTTCCAGATAGAACCTGGTCATCCTTTTTGGGGGGTAATGCCCAGGTACTGTGGGATTTCTGAATGGCTATCTGCAACTCCAGTGAGACACATTAGGCAGGATGTTTAAATGGAGGATGCACTTTTGGACTGAAAAGTGCATCTTCCCTGGTTTAACCATGCACCATAACTGGGAGACCATTAGCAGTTTTGGCACCTGAGGTACCTGTGTGGAACAGAGATGTGAGTTGATCTTGAGGTCTGTGCCCACTGCCTGAGTATTAACAAAAAAATTACAAATATAACAGTGAGTCTAGAAATAAATAAATGTGATAATAAAATCGTGATAATTATCAACACCTATTATATTGCGCTGAATGTGATCAATATTTGAAAAGCTGCCACTTTATATAAACCATAATAAATGAATAAACACACAACTCATATAGTGTTATAGTGGCGCTAAATAAATAATAAAGTGTGAAATGAATACCACAAAATAAATGTGACCAAGAACTAATAAAACATCCGTGATTGACGTGCTAAATAATTAATTTGAATTAAAGTGATCCAAAGTCCATAAAAAAACATAACATAGTGATCCAGAGTCCATAAACTCAATTCCTCTCCTTCACCACGTGCTTTAGACTGATAGCCAAGTGATTCACAGAAATCCCCCACATGGAAGTACACTCACCACAGATAATTGCCTTCCACTCTCGTGGTTGGCAAACAAGCTTCCTGGGATAATCTTCCCAATTATTAATGATGCTTATATATTGCATAAGAAAGAGACTCCACTGCCTCGAGATATACCATGTAAAACAGAAAGACACTCCAATGGTATAGTATAACAACCAAGATTCTTTAATTTAGTGAATGGACATTACTCACAAGCAAACTAGTAAACAAGCCCAATAAGCATAAGTGGGCTTATTCAGACTACAAACCAGAGGTGGTGAGAACACCTGGTCTATGATCACTTCAGGTTTATCCATGGTCAAATTATTTGGGCTTGTTTTACACGGGGTATAATTCCTTCCACAGCGTCAAAGCAAAGCATCACAGCCATGGCTAGTGTAAACCCCAGCCACTGCCTCTGCCTCTGCAACTAAAGGGGGGGTTGTAACAGTTGGGGGGTGGTAAAACCACGGCTCGATCACAAGATTTTAACACCCCCATCCTGAAATGTGAAAGAGCCCTAATAGCCTAGCCAGTCACAGTTCTCTGATCAGCACCACACCAGCCACAGTGTCGCAAGATCATTACAACTAGAATCAGTGTTCCTGATTTGCCTGTTTATTGACCCTGTTTCTGCCTGTTGCCTGGACTGATCCTTTTCCTGTATGCTGACCATGACTCTGCCTGCACCTGAACCAACCCATCTGCACATCCGACTGACTAGGTTCCTGCAAAACACCAGTCCCAGCCATCCCCCACAGACAACTGCACTCCTGGAACCATAGGAACTCTTTTGTTCAACATATATTTAATGTCCTGAACATCCTGTTCAGTGAACAAGGCATTCCTAGGGAAGCCACATACCAGTAGTCTAGGCTTACTTGTGTTATAGAAGGAGAGACTGCTATAGGTGATGCTGCACTAAACTATATTCCCTGATCACTCATATAGAGAGGACCATTACAGCACTTTGTTTTTGATACAATTGGTTGATTTATGTGATACACAAAATTCAGTGTCTGGTACATAATCAGTTCAGGCACTGAAAAAGTCTAATAACAATAATAATAATAATAATTTTATTCAAATTCTTAATTTTCCAAAAAATTGTCAAAAAATTACAACTTCAGAAAACTCACCATGCCTCTTACTAAATACCTTGGACTGTCTGCTTTCCAAAAAAGGGGTCAAATGTGAGGTATTTGTACTGTCCTGGCATTTTAGGACTTCAAGAAATGAAATAGGTGGTTAGTACATCAGTATTGATCAATTTTCTATTATGTACAGTATACCATAGTTTTTAGACTCAATAATATTTCACGGAGACTAAATAATATACACTGACTTGGATTCATTTTTCCCAAAGAAATGCAGCAGAATACAATCTGGTATAAATTTTTAAAGAAAAATATTTTCTTTGCAAAATTGTATAACAGGAACTAAGAAAAACATGTTTTTGGACATTTTCAGTATTTTTTGTTTATATAGTGAAAAATAAAAAAAAACCCAGTGGTGATGAAATACTGCCAAAAGAAAGCTCTATCTGTCTAAAAAATTTATAAAAAAATTATTTGGGAACAGTGTTGCATGACTGAGTAATTGTCATTCAAATTGTTACTGTGCTGAAAACTTAAAAATGGCCTGATAGGAAGGGGGTGAAAGCGTCTGGTATTGAGGTAGTTAATGAAATTTGGCAAATGCACAGGTACTCTAGTATGTAGTGTGAGTAGTATGTACTGTGAGTTTCAGACACTAGTACAGTTTTTACTAAATTGCAAAATGTGAGTGTGTCAGCTTTCTCTAAAATATTAATTTCCTACTGCTGATATGAAAAACGAACATGTAAAACACTTTCTTCACTAATTTTGCATTGTTCCTCAAAAAAAACAAATTGAAACCAAGAACAGTCATACCTTGAAGATATTTAATTTCCGCCAGAAAATGTCATGGGAGAGCGTAGCTTACAATGCTGCAAGAAACTGAAAGAAGACAAAATCAAATGTGACTGTAAACAAAAAGGTAATAAAATATCAGGCTCTTGGACCAATATTAGAATTTCAAAGCATAGCAATTTAAACATGGAATGTATTCCTTGTGTATTATTTTGGAAAGACCAGCATGCAAAAGAAAACAAACAATCTAGTTCATTCAATAAATGTTTTCTTATTCTGGTTTTGTTTTAAATGTGTATGTGTCACATTACAAGTAAATGCATTTAACACATATAGCAAATAGAATGTAAAAGGAATAATAAATAATAATATATTAGAAATTATGTACTTAATAAATAGAGTTGAGTATGCTTGTTTTTCTATACATTGCATGTATCAGTTAGTAAATGAATAATAATAGCACTGAAGTCAGTGTGTATGAATTGCTGATCTCATATTTGGTAACATAATAAGTTATTTTTTTCATGCACTTATTATGTGTTTTTTGTAATTTTCTATCAAACATGAAATAAGGTATATGCAATTCTGTTCCCTGGGAATCAAACAGCTTAAATGGAAAAATTCTGAACCTTTCAATACAAACAGAGACAGGTTTAAACAGAAATCAAAGTAGACCATCATTATTAAAAGAAAATATTAGCTCTTCCTCAAAATAGCCAATATTTTCAATTGTTTAATATATATATTGGACTTACCCTTCTCTGGAGGAAACAATAACTTTCAGAAAATAACACAGAAAGAAAGGAAAGTCCACAAAGAAATGTATCTGAGTTATATTACACATTATGGTAGGCAGTTTACCTTTGACAGCCTTAAAATATAAGTTGATGTTTATGTAAAAATCTTTCATCTCCTCAATACAATCAGCTGTGCCACCCTTCCTGAAATTCCATGTTTACGTTCTATGGCTTTCTGCAGTCTCCCTGGTAGACATTTAGTGCCATGCTGCCCATACTTGTACCCTAACATTCCATATACTGAGTGGATATTGCTTCTGCCACCCTATTTGGGTATACGGAATATTAGTAGGAAATAGGGGTGAGTGAATTGGCCTGGATTCAATACACAGGGCATTAGTCATCAAAAAAATTAGCAAATTGTGAACATTGCCCATCCTATTATATTGTAAACTCTTGTGAGCAGGGCCCTCTTAACCCTTTGTACTGTCTTCCTTTATATTGTAATGCACTTGGTAAACTGTTGGCGCTAAACAAAATCCTGTATATTAATAATAAGAACTTTATCCCAAACCTCATTGAGGGCTGCGCACTGCCATGGGAGATGTGCAAATAAAATCTTTAAAATTACTATGCAGCAGGGAGAGGGTCTTCTTTTTTATGTGAGTTCAAGGCCTCATAGGAAGCCAACATTCCTTTGTTATACATGTTTTTAAACTACGGTGTTAAGTACTTTCAATTCTCATGGACTGCGTCAGCAATACTATGCTCTGGCATCTTATATTTTACATGTGTAATTGATTTCACTTACTTTTAAATAATTGCTTGACTTAAAAATAGAAACAGCACCCCAATCCTAATAATATCAACTTGAAGAAATTTTTTTAGGTAGTTTTGGCTGTGACACCTACATTTTTAATCTAGTTGTAATAGATCTAAATTGAGTGGTGGAAGAAGAAGCCACAACAGTTCTAGAAGCTTTAGGAAAGTTTACACTTACAAATGATATACAGTTTAAGCCCTGAACTTTGTGCCAATTGGCTAGTGGCAAAAGAGTTTCATAGTATAGTTTGGGATCTTTTTTTTGCAGTTGAGGCAGTTTTCATCATAAAATAAAAATTATAGTTTATTATTAGAGAGACAAAAGCCACAATTAAGATTTTCTAGATATTATTTAAACACTTATGGTGAGTGCATTTTCAAAAGGAAACAGAGCATGCAGTTTTTCAAACTAAAACTCTATCATCTATCTATCTATCTATCTATCTATCTATCTATCTATCTATCTATCTATCCATCTACAGTAGGTGCAAAAGATTTCAACATACCTTGAAACATTTGTTTTATTAACAAAAACACCTGCTGATTATCCATCCACTTGTCTCATGTGGCTTCCACAAAACTGGCCTGACAGACTGTTTCCCTGGAAAAAGCTGCATTTGGGCATGTCCAAAACCCATCAGGAAAGGGCTGACAATAGTGGTGCCTTCTAGAAGACCTATGGGGAGGTGCCTTGCAGGAGATCTAAGCCTGCCATCTTTGTGGTGATGGGTAGTGGTGTATTTTGTTTTTGTGCTGCCCTAGGCAACACAAAAATTGCCCCCCTCCCAAATTAAATATAAAAAAAGGAGAGAGAGATATCCAGGAACAACAGTCTGACACCATCCAGCAGCCTATTGTTAATTCCTATCGTTAATCCCAGTGGAGAGTGTTGCAAACATAATGGCTCCTGTGTGAGGAGATGTCTCCGGAGATGATTCATCCCCTTTACACCATCCTCAGGTGTGCCTGTGCCCCACTTGATCCCAATCCTCCGTCTTTGGTTGCCACCTGTGTCACTTCTGCCAGGAGGCCACCACCCTAAAAAATGAAAAAGCAAAGTTCTTCAGTTAACAAGAAGACCTCCGGTATAATTTGGATGAGCTGAAATTTTTCAGAAGAACTTAATGACCAGATGGTCCAGAGAAAAAAATTGTCAAAACTACACTTATGGAAGCCACCACTTACAGTTTTTGTCCAGGATGGACTTTTGGAGAGGTTGACATGGCAGGATTTAAGGTGGAAATAGTTAGTCCATCTACACTCTGCACAATAAACTTTAACTTAGCAACCAGAAGCTTAATCACCACTGATGATTTAACCACTTCAAGTCAGGATACTTTTACCCCCTTTCAGTCCAGGCCAATTTTCCGCTTTCAGCACTTTGAGTGACAATTACTCAGTCGTGCAACACTGTATGCTTCATATGAAATTATTTTTTATTCTACTTTTGAGACACATTGAGATTTCTCTTGGTGGTATTTGCTCACCACTGGGTTTTTTTTTCTATATAAATGAAAATAAAATTACAAAATAATAATTTGTTGCTTAGTTTATGTTATGAAATGTTGGAAATAAATATTTTTTCTTCATAAATTTAGGCCAAAATGTATTCTGCTACAGTTTTGGGGTAGTAATAATAATACAAAACAGTGAGATATATGCAAATCCAAACTATGGTATATATATATTTGAAATTTGATCAGATGAGACCTTAAAATGCCAGACGCTGGTATGATGTATGGCAGTGATCAGGACCCTAGTATGGGGTATGGCGGTGATCAGGACCTTAGCATGAGGTATGACGGTGATCAGAACACAGGTATGGCAGTAGTCAGGACATTGGTATGGGGGTGATCAGAATGATGGTATGGTGAGAATCAGGATGCTGGTGTAGGATATGGAAGTGATCAGGACACAGGTATGGGTTATTGTGATGATCAAGATGATGGTAAGGGGTATAGCAGTGATCAGGATGCTGGTATGGCATAGGGGATGATGGTATGGGGCATGGCAGTGATCAGGATGCTGGTATGGCAATGATCAGGGTGCTGGTATGGCATATGGTGGTGATCAGGGTGTTGCTTTGAGGTATGGTGGTGATCAGGACACTGGCATAGCAGTGATCAAGAAATTGGTATGGTGTATGGGGCTGCTTTTATGCACACTCGGACAGGTGACAAGGGTTGGCTTCATGATTTATCATGTAAATATTGGGGCAGTGATCAGGGGCACAGGAGCACTGATCAGGGACACTGGAGTTGCTGGAACAGCAGTCTGAGTGTACAAGCAGCCTGACAGGCTTCTGTACACTTACAGACTGCAGGATTGCTTATCTCTGCTCTCACACTGAGGCAACCTGGAGGCGTTCTGTACACAGAAGGTGTACAAAACTCCCCCAGAAATTTAATTTCCTGCCTAAAGGATTGGCTTTCTGATTTTACCAGAAGTCTGCACTAAGATGCAAGTAAGATTTTGGACATCCCCTGCAACAAAAATTTTATTTGTGACTAGATACTTCCAAAGGGAAATCACATCTAAAAGGATGCAGACCCTGCCACTTTAAGATTACCAAAAGGTAGGACTCTGCAGTAAAGTGTGTTGCTATCCCTGTAATGTACATAGATCACCCAGAGGAGAATGTTTTTTTCTCAACAAAAGTGGAGTTACTCTTTAATTTTGGTCCCTTAGACATTGCGATAGAGAAGCCTTTATTTGGTTTGTCTTGAAGGTAAATGTTCTTCCATGCTTATTATACTCCCTTAAAATCCTTTTACTACAACTCCCTGCAGGATTACTAAAATATATATGAACCCACGTTTAATGATTTATATGGGCTTGGCAGTATTACATTTCTAGATCCTGGGAAATGCCAAGAGTCATCCATCTTACCAGACATCTAGAATGGTAGACTTAAAAAGATGGAAAGCTTTGAATAAAGCTTAAACAATCCTTCCTTTCGTCCACATTGTTTGGCCTTCCTTGAAAAAGATTACTTGATCTCTATTCAGATCAAACATTACCCTCTTATAAGTGTAGAATTATTTATTATTCTAAATGTATCATTTGACCTTTAAAAATTAAACGATTAACTTGCTATTATTTTACTTCTCCTATATGCTAGTTAGATTAAGAACAGTTTACCTGGTAATGAGCCTTGGAGAGGTACTCTTAGTGTAAAATATTTGGAGATAGAGATAGCTGGCCAGAAGTATTCTTGATGTAGAGAAGAATGCAGTTAGACTAAGAAATAGACAAAAAATAATTCAGTTAGAGAGTACGTTTTAAAAAGACAGAATCATTAATACAGTTAGTTTAAATATGTTTAGGAATTAGTATAATAGTATAGCTGAATTCGAATTAATAAAATGTAGAATAAATATATCTCTCACACCCCAGCGCACAGGAATGCCTTTCAATAAAAAATAGAGGTAAAAGTATGCTGCTGTGCATCGGTGCAATACACCAATTAATAATAAAATATATATAATATATAAACAGCGCAAATCAACCTCCTTACCACATAATCAAAATTATATTCTAAAAATTGTGATAAATTAAATAGTGATAATAATGTCCAAAAAATATATAACATATATAAAAATGTGTGCAAAAAATTATGTATACATAAATAAAAGTTCTTTCTTCCCATAAAAAAATCAAAAATGATCTTCTCCCAAAAGAAATGTGCTTCCACCGATCACCAGTGTGAAATCAACATCAACCGCACTCACCAGATGTTAGTGAGAGTTGCGCCTTTAGGATTTCAGGGATCCTACACCCCTTCTAAATCTTCCAGAGCTCCTTTTCACATTGTATGGCTTGATGTAATCCTTACACTTACTCCTAATAGAAGCTCCATAATGGTGCATAAAAGAAAAATACCATAGTGTAATACTGCTAATATCATGTATAGTATTAAAAAATACCAGGCCACTCACATGTTCAAAGAAAGTTAAATGCATTGGTTTATTGCCTCCATTGGCTCACACAAATCCATATTACTTCAATCCAATCCAGAGACCAGAAACCTCACATCCTTTGGTTTGCAGAGGATATCAGAAACAACTCAAACAGCAAAAATGGCCACCTGGAACGAACCGCACAGCATGCGTTCCACTCACCGGAAGTGACGCAGGACGTATGGGCGGCAGACCGGAAGTGCGTTGACAAGTTTCGCCCCTCCCACAGGGCGTTCCCAAGACAATTTTTAGAATATAAATTTGATTATGTGGTAAGGAGGTTGATTTGTGCTGTTTATATATTATATATAAAATGTAGAATATGTCTACCTTTTTAAAATATACAGTAGGTCACATTCAGTGGGAGGATGGAGATGAAGGGGTTAAAGTACATATGTGCAGGATAAGGCAGGTAAGGTTTAAATATACAGATCCCATAGAAAGGCAACCTGGAGTTTAGATGTAGAAGGTATAGTGAAAGGGTTAAAAAAATATTTTCTGCCACTGTGTCAGTGTAGCAATGACAGGAAATAATGAATTACTTATTCATTCCTTAGTTCCTATTTCTACCCTTCCTTTGTTGTAAATATAGGAGAATAGGAGGGCTCACAGATGTAACACAAGTGTGTGTACATCTGTGATTGCTGTGATTGGTTTCTTCTATGGCCAATCACAGCAGTCAGAAATGCACACAGTGGAAGGCTTGAATCTCTGGCATTAACAGACTAATTTTGACATTTATAAATATCTCTCCAGAAACAGATGTCCCTCTTCTTGCTTTTATTTTTTTATTTACAATACTGAGGTAGAGAGGTGGTTTACTGAAAGGATACTGCTCATTCAGCGCAGTGAATTTTTACTTTGTAAAGTCTGTGTTGAATTGGCAGAGTGAAGATTTGTAAATAAGATGAATCTTTATCTTTGTTTCTATATACTAATATTGCGTGAGGGAAATTAGGTATTCAACGTGACTGCGGGTTCACCTTATTTATGAACATTTACTTAGCTAAGATTCTGTTCTTATAGTATATCAACCCAAATGTGTGGATGAGAAGATGAATTTCCTGTCATTTAGTCTTGGCAATTGGGTGTAAGTGAACCATATCAAGGGAATATAATGCTGCTGAATTCCTCAAGATCTAAGTAAAAAGAATGAGTGGGTAGGCATGGTCTGGATGGCTGTGAGTGCAGACATGCTGTACTAGACATGCTGTTTTTAACTCTAACTCCATCAAGAATAGGGGTTTGATATGAATTGGGGAGGGGCATGCCTTTTGTACCTTAAAGGGACAGTCATATTTCTTTTATCTTCTTTTATTTTATAATTTGTATATAGATGGGGTTTCACAGAGTTTTTTTTACAAACAGAAGCAGGCCAACCAGAAACTGCCATTTAACAGCAATAGTTGTTTTCTGAATGTCACTTTTATAGTTGCCTTATGGTGGAGGTGCAGTGTGGAAGTCACAGAAGTCACTACATTTTGTTGATTTGATCACATCACTATTTTTGGGACTATAATGATATTTAGAGGACTTTCATTTGTTATACCGTCCATTTTGTTTCTTCATTGGAGTATTCAGTATTCCCCATTTCTTTTTTATGATGTTTCCTTTCTTCTTTACAATCACACTGGTCATCAAACATTAAAATCATTTAAAAATGTACCTAAAAGAGATATGAACGTTTGTTCATATTTCGACAATAGGACTGGCATTATTACCTGCCAATTCATTACACAAGGTCATTCCTATGTTAAGAACCAGAAGGGAAACTTTTTCCATATAAAACAGTTTATTACCTGTGCAACAGATCATGTGATCTACGTGCTTTCATGTCCTCGTAAGATATTGTACGTGGGTCGCACTATACACCCTCTACATAAGTGTATAGGAAAACATCGCAGGTTGATCAAAGATGGTTGTGATAAACACAGTGTCCCCCGCCATTTCCTGCATACCCATAATAAAGGTTTTAGGTGTTTGGAGGTTATGGCGATTGAACACGTAGAAAAAAAATCCCGGACAGATAACAAAAGATTTTCTCTTCTATACAAAAGGGAGACCTTTTGAATTTTTAAACTGGGCTCAATGGCCCTAAATGGATTAAATGAAGATCTGGAGATCCACAGTATTGTCTAATTATGTTCTTTATCTAGGGTTCATGAGGCATTTTTAGTTTTTAATGTTTGTTTAAATTCTCAATTATTTACGTGTTTGCACTACTTAATAATTTTTTTATATTTATTCATTTATTTGTAGGCGTTAATCTTTTACAGGGTGTACTGGCTCATTTCATAGTTCCTTTTTTGATGAGCAATAGTAGTAAGTGCCTCAAAGGTAAGATGTAATTGTATATACTATATAGTTGTAAAGGTGCAGTGCAGGGGAATTGTCTGCTCAACCTCCTTTTTTTCCCTCCCCTTTCCCTCACTACCTGACCATCTTTTTAATTCATATAAATAAAGCTGGTAACCGTACATTCCTTAGACTTGACAAAGTGCATGCTTGCGCAATGCGTTGTCACGGTTAGCAGCCCAGCTTGCTTCTCATGCCCAGGACTCAGCTTCCGCCCTCATCCAGGTAGTGGTGACATCACATCCGGAATGCCACGAACACCAGCTGGCTCAGTCACACACTGCTGTACAGCCTTCCTTCCTGGCTCGGGATCACTGAGGAGCGGATGGTCCACCGCACAATCCTAGCACAGATTGCACAACCTCCTTGGGAGGTGGATATTGTTTTACCACATTTTCACACCGCTGTTTTCTTGGCCTAACATCCTTAATAATAAGAGAACATTTTGAAGCAGAGATTTTACCTATTTCAGAAATGTTACCTGAAACGGTATTGTTTCAGACACAGGTTTTAAGAATTGTACATATTTGCAGAACAGAATTATCCTGTTTAGTAGGAGACATCTTTGAAGGCAGAGACTTGGCTTCTCTCAGTCGGAAATATGAAAACAAATGTTATAACACTTTATAAAAATCATACAAATTAGCTATAGCTATATAAGGGCTCTGGGCTGGAAGCAGCTAATCTGAACTCCTGGACAGACATGTTCAAACCAAACTCCCAGCTTGGATTGAATCATAGTATCCAAAAAGCTGAAGTTCTTATCTGCCACTGTAACACAAACCATACAAGGAGAAGGACCCTCATTATACACATTAGCATATAACTGTTAGACCTATGGAAGTATGTTATGTATGTACTATAGTAAAGTATATACAGATGCAAATCATGACAAGATCACCTCTGTCCAGTCATCTCCACCAATGAACACACTATACTGTTGCAACTGCCACATCCAGCACCTTCCTCTTTCGACCCTGTCACTATTGAAAAAAATTGCTAAACTTTTATCTAGCACCCACCACACCACCTGCCACCCCTATACCCTATTCCCACACAACTATTCTGGTCACTCTCTTGCTCTTTTCTAAAGTCTCTTATACATATTTTCAGCCTTTCACTTTCTCTCTACTGGCATCTTCCCCTCCCTTTTAAAATATGCAAAGGTCACTTATACTTAGGTGACCCCACTAATGAAAACAACCTATAAACCATCTCCTTGCTTCAGTTTACCTCTAAAATCCTGAAAGCCTAGTCTAGATCTGTTGATTGCTACAAGTATGGAAACATACACTCTCCCTAAATAGGACGCAGGTAGAACTTTCACTTCACCAATTGTAAAGTTTAAAACAAAACAAATTCACCATCCAAGGGGAGGGAGAATTACTTTAGTTCATTGCTTCTCATCCACTTCCTATCACAGTCAGTCAGTTCAGAGTATAGCTGAAATAACAGAAAAGCACAATCTTAAAATGTGCTTCACTGTAGAATTGCCACAGATAGAACTTTCATACAGTGCCCTATATTTCAGATTTACACTTCTCTATCCCATGAAGCTGTGTGTAACGACCATTCTGCTCCTGCCTTACCACCTAGCAGACATGTTGTTCTCTGCTTCTCCACGCTTAGTCTCACTCTTGTTTTGGCCATACCCAGGGCAAACCTCAACACTCAACACTCCACTCCTGTATCTGCTTTACCATGCCTCTGTTCCTTGGGATTTAACATCCACAGGTTTTGTTGATGTACATGGAGAATAAACAGCACTTCTCCTTGAATAGAATTTTGTACATCTTTAATGAAATAAAAGTAATATATTTACAAGTGAAACATTAGAAGAAGCTTAACAGAGAAAGTGTTGTCCTTCCAGTGCAACTGCTATAGTCTGTCTCTCCTTCTTGGTAACTAGGGGCAGCACAGTCTTACTCCACTTCAGCTCTCAGCTTTACCAACATCTTCCATTTTAACTCTCAGCATATTAACTATTTTTAGTCCTGTTAACCCTAATGCTTCATAATAAGACCCATTCTGGAAAAACAACATGCTTCAGTTGAGATTATCTTCTCCTAAAGAACATAAATCTATCACAAAATTGTGCCAGATAAATACAACATAATTCAAACTTTATTTTTTAATAAAAACCTTGAAAACTCTATAATAAATAAACATTTTTCCAATCATTTATAAAGAGTAATTAACACTAAAATCCATAATAAAACCTTTGTGGTGTAAAGTAGCAAATCTATAGATCCATTCATACCCTTTAGATTTGTAGGGTTTTACTTTTCCTAAACTGCTCCAGAACATTGTGATCTTTTTTTACCATTCTTTATAATGTGGACATGTTCGCCTCTCCAGTGTCCATTTGGTTCAACTAAAGTACAGTAACGCACAGGAACATTCTAAAAGGTAAATTGACCTAAAAATGTAAAAAGATATTGGTGTTCCCACATCAAGCAACAAAATCAAAACAAAATCTTGCCACTTCAACCTGTGTAAAATGTCAAAAATAAAAAAACCAAAATGGAACTGATGGACTTTACTGGAACTGATGGACTTTACTGGATTTGGTGAGTTATGAAAAGAAGAGATAATTATTATAATTGAGTAATGACCTTATGACTGTCTGTTCTTAATGGCTTTTGCAAGTCTGTATATTTTAAAATTGTAATACAAATCATCTTTTATTGATATAATTGGTGTTATCCCTGGTACCAGTAAAGTCCGTCAGTTCAATTTTTTATTTTTTTTTTATTTTTTATATTCTATGTTGGGATGTTGGCATACAGTAGGTGAAGCTATATCTTCTTCTATATAATTTGTGCAAAATTTCCTAAATTCTAACCAACTATATCAACAAGTTGCCACTCCACACGCTTATTAACCCTCTCCTTGACTATTGCAACTCCTCAATCATTGACACACCTCTACAGAGACTATCCTGTACCCCTTCCATCTCTCCTGGATGACTCTGCCAGACTAATCCACCTTGCCACCCATACAGTGCCTTCCACCCCTCTCTGCCAATACTTCCATTGGCTTTTGATCAACCCACAAATAAAATTCTAAATAGTAATGACATACCAAACCATCTAACTTTTCCCCCAGCTACATCACCAGCCTCATCTCAAAATATCAACCATATATATTATATATATATTAATATATTGATATATTATTACATATGATACCATGCCAAGATGTATTAAAATACTAATCAGCAATAACACTGTTTTGAATGTTGATTTTAAAACACATATACTGTTCTTTGTATAATGGGTAGACAAGGCAGAATTAATTTGTTGTCTCAAAACTACTTTAAGTATGATTGTACACTAAGTACAGTATAATGGCTTGCACCTTTAAATTACAAAAGTGCACACACCATTTCAATGTTAAGACCAACTGAATTTTAAATATCTCATAAATTTAAAGTTTCTCTTCAATATATAGTCCACTTGCACATTATAATTTGCTGCGTAAACTAAATACAGTACAATTCCATTGTAATTAAATGGAGATAATTCTGTAGCACTAAACATTGGAAATACTGAAGTAAGAGAAAGCTATAGCATTCATTCCATGAATATATTGTATAAATTGCAGAAACCGTAAATAACAAATTTAGCTTCAGTTATTTGTTTGCTGAGAATGAACAGGTAAATTAAAAAATAAACAGGAAAACAAAATTCATATGTTTTCTTTTATGAGGAAAAGGAAGAAGGAAAAAATAGAAGAAAGGAGGAGAAGAAGTAGAGAGAAGAAGGAAGAAAGAATAAGAAGAATATGGAAGATATAACAAAACTTATCATTTCTCTTTTAGTAACTGCTAGGCCAAGCTGGGCTTTATATACAGAGATTGCAAGGCCTCATAAACACAAAAAAATCACTCAAAATTATTACAACCAGAACAGAAACTGAGTTTGTTTTGAATTAGAATTTAAACTTCACAGGCACAATTTAATATAACTTCAATGAATGAAGATTGAATTGCCCTCTAAAGCACATAACTATAGCAAAATATGTTTAAGCACCAATTGTGTGATCTGCATGGTTTATGTAATTGCTAGTTCACTCTTCAAATAATGAAATACATTATTTCACAGATAAGAAGTCAGGGTCAATAACAAGCAGAACAATGTTTAAGGTCAGAATTTTCTTTTACTACTGTTTTTCTTCCATCCTGCGTATGTTTACTTCCAAAAATTCTTGGCTGCATGAGATTCATTATGTAAGTCTCTAGGAGATATGAGAAAAAACTGGGTGGGTAGGCTAACTCTTTAATGAAAACTCATTCTATTGTAGCTGTTAAAATGTAATTTGATTGTACACAACAATGACAGTGCCCTAACTTTATTTTAAAGCTGAACTCCAGGAATTATCTGTTTTTAAACCTTTCATTAGCCCAGCTTACTGTAATTATTGATAAATCATATTTGGAGGGCTGCTGAAGATACTAAAATTCACTGTAGCTACATACAGTCAGTATGTCCTCTTCTGGAAGCTGTTGTAGCTAATTCCCATTAATTGGACACAGAGAGTTGCTCACTTGGTGACCCCACCATTCAGCAAATGTCTTATATTTTTTTCAGTAAATACAAGGCATTCTCTGATTGGATGAAGTGGAGAGGAGGGTGAGATGACATCACAATCACCACCTTGTCCAACCAGAGAACTCCTCCTATTCATTGAAAAATGAATGTTTATGTTGTAAGATTTCACAAGCAGGGCCCTCCTAATCCTCTTGTGTCAAATTGTATTCTAACTGTTTTGTCTCCCTATATTTTGTACAGCTTTGCACAAATAGATGGCACTGTGTAAGTTCTGTATATTGATAATATTGCGTAAGGTGCTGAATGAGTGACTCTCTGTGTTCATTGCACCAAAAGGGAAGTTGCTAAAGCATCACCTTGTACAGGATATTGTTGGCTGTATGTAGCACAGACTACTACAGTGAATTTCAGCATTTCCAACAGTCTTGTGTGCATGACTTTTCAAAAATTACATGAAAACAAGCTAGCCCAATGAAAGTTTTAAAAATAAATTATTTCTGGCGTTCAGCTTTTGGAAATGTTTATAAAATAAACTGAATTGTATGAACTGTATATGAGCCTCTAGGATAATGACATTTGAAGCAAGGTACATTGGAATGATATATTTTAGATGTTCAAGTCAACACATGTGTGAGTTTGATCTTCCCTGTAAATAAAACATTTCTGTTAAAAAAACATATAATAAGTTGCTTATATGTGTCACATTCCAGGCTTTGAGGTGGATCTTCTGTGTCCCCAACTGTAGGCTTACCTCAGGATGAAACAATGCTGAAAAGTATAGAATTAACCATGGTACCCTTCCTGGGGCGTTGGTCTTGTTCCTTTGTTTCCTCATATAACACTTTTGACTTGCTGGTGAAAAATGGCAGCAAACATGAACTGAAGGTAAAGCACCAGAGCATCAGGCAGATGCACTCTCAGGGTCAGCATATGGGTCAAAGCTAGGGGCAGACAGACATACCTTTAGTATGTATTAAACAATGTAAACCAGGGTAGTGATCAGTGAGGAGGAACAGCTAGGGAAGAGGTACTTCCAGGAGAGGCTGTTTTAGTTTATTAAGTGACAACAGGAGTCACAACAATAGGACCCAAACATGTTGCAGAACGTTTTACATTTTATGACCATTAGTCCACAGTCAATTAGAGAAAAACTTTACACAACTTGTACTCAGAATTGGGAATCCTCAAAATAAACATTGCAAAGGCTGTACAAAGCTGAAACAGGTAACACTTTTGCAATTGCAGGAACCTCTTTCATTTCATGACATCTGTGTTCAATAATCCAATTGAAACACTAGACATGAACAGTGTCTGTGAAAGGCTATTACATGGACACCGCTGCTCTTCAAAAAACAGTTTCTGTTCATTTCAAGTTTGCTAAGGATGTTTCACAATGCTACTAGAACAACACAATGAGACAGCGATCACCACAGAATAAACCTCAGTCTTTTTCCAATATCTTTTTCCTTCTCATCTCCACCTAATATCTTTTCTCACATAGCTGTCTCCAGTTTATAAACACTCTGTTATCTGCTCTGAATATTTTTTTCCTCCAAATGGATATAACTGTTTAACAACTATAAATTTTTCAGCTACACAACTGTTGATAAAGCCACCACTTCCCAGTTATACCTCAAAACCTAATCACTTCACCCTTTTCTGTTCTGACCTAATCCATGCCCATTCTTCTTATCTGACTCCAGCTTTGATTGATCTATTCAATCTCCCAGTTGTCACACCTCAAAACTTAATCACTTCACCCTTTTCTGTTCTAACCTAATCCATGCTCATTCTTCTAATATGACTTCTGCTTTGACTAATCTATTCAACCTCCCAACATCAGCTTCTTATACTAAAGAATTCCTTCCATGACTCTTCTCTATTGTCTAGATCAGGGGTCTCCAAACTTTCTAAACAAAGGGTCAGTTCACTGTCCTTCAGACTTTAGGGGGGCCTGAGTGTGGTCAGAGGGAATATAATTTTTTTTTGCATCAGTGGGAGTAAGCAGTGCTCCATCTTTGGTATTCATGATGGCATAGTGCCCCATTGTTGTGTGTCAGTGGGAGAAATATCACCCCATGTTGATGTTGGTGGCAGAAATTATGCCACATTGTCGGTGTCATTGGGCAGAATAGTGTCTCATATCAGTGGGATGAATGGTACCCCAAGGGCCGGAAAGGCAAGCAAAGGGCCTCATCTGGCCCCTGGGCCGCAGTTTGGAGATCACTGATCTAGACCGTGCCTAGCATATTATAATAAATGGTACTTCTATTCCAAATACTTCCCAAAGACTTATTCCACTCATATTTTCCTGCATTCACTGTTATAACTTTCTCTTCACAGTGCCTGCAATTGCATGGATTAGTATTTTATATTAATCTTTGTAAATCCTCTTAGACTCAGGCTGTAGATAGACCCTTAATTTCTCTCCAAGTTGAAATTAGGACCTTCCGTCTTATGGCGCAATGGCTAACATTCAATAATCCAATGCAAGAACTTTAGTGGGCAGTAGAGGCTCTGACATAGTTGAATTAGATAGAGTGTGTAGCACGGTGCAACCCCTGTATTTAGGATTCCCCGCTTTTCAGTGATAGGCTCCTTGTATCATTGGGAGGGAGGTACCTGGTAGTATAAGAAGGGGTGGGGCTAGTAAGCAGAAGGACTCGAAGAGCACATAAAATACCATGTAGAGGAAATGTAGTGCATGCCTGTTTTCCCCTTTGGTTGAACGTGGAATTCAGTTTTGCCCCCAGTTGGAGAGGAAAATGGATATTACAGCAAGGCGCAAGTTCTAAAGTTTAGGTGAGTACCACAGCACCTCTCCTGCAGCACCAGAAAATGCTGCGAGTATGTTTTAAACCAGCTATACCTCCTTGGTGTGTCTGGCTCAGTCCAGCTGGTTAAGATTTTCTGCCTATACTTCACTACAGTGGAAGCTACCCAGCAATCATTATTTCACCCAGAAATCCTTCCAAATCCTTCACTAGCATGTGGTATACCATCTGCTCAGCAGCAGTATCCACATGACCACAGACACATGGTTCAGCAAGGATATGTTCTGGGAATCTGGGGTTATTTTCACCATATCACACTATGGTGTATATTAGACTCAGCACTGGAGACACAAATCCATTCCCCTAAAGCATCAGCAGGCAGAGGAGGAGCATGAGGATATAGATTGCATTTCCAGGGCTGAGAAGGAGAAGGACATGGGGCAGGTTTCTTAAGGGTACATTTTACGCCTCCCAAACCCCAGGAGGTATACATGAATGGTGAGATCACTGAATGACACTGAGTACTTGAGTTCCTCTGTTGCTGGAATTTTGTGGTGAATGGGCTCATTCATGTTTCAGAGCCTATGAAAAGGGACCATTACTGTTTGATAACCCTTTTGGATCCCCACACCCCATTCTGGAATGCCAGAAGGAGAAAAAATAGTGCCACTTTGTACTTTGAAGAGATGCTGCCTAGGAACTTCTTGGCCACATTTTCTAAGTGTGAGATAATGACCTTTCATAGCAAATGTGCTTTGGATCCTATGGTCAGTGAAAAAAGAAGCAGTAATGGGGGTGGCTGCTTCAAAGAGGCCAGGACCAGGACTGTTTGAGGGCAGCAGTCACAAGCAGCATATTATCATTTGATCTTGGATTATATGGGGTCAAGGGTGAATGCAGACATCCTTTGAACTGAGGATCCCTGGACTTTTGGTTCTCCAGGCTGGACCACTAGCTCAAACTGTTGGCCTGGCCTGTGATCAGTGTGCTGTCAGAGAGGGCATTCAGTGTAGCTGGTAGTTTTGTAACAGAGAAAAGAATTGGTCTGCCCCCTGACATAGTTGTCCAGCTCACTTTTATAAAATGAACAAGTCCAGGATCAGCAGTAATTATCAAACGCCTTCAGCTGGTGATAAAAATAAAATATTCTTGTCACTGCTACTGGCTTGGTAACATTACCAGATTCTCCCACCATTACAAGATCCTACCACCATTACCAACTTCTTTTATTGCTGTTGGCACCATTACCATCTCTTGCTACCGCCGCTGGCCTGTCAGCATTATCATCTTATATTGACTCTACTGCCCTATTCCAGTGCCACACATAATGTTTCTGAAGCTGGTTCTCTGCTGCGATTTATTGTCTGTGGTACAAATTCTGGATGAACCCTCTGCATACTTCTATATACCCTTTCTAGCAAACCTTGCAATGAAAAAACAAAGATTTTTGGTTTATACATATTTGCAATAGTTATATAAGCTGCCCAACTTCATCAAAGTAATCCCTTTATGACCAATCCTATACCTGCTCTGCAAAATACAAATTCTACAGTGGACATAGTGCCAATATAGGACAAATAGACACAAGCTGGGGGAGAGCTACTGGTTCGGGTCTAGGCCACTGACCTGTAATGCAATAAAAAGAAGATATACCTGTGCTCAAATCCCAATAGCTTGTACATGTATATAATCAATCAGGTGCTAAAGGGGTGTGACCACATGTTAACACAAGAAATTCTGGATGAAACCCTCTGCACACTGCTACATACCCTTTCTACAAAACTTTGCAATGTTTTACATTGTTTTCAGACATGTGTAACCTGACAAACCACATCAAAGCAATCCCTCCGTGGCACGGTCCACTCTTGATAGGCCTGATAGCTCTACTCTTGATAGACGGCAACTCTCTGCACCAAAGTTGTTCCAGAAGAGGCAGCACTGTCTCCAAGGAGCTTATGGCTTGGGCTAACTGTCAGGAGTCTGTGATAGTGAGCACTTGTAGATTACAAACTCGGGGATTCCCAGGGTGCGGAGTCTATGCCCCATCCTGCTTCTTCACCAGGGTGGTGATGGTGGGGATGAATTTGCAGTACACTGAAAGGAAACAGAAGGGAATCCAGGAACAAGCTAAGGTCAGGATGGGTGGTAGGCAACCACAGATGGTAGACAAAGCTGGGGTCTGTACACAGGCTATAAGACACAGAATACATGTACTAGTAAGGGATCAGAAGCTCAGAGAACTGCTCAGAAAATGTGACCTGCACTGATCATGTGTATATATAGGAAAGCAAACTGGAAGGCAGGCCAGGAAGTGATGGAAGGGAAAGGAAATATAAACTCACAGAGAAGCAGGTGATGCCAATAGGTGAGCACAGAAGCCCACAACACATGTGAAAGGAATCAGAGGACTAGGAGAAACACTGCAGCAAGTATTACACAAGCAGAACAACTGCAGGCTAAGTCATGACAAGAAGCTATGCTATGAAATTGTTTTCCCACTGTTTGGCTTGAGAACTTTTGCTTTATTATTCTGGAGGATTTTCGACCTGTTGTGTCTGCTACTTCTGCTGCTCAATTCTGGACTATTACTGCAAGATGTTAAAATCAGGCATCACAGCAATAACTGTTTAAAAAAAGACTTTTGAATTGAAATTAGATTGGGGTTCTGCTGCTGTATATAAGCCAGGGAATACTGTAGAAGTAAAAATATATTATACATGCAAAGTATGTGATGCCAGAATACAGTACTGCTGTCCATGAGAATCATATTGCTCTGTTGCACCACACACTGCTTCGACGCATGTTATTAGAAGGATTAGTGTTTTTTCTGTGTCGCCCTGGAAGTCAAATGAAATAGTATGATGTTTCTTATAAGTGCTATTTTAATTGGTACATGTTCCCCATTGGCAGTGCAAGATTCCACATGCCCTTTGCTTGACAATCCCTTGCCTCTTAGCCTTGACAATGGACAGAATTGATTTTCAAGATCCTCCTCCCCACTGACATCAACAGAATTCAGATTAACGTTTCACTTTTTCCATAAATTTTAAGAACTTGGCAAATGGCCTGTGAATCAACCCCAAGCATATTACCTGATACCTACTGTCTAGAATTTGAACAGGAATTGACAGGTTTTCTATATGAAGACATTAATGGCCTATAGAATTTGATAAGTGAAAAAAGGGGGTGCCAACCTGGAATCCTAAATTGAGATAAAGAGAAGCTGCCTCTTTAGTGTAACCAACACTATATAAAGCCAAAAATAGAAAAAGGCACTACTCAAACCATTAAATGTGTTACAAATTCTTAATTCAATGATAGTGTGGATATTAGTGCAAATAATAGTGCAAAAGGCTATAAAGAATCAATAACCATTATCTCATAAAAAATAAAAAAATGTACATAAAAAATCAAAGAATATCCTTAACATAAATTGTCCATACAGTAAACTCTACAAAGACTCTGTGCACCACGTTCCCAAAACCAGTGACAAATATTTGATCCAATCGTAAAATCCTGTGATTCACTGCATGAAGTAAGATTAGAAATTTATAGAAAAAAACTCAGCGCAATATGGTGTTGAAATGATTATACTGTGATGTGCTGCCCGTATAAAATGTGTTCCCATATACAGTAAATAAATGAAAAAGTGTATATGCAGCGCACAAATAATGCTGTAATATACTAGTGTTATACATAGATGTATACCATAAACATATATCAAAGCACACGGACTGCCATCTTGGTATCGGAAAACAGCATTCGAACATACAGTGTTTATCCTGAAGTGTCCCAGTTGGACACTATCAAATGTGAGTGGAAATGTTTGTATTTTAATAAAGGTATTTTATTTATAATACTACACTATGTGGAGTATCTTTTTCATATGTATGCAGTGGAGTTGGAGGAGATAGTAAGCTGACAGAGGAAGAGCAGTAATACACATGATAGTAAGCTGACGGTGGAAGAGCAGTTACATCTATATACCTACTCGGTCAAAAGGAAAAAGCGCAGTTTGACCTGGGATACAGGTCAGACATTAAGGTGAGCACAATAGTGTGTCGGGGGTGTGTGGACACTGAAGAGGGACACTATTGCACTTCGGTTGGATTTGAATATCACATGAAGCACGGCAGTATTAAAGGCACAATTCACAAAAAACTGTTTGTTTAATAGCGTATGGTGACTTTCAAACACAGCATACATCAAGTTCACCACGTGGATGTATGATTGATTTATGATGAATTTGGAACTTAATATGTTCTAATTTGTTTGATGGACATGTGTTTAATTTTGGATAATTTCAACGCACGTTTGGGCACATGCGTTTGTCACTTATGACACAAGGATTTGCACGTTTATATATGTATATGTTTTAATTTTTTTGATGGACATATGTTTAATTTTGGACTATTTCAACGCACGTTTGGGAACATGCGTTTGTCACTTATGATACAAGGATTTGCACGTTTTTGTATGTATATTTGGTATTTATTGGAGTACATCTGTTTACTACGCACAATGATATATGTTTATGGTATATATCTACTTATAACACTAGTATAATAGAGCATTACTTGTGCTCTGCATATACACTTTTTCATTTATTTTCAAGATTAGAAATTTACCAGATTTTTATCATCAATGAACATATCGTTTTTCCTTGTTACTGTAATGCACTCACTTGGGATCTTATGTAAAGAACGATCTTTTAAGCTATAGACAATGAAAATGCAAAATCTCGTCTAAGAGAACAATGTATGGCAGTGCTGATAATTATAGTCAGAAAAAGAAATGTATAATAGGTCCCTGAGATTGAACATTTGATTACCATTGTACCATTCATTGTATGAATATATAGCTGGAATATGCTTTAAGACTTGCATTACATTTCTTGCTTAAAGAAACCTTTTATCCCACATACAATTGAAGAAAATGTGGAAAATCTACAAAGACTTAAAAGAAAAAACTATGACTGCTGCGGCTAATAACCAATTAGTGAACAAAAAGGTGAATAAATTCTACCCTTGCAAGGAGGTAGAAAGAAATTACGTGTCTGTTGAAAAAAAGACAGAAAAATCTCAGCTACCAGCTAGGGTGACATCAATAACTTGCATAGATTTAAACAAAATAAATACCATATTAATTAAAACCTGAAAAAAACCTCATGTTTCCTGTCAATAGGATTTTCCTTGAATAATACCAATAAAATAGAATAATACCAATAAAATACATAATATACATTTAATGCTAAAGCTTACTTGACTATAACTAAAAACTAAAAAGACCTTTTGACATGAGCCTATTGGCAGTAATAATGATTGATCCTGTAAGTGGTTTATGGTCTTCACATGCTATAAGAACCAAAACCTAAATGGTAGGGTTTTTTTTGTGATAATATGCAGGCTTCCTCTATGAATAATTTCCTTATAAATGTGATCCTTCAGTTGACTCAAAGAAAGGCAAAACATTCTCATAAAGTATGGTTCAATTTGCTCCAGCAGGGAAAATAATCTCTCCATCATTCCCAAAGGAAATTGGATAACTCACAGGATCAACATTCTACAGTGCTATTTCTTATACATTTGTACTTTCTGCTTTTAGAAATGCATCCAAACATAATTTAAACGAATCTACTGAGTCAGCAAGAACTAGTTTCAGTGGAAACTATTTCACATATTCAGAGCTCTTACACTGAGGATTCCTATCTACAGTATACGAGAATGTTTCATCTAGAGCAGCAATGGGCAAACTACGGCCCGCGGGCCGTATACGGCCCGGCGCACCTTTTAATCCGGCCCGCGGAGCGTGATACAAAAAAAAAACAGCCAGGGCAGGCAAACATTTGCATCATTCAGCGCGCTCAAATGCAATGATTGGCCAGTCTCGCTGCCACTCACATCCTGATAGCCAATGATTGGCTGTCAGGATGTGTGCAGGCGGGGCAGCGTGACGAACGTGAGGGGAGCTAGGCTCCTCTCACAGTCCGCCCTGAAGACCGGAACGGCGCGGGAACACGGCGAGAGGAACGCGCGGAGCAAAGGTAAGTAAAATTTTAATTTAATTTATATTAATTCACACATACATATCATTCATCTACTCTTGGTCCGGCCCCCGGGTCCAATATATGAACCCATTGCGGCCCTCAAGTCAAAAAGTTTGCCCACCCCTGATCTAGAGTATATCTTTCGTCTAGACTATACTTTACAGTAACCTTAATTCCTTGGGCCGAGAGTATGCATATATGCCTCTCAGCAGGTGGTCCTTAATGGCGAGAGGTTGCATATATATGTATCAAAATGTAAACAAAACTCTGCCGAGAGCACATACCCAGCGCACTCACGGGACAGTTACTGGTGCCTAATGGAAAGTTCCCAATCTCTACATGAGATTTTTTGATTTTCTGAAAAAAGACCATCTTGTTCAACCAATAAAAGGGAGAAAAAAATACACAATCCTATATATACAACCCTGTACCCACATTTGATCCGGAGGAAGGAAAACCCCCCCATAAAGCTTGATCCAATTTGCCCCAGCGGGGGAACGAATTCCTTCCTGACCCCCCCAGAGGCAATTGGATATTCCCTGGATCAACGTTACCTATAAATATTAGTGTCCAGTTATATTGTGTATATTTAGGAAATAATTTAGGCCTTTTTGAAAACAATCTACTGAGCTGGCCAGAACCAGCTCTTGAGGGACTCTATTTCAGATTTGCACTGCTCTTACTGTGAAAAAACCTTTCCTTAATTATAGATTAAATCTCTTTCCTTCAGATGTAAAGAGTGACCCTTGTCCTCTGTGATGACCTTAAAGTGAATAACTCTACACTAAGTTCACTAGCTGGACTACCTATGTATGTATACTTGTTGATCATATTGTCAGGGTCCTGTCCACGGCAGGAGTTCTGGAAGATCTGGCATTTCTGCCAATACTCTACATGGCAGCAGAAGGACACATCAGCCTCAGTCTGGTGCCAGATGGCCTTTATAAGGAGACTCATCACTTCCTCTGGTTGCTGGATGATCTCTAGCTCCTGTGCCTTGTTCCTGTTTCCTGTGACCTGTGACTTCCTGATACCGACTCGGCTTGCACTTGGACCTGTCTACTCTACTGAACCCCTGATCTAACCTCGGCTTAGCTAAAGGATACTCACTCTTTCGTTCCTCTGTGTATGACCTCAGCTATCCCATCTGACTACGTCTGCTGTGATTCCCACCTGGTACCTGACCTTGGCTTGAACCGGTTATCCAGTAAATCTCTAATCCTGGAAGGGCTTGCATACCACTTTGCGCCACCTGTCTGCAGACTTATCTCCGTGCACCAGCTGTGCTTCTGAGTGGACCACCAACCAGCACTCGTACAGGCGACCTGTGCCACTTTGGGCCTGACTTCTGCTGTCCCATTCTCAGGAGAGTCTGGAACTTAGCCACAAGGGAATCCCTCTCTCCATTGGCCTCCACCACCAGGTACGTGACAGTATCATCCAGCCAGTATGTCCGAGGCTGAGAGAGGCACTTCCGCACTAGAGGCCCTGTGCAAACAAATGACGGCACTTACTCAAGCAGTGAAAGATCTACAGCAAGGATACTTCCAGTTGGAAGGGTATCTTCACTCCCTCTCTACTCCTGCGGAACAGGATCTTTATGCCAGTCCTAACCCAGTAGCCGCGCCTGCCAGTCTGTCTCCTACCACCACTCCTGCTGTGGTATTACCACCTCCGGAACCCATAGTCCCTACTCCTGAACGTTTCCTTGGGGATCGACGTAAGTTCAGAGCTTTCAAAAATGCCTGTGAATTGTATTTTGCTCTACAACCCAGAACCTTTTCACTGGAAGTGGTCAAGGTCGGGTTCATCATCTCCCTCTTGTCTGAAGAACCTCAGTCTTGGGCACATAGCCTACAGGAACAGAAGAACCCAGCACTCAACTTAGTGAGTGAATTTTTTTGTGAAGCCATGGCTGCCCTTTACGATGATCCCCAGAGGACCTCCACTGCTGAGTCCACCCTCCATGCTCTTGTACAAGGTCGGCGGCCTGTGGAGGACTACATAGTGGAGTTCCGCAAATGGTCAGCAGATACTGGTTGGAACGATGCAGCATTAAAATACCAGTTCCGCCTAGGCCTGTCACTGAATCACTGAAGGATGAGTTAGCTAGGGTGGAAGCTCCCTCCTCCTTGGAGAACCTTATCCTGCTCTCTACCCAGTTGGATCGGCGACTACGGGAAAGACCAACGGCTCCTGCCCCTACTCTGCAACCCATCAGCACTTCTGAGGTAGAACCAATGCAAATTTACTTTCTCTGACCTGCCCTAACTCCGGAAGAAAGGCTACACAGACTGCAAGGCAACCTATGTCTCTACTGTGGGTCCACGGGCCATTTCTTGCGTAACTGCCCAGTACGACCAAGTAAGTCCAGCCAGCCCCATCCTTCGTACCTTCAGTTATCCGGGACTTTAACCACCCATGTCATTCTACCCATGTCATTGCAGGTGGCTGGAAGGGACGTCAGTTACGGGCAGTCGTTGACTCAGGAGCCTGTAGTTGTTTCTTGGACATCAAATTGGCCAAGGACTTACACATCCCTCTTCTGCCTAAGAAACAGAGACTTGACATATTACGAGAGGATGGCACTACTCCGAGCTCTGGACCTGTTACCCAGGAAACCATTCCTATTCTAGCAACCACTGACTCCCCCATGTTTCCAGCCATCCTAGGAATACCCTGGTTGCAAGCCCACAATCCACTGATCAATTGGCCCAAGAAGGAAATCATCTTTTCATCAGAATATTGTCTGCAACACTGTGGTGCCCCTGCTCTCACTAAGTCTTCCATATGTCTCTCAGTCCAACTGTCACCAGAGGCCAGTCAATCAGTTCCCTCTACCTACCACGACTTTCTTGATGTGTTTGATAAAAAGAAGGCCGACGCGCTGCCTTCTCATCGGTCTTATGATTGTGCAATTGAGTTACTTCCAGGGGCAGAAATACCATTTGGGCGAATTTTTCCATTGTCCGAGCTAGAACTAGAAGCCCTCCGGCATTACTTAGATGAGAACCTCGCTAAAGGATTCATCCACCCCTCTTCTACCCCTGCCGGGGCTGGTATTTTCTTTGTTGAAAAAAAAGATTGGTCTTTCAGACCCTGCATTGACTACAAAGAGCTTAACAAAATTACCATTAAAAATTGGTATCCTCTTCCTCTTGTGCTCGAGTTGTTTTAGAGATTCCGAACAGCCCGAGTGTTCACTAAATTGGACTTACGGGGCGCCTACAATTTAGTCCATATAAGGGAGGGCAATGAGTGGAAGTCTGCCTTCAGAACACGTTTTGGACATTTTGAGTACCTAGTGATGCCGTTTGGGCTGTGTAATGCCCCTGCTACATTTCAACACTTTGTAAACAATATCTTTAGAGAGTACCTTGACCTTTTCGTAATTGTCTACCTGGACGATATCCTAATTTTCTCTACCTCACTGGAACTCCATCGTGATCATGTTAGGAAAGTGCTAAACACTCTAAGGATGCATGGCTTGTACGCAAAGGTGGAGAAGTGCGAGTTTGAAAAGCAGTCCATTCAGTTCCTGGGGCTCATAATTTCCACTGACGGAAATTTCCATGGACCCTCAGAAAGTATCTGCTATCCTGGAATTGCCTGCACCTTCAGACAGGAAAGGGGTCCAAAGATTCGTGGGCTTCGCCAATTTCTATCGGAAATGTATTAAGGGCTTTTCCACCATCATTGCCCCTATTACTCAACTCACTCGCCAACATACATGTTTCTGCAGGAGCCAGGAAGCTCAAAGCGTTTGAGCAGTTAAAAGATCAGTTCACTTCCGCTCCGGTGTTACAGTATCCAGAACCAACACTTCCCTTCATCCTGGAGGTGGATGCATCTGAAGTTGCTACAGGAGCCGTACTCTCTCAGCGCCAGGGCCCAAAGGCTCTGCTTCATGCAATAGCCTTTTGTTCTCGCAAACTGAGCCAAGCTGAAAGGAACTACGATGTGGGCGATAGGGAATTTTTAGCGATCAAGATAGCCTTCGAAGAATGGAGATACCTCTTAGAAGGAGCCAACCACCCTATTATGATTTTCACGGATAATAAAAATCTGGAGTATCTAAGATCCGCCAAGCACCTAAGACCTCGGCAGGCTAGATGGGCTTTATATTTCTCCAGGTTTAATTTTCACATAACCTACCACCCAGGATCCAAGAACGGGAAGGCAGATGCTCTTTCCCGTATGTTCCCAGACCCAGAGGAGCCTTCTCCCCCCAACACCATCTTGTCAGCCCAAAATTTTTTCGATGATCCAACCCAGCCTAAAGTCTTCGATCAAGCAAGCCTCTGCACTATGTCCTGAACCTGAACAAGATTCGTTAAGAAGGCAGGATGGTCTTCTTTGGCACAAGGATAAGATCTTTGTACTCCAAAAGTAAGATCTCAAGTTTTCAGGGCTTTCCATGATCATCAACTGGCTGGACACTTTGAAGCCCGTAAAACAATGGAACTAATCCAGCGATCCTTTTGGTGGCCCAACTTGAATCAAGACTGTAGAGCCTATGTGAAATCGTGCAGAGTGTGTCTACATAACAAGGGAGACAAAACCAAGGTGTGGGGGTTACTGAGGCCCCTGCACATTCCTAATCATTCCTGGGAGATGGTCGCAATAGACTTCATTGTGAACTTACCACCCTCTGAGGGGTTTACTACCATTCTGGTAGTAGTGGATCGGCTATCCAAGATGGCCCACTTCTTACCAATGGTGGGCACTCCATCTGTGCCAGAGACTGCACTGACCTTCATCAAAGAGATTGTCAGGTTACATGGTCTGCCCAGTGATATTGTCTCAGACCGAGGGGTGCAGTTTACTTCCAGGTTCTGGAGAGCCCTCTGCAAGGCCCTAAAGGTGGAACTCTGCCTATCGTCCGCCTACCATCCCCAGAGTAATGGGCAAACAGAGCAAACAAACCAGACTTTGGAGCAATACTTACAGTGCTTCTCTACTTTTTCCCAGGATGATTGGGCATCCCTACTCCCATTGGTGGAGTTTGCTTACAACAACTCAGCCCCCTCTCAATCCAGCACTGGAATCTCAGCTATTCTGGGACTCTCTCTCCTCATTGGCTGAGACATAATTAGGAGCCATTGGCTCCCACTGCTGTCAATCACAGCCAGTGAGCCAATGAGAAGAGAGAGGGGTGGGGCTAAGCTGCGGTTCCATGTGTGAATGGATACATGGAGCAGCGGATGCCCAGAACACTCAGATCCTTCTCCACCAATGATTCCCCCAGTTGTTCTCCCCCTAGTATGTAAGATGCACGCATATGTTTAGCCCTCAAGTGCATCACCTTACATTTGTCAACATTAATCCTCATTTGCCACACAGTTGCCCAATTAAACAGTGCATTGAGGTTAGCTTGTAAGTTGGAGACATCCTGTAAGGATGTTGTTCCACTGCACAGCTTGGTGTCACCTGCAAAGACTAAATGGTATTTATAATTCCACACCCTATATAGTTTATAAATATATTAAAAAGTATGGATCCCAACACTGAAGCTTCGGGTACACCACTAACAACCCTAGACCATTCAGAGTATGAATCATTAACCACTATTGTCTGAATATGATCTTTCAGCCAGTTTTCTGTCTATTTACAAACTGATTTTTCCAAGTCTGTAGACTTTATCTTACACATTATCTGTGTGTGTCAAACGCTTTTGCAAAATCCAAGTATACTACGTCCACAGCCACTCCTTTGGTTTTGCTTACCTCCTCATAAAATTAAATCAGATATTTTTTTTTATAACTTCTGTCTTTCATGAATCCATGCTATCTGTTACTTAAAATACTATTTTTCTATCAAGAACTCATCTATTAGGTATTTTATTAAACTCTCCAGTCTTCCCGACTATAGCAGTTAACCTAACAGGTCTGTAGTTACTTAGTAAAGACTTTGATCCCCTTTTAAATATAGGCACCACATTGGCCTTATGGCAGTCCAGGGGTACTATGCCAGTCATTACAGAGCCTCTAAATATTAAAAACAATGTCTTTGAAATGACAGAGCTCAATTCTTTTAGAATCAGTCGGTGTATGCCATCTGGTCCAGGTGCTTTATTCACCTTTATTTTGTGTACATATCTCTGGACCATATCAATTTTGACCTATTGTGGGTCATTTGGGGTTGTGTCAATATCATCCCTATAATGGACATGATACACAGGGCTGAAGAAGGTATTTAATAAATTTGCCTTCTCTTTGTCCCCAGTCACTCACTCTAGACCTGATCTTTTTACTATTAATATATTTTAAAAATCATATGACCACTATGACTGCCAATCACAGAGGTCCCCATCTCCTGGCATCAGAAACCCCTTAAAGAGCCAGGAGGCGCCAGCGTTAAGGGGTTAAAGTAAACTAATCTATTGCATAATGTCCACAGGAACTGGTTCTTGTTCTTGCAGACATCATTGATAAGATGGACTTAGTAGAGATATGATTAAGCCCAATCAGGTGAAATGCGTTAGCAGAGTGGGTCTCTTAGGTAGAGATTTTGATGTGAATTGTCTTGCCTGCCAAAAGACTTTTGAAGGAAGTGATTTCACCAGAATACGGCCTCCATTTTTTCAATAATATATATTTATACAAATTGTATTTACAAAACATTGTCATGCTACCGATTTCCACAGAGACAAGATTATGTATGCACTCGACAAACACTGCCAGGCCTTTTCTGTATCTAATGCCTGATGTTCTGTGCATTACCTAAAGAAGAGGGGTATACAATTTTTAATATCAAGACTTTTTTGGCCTTTAAGTGTATTTGGATGCTACTGGAAGGATGAAAAAGACACACATCGGTTAAGTTCACCCAAAAGACAATAATTAAATAACTTAAAAGCTTACATCCCCAAAATCCTAAACCTACAGATGATTTAAAGGGTGGCATTAATCTCTTACAAAATGTGATACAATTTGATCATCAAGGAAACAATTCCTTTCTGATCCGTAAAGGCAACAATCCCTGGATCAACAATCTAAATTTTTAGATTTTGTTTATAGTAAGCAAAAGCCTGGAAAGCACCAGAATGATGTCAGTTTGCCCAGAAAAGCTAATTTCTCTGGTATCATTCAAATGGTCTGCATAGGTTTTTGTGTAGTGTTAAAATATGGTTGTGTTTATATTTTTGGACACTTTACTGAGTATGTAACAGTACTGAGCATATACTAAAAAAAGTGTGAAAATTAAGTTTATTTAGTAAAAATGACAGAATGAATAAATAGAAAATAACAAAATGACAAGACCACAGACAAGGTGTGTTTAAAACTCAGTGTGCTAGTTAAATGAGAATGCAGAGTAAATGTTTCAAATTAAGGTGAAAAAAAAACTGTGTTTCAAAACACATACAAAGAGGTTTTAGGATGCAATTTAACATACCAGCTCCCAGGAATCTCATATCTCAGCAAGCGGCCACTAATTAGCTTCTAATTTGCTTCTGCACTGTAAAGACATTTTAGCGGAGTGCCAGAACATTCTTCCAAGCCCATGTCAGTGCTGGACATCTTTCAAATGTGAATCTAGTAAAATTTGGTTTGCATTATATAGAACAGCAGCTGCAGAATGGGGCCCAGTTGTAATCATTAGTAGATAAGTGAAAACTAACTGTATCATGTCCCAAAGCATATAAGGTATCAAAAAGTGCATTACTAATATGCACATTTTTTTCCAGATACACATAGTAATTTAAGTACAAACTATTATATAGATAACTGATGGGCAGCACAAATACTTGACTACATAAAGTGTGTTGTAAAACCAAACATGAATGAAAGTTTTATGGATATATACTGGTCAATGGTAGAAATAGTAGAGCAATACAAAACAGCGTGTGTCTCTAGTAAAACACAGCACACAGTGAAACACACACAGCACACAGTTAACCCTTTGATCACCCCAGATGTTAACCCCTTCCTGTCCAGTGTCATTAGTACAGTGTCAGTACTCTTTATTAGCACTGATCACTGTATTAGTGTCACTAGGGATGTCAGTGATAGTCAGTTACCCCCCAGTGTCAGAATGCCCGCTGCAGCCCCTATAAGTCGCTGATCGTCGTCATTACCAGTATAAAAAAAATTCCAATATACAGTGGGGATCGAAAGTTTGGGCACCCCAGCTAAAAATTTGTATTAATGTGCATAAAGAAGCCAAGGAAAGATGGAAAAATCTCCAAAAGGCATCAAATTACAGATTAGACATTCTTATAATATGTCAACAAAAGTTAGATAAGTGGAGTCTGGGCATTTAAAACCTTTGACATAACCTGGTCTTCCCAGATGATGATTGAGAACAATCCATGACACTGGCAGGTCTCAGCTTTGCAAAGGGGTCAGTGCATGCTAGAAATTCTGCAGGGTGCCCAAACTTTTGCAGACGCCATTTTTTTGTTTTCTGTTATTTTGAAAGTGTAAATGATAAAAATAAAATCTAACTTTTGTTGACATATTATAAGAATGTCTAATCTGTAATTTGATGCCTTTTGGAGATTTTTCCATCTTTCCTTGGCTTCTTTATGCACATTAATACAAATTTTTAGCTGGGGTGCCCAAACTTTCGATCCCCACTGTATATACCACCATTTGTAGATGTTATAACTTTCATGTAAACCAATTATTTTACACGTATTGGAATTTTTTTTAGCAAAGACATGTAGCAGAATACATTTTGGCCTAATTTTATGCCGAAATTAGATTTTTAAATTTTTTTTTACTGGATGTTTTATAGGAAAAAAATCAAAAATATTGTTTTTTTTTTCAAAATCGATGGTCTTTTTTTGCTTATAGTGCAAAAAAATAAAAAATGCAGAGATGATCGAATACCACCAAAAGAAAGCTCCATTTGTGGGAAAAAAAGGACATAAATTTCATTTGGGTGCAGCATTGCATGACCACGCAATTGTCAGTTAAAGTACCGCAGTGCTGTATTGCACCAAACTGTCTGAAAGAGGATTCTCAGCAAAAACTTCTGTTATACAGTAAAGAAGGTGTAATTAATAAAATATTCCCTTTGGCAACTAAGGTATCTATAGCACAGGAATTTATGGGAAGACATAAGACAGCTCTAACTGAAATATATTCATAATTATAATATTATTTAGAGTGTTTAATGAAGATTTCACATAAACTCATTATCTAACACTTATTAGGACTGAATAACAAGATTAGTTCTCCATACATTTCAATTAGGTTTGCTGCAAAGTTTTCAAACTTCGAGCAAGATTCGCAAAATTGTTCTCAAACTAAACTCAGACAAATTTGCTTATTTCCAGTTCTAAATAGGGTGCATCAAGAAAAGGCAGAGTTCCACTTTAAGAAGAAGAACTGACACCTTTCAATAAAGTTTGCAAAGCAGTTCATACAAAGAAGGAGCAGTAGTCAAAACTACAGAGCCGAGGGGGCGTGGTCTGCCGCGCCAGGAAGATGGACGCTTAGCCCGAGAGCTCCCGCCGGCCGGATCCCTCTACACTGCCTTTCAGAGGTGTCGGGTGAGCCTCAGCTGTCACAGGATGGGGAAGACGGACCGGACATCATCCGGTGCCCGTTCACGATCCCCTCGGGGCAATAGTGCGCAGGGGAGAGCCATAAAGGAGCTTTTCCGCTCCCAGCAGCAGAGAGAGGGACAGCAGCCATCTCCTTCCCCCTCTGCAGCTCCCTCCCCCCCTCCCTCTACAGCCGCAGATATGGTGATTCCCTCCTGTACTGCCACATGTGCAGACATGGCTATTCCCTCCTGCTCAGCCACACATGAAGCCCCAGATACAGTGCCCCAGCATGACATCCCTTCTGCCTCCCATTCTCTCTCCCTAAGGGATCTCCAGATGGTGGCAGCAGACATCAAAGCCACCCTGACTACATCGCTAAATACCGCTGTTAGCGATTTAAGGGCAGACATACAGGCTCTGGGATCCAGATTGGAACAGGTGGAATCCGCCTCCAGACAAAACAGGTCCGCTATACAGGGTGTGCAGCAAAAATCAGCGTTCCACGCTTCTGCTATCAGGGACATCCAGAGGCATATTGAGGACTTAGACAATCGGGGTCGCAGGCATAATATTAGAATTCGCGGCCTCCCAGAATCAGTGGAAACTATTGATCTCTCCAAAGCGGTTATCGCCATATTTAATGACCTCCTTGGTCGCCCGCCTGCAACCATGATTGATATCGAGCGTGTTCACAGAGCGATCCGCCCCAGGAGGGGAGACGCAGAGCCACCTAGGGATGTCGTTTGCTGCCTGGTTAGTTTTCCGCTTAAAGAGGATATCCTCCGCTGCGCCAGAGATAGGAGGCATCTTTTATATGGGGGAGCGGAAATACAACTGTTTCAGGACCTATCCAGTATTACCCTGCGACAACGGCGTGCTTTACGTCCTCTTTTGGATATGCTCCGATCACGTAACATCCCCTACAGATGGAGGTTCCCCTTTTGCCTCTCTGTGCATGCTAATGGTTGCACCCACAACTTGCGTACTCCTGACGAATTACCATCTTTCTGCGCTTCCCTGGACATCCCACAGCCTGACCTCCCTGAGTGGTATGGCTCCATGAGCGTGCCACCATCCCCGGACCCGGGAACTGAAGATAGCACTATGGATCGGCTTGGCCAATCTCATCGTAGGGGGCGGATGGTCCCATCAACTCCTCCAAGACTCCCTGCAGGGGGCATGCCAGCTTCCCTCAGCCCAACGGCCTCTCCGGCGCACAGGAAGCCGAGGCGCGAAATCTAAGAGTCTGCGACTCTCACCAGCTAATGGCTTTTCAGTGCACTCCTCACCAACTGCACAAGCTCTTTTAAGGTTGCCGCCACTTATTTGCCAAAATGATAGCCATCACTCCACGAGCTTCACCTACAGTTGTTATCCTGCAAGCTACGACCGGGCCGCTGTACCTCTTTCCTGCCAAACAAGATGTTGAGCCATGTTCCTATTGTCTCGGCCTCCCATGGTAGGATTCAACTACTGGGCTTTGCTCGGGTTCTCTTCGCCGACGAATCAACACCCCTTCACAGGTCTTCCGCCTCCAGAAAGTTTTCGTCCCATGCCTTTTCCGGCCTCTCGTTTTTTTTTCAGTCGACCAAGAATTTCCGGGGCGATCACCGTTCTATGGCCTCACCCGTCCTGAAACACCCGAACCTCATCCTCTTTGCCTTTGAAGTTGACTGTCCTGCTGTAGATGTCTTCACCCCTACATGCTTCGGATTGCATGCTCCTTTTTTTTTTCTGATTCACCGAAAGAGGACTCCGCTTCCTTGTTAAGTATAATATTTGTGAAATTTGGCCGAGGCTTATTATATTTTTGTGGGGGTGGTGGGGGTTGATGGGGTGATTGATTGCTCAGTCGGGTAAATGTTTTTTTTAAAGATCATAACTGCTCATATTGAGCACTGAGGGTGGCGGAGTGAACGAGCACCGCCTCTCTACCCTACCTGCCAGACCGACTCAACTGGAGTCGTACTTTATTCTCGGCCCGGTCTCTGATCCCTGCCAGGGCTGAAGAGGTTGACCTGAAAGTTCTCATGCCCCTGACCTCCTCCATACGTGGTCTCCTTCCACCTCCTCGTCCCCTCTCATATGCTTAATTTGAGGGGGGTTGTGCACGTTCACTCTACTACCCTGGGGGACTTGTTTACTCCTTTTGTATTTTTTCTAGGATCTGGTTTTGTCCCTCAGGAGTATGGAGGGTTACTGTTTGTTGAATGGGGGGGTGGGGGAGGGGCTGGAGGGGGGGGGATTTTCGTTTTCGTTTTCATGCCCGACCTGTTGTGATTTTGATTATACCTGTACTGTTTTGGCTGACTTCTTATGTTTACATTTATATTACATGACACGGTTTGCCTGTAATAGTGGTGAGGATCCTCCATCACTCCCTTTTTTTACCGAGGAGCCTCATCTCGTTCCGGACCTCGCCTCGACATTGTTTATCCTTTTTGCATTCCCCCGGTACACTTTGCGATACCTCTTATATACGACGACTGCGATGATTCTTGCCTACTTGGCTCGCCTCACGTCGCGACAACTCCTATCGCCCCGGTTCTCAACCCTTTAACGATACACCCTGCACCGTCCTTCGTAGAGGATCACTGATCGTTCTCACGTTACCAACTCTGAAGATCCCCTGCGGTACTTGCACCTCTCGACCCCGGCATCCTCGTTTCCGCTTTCCTTTCGCATAATTTTAAACAGGGGGCCTCCGGCCGGCGGTCGTTCACTTCCTGGTTTCACGCCGATCTAGTTCCCCACACAGTGAGCTCTGTGAGCTTATACTGAACCCCTTATTCGGCAATTATTACTATCTCTTCTCTTGGTTTCTTTGCTACTCTCTTTGTACTTCTTTTTTTTCTTCCTGTTCCCTTCCTCTCTCTCCCCCCCCCCCTTTTTTTTTTTTTTTTTTGGAACAGCGGGCCTGTTCCTTGAGCCGTCTATCACTTGTATTCTTCCTTTCCCCCCCCCCCTTTTTTTTTTTTTTTTCTCCCAAGCAGTGGTGCAGCAAGGCTTCGGGCTTCATTCTTGCTCGTTAGTCATGCCTTCCTCTTCCTTTATGACGGGTCCACTGTCTTTGAAGCTCTTATCACTTAATGCTAAGGGTTTGAACATACCTGAAAAGCGCTCAATGCTACTTTCCTATTTACACAAACAGAAAGTGGACGTGGTGTTCCTGCAAGAGACGCACTTTCGCCAAGACTCCGTCCCCAAGCTTCATAATTTCCGCTTTCCCACGGTCCTTCATGCCACTAACCCATTGGCTAAATCAAAGGGAGTTTCCATCCTGTTTGCTAGACACCTCCCCTTCCGTATCACTGATTCCCTTGCAGACCCTGAAGGGAGATATCTGTTTATAAAGGGGACCTTCGCCAACAGACCTATCACACTTGCCAATGTCTATGCTCCTAACTCTAGGCAGGTTTCGTTTATGCGTTCCCTCACCTCCTCCCTGGTCACCTTTCAGTCAGGGATGCTGATACTGGGGGGTGATGTGAATGTCCCTTTGAGTCCTTTGTTAGACTCCTCCTCAGGTTGCTCATTTTTGCCCTACAAGGCCCTTAAACAAATACGTATACAGCTACAACACCTGCAATTGCACGACTCCTGGCGTACCCTTTACCCTACTGTTAAGGACTACACTTTTTTTTCTCCGCCGCACAATAAATACTCTAGGATAGACTACTTCTTTCTGTCGCAATCGGATCTCCCTTTCCTCCACGCCGCCACCATAGAGCCAATGATCTTCTCCGATCACCATCCCATCACCATGATATTGCAGTTCCCCATTGCACATCCGCGCTCTAAATTTTGGCGTTTAGATGCTTCCCTGCTCGCGGATATTGTTACCGAACAAGAGATCCGCTCTTCCCTAACTGAATATTTTTCTTTGAATAACTCCGCGGATACTTCACCTCTCACGCAGTGGGAAGCCCACAAATGTGTGATTCGGGGTATTCTTATAGCTAAAGCGACGAATCGTAAAAGGCTCAAACAAGAGCGTATGAAACTCCTTACTGACAGGATCCACTCACTGGAGCGAGCTCATAAGCGGACCCTGGCCGCTTCCACTCTCTTGGAACTGACGAACGCTCGCACACAACTTCTCTCGGAACTGGGTAAGGTAGTCAGGAAAAGATATATTCTCTCACAGAAGCTCTACTATGAATTCGCAAATAAGAGCGGACGGTTTTTAGCTAGAGCTCTGCGTGAACAACGATCGTCCATGACGGTTCATAAAATTAGGGGCCCCGACGGCATTGAGGCCACATCTAACCCTGACATTGCTGCTCAATTTGAAAATTTTTATAAATCTTTATACAATCTTCCTCCGGAGCGCCCCCCTATACACACAGATAAATCCAGAGCCTCCTTGATTTCCGATTTCCTCCATCTCCACGGTCCGACCGCCCTCTCCGAGGACCTGGTTCTCGCTCTTGAAAAAGACGTCTCCCTAAATGAACTGCAGTGCGCGGTGAAACAGATGAAGTCGGGTAAGAGTCCGGGCCCTGATGGTTTTACGGCAGCTTACTACAAATCTTTTCTAGATATTTTGGGAGCTCCATTTATTTCTGCCTTTAATACGCTTTCCCACCCTTCACAACCGCATAACCGTCTCCTGGAGGCTCACATTACGGTTATCCCCAAAAGTGGGAAAGATACCACCCAGGTGTCCAACTATAGACCCATTTCCTTGCTGAACGTGGATATTAAGCTATTCGCTAAGATCATTGCTAATCGCTTTCTCCCCTTGCTCCCCTCTCTGGTCCACGTTGATCAAGTTGGATTCATCCCGGGCAGAGAAGCAAGGGACAACACGATTAAGGCTCTTAATCTCAACCATTGGATCCATGGCTCTAGATATCCTGGTTTTTACCTCTCCTTGGATGCAGAGAAGGCCTTTGATAGGATTGCATGGGATTATCTAAAGGCGTCTCTAGTGGCCTTGGGATTGGGTGAGAAGATGCTCAACTTTATCATGGCCCTATACTCTGACCCATCTGCCCAAGTGCGAGTTAACGGCCATCTGTCAAACCCCTTTCATTTGAAAAATGGCACCCGCCAGGGATGTCCCCTATCCCCCATCTTGTTCGTTTTGTCCCTCGAACCGCTGCTAAGGAAACTCCGTCTTAACCCTGATATTAAGGGGGTCATGATAGCAGACAAAGAGTTCAAGTTAGCAGCCTACGCGGATGACATTCTCCTGTTTCTTACAGACCCTCGTACTACCTTACCCAATCTACTGAAAGACCTTGCCTTTTTTAGATTCCTGTCAAATTTCAAAATTAACTTCTCCAAGTCCTCTGCCCTTAATATGACCCTGCCAGCCGCACTAGTCTCTTTTTGTGAGTCCCAATTCCCATTTCATTGGGAAAGGGATTCCTTTACTTATCTCGGTGTCCAGCTTACCCGTCACATTGGTGACCTTTATGCAAAAAATTTCCTTCCAGCGCTTCGCTCTATGCAGGAAGATCTCAGTAAGTGGCATCGTCCTTGCTTCTCATGGTTCGGTCGGGCAGCGATCATCAAAATGAACATACTTCCCCGCCTCTTATATCTCTTCCAGACATTACCAATTCAGTTACCGATGACCTTCTTCATATCTTGCAAAAGAATGTGCTCGTTGTTCCTATGGAACCATAAACGTCCGCGCATTGCCTACTCCCAATTGATCCTCCCTAAACTTGCGGGTGGTATTGGGTTCCCTGACCTTCAACGCTACTATTGGGCTTGTCACCTCGCACGGATAGTCGATTGGCACGTTCACACGTCCTCCAAGGACTGGATATATGTTGAAAGTGCTTCCTCCTCCCTGCCCCTGGCCTCAATCCCTTGGCTTTTACCGAAACATACGCCTCTGGCCCTTCTTACTCACCCACTGATAGGGCCCACCTTAAAAATTTTTCGTTTGGCGTGTAAATCCGCGTCTATCTCTGAAACACCCAACCCCTTAACCTCTATCCGCCTTAACCCTGATTTCCCTCCCGGGATGCACCAAGATTTTTTATCTAAACACTGGCCATATAAACAGGTCTTGGCGAAACACTTCATCCACAATGGCAAGTTGAAAACACTTCAAGAATTACTTACGAGTCTGAATATCCGCGAATTCCCCTTTTGGGCATACCTCCAAATTAGACACTACCTGCTATCACATAAACCCACTCAGAACTGGTCCCGCCCTCTTACCCTGTTCGAGTCTATTTGCGCTAAAGCAGAACCATGTAAACATTTGATTTCGGAGATCTACCCCCTCTTACTGGAAAACAGGACATACAACTCTCTTCCCTCTTGTCGGGCCTGGAATAGAGATTTAGACACTAACCTATCAGACTCCGACTGGGATTTAATTTTTCAGTACTCTCATACATGCTCCCGTAATGTCTCGACCCAGGAAAACAGCTACAAAATAGCCTCTAGATGGTATCACACCCCTTTGAGGATTCATCGTTTCAATCCTTCCTTTCCCAACAGCTGTTGGAGATGCGGAACTTCTGTTGGTTCGTTTCTTCACATCTGGTGGTCCTGCCCGGCTCTTCAACCGTTTTGGCGAGAGGTTCATCGGCTTGTGGTGTCCGTGACTACCTTGCCCTTAGTTCTTTCCCCAGCTCAATTTCTCCTTCACTACTCTCCCCTTCCCAGGGGACAATACTTCAAGTCCCTGGCCATGCATATGGTCAATGCGGCCAGACTTTGTATTCCTGTTCTGTGGGGTTCCACCCGTCCTCCCTCTATACGTGATTGGCTCACCCGAGTGGGAAAAATAGCGGATATGGAGGAGTTGATTGCAACTGCACACGATACCCCCACGACATTTTCTCACGTATGGGCCTGTTGGACACATTTTCTGACTACTCCTGTATACCGATCTCTTATGGACCAGTCGGTCTGAATTCAATTGAACCCCCTGAGGGCGCTACTCTCTCTTGTTTGACTCTGTGGGGGCAGATTACCCCCGTTTGTCCTCCTCCCCCAACCGACCGATTCTGATGACAGGCTGGAATTTTGTAGGTTTGGCGACTGTATCACCGTATGGATAACAATCACTCTGTTATTCCCTTTCTCATTTGCCCACCCCCTGTGCTGCTCCTTCCCCCCCCCCCCCTGTTTTGTTTTTATTTTGTTTTGTTTTGTTTTGTTCTTCTCTCTCTTACTCTCCCCCCCCCTTTCTTTTTTTGTTTTTCTCCGCTCTATGGCTTCTTTTCTTCATTTCAGACTAACCTCTGCATGCATTGGTCAACTACCCAAAGGACAATTAGCTATGATGACAGAATCACTTCCCCTTTCATACTAGCAGTATACTTGATCACACATTCTCACACCCGCGCCCAGACGCCTCCACCACTTTCAACTTATAGCACTGACTCTGGCTTAGACGTCGTTTGCGCTCTTCTCCCTGCTGCAGATCCACACTTTGTGACGTTATCAGAGGAGGTCTGGGGCCTCCTGGCCTAACGCGTTTCATTACGAGCGTCCGAATGTATTTCAGGCACTACCGTGTCGTGGTTTAGTTACCCCACACTGCTTTGTTTTTGTAATTGTACTTGTTTTCATGCACTCTTGACTGGATGTGTGTGTTGCTAATTGTCTCTCACATTTCATGTTTATCTTAGCTTATTATGTCAATCTGTATTTCACAATAAACATTATTTTTTTTGGAAAAAAAAAAAAAAACTACAGAGCCCAAAGAAATGACATGTAGGTTAAGGGCATGCTATATTTTAATAAATTATCAAGTGTAATGAGAGATATGCATAGGTGAAGACTTGACACAAGAGAGATAATAACATTAAATCTTTTCAGAAGACCAGGATCCCATGGCATCAATGAAAAAAAGCAGCACGCTTTTATTTTTAAAGTTACTACTTTTTTCTTTAAATAATTTAGGAAAGTAAATACTCTAAATACATTTCAAAGCCTTGTTTGCTTCAGGTATTTTAACAATTTAAGACCTGCAGTTCCATTGCTGACTGGTCCTTTTTATGAGCTATATTAATCTAGACATCTGCACAAATCTACAACAAAGCAAAGAAAGCAAATAAACAGAGAATATAAAAGCATGAGCCAGATATTATGTATAGCATGCATCACATCCCACTTTATCATAGAAACCACAATAAGAGAAACCTTTCTCAAAAGAGACATTTTAGGTGCTGTAACGATAATCACGTGTTTGATTAAAAAAAATGTTTTTTGTTTCTACAATTATATTTAAAAAGTCATCCAGTCATTAACCAAATAACTGGAGTTTTGCATGAGTTCCAATTTTTAAATGCAGTTCAAACAGAGATATGCTTAAAGCTCTTTTTTTGGTCATACAGCTCTTGTGGGTCACAGGAGTGCACTTACTTTTGCTCTTCTGTGACCCAGAGTCAGCTGACAGTGGGCTGAAGCCAGCTGTCAGCTAACTTTACAGATCTGCTCCAGGCTCTGGAGAGATCCTGAAAATATTGTCAGGACCTACCTAGCTGCCTGGCTGACAGCAGGCTATCCATTTCTAGCCAAGTGCTCTAGTGAATTCTGGAGAGGCAGAGCAGAGAGCAGTGACTGATAGTCACTGCCCTCTGCTCAAAGAGGACTGGTAATGTGATCCCTCAGTTCTCGGTCTTAGAGCTGATGTGAAAAAGCTGCAGTATCACATCTATGTTTAAATATTGAGGTGAGTATGTATGTTTTTTTTATTAATCCCATTTATCCCTTTTAATACACTTTTTATATTTGGATTTAAGCTTGCACATTTTAAATGTAAATGTAAGAAATGTAATTTAAAATTGGAACATGTACTTAACTCCATTGTAGTTTCATCCCTTCCTGCCAAGGCACAGCCAGGGGCAGCACAGCCAGGGGTAGCATTGGCAACTATCATCTTGGCTAACGTATTCCTCTTGGATTAAGTATTGAGAATTGCACTTCAGCTCTGCACTTCAGCAAATGCACAAAGCAAGAAGCCACAGCAGACAGCCTCAAATACTAAACAGACTACAGGTTACCTGTTTCCCCATCCAGCTCTTTTAGCTCTTATCGAGTCTACTTCTTCATCTCACCACTCTGTAACATACACTCCCTACTCCTCCTTCTCACAGTTGTATCCGCTCTCTTCAAACATTCTCTCCTTCACCCCTATTCTCCACCCCACAGCTTATATATACCACCCTCACTTCTGTCTTCACCTTACTACTGTACTCATCAACTCCTGCTAATTCTGAACCCACATACTAATAAAACCTCCAGGACACTGGAACCTGTCCCTCCACATAAGTCCTACTCCCATATTACCTCTCTCACCCTTCTGCTTCTCCTAATATCTGGAGACATTTCCCCAAATCCTGGGCCACCTAGTGGAAAGCACTTTTCAGGTCCTTTATTCACCTCCATCTCTGTCCCTCTCCTCATTTGAAGTTCACTCTATTTGTTTATTCTCTCCAGTTTCTTTAAGAATTGCTGTGATCTATCGGCCTCCTGGACTGCTATCAAGCTATACTTCCCTTGTTTAACCTAACTACTATAGAGGAGGTTGGTAAACTTTTTTTCTAAAGTCCACCTAACCACCCGTCCCCTGTTCCCTCGCAAATACTACAATCACCCTCTGGCTCTATCCTTCATTCTTTAACTCATATCTTCAATCTCTCCCTTTCTACTGGCATCTTCCCCAACTCTCTAAAACATGCGCTAGTCACCCCCATACTTAAGAAGACCTCAATGGACCCCACCAATCTTAGCAACCTAGGACCCATCTCCTTATTTTCTTTTGCCTCCAAACTCCTTGAACGTCTAGCCTAAAACAGGCTGAGTTGCCACCCTATTCAGAATAACTTTCCGTCTAGATTTCACCCACAACACTTCATAGAAACCGCTCTCCTAAAACTCACAAATGACTTACTAACAGCTAAAACCAATGGTCACTATTCTGTACTCTTACTCTTGGACCTCTTCGCTGCCTTTGACACAGTTGACCACCCTCTCCTCCTCAAAAAGCTCTATTTACTTGGTCTCCGTGACTGTACTCTCTGTTGGGTCGAATCTTACCTATCTAACTGCCCCTTCAGTGTTACTTACAACTCTACTTCCTCCTCTCCTACTCCTCTTACTGTCGGGGTCCCCCAAGGTTCTGTCCTTGGACCTCTCCTATTCTCAATCTACACTTTTTCCTTGGGTCAGCTAATAGCTTCCCATGGCTTCCAATACCATTTCTATGCTGATGACACACAAATCTATCTTTCTACTCCTCAGCTCACCCCATCAGTTTCTTCACGTATCACCGATTTACCAACAGACATATCAGACTGGATGTCACACCACTTCCGAAAACTCAATCTATCCAAAACTGACCTCATAATGTTTCCTCCCCCACGTGCCTCTTCCCCTAATTCCTCGGTCAGGATCAATAAAACCACTATCAACCCATCCCTGCATGCATGCCAAATTATGCCTTCTCAACCTCCGCAACATCTCCATAATACGCCCCTTTTTAACCAATAATACCACAAAGCTCCTAATTCACTCCCTGGTTATCTCTCACCTTGACTACTGCAACTGCCTCCTCATTGGCTTACCTTTACATAGGCTATCCCCCCTCTAGTCCATCATGAATACTGCTGTCAGGCTCATCCACCTTACTAATCGGTCAGTGTCTGCTACCCCTCTACTGGCTTCCACTCACACAACAAATAAAATTCAAAATACTAACAACAACTTACAAAGCCATCTACAACTCTGCCCCAGATACATCACCAACCTGGTCTCAAAATATCAACCAAACCACTCTCTTTGATCCTCCCACGACCTTCTGCTCTCTAGTTCCCATGTCACCTCCTCCCATGCTCGCCACCAAGACTTCTCCCGATCTTCTTCCATCCTATGGAACTCCCTACCCCAATCTGTCCTGCTATCTCCTAATCTATCCACCTTTAGACGATCCCTGAAAACCTTTCTCTTTAAAGAAACTTATCCTGCTTCTAACTAGTAAACCACCAATTATTTCCTCCATCAGCTCATCCCCCACAGCTATTACCTTTTGTATCACTCAACTCCTCCTCCTAGATTGTAAGCTCTAATGAGCAGGGCCCTCTTTTTACTCTTGTACCAAATTGTATTGTACCTGTGATGTCTACCTTCATTTTGTAAAGTGCTGCACAAACTGTTGGCACTATATAAATCCTGTATAATAATAAAAATAATAATAATATTTGCAGCCTCACAGAGATGGGTTTTCTTCTGTGGGGCTGCTTATGTGCATACTTGTGTTTGTGCTGAGAGTACACTGCACAGTGCACTCCCAGCATGGAGACTGAGCTTTCACCAACAGGAGCTTGGAGGGCTGGCTCTTGATCACATGATTGCTGTGATAGCCTGGGATTGGCTTTTATAGAGATCAGTTACTGTACAGACTAGCCCTGTGTTGTTTCTCTTAATTGAAGAAAAATATACATTGTGTCTTTTTCTCCCTGCTACTGGAGAAGATTGTAAACAAATTATTTGTGCAAAAAAATAATAAAAACAAAATAGCTAGATCAGGCTTTGCTTTAGGTCAATGTCAGGGTAAAAATGTAGGGTCAAAGTTTAGGGTCAGTGTGTTTTAGGGATCAAAAGAAAGTGTTTTTTCAATTTAATATCAGTGTCAGCTAGTGTTGGTGCCAGTGTGTTTTAGGTAGGATAAAAAAAAGAGTGCACTTCTGTTTCTGAGCTCTACTACATGTGCAACAATTAACATACACATATTGGATATTGCAGCAATCATCAGTCATCAGTAGGAGGATGTGTTTTGTTTGTCGTAGGTCATGGCAATGGCAAAATATATACAACTACATTTTAAAAAAATATATTTTTTGTACTATTTTGGGGCATTTTTTTATGTGGTAATAAAAATGGAGTTATCCATTACCATTTACCACCAAATGACAGATTTGACCTGAAAAAAACAAGGTATAATATGCCTGGATACACTAAGCAGATGCAATGATATTGTATATGCAGTTTTAGTGCCACATGCCAAAGTTGTAAAACTGCGTTCAGGCCTACACGTTTGTTTTATCCTTGTCATGAAAGGGTTAATACACGGTCAATGACTGGCCAACCTTTTAAGCATAATTTTGAAAATGCAAACTATATGTAGAGTTATGGTTGTCATTGTAGCACCTGAAAAGTCCCCTTTTGAGTGAGAGATTTATTTCATCACAGTTTCTAATGCAAGCAAATGAAATATCTTCCAATGTGACTGCCTATAAAAAAGGGAAATATATTATGTAATTAGGTGTTCTTGCATGGCAAGACCACTTACTGTTATCTCACATATATATTCCTATTATTATAGCCAAATTTACCACCCTAACTCCTCCCACAGTTTTTACACTACATAGACAGTAATACACCGAAACGGATTGTTCCCGATTGGTGTGCTATTACTTTGTGGAACATTTCGCCGAATGGTTCACAAAATATTGCCGTTTTTATGGTGAAATTGGTCCCATAGGAATGAATGGCGGAATGCTCAAAACTAGAGTGGGAGCTGACAAAAGCTAGAGTGTGAGCTGAAAAATCAGGACATGATTTCCAAACTGCCATCACTCCCTCATTTTCAAGCCCACCTACACAAATCTTATATCAAAATGTTCAGCTATCCCTGCTGCCACTACAAATGTCCATTTGTCATAGTCCTGATAGTTTTCACAATATGATTATTTGTTTGCAACTCACACCGCCCATTGACATTCATTGAAACTCCACTCTAGCCACCTCAAATTTGAAGGGCAATTTCTAAACTGTGACTGTGCCTTCATTTTTTATATTTCAGAGACATACTATGCATCAAAATGTAGGTCTGGGTCTTGTGATTCTCACAATATAAAGCTCTTTGGTGTAGGATTTACAATTTTTAAACTACAACCATTTGAAGATGGCAACTGCCAGTGAAGTGAGCAAGTTGGGGCAGTTTGTTTTTAACCGCTCTTCTCTGCCCTTGCTGTAGAGTGAGTTGCCATAGGAACCCAGGTGTGTGAGCAGGCAGCAGAGTGACAAAAGCTAGAGTGGAGGCAAGAACACTTCACACAATTTCCCCAGAAATTGTAGCTTTTCTAGTTTGGTCTGTTTTTATCTTTATAATACTTTAAGGCTCTGTGTAGGTGGGTAAAGCCAATCATGTGTTTTATTAAATGACTGTGACCATATTGATGCTCACCATCAACTAATCTCTATGATGACTACATTTTGTTGTGTACATCAATGTATCTGAATACGAACAAGGCAAAAAAGCAGGTAAAACTGCATTTTTTTCATTTGCTCTGTAAATGTACATTCGAACATTTGGTTGGTTAACCTAAACATCAACTGAGTGGCAATTGCAGACTTATTGAATCTGTATAATTCTCCATTATACTAATTTACCATAAATCTCCCCAATAAATGTAACTGCCAAAAGTTTTGTCTATGCAGAACAATTCATTTTCTTCATGTTCAGTAGATCTAATTATTATTATTGCTTAATTTCATTGTGTATGCTTGTTTGTGCCAGTTGGTTCTGCTGCCATTGCTGTTGCCTTCCAAAGTCAACAGGATTTAGAAACAAGTAATTAGAGTATTGGCATGTTATCCTAGCATGAAGCATTCCATCAGTTGGTTACATATACTTTTTTCCCTAGTAAATGAAATTGAAATGTGTTTATGTAATTTCCAAATAGAAATGTAACTAGTACTACATACAAACAGCTGTCTTATTTGTGCTTCAAAATACCATTCAGCTGTAGTTCTAACCACATAATGGTAACAATATAAATTGTTTGCTACTGATGATTCAAATATAGAATTATAATATAATACCTAATATTTGAGCATCACTTGGAGCAATCAGGCTATTGAGAGAATTAACTGACAAGCAGCAAGCAACTACTTGAAAGTGATTAATGTGTCCATTATCACACACAGACTTGCAAGCATGTTAGAATATCTTTGTTTAGAGATTGTTCAATTTAGCATGTAAAAGAATGAAGGCTTTTATTGTCTGTACTATACAAGCCACCATAGGTTGAAAAGGGAAAAATATAGGTACAAGCAATACAGTAAATGTCATGGCTATTTCCCAGTCTACCAGTCACATATCTTAATGTGGAACCCAAGATGACGAGGAGTGCCTCTCCTACTGCTGCAGTCCCAATATCTGTTTTTGGTTTTTTTTTTTACTCTTGCTGAACTCCTATATTCTCCTGATTTTCTAGGTATGTGGATTAATGTGGTAACAACCCTACATCTCCTATTAGAAATTACAGTGTATAAAAACATGATTTCCTAAAGAATGAAATTGTAAATATTAAGTACAATAATAAGGGATCCACATCATGGGACGTTATTTTGGAATGTTCAATAAAATACTTTTTTAAAGGTGTGTGTGTCAGCAGTGGTGTATTTAGGTTTTCTGCTGCCCTAGGCCACACAAAAATTGGGACCCCTCCCCCCGCAGAGAGAGCCTGACATTGACCAACAACACCCTGCCCCCCAGCCGAGAGAGCCTTCCAATACCACTGCCTCCTCATACACCAGCCACCATCCCCCATGGCGACAGAGAGAAAAACACTCACCTTCACAGTTCTGGACATCCCTGGGAATGAGAGTCAGGCTGAGCTTACACTGTCATGAAACCCGCAGCCTCTCTCAGAACCCACCAGGTCTCCATACCACGCATGTCCCTTCTTCCACCACTTCTTCAAAGGGGCAGCGCTGCCCCCCCCCTGAAAAGTGCCGCCCTAGGCAAATTCCTTGTTTTCCTTGTAGTAAATACACCCCTGTGTGTCAGGAACCATAAACCAGGCGAGAACAGATAGCACAGTTAAAATTACACCTTTAATAACAAAGTTCAGGAACATAGTCAATAACAAAAGCCAGGGTTTGGATGCCAGAGCAGGGAATCAGATGAGCCAGGGTCAGGAAACTAGAAGTCAGTGTAGTCAGGAGCAAAAACCAGGAACAGGAATTGGAAGAGAAGTCAACCAGACCAAGTTGTATACAGGAACACAAGCAGGAACACACTGGAGATCATAGACCACGCAAGGGAAAGAAAGAAATGAGCTAAGCTGCTAAAATAGCCAAAAAGGGATGGCTGTGGGCTGGACTAATGAGGCAGGTAATGGTATCTAGGTGAGTCACTGTAGAGACAACAGTGGCTGGTAATTAACTGACAGCTCTATTATGCTTTGACCCGTCTGCGAAATGGGAGGCGACATGCAGTGATATGACCAACTTTGGATTCAAGTCTGTATATGCATTGTTATGCCTGCTTTCTTCTAACAAAAATCTTTTTTGGAAAAAAACCCCCAAAAAACTGACAGCTGAGCAGCTTCTGAGTACTGAAATAAAAGAGCTGTTTGTTAAGAAGCAGGAGCCCAGCCATGACAGTGTGTTTATTTACTATGTATCTTTTTTGATAATCACCCCCCCCAAATTAAATTTAAATTAAAAAAAGCACAACAAAAACTATTTCTGAAGGGATAGGGTTGATTATGCCACAAATCAAGTACTGTATATACAGTAATTGGTCAGAATGGGGAGTATTCCAAAAGGTCAAATTTGTGGTGAATATTCTCCAGGAGCAATGCAATCTTCCTCCATTTCCTTGATATTATCAGGCAGATCTACACCTTTTTTTCCCAAACAAAGCATTTTGACTACCTGAGGATCAGGCAAGGTGGTCAGTGCTATCAGCAGAGGAGTAAGCAGGAAGCCCTCATGCATGCAGGAGAATACACAATGAGTGGTTCATAATGTTTCATCATAATGATGAGATCTCTCTCCTCAGCAAAGGATTTTGGCAGACTCACTACTTTTGCATTGAAACAGGACTTTTATTGCATCTATAGACAAATTAGGTGTTAGTATTTGTATAGCAATCGTCTTCAGGTAGTGGTGGTGAAACTGGTAATAAAGTTTAGGTTAGAAATTGGGGTTTGAAAATGGAAAGCAAATTTCCTGCTCCTATCACTTTTCCTCCTGCTGAAGTCTTCATTCAGTTGACAAGGATATTCAAAGTTTTTTTATGTAATTGTGCACCTGTTCATATTTCCAACAACTTACTATATCTCCCAGTATGAAATTAGCTTTGTCCTCCCTGTTGGCACATCAAGATGTTGTTATCAAGCCTGTCAACAATGAGGCATCAACTGTGGCTACGGATGCCTCTCAATATGAAGCTGAAATTATAAGGCAGTTTGTTGAGAATCAAGTTCACAAGAAATGTTCTAATAAACCCACATTTGAGGTGCAATGCAAAGTAGAATTGATTGTTGGCTGGGCATGCATGGAGAAAATTACAGATTAAGAGACAGATTACTATCTTATTAAACAGCATCATGTTGTTCCCATCATGTATAACTAATCTACAATTCATAAAGATGCTCTCACCCATCCCCCCCTTCCCAAAATACCTGAAATAGCTATCATCACTAGTGTGGGTTTGCTATCGTCTCCTCTGACTCAGGTTTATGACAAGAATATTTCAACAAGATGGACACAGTCTCTTTGGCGTTTGAACTCTCTTGGTCAAACTAACCACTGTGCCACGAGCTGGTGACTTGACGTTGATGATGCTGTGAACTTACACTGTTTGTGAGTACATTTTTTATTGATTTGTAATAAAGTATCTGAGGGATAATGCACTATACCGGTGTGCCGTTTATTGTCTGTTTCTTGCTGCTTAACATGGGTGCACTTCGTTCTGCACTCCAGTGATCCACGTAGGGACAGAAGAGCTTTGGCCCTACTCTTCCTTTAACATACATTATGGTTGTAGTAATATTGCTTTTTTGGAAACCCAAATTACTATTCATGGCTAGAGGGTGGTAAGTGACTTATATACAGTTTGTGAAGACTACAGGTAGAAATAAATTATTTCACTTTACTAGTTTCTATCCAGGCTTTGTATTTAAATCTATACCCAGGGCACAGCTTAACCACTTGCCTCCAGAGGAATTACCCCCCTCCTCCTGACCAGGCCATTTTTTGAGATACAGCGCTGAGTTACTTTAACTAACAATCGCACGGTCATGCAACACCCACATGAAATTTATGTCCTTTTCCCTGCCACAAATAGAGCTTTCTTTTGGTGGTATTTTATCGCCTCTGGGTTTTTATTTGTTGCGCTATAAAAAAAAAATCAACAATTTTGAGAAAAAAACTATATATTTTACTTTTTGCTATTAACACCTTCCCGCCCGGCCTATAGCAGATTGACGGCCGGGGCGGGACACTCGCCGTTGTGACTGGGCATCATATGATGACCTGTGAAAACAAGCTGCTTACATGGCCGCGGGGCCGCGCAGTGGCGCGATCTGTCACCAGCTGTGTCAACAGGACACAGCCAATGACATATCACTACACCAGCCCTTTGCCAGTGTCATGTGACCACTGTGACCAATCACTGCAGATCACATGTCAATTGTATACAATTGATTGCTTCCTGTCATGCCATCCATTTTATTCAATTATGTTGTTAGCTGTGACTTTCCAAGGCAGTCACATGATACAGACAGGGCCAATACCAGCCCATCTGTATCATGTGATCAGCTTTGCCCAATCACAGCTAATCACAACAGAACAGTGAAAGAATCAGTTTCATTCAGTAACAATGTTTGCAAATATCAATTAAATACATTGGTATTAGCAATCATAATGTGTTAAAAAAAAACATTTTATTGCTTTGGTCACAGTGTGCTGAAAAATAAAATAGTAAAAAAAAGAAAACATTTTATAAAAAATAAAAAAATAATAGAAATATTTGAAAACAAAAATACAAATTCAATTATTATTATTATTTTCACCAAAGAAATGTAGCAGAATACATTTTGATCTAAATTTTATAACAGAAACAAAGAAAAGTGTGTTTTTTTTCAAAGGTTTCATGTGTTTTTTGTTTTATTTATCAAAAATAAAAAACTTAGTGGTGATTAAATACCACCAAAAGAAATCTCTATTTGTGTGAAAAAAATGATAAAAATGTCATATGGGTACAGTGTTGCATGACCGCGCAATTGTCATTCAAAGTGCAACAGTGCTGAAAGCTGAAAACTGGCCTGGGCAGAAGGGGGTATAAGTGCCCAGAATTGAAGTGGTTAAACATGTCCAGTAAAAAAATTTAAAAAATCAAATTTCGTCATAAATTTAGGCCAAAATGTACTCTGCTACATGTCTGCAAAAAGAAATCACAATACGTGTAAATTATTTGGTTTACGTGAAAGTTATAGCATCTACAAATGGTGGTATACTGTAGATGCTGGAATTTTATACTAGTAATGGCAGTGATCAGTGACTTATAACGGGACTGCAAGACTGCGGCGAGCATTCTGACAATGGGGGGGGGACGGGGACTGACTAACTGTCACTGATATCCTCATTGACACCAATGTTACAGTGATCGGTGCTAATAAAAAGCACTGACACTGTACTAATGACACTGGGCAGGAAGGGGTTAACATCTGAGTCGATCAAAGGGTTAACTGTGTGCTGTTTTACTGTGTGTGTGCTTTACACTGTAAGCACGCCACACTGTATGGCTCTGCTATGCAGAGCCATACAAAGCAGTGTGCAGGAGCTGACAGGGGAGAGATCTGTATTGTTTACATACAGGTCTCTCTCCCATTGGTGATACATGGCAATTGCTGGGTGCAGGTGAGAAACCACTGGCTGGAACCCGGTGATCAACAGGTGAGGCCGCCAATGGAAATGCAAAGTCACGTATATATAAAAAAAGTGACAAAAGTGAAAAAAGTGACAAAGAACTATAATCAATTATGCAAATAAGTCCCATATGAGTCGCTGCACATGGGCAATGATGCTCCACACGTCACAAGATGGACAGCACCAGTGGGTCTCACACAAGTCACAATAATGTGCACCTCCACCACACATAATCACACTCACCTTAACCACTGACCTATACAAGTACAGGTCAAATGCACTTTTAACAATAATTCCAGGCTTTTAAGGATCATCTGCCAGTTGGAACCATGCACAGTAGATACCTTGGGTTGAAATGATACTGATCCCCTTTAAATCACCGCCAATAGTCTTGGGTTGGAGTGTATGCTCAAAGGAAGAAAGGTGCTTAGAGAAGAACTTCATGAAAACAGTTGTAGGCTACACAGCAGCAAGATCTTCATCCTTCATCAGAGCCAGCAGTAGTAGTCTTTTATTTCACTTGATTATATTTGTACTTGATTGGACTAGTGGGATTGTTCTGTATTTACTACCCCTATTTATTTATTTTGTTATATATTCTTTACTAATTGTTGACTATATGTATTATACTTTAATGGGTTAGGAGGGCAGCAAGGTGTTTGCTACTCCTGTTTTTTACTTATTTTTATTTTTTATGATTTATGGGCTGTTTGTTTTATATATTCATTTAGTATTGTATGATTGCATTATTACTTTTATATCCATTTGATTGGTTATTTACTCACTAAGGGTCTATTGAGAACTAGTGGGGTATTCTTGTGTGTTTTTTTATTTTTGGATTGTAGGTTCATTCTGAAACTTTTACTATTATTTATCCTTTAATATAATTTTTTTTTTGTACTTGGGTTAGATGGTCAGTGGTGTCTTTACTATTTTATTTTTCAGAGGTATTCTTGCGAGCTATTGAGACAGCGCAGCACTTTTATTTCATTTATTAATGTGTTAACACTGAATGGGAGAAAATTACTCTAAATTCATCATCATTATAACTTATGTTTGATGTTTATGCAGTTTTTTTGGTAGCTATATAAAGATACAGTATATATCAGGCTTCTTCTAGTTAACAGCCTTTCCCCTTACCCCAAGAGCCTCCAAGCTGCCCAGAAATTCCTGTATTAATACCACAGGAGAATTCCAGGTCAGGGGGTTATAGCCATCTCACAGTGGATGAAGAGGAAATGGCAGGTTTTGACTTCTCTTTGGTACAGCTCTTTGTTTAGGAGTCAGAAAAGCTCTTCTGTGGGGAGCCAGAGGAGGAAACTCAAAATAAAAAGAAGTGCTTTAAGAATATGAAAAAGAAAGTTTCTTCTTCATTGCTCACTGAAATAAAAGCTCTGACCATAGATGAATGGGGCAAAGAGGAGAAAAATTCAACATTTTAGAACCACTTCACTAAGGTTTACCCCTTCAGGTGAGTGAATTTCAAACCACTCGATAACTCTCCTCTCATGGATTTGGCCCTAATGAGGCTGGTGAGGAAGGTAATGGTGCCTTTGGAGGATGTGGCATATTTTAGGGCTTTCCTGGACAAATATATAGATCTGGACTTTAAAAAGATATACGTGACAGCAAGAACTGTGTGTAAACCTACAGTGGCTTAAGCATTGGTCTCAAATGCTTTTGAGGTCTGGATCGATGATGTATATTTAGCAATCTCAATCGATCTCAGTAAATATGACATAAATGCTCTGATGCGGAATGTTAGGCTCACTTCAACCTTCATGACCTCCACTGGCATCAATAAACTCCTGCAAGAGTTGTTGTCAATAACAGGTAAAAGAGCCCTCTGGCTTAAACTGTGATTGGTAGACCCTGCTTATAAGCAGGGCTGGCATAAAATCCCATTCAAAGATCATTCATTACATATTATATACAGCAATTTCCATGGTCATTAGCAGCAAATCGGGCTTAAAATTTAAGGACCGGTGCCTGAGGAAGAAGAAAAACCAATACATTGTTGAGGCAATAGGTTAGGAGGCCCCAGTTCCAGGGGAAGGCATATATATAGTGTTGCTCATATACAACGGTACAGTGAAATTGCTTTTCTAAAATGTTGGGATATTACATGGTCTTTGCACCTCTCATTTTTGGTCAGACATTTACATTTTGCATTGGATATAAACACTGCACAAATTCTAATGATTTCTCCGAAACGATGAAAAATTATTGCAACAAAAAATATTCTCCTGGGCAAATCTGCACAAAAATCTGCTGATATAGCATATCTTGAACCTGCAAGGAGTGAACCTAATAATAATAGTAATGAAAACAATGCCTGCATAAGGCTCAATTCAAACAAAGGTAAGAATATTTTCATTCATGTGACTGTACAGTATATTTCAAATTGCTTTGTCCACAACTGAAAATATTTGCTACTTATTTGAAAATACGGATTCTTATCCTGATGTTTTAGCTTTGTTGAACTGAGTCTGTTATGCTGTAGTAATTTGACCCTAAATTGTCCAAAATATAGAATAAATTAGTAATTGGGGAATGCAAACAGGAGTGATACCTTAGTTATGGCTCTGAGGAAAAACTGGTGATACAAATTAACTGCAGGTGAATCATGCCAGTAAAGTATCTAAGAGTTATTGAAAGGTAACAGGTTGTTCAACTCACCGGTGACAACTCTAATCTGATATATTATTTTTGGATGAAATAATATTTGAATAATATTTCAAAACTTTGTAGACATTTTAAGCAAACTACTATTACTGCTTTTGAAGGATGTTTTTTGCACACTGCTAAGATTCTGTTTGCTAAAATTGCTGCTAGGTACAACTAATCAGAGTTTAGGGATTCAAGAAGTCTTCACAGTAATGCTGATTTTTTTCATTACAAGAAATTTAATATAAACCTCATATTTTGGATTCTCATATAATATCCTGTAAACACATTTTTATTTTTATTGCAGTACTGATGTACTAATGAAAGACGAATATACTGCTAATTTCTTGCTTTTAGAGTGAATTAGGGAAGTAATTGCAATCATTTTGTTGCGTTCACTCCTTTCTATTTAATTCTGCTTTTCAGCTAAGCACTTGAAATCATTCATGTCACTTTAGAAAATTTCTCTCATAGCTATGGGCATTTTAACATCATCTGATGATTTATTATACTAGTTATTCAGCTGCTGAAAGTCAGGTATGAAATATTTAAACCTACAGGGTATGGTGGGGAGATTACCAATGCTGCACATATTATGAGTCTGATTAGGAAATACATATGAGAATATGGAACGGCATCCTACTTGCTTCAATGTATAAAGAAATTCACAAAACAATTTTTTACAGGTCACAAAATATTAAGTAATGTACCAAATCCCTATGTCACTATAGATTTTAAAAGCACTTAGCCTATGTGGGTATTCCCTTATCTTTAAAGACAAATGCATAAATTATTTTACCACATTTAAGCACATGCTTTATTAAGACTAGCAAATCTGTTTCCACTCATGAATAGGGTCATTTTTGGGTATACAGTATATTGTGGGATGTCATAAGTTTGTGCATTTGGAATGCTTCTTGTACGGCATTTCATTTTTTTGTTTGCATCTGAAATTGACCAAGTGTCACTTTTAATGAAATTGCTGTTATAAATGGTCAGATGAGGGAGGATGAGGGAGAAATCTTTGACATATGTGAAATGGAATATAACTATAAATGTATCTGGCAACGACAGCATCTAGGGAATAGTGGAGAACTGTGTCCTATTACAGATCAGGGTGCTCAGTCTTCTGTTGGTAAAAAAGTCATTCAAATTATTGGTTTAACAATGTAACAGTGATCTGTAGAAGGACTCTGATGAACTGCAGTTCCAGGGGCTGACTGACCATTGGAAACTCGGGCAGTGCCCGAGGGCCCGGGGTCAGTAGGGGGCCCCATGAGATGCCCCTGGTACCTTTTTTATAGGCTTTTTTGAGTTTAGGCAAGGACACAGGGGCCCCATGATCCCCTATTGCCCTGGGACCCCATGAGTTGTTATTCCGCCCCTGTGCAGTTCCCATCAAGTGCTCCATTATTCCACAGATTCATCCTCTAGACTGTATTGTAAATGCACACTGGATCATCTACTGTAGAATCACCCTGACAAATATAGAGTGTGACCTCCACAAGCTCTCCCACCAGATTTTCTGACCCCTATATAGGTTTTAGGCAACCTCACAGACTGCCTTTTTTTATCTCAAATTTCTCTACTAAACTATGTCAAATCTCTCCTATGGCTTTTTGCTCTTCTTTCTATGATCTTTCCTTTGGAGATTTCCTTATAATTCATATGGTACTCACTCAAAAAACTACTTAATAGTTAGTGTGGAGCACATTCTGATTTCTCACCAGAGTTTAGACAGTGATCAATGTAGGAGTTCTAGGGTTTTACAGATGAGAAATAGTTATGAAAAATCATTGTCCAGTAACTGTAACTACTGGGATTGATGAAGGTTATTCCAGAACAGTGAAGGTAGTGGGCAGAAATACGACATTGCTAACGTAGAGCAGGAATTGCTAATCTTATTAGCAGGAATGTGTCATGGAAATAAGAAAGAATGGAGATAAGGGACCAGGGTTTTGTTAGCAGGCAATGTTTACATGGAAGGAGGAACAGTAGAAGTGAGATCATTATTTGACTGAGGACCAGGGGCGGACGGACCATTTGAGCTCTCGGGCACTGCCCGAGGGCCCGGGGTCAGTAGGGGGCCCCATGAGATGCCCCTGGTACCTTTCATTGTTTTTTTATAGGCTTTTTTGGGTGTGGGCAAGGACACGGGGGCCCCATGCTTCCCTATTGCCCGGGGGACCCATGAGTTGTCAGTCCGCCCCTGCTGAGGACAGTAGAGATGAGATAAGATGGCACACACTGGATTGGGTGATAGAAGGTTCATGCACACATGCTAAAGTGTGAGAGACGAGAGTACTGTACACATATGCTGATTTCTGTCATACTGAGGGGTGGGCATTAAGAACTTAATTCATACTCACTGGGGACAGGGTGCTTAAGTCTGGTAGGAATTTTTAGGGAATTTTTAGGGAGGCCCCATGCCATAAAAAGCAGTGTGCTTACAGTGTAAACAGACATACAGCACCCAGTAAAACACACACAGCACACACTTTGATTGCTCCAGATGTTAACCCCTTCCTGCCCAGTGTCATTAGTACAGTGTCAGTGCTTTTTATTAGCACTGATCACTGGATTGGTTTCACTGGGGATGTCAGTGACAGTTAGCCAGTTCTACCCCAGTGTCAGAATGCCTGCCGCAGTCCCACTATAAGCCGCTGATCGCTGCCATTACTAGTATAAAAAGAAAATTTCAGCATCTATTCTGCAATTTGTAGATGCTATAACTTTCACGTAAACCAATTAATTTATACGTATTGGAATTTTTTTTAGCAAAGACATGTAGCAGAATACATTTTGGCCTAAATTTATGAGGAAATTAGATTTTTAAAATTTTTTTACTGGACATGTTTAACCTCCTCGGCGGTATGATTCTTTCAGATTTTTTGTGCTGAAAGTGGTACCATTTTTTTGCATGGAAATGTGTAGTTTTTTATTGTAGGCTGTAATTTTTAGCAATAACTCACTGAAATCTGTACGTACAAGAGACTAGTAAACATTGCGGATATGGTAAAACTTGAAACACGAAATCATAAATTATAATTTAATAAATAATTATAAAAAATAATAATATAATAATAATAAATTTAATTCAATAATATAATCAAACCAAAAACACTGAAATTTGAAATACAGAGGCAAATTCGCACATCGCTGAGCAAAGTCTCAAAATCGTTTTCAGTGTCTGATGACGAATTTCCCCACAAATCATTATCACTCAATTCTGCAAGTGGTTCTGATTTACTATCGCTGTTCTCTAGCTGTTCTAAAACCGCTTTTGACGTAAAGGGACGCTTTTTGGACGCCATGGACTTTTCTAAGTTTCCAGGCAGGCAGAACAGTCAAAATGCAGGCAGGGCACAGGACAAAGCAGTAGGGACCAAATATATGTGAAATGCATTGAAACAGCAATGACAGCAAAAATGACATTTTAAAAAAATTTCAAATTTCCCGCTGGTTACGGCGCCCGTACGTCTCGACGTCACAGGGACCGGAACACGGAAGCCGGATGTCGGCATCGGCTGGAGGAGATGGCCGGGGACGCTGCAGGGGACACATCGCGGGAGCAAAGGACAAGGTAAGTGCTGCAGGGACCCCCTGAGCAACGCCGCATGGTAAGCCCGAGTGTAGCTCGGGGTTACCGCTCTTGGTACTCAAATTTTACCCCAAGCTACACTCGGGAAAACCGCTAAGGAGGTTAATAGCAAAAAGTTAAAAAATATTGTTTTTTCTCAAAATTTGTGGTCTTTTTTTTATAGTGCAAAAAATAAAAAAATGATAAAATACCACCAAAAGAAAGCTCTATTTGCGGAAAAAAGGACATAAATTTCATTTGGGTGCAGCGCTTCATGACCGTGCAATTGTCAGTTAAAGTAACGCAGCGCCATATCGCAAAAAATGGCCTGGTCAGGAAGGGGAGTACATCCTCTGGAGGGCAAGTGGTTAAAGTAAGGGGGTCCCCAGATATCTGGCCCTCCCTATGTGAATGAGTAAGGGTTACATGGCACTCATAGTTACTTATTAAAAAAGGGCATAGAAGAAAAAACACCCCCACTGTAGAAAAAAGTACTTTTTTAAAAAAATAAACAATGTCATGTGATACAAATCAAAATTCATTTACATAGACAAGAATTCCAAGTTACTTAAGAAAATGCAGGGAAGGGAATTGTATGGGTTACATCACTGTCTAATATGGCTGTATGGCCCTATTTGAGCAATGATGTCATCACTATCCTGGCTGTCAATGATTGCTAAGGCAGCAGAAGCTGATTGCCCCTGCAACCCTTACCAACCATTGACATCACTTAGCCCATTCACTTACACGACATGGGAATTCCTAGCCTCGTAAGTAAATGAGCACAGAATGGAATGTTATAGTATTGCCTAATGTAAAGAGAGACACAGAGGAGAAGGAAGACTTCATGCAGGTAGGAGTGCATAGAGTAACAAGAGCAGGCTACAGACTACAGACAGAGGGACACAAACTGGAACACACTGGAAAGAAGGCAGGAAACAAGCTGGAGCACACTAGGAGCAAGGTATGAAGCAAGCTAGGAGATGCAGGAATGCTGGGGATTCCTAGAGGCACAGAAACACTCAAAGAAGATTCAGGGTGGTGGGGCTGTTAGTGTGTGCTCGAAGACTGAGCAACCTGAACACTAGCCCTTTAAAACAGTGTTCCCTCTATGAATGGCCAGCAGCCAGAGACTGCACACAGAGGGAAGACCCAGTGCTGGAGCATGAAACAGTAGAATGTGACACAATAATTAATAAAATTTAATTATTACTAGAACTCAAATGAAGATGACAATTTGTTAAAGTGGATTTCCACTCAAAAGCAGAAACTCCACTTGTTTGCCTCCTCCCACCCTCCACTGTCATATTTGGCACCTTTTTAGGGGGGGAATGGGTACCTGGTTTTGACAGGTACCCGCTCCCACTTCTGGCTCACTTCGTCGAGGCAAAGTGAGCTGGAAGTTTGGCCCCCTCTTTGCTCCCACAGTCTCATTGGAACTTTCACAGGTCCCAGGAGACTGCCAGACCAATCAGAAGGCGCTGCGCGACTCATGCATGCGCAGTGGGGACCAGGCTGTGAAGGCGCAAGCTGTCATAGCCTGGTGCCCACAGTAGAGATGCCGGCATCTTGGAGGACAGAAGGAGAGACAGGACTGTGCAGGTGAGACCCCGGGACAGGTAAGTGTGTGTTTATTAAAAGTCAGCAGCTACAGTTTTTGTAGCTGCTGACTTTTAATAGACACAAAAACGGCTGTAACTCCACTTTAATGGTCAATCTGGGAAAATGTTTCTGAAAGTAACCATTTGTAACAAGCACATGTACTACATTAGTAAAATAGTAAAATGCTCCAAAAACATGATGCAGTAAAGCCAAATAACAAAATACCCTGGACTCCAAATGTTATGCAGCATATACAGAGCTCATTGGTATTCTGCAGGATTTTATGTTAATGATAGATAGCTATCTTTGAAGCAGTAAGTAAGCTGATAAGACCCCAAGAAATACATTGTAAAGGATAGTAATTAATATGAAAAACATAAACTTAAACTCTGATATTTCTACTTCACAAGTGACAATTTATCATTAAATGTTAATTACGGTACTTGTTTTACCCTAACATAACACACCTCTGACATATCAGACCTAAAGCTTTTTGCAGTCCTAATTTATAATGCTAAATTGCCTTTTTTGGGAGCTAGATTTTTTTATTAACCATTTCTTATTACTACAGATGTGCTATGCACATACAACTATACTCTTTAAATCCTTGCATCTATTGTCCATCACTGCAATGTCATTCCACAAAAGTGCCAGCCCTGCTCATCAGCCATTTATCAGGAACAAAGAACAACTCCAGATGGCTGCACTTTTTACTGAGTTTATTATAAAACGCAAACATCACATGACAGTGAGGAGAAACTTGACGTGCTTTGTGCTCACCAAGCGCTTAGTCGACTAAGGGCCTGGTGGGTGCGAAATGTGTCAATTGTATTTTGTCCCCCACTGTCATGTGATGTTTATAATGTGCATTTTACAATAAAGCCGGTGAAGAGTGCAGACATCCAGAGTTGTTCTGTGTTCCTGATTAGCAGCTGGCGAGAAGGGCTTGCACCTTTGTGGAATGAGATCGCAGCGATCAGTAAAGTGGAGGAGCAGTAATCCTGGAGTTTTTGCTGCCAGTCATTGGGTCCCTAAACATATTCATGGCAATTAAATTTTAGAATATTTTTAAAATAAAAACTATAATTCCTAGAGTATTAACAGAATTAGCTAATATACAGTATATAAGCATCAAACGCATGTTGAAAAGAAAACTATTTTTTTAAAAAGCTGACATTGTTCCTCCCTCTCTGTGACCCCAGAAACCGGAAATGACGAGGATTTAGTCACTTCCAGTTTCGGTTTTGTGTTTACCTGGTTGTTAACAGCCAAATGACAGCTGATCAGATTCATCTATTTCCGATCTGCTGCATTGGTGGTCAAAGGAAAGATATGGGATCTAACAGACCCCAGATCTTTCCATAAAGTGGACTTGCCATGGCCCATGCTATCACTAGGAATGTTGTTCATCCCTTGTGATAACAATAACATTGATAAAAAAGGGATAGTGTAAAAAAAGATTTAAATAATATAAATAATAATAATAATTTAAAAAAAGCAAAGTGCCCCTATCCCTCTATGCCAATGCATACATAATCCCACATGCATATGTAAACAGTCTTCACACCACACATGTGAGGTATTGTCTCGAATAATGGAGCAAGAGCATTAATTTTAGCTCCAGACCTCATGTGTAACTTTAAACTGGCAAGCTGTAAAGGAGTTGTCTATGGAGATTTTTAGGTGCCATAGCTTGGTGCCGGTCCACAGACGTATGCAATTTTAAAGCATGACATGTTAAGTTTCTATTTATTCAGAGTAATATCATCTTTTATATTTTACTAAAAAAAGGGTATTATATAGTGTTTGTGTGCAATAAAATTCATTAAAAATATTTTTCCAAAAAAATTGCATTTGAACGTCCACTGCGCAAATACCCTGTGAGATAAAAAACTGAAACATCTAACATTTTATTTTCTAGGGTCTCTGCTAAAAAAAAATATATATATATATATTTTGCATTTTAAAGACATTAGATCATGTGACAAATAAAACATAATGGTCTTGAAGTGCTATAAATGACCTAAAGCCTAGGCAATGTTCACTTGGCCTCTGGCTAGCCTCTGGTTGGTGTTTCAAAATGATTAGAGACTGCAGAAATGCTGTTTTTTTCCAATTAGACAGCCTTCCCCATGCATACTTGCTGTTGGAAAGGAAGGTAAGCATGACACAACTATTTTGCAGAACTACTAAGCAGGAAGCATAAAAAAGACAGGTGGCCACAGCACCCTTTAGAGAGTCAACACAGGCTCTTTCCCTTTACTGGTCATATGATACAGTTGAGAGCAGGACTTCCCCTCACTGAAATGTCTGTTGGGGGTAGTTGACTGTACTGAGGGGTCTGTACTGGGGGGGATGTATTGAGGGATCTGAACTGGGGGGGGGGGGGTTGATTCTACTGAAAGGTCTGTACTAGGGAGGGGTTTATTGTACTAAGGGGTCTGTACTTGGGGAATTACTGTATTGAGGGCTCTGTATTGGGTGGGGGTGACTGTACTGTCTTTACTATGGGGTCTGTACTGTGGGTGACTATACTAAGGGGTCTGTACCGTTAGTGTCTTTACTGAGAGGGTCTGTACTGGGGGGTGACTGTATTGAAGTATCTGTACTGAGGGGGTTGACTGTACTAAAAGGTCTGTACTAGGAAGGGAGTTTATTGTACTGTGCCGTATCTTTCCGGAAAGGCCTGGGAAGTGACTGTATTGAGGGGTCTGTACTGGGGGAAATGTACAGGGGGTGTATCTAGTCTGTCTAACATGGGGGGTACAGTAAACAATGTTGGGGGGGGCAGAGGATAGGAGGCCAGCAAGGCATTGTACAGGGTGTCAACATGGCAGAGGACAGTGTCAGCAGTTTGTAGGACAGTGCACAGGGGGTCAGCAGGGCAGTAAAAAGGGTTAGCGGTGTGTAGGGCAATGAACAGAGGCTATTGGTTTGTAGGGCATTGTACAGGGGGCCAGCAGAGCAGAGGATAGGGTTAGTAGTTTGCAGGGCAGTTTACAGGTGGTCAGCAGGGCAGAGGATAGTGTCAGCAGTTTTTAGGGCAATGTACAGGTGCTATTTGTTTGTAGGGCAGTGTACAGGGGTCAGCAGGTAAGAGGACAGTTGGTAAGCAGGGCAGTGCACAGGATGGCAGCAGTGCAAAGGGTGGGAGGTCAGCAGGGGATTGTACAGGAATTGGTAGGGCAATGTACAGGGGGTCAGTAGGGCAGAGGACATGGGTCACTGCTGGCAGGGCCAAGAACAGGGGTCACTTCTGGCCCAGCAGAGGACAGGGATCACCAGTGGAAAGGCAGAACACAGGGGACTCACTAGCTTAGGGACAGAGCACAAAATAATCCCCTTTGAGTCAGAGGATAGGGAGCTCACCAGTGGAAAGGCAGAGGACAGGGGAATCACCAATGGAGATGCAGAGGACAAGGGGATCACTGGAGAAGAGTCAGAGGACAAGGGGATCACTAGTTAAGAGGCAGAGGACAGGGGGATCACCTGTGGAGAGGCGAAGGACAGGGGTATCACCTGTGGGGAGGCAGAAGGCAGGGGTATCACCTGTGGAGAGGCAGAAGACAGAGGTATCACCTATGGAGAAGAAGATGACAGGGGGCTCACCAATAGAGATACAAAGGATGGGGGATAACCTGTGGAAAGCAGAGGACAGGGGGGTCACCAGTGCAGAGGCAGAGGACAGGTGATTACCTTTGGAGAAGCAGAGGACAGGGGAATCACCTGTGGAGAGGCAGAGGACAGGGGGATCACCTGTGGAGAGGCAAAGGATAGGGGGACTACCAGTGGCAGGGCTCTCAGCAGAGTTCCTTCTCTCATTCCTGCACTGCACACAGCTCCTACTCGCCTCACTGCATATGGCTGAGATTGTGTTCCTTTACACACAGCCACGATCTGCACAGTGTGTAACTGGCTGCTATGTTGCAGTACTGACCTGTGATATTCCCTGGTCAGAATGGCAGCACAGCTCCAGCAACCACCTAAACACTGCAGATCCTGGCTTTGTGGAAAGGAATGCTATCTTACCTGTGTGCACTGAGGGTAGAAAGAGCTGTGTGCAGTGCAGGGAGGGGAGACATTTCTCAGCAACCAGAAAAGCATCTGGAGTGGTGGGGGGTGGTTTAGGGGTGCAACTGAAATATGGGGGGTGGCACAGCCCTCCCCAGCACCCTCCTAGATCTAGGTATGATGTTAATACTGGGAGGTCTGGACTTGAGGGGGTCTTTGTACTGGAAGGTCTGTACTGGGGGGGGTTATCCTGAGGGGTCTGTACTGAGGGGTCTTTGCTGGGGATGGATATACTGTGGGGGTAAATGTACCTGTGTCTGTACTGAGAACTATGTACTGAGGGGGGCAGGTGACTATACTGTGATATCTGTACTGGAAGGGGTGTCTATACTGAGGGTTCTGCGCTAGGTATGGATCTATGTACTGAGGGGTTGGTGCTGGGGGTGTGGGTACTGAGGGGCCTATGCTGAAAGGTCTGTGCTGGTGTTCTGTGGGGGGTGTCTGACTTGGGAGATCTGTGCTGGGGGGAGGGGTCCATCTGAATGTAGGGGGCTGTGCTGGGGGATCGGTCTGTACTGAGAAGTCTGTGCTGGGGGGAGTCTATACAGAGGGGTTTGTGCTGGGAGTTTGAGTACTAGGTGGGATCTGGAATTTAGGGATGTTAGGGGAAATCTTTACTTGAAGGGATATGGGTTTGGGGAGGTTGTATTTGGAAGAGGGGGTTGTGGCACAGTCATTAAAGAATATTTTGGGAGTAGAAAAACTGTGGTATGTGTATTGAGGAATAGGCTCAGGTTTTATTTAATCATGCCCCTTTAGCAAAATTTGACCACACCAGTAATTCAGTGCAATGCACTGTGCAGACTGCATTATTGCTTCATATAACTTTTTAAGGGGTGTATTAAAAAAGTATTCATCCTGGGTGACAGATATGCTAGGTACACTACTATACTACTTAAAGCTAAATAATGAAAAAATATCTTGAAACAAAGAGCTTTGTAGAAGATATCAATAGGAGATATTTCTACATATGTCAGCTTGTTGGTTTATGTCTACATATGTGAGCATTGCCTGATTACATTAGTTACTGGAAAGTAGTTTTTGGTATCATAGTATAGTCTTAGAACTGAATTTATAGCACCCTCCTTTTAAATATCTTTAGAGGGGCTAGTAGCTGGTTACCTCCACTGTATAGCAATTCAATGTTCCCTGTTTTCATACAACTTTAAAACTGGACTGATATCTGCACTGAATAGCACAGCTACTAAACCTCTATTGCTAACTGTACATCAAAATTGCCATGATTTATATCTCATACCAAGAGCTAACAATTTCAGCAGTAAATCAGATATGTGATATAACCCTATATCAATATTTTTTTTCTGTATCTATGTTATAAATCAGTTACTGTATATTGATTACTTTTTTCCCCTCATACTTTCTTATATCTATAGTAAACTACCTGTTACCTGGAATTGTAAGAAAGTTATGATTTGTGCAAATGTTCTGTTGCAATAAGGTTTTTTTGTCCTCAATAGTTAAAACACACCAAATACACAAGTGACAGAAGCTTACTTCTTTTCTAAAGCTGGGTACACACTTTCAGTATTTTTAATTCAACTAGTGGAAGGAACAAAAAAGACAGATCACTGCATCAACACAAGTGATTCATGCAGTGATCTCTCCCACTGAGACATTATGTCCTGACAGGGGGATTTCTATGTGCCAGAACACACTGATCAGCGCTTGCAGGCATTGGCTGTGAGTACTGATCGAATATTGGTTCTCCAGACAGCTGTACACATGGACCGAAAGTTGGCAACTCCTGCTGAACCAGCTGATTTTTGGGACCTGTGTACTGGGCTTAATTCCTTTTGGTCTACCGCAGCTTAAAAGTCCGACCAATGCTTTTTTTCTTTAGTAATGGATAGATTGGAGAAGGGGACATGGTGTCACAAGAAGACAATGAAATTCTATAGGGTGTCCCTAAAGTCTGGGCACATAGGAAATATCACTATATATATATATATATATATATATATTATGGTATATATCACTATATAAGCTCACAAGGCCTTAGTGCCCTGACTTAATTTTTTTGGGGATATGCTAAATGAGAAGGTGTACTCAATGAAAATCACAGATATGAATCACTTGAAGGAACGCATCATGAATGAATGTGCTCAAATTGATGGAAATGTGGAGTTTCTGCATTGGGTTCATGTGAATCTTGCAAAGTGCTTGGAACTTTGCATCACAAATAATGGAAATCACATTAAGGGCTGGTTCAAACCATGGAAATGCAGTCAAGATGCATTCCAGATGCTTTTCTATATGTGCTTTTTGATGCATTTTTTATGTTTTTTATGCATTCTGCTGCGTTTTTTATGCATTTTGGTTAATTTTCCCCTGTCTTTTTTTCAACTTAAATAAGGACATGTGCGTTCCAGTGCATTTAGGTGTGTTCCTGTGTGTTTTTGATGAGTTTTACTATGTTCCAGTACAGTTCAGTGTAGGAAAAATGCAGCATGTTCTACTTTTTTTTTTGGAACTGGAAAGCACTGGAAATGACTACACTGGTGTGAACTATGCCATTGGAAACCAGGTAACCTACTATCAGTGCATTTTTGATGCAGAAAAAAACTCACTGGACTGCATGTGGTGTGAACTGGCACTTAATATGTTATTCATTAATATTCCAATGACATAAAATGTTGTTAAAAAATGATTGAATTTTATTGAAAATATGCATTTTGCTATGTTGCCAGACTTTAGGGATATCCTGTATCCTAAATCTTCCTCACTTTACTAGATTTGCATGGCCCTACCCACTATCCTAAAGTAAGGAATAAGCCTCCTATTTTCCAGTACAGTTCAGTGCAGAAAAAATGCAGCATGTTCTACTTTTTTTTCTGGAACTGGAAAGCACTGGAACTGACTACACTGGTGTGAACTATGCCATTGGAAACCAGGTAAGCTACTATCAATGCATTTTTGATGCAGAAAAAAAAACTCACTGGACTGCATGTGGTGTGAGCTGGCACTTAAGATGTTATTCATTAATATTCCAATGACATAAAATGTTGTTAAAAAAATGATTGATATTTATTGAAAATATGCATTTTGCTATGTTTCCAGACTTTAGGGACATCCTGTATCCTAAATCTTCCTCACTTTACTAGATTTTCATGACCCTACCCACTATCCTAAAATAAGGAATTCCGCCTCCTATTTTTGGGATTTGTGATATGCTGAGACATGTTAATACATTTTGTTGTAAAATGTCTCTGGTGGGTTTCATATCAGTTTTGTGGAGAGCTTTTTGGCTTGGTTTGGCCAAGCTCACACACCATGTCAGGTTAAATGCATCACTCTGCTAGAAAAATAGTTTTTGTTGTTGCCTATATAGCTATTGGAGGATTCCACTCATCTTTTTATTGTGTCTGCAACATGTCAAATAGATTTTTTTCACTCACTTTATGTCCGGCTCAGGGGCGGACTGACCATTCGAGCATTCAGGCACTGCCCGAGGGCCCGGGGTCAGTAGGGGGCCCCATGAAATGCCCCTGGTACCTTTTATAGGCTTTTTTGGGTGTGCTTTGAGTGTGGGCAAGGACACAGGGGCCCCATGATCCCCTATTGCCAGGGGGCCCCATGGGTTGTCAGTCCGCCCCTGGTCCGGCTTGAAAGTAAATGAGGATTCTCCATCATTTAGACATCTGTAAAAGTTGAATGAGGTTCTGACACTATCACAATATCCCACAAAATGTTTGGAGTTTCATCTAAATGATTATTTGTGTTGTATGACCATGCATAACTCTTCTCTTTTGCTCTTAGAAATATTAAAGCAAGAGATGGTGTACACCTGGATTTACTGAATAGAGTGTGCATTTAGGAAGTGCAGTTTCACTAATTTTTTCCAGAGCTTGGTGAATGTTTATGACCTTCTGATACTCATCACCTAATCATCTGCAACCAAAAATGCACTTTTTAAAATTTTCTGTGCACCCGATTGGGTACAAAGTGAAGCTTCACCACATTTACTAAGCTCTGCAGAAAATGAGCACAACTGCACTTGCAGAGTGCAACTACACATTATACATTTTCATCTGCTATATTTTAAAATTCAAAGCATTGAAATGTTTAAACACATTCAATTGCAAGTACAATTGAGCATATAGTGTGACTGAATGGTGCCAACATATGATGTATGTTCACATCCATAAATTGTCTTTGTGAACTACGAATTCCTCAGTAAACTTTTTCATTTTATACTGCAATATTCAAGATTTTATTCAAAAGAAACAGCATGTACTTCTGTTTTACTGAGGAAGATACAGATGAAAAACTGTTTCCCTTGTGCTAGATGAAAATGATCTTTTCTCCCAAAAATAAATAAATGACTCCTTCAAGTAATGAAGAGTGACTGTACACATAAATGCTCAAAATGTCTGAAGGAAGCTTTTGTCGCTTGTATTTTGGTGTGATTGATTTTACCTTTTGATAAGCTTCTACAGCTAATACTTTTTTATTTTGTTTTCTTTCAGTGCACAATCCAATGGAAATCTTGTGCTGTGCCTTTAGGGTTATCAACTTGTGAAGCAGATGTGCTTAGGGAACACATCTTATAAAAGCTAATGAAAATTGCACTTTTAAAGTTATTTCCTCTGTTTATTTCCAAATTCACACCTTCCTGGCGTTGTTGTTTGTTTTTTCTCTCCTTAGGCATTACGAAAACATACTTTTTCTGATAGGAGCCTAAAGATAGCATTTTAATATGCAATATATTTCTTTAATTGCAACTTAAATGAGCTTCTCTGGTTTTGAAAGATAACTATTTAGTAATTTTCCTAATAAATATATATATATATATATATATATATATATATATATATATATATATGTTTTAAATCATACAATAATGAATAGTACATGTCATTCTTCTGGGTCAGAAAGTTTATGATATTAATTTTATAGCTTGGAGACTTTTAGATGGCATATTTCTCTTAAATCATTTATTTGGGTTTATAAAGTAATGATATGATTCTACAGCATGCTTACAGAACATAATCAGCAAAGTGAAACAATGTCTTTCTTGTTTGTATCTTCTCATTTTATCAGATCATTGTGCTTTGTGATTGCCTTGAAGGACTGGTGGAATTAAAAAACAGAGTCAGGACCTATGTCAGCTGTGTCCTGAACTCAGGTTTCATTTGGATAAGAGCATGATTTATCTGTTCTACCTCAGCAGCCTTTGCTTTAATGAATGGGATTTTCATAGTTTTATAGAAGTAAATGGCAGTCGCAGTGAGTCTCGCCTGATTCTGCTCATGTGGCTTTTTAGGGTGATTTGCCAGCTATTTAAATTGATTGTAAAGGTTCAGTTTTTTTTTTTTCTACCTTCATGCATTCTATGAATGAAGGCAAAAAACCTTCTGTGTGCAGCGGTGCCCCCAGCCTCCCTAATACTTACTTGAGCCCCATCCTGATCCAGCGATGTGTACGAAAGCAGCAGCTCTCTGGGGAAACTTCCTAGTCATTAGCTGAGACAGCAGCAGGAGCCATTGGCTCCCGCTACTATCAATCACAGCCAGTGAACCAATGAGGAGAGAGTGGATAGGGCAGAGCCATGCTCTGTGTGTGAATAGACACATGAAGCAGTGGCTCAGGAGCGAGCTTGCTCAGGTGCCCCCATAGCAAGCACTCAGCAGGAGGGTGGAGCCGGAAGCACTAGCAGGGGACACGAGAAGAGGAGGATTGTGGCTACTATGTGCAAAACCATCACACAAAGCAGGTAAGCATAACATGTTTGGTATTTTTTTTTTAATTCAGCCTCTAATATCACGTTAGGTCCACTCTATTAACTGTTTTCTTGTCATATTATTGTGCTCCGCACATAATTCTGCCCATTGCCTTGTGATACCTCTATTGCTACTTACAATAGTCCTTAGCTTGTGATCCTGAGCCAGATTCTCTGCAGTCTGCACCAACCCCCGCTTGTGACCCTGATGCTGATTCGCTACCTGAACTGACCCTGGCTTCTGAACCCAATGCTGTTTGTGTGCATTTTGATCTGGTCTACTTGATTTCTTTTGACTAAATAAGTACATAGTCTTAGGTGTCAGGCCACCAGTTTCCACTTTCTTCAGGTTAATTCCTAACATATTAACGTGTCCCAAATGGAGACTACACAATGTCTGAGTGAATATATTGTTTTCTTAAGAAGCTGTAAAAAAATCAAACCCAGGAAAGCTAAAACCAAGCACAGGTGATTCAACATTTACAGTCACACATGCAAGAATTTAAAAATCAAGTAATTGCTTTGCAATTACAACTTTTACAGCAAAAGTAGCAAGCAGCTACAGTCAGTGATCCTTTGCAGGCCCACCTTTAATGGAAATCCTAAATGTCACAGAGGGTTCGTCAACTTCACTTTGAGTGGCAACCTGTCTGGTTTGCTACATAGCACTATAAGACAGGCTTCTCTTTGCTCACTGATGAGGGTCTGGCATGAGTTTCCCCATACTTTGAGTGAGACCATATTATGCTGGAAAATCTTGTCAGTTTTGTGAGGCCAATGGACGTATTTTATGATCCTAATTACAGTGCAACTGTTGGAACTATCTAAAACAATTGAAGAAAAGTGAATATTAGACTGTTCAAAAAATAGCAGTGTTTGTATTCTTCTTTACAAACTCAAACATTCACTATATAAACTGAAAAATGTTTGAAGATTTTGCTTTCCTTTGAATCACTTAATTAATATTTCATTGTATAAGCACTGTTTCTGAGAACTGCTGTACATCTGTGTTGCATGGAGTCAACCAACTTCTGGCACCTGTGAACAGGTATTCTAACCCAGGATGATTGGACTACATTCCACAGTTCTTCTCCATTTCTTGGTTTTGCCTCAGAAACTGCATTTTTTTATGTCACCCCACAAGTTTTCTATTGGATTAAGATCCAGGGATTGGGCTAGCCACTCCATAACGTCAATCTTGTTGGTCTGGAACCAAGATGTTGCACGTTTACTGGTGTGTTTGGGGTCGTTGTCTTGTTGGAACACCCATTTCAAGGGCATTTCCTCTTCAGCATAAGGCAGCATGACCTCTTCAAGTATTCTGATGTATTCAAACTGATCAATGATCCCTGGTATGAGATAAATAGGCCCAACACCGTAGTATGAGAAACATCCCCATATCATGATGCTTGCGCAACCATGCTTCACTGTCTTCACAGTGTACTGTGGCTTGAATTCAGTGTTTGGGGGTCGTCTGACAAACTGTCTCTGGCCACTAGACCCAAAAAGAACAATCTTACCTTCATCAGTCCACAAAATGTTGCGCCATTTCTCTTTAGGCCAGTCAATGTGTTCTTTGGCAAATTGTAACCTCTTCAGCACGTCTTTTTTTCAACTGTGGGACTTTGCGGGGGCTTCTTGCAGATAGCTTGGCTTCACATAGGCGTCTTCTAATTGTAACAGTACTCACAGGTAACTTTAAACCTTCTTTGATCTTCCTGGAGCTGATTGTTGGCTGAGTCCTTGCCATCTTGGCTATTCTTCTATCCATTCGAATGGCAGTTTTTCGCTTTCTTCCACGTCTTTCAGGTTTTGGTTGCCATTTTAAAGCATTTGTGATCATTTTAGCTGAGCAGTCTATCATTTTCTGCACTTCTTTATATGTTTTCCCCTCTCCAATCAACTTTTTAATCAAGGTACGCTGTTCTTCTGAACAATGTCTGGAACGACCCATTTTCCTCAGAATTTCAGAGACAAATGCACTGTAACCAGCATGTACAACATTTGCTGCCTTCCTTCCTTAAATAAGGGCAATAATTGCCACCTGTTTTTGAAAGAATGAATGATCTCACTAATAGAACTCCACACTGCTATTATTTTGAACATGCCCCTTTCAATTAGTGATTCAATTACACAGAATCAGCAGCATGCATGTCATGACTGTTGGGTCTGTTGGATTTCTATTACTCTACTACATCTGCTAGTAAATTATTTGCCATGTAGAAATATCATTTCTACCAAAAACAGTGATTGATTAGGTTAGTGATGTCTGACTGCTATTATTTTGAACACAACTGTATATGTTTAGAGTATAAATGCAAATAATGCTTTTTCAATGGTGCCATTCACACTGAGCCAAGGTGCAGTCAGGTTAGCTGCTTTTATAGAAAATAGAATTCTTTAAATCTAATTAAAAACATGTGTAAACATGGCTAAGAGCAGAAACATCTAATCACAAGAAAAAAAGTGATTTGGGAAGAAAATCTACATGAAGTAGTTCCAGTGTGAATGATGCCTAAATCTCAACCCACAGCTGAACTGTTTACCAGTTCTGAGCCAGAACATGTGCCAATGCAGATTGATCTGATTAGGGGATTTCTCAATTTTGCCAAAAATAAACATAGATGTGAACAGAATCTATTTGCTCATTGTGGCTAGTCATTGCACTTTGCACTCATTGCTAGTCAGTGCTTGCCATTGCACTTTTTTTCTGAGGTGTCTAAGAAAACCACTACCTTCTAGCATTTCAAACATGATGTTTTCAGGGTCATGTTAGACCAAATTTAGTTGATTTTAGAGCAGTTATGACAGCATCAACTGTAAATTCAATTGGAGAAATGTGAATATGAACTAATTATTTAAAAGTGTTTAAAGCGGAGTTCCAGGTGAGAAATAAAAATTAAAAGTCAGTGGCTACGAAAACTGTAGCTGCTGACTTTTAAAATACAGACACTTACCTGTCCCTTGGTCTAGTGGTGTCCTCACCACCGCTGGTTTTACTGGCTGTCTTCTCTCTCTGGTGCTGCAATCTTCAGTGCGGGCACCCAGCTGTGACAGCTTGCGGCTTCACAGCCGGGTGCCAACTGCGAATGCACTAGAAGAGCTGCACTTTGTGAGTGGCCCTGTAGTCTTCTGGGACCTGTCACGTGTCCCAGAAGACTACGAGGTGGGAGGGGAGGAGGACAACTTCCGCTTCCGATTGCAGCGAAAGTGGGAGCGGGTACCTGTCAATTTCGGGTACCCATTCCCCAAAGGTGTCAATCCTAAATGGAGATTGGGGGACAAGGCATTAAAGCAGAACTTCTCCTGTTGGATGAAGCATCGCTTTAAGGTACGTGTCAGATATTCATACTGTACATAGAAGGCTTACCAGAAAATATCTGACTCTTAATCTGAGAATTCAAACAGCACTTGGTTTGTATAAGCCCTTTGGTAACTACGAGATAATACTCCACCACTTTCCTCTTCAGTTCTCCTCCAGCAATCACATACATAGAAGAAAACAAAGAAAGTGCCCCTCTCCCAAAATAGTGTGAAATCCAAGGTAAAAATGTTATTGACAATGTTAAAAACACTCACATGTAAAAGTTGTGGGTCATTTCTGCTGTAGCTAATCAGCTTTGCAAGTAACAAAAGCTTTTTGCAACAAAGCAGTAAATGTTTATCCTCATGAATGTGTGGAAAGGAGCCTTGAGCTGAGCCTATTCACTAGACCAAGAACTACATACAAAAATACACCACATATTTTCACTTAAAATTTTAAACTTAAAAAGTTAAACATTTCAATAATAGAGAACACCTAGAAATGTAAATTGTGCCTAAGCAGTCCCCTAAAAAATTTACCTTTTAACTTGAATTCCACCTGAAATAAGAAATGTACTTCCTGTGTCTAAGCACTCCTATGGCTCACAGTTCTATATGCAGTCTCACGGCTGTATATCTGCATGGTGAAATTTTAAGTCACTACTAGCTTCACCAGATTTGGTGATATCACTATAGTGTAGTTCCCATTTACTCACCAAACTCAGATGCAGGGGCAGGCCCCTTTAACTCTATCTCCAACAACTCCCCAGGTTACTGGACAAACCCAGGAAAGATATATTTCCCTGCTTCCTTCCCTCAGCAGATAAGAAAGGTCACACCTTATGAGGCAGAGGTAGCTGGGCAATTGAGGTAACCCGCCAGGTGGGAGTCCTACCATTGTCAAAACTGGGCCAAGCAGCCTGACCAAAGCCTAATAGCATGCACCTTTTGGAATACCAAGCTACTGTGGGGTGCTCCTCCTCAATTGCTATGAGAAGACTCTGGGTTCTAGTGATGGTGCCCTCTGTGTCCTTGGGCCTTGGATCCCTCTATCTATTTTCCTGTGCTAACTGAGTTACCCTGGACTTAACTGAGATGGATGCAGAGGATAAGTGCAAGTAACTGTTTGTGTTTGGAATTGAAGTAGTGATTCTCAGACAGACTATCTGTGACCGTAGAGTCTTATAGAGACCATGCTATGCAGCCTAATCCTGTGAAGAGTCTATGTTTGTTTGTTTTTTCTATAATCTGTTTTGTATTATTCTGCAGTGTATGCATGTTCTTTGCCATTACAGGTATTGTTTGTTTGATCATTTAGTCGATTACCCATCCTATTACATCTCCTACTCTGCTGTTCCCCTTGCTAGAGCATCTGTGCTTCCTGAACTCCTCCTGCTGCTGCTAGATTATTCTTCCATCAATCATCAGACCATAAGTCATCAGGAGCTATGTCTGACATGAGGTACAAAGTTCTAACTTTACCAAGATGGCCTCCTCCATGCAGAGATGAAGGCATTGTATGTCTGTCCTGGAGGAAAAATCAGCTGCAAGCAGATAACAGCCGATACTGGTGACTAGCCCTTTGCCCTCTGCCTGCCCTTGTTTGGGTACAGATCTCACAGTTCAGTTTAGGATGATTCTAGCAGAAAAAGAAAATGATTAAACCCGATAAACAGAAAAAGCAAGTGTTTAGCTTTAGTAATAAGCAAAAATAAATGGGAAACATTATATGATATATTTTATTTATATAGATAAACTAGGCAACCCAGAAGTTTGATAAAAATGTATATTATCTCAATGGACTCTTTGGCACTGCTTCCCATAGAGGGTGATGCTCAATGACATAGCAGTACTTATGAAGTATTTTTACATCACTATGTTCCAGAGTGTTTCTGGTTTATATGTATTAGCTTGGGCACCATTAATCCTAAACATAAATGTGTTGCCAGAAGCATAATACCAGTCTTTAATTTTGCATTATGTATTCATCATCTGCTTTACTTAATAATTCATCACCTTATTGAACCCTTTGGAGTTTAACTCTGCTTCAGGGATTTTCTTATCTTCAAAACTGTGTTGAGCTTTTAGTAAATTTACATTATCCCATATACAAACATTTAAATAATGTTTTTGTGAATATAAAGATATAAAAAGCCAATGATCTTGCCCAGCTAATTTACAATACTGTGCCTTCATTGCCCCAGCCAAAGCATTATGAATTTATCAACCTCTTAGCCATTCTAAAACTCTTGAGTTTGTTTATCGTTAAGTTGGCCATTTATTACTTTTGACACAAAATCCTGATAGCTTTGAAACTGTAAATGTATATTTTTTTGTGCAATATTATACAGTCTTGGCCACTATGTATACACTGAACAAAGCTTCACTAACTGCTGACTCCACATCTTTATCATGATTTTTCTGGCTTCTTTCCCAGCTTCTGAAAAAATCTTGACTCCCATTAACCTATTCGCTGTCAACAAGGTTCTTATTATGGTTATAATGTTATCCCCACACATATTCCTATGTTTCTACTAAGATTATTTTTTGGCACACACTGTATATAACAAATAATTTAAATATATATATAGTGTGTGTGTGTATGTGTATATATATATATATACACTGTATATATGTATACTGTATATATATTAATACATACACACATAAAGTATGATACAAGAGGATTCATACCCATAAAGGTAAGAGCGTTTTAGGTCACATTTTATGATTTTATGACAACTATATTTAAGTTAAGACTTAAGTTAAGCCTTAAGATGAAAATCAGATCTTCTGAAAAGATAATAATAATAAATACCTGAATAACATGGCATGTCAGGGCGCCAATGACGTTGGCCAAAAGTTATTTTTCGACAGGATGCAACACCTAGCTTTGAATGTTTTGTTGGTTTTGGTTTAAGATAATGACCATTTGATTACAATGTTTGGTTATGTGAACTTGTACAATAAGCGTATATAAAAAGTAACAAAATATTGGGTCACAAAGAATAAATTGTACATAGGAACAATATGCAGAATTATTAGTATCCTTAAACATACTTTTTACAGTAGAAAGTAAAAGTTTTTAAGGTTTCAATACAGGAACAGGGTGCTTATATGAATTATTTTGGATAGGCAATATTTGAAAAGAATGGTAGGAAGCAAAAAAATCTATGTAGGTTAGACCCTTCCTAATTTTTTTAATTATTTCCAATAAAATGATGGGAGGGAGAAGAGAATTCAATATGAATGTCAGATAGGGATATAGACAATCACCTGATCATGATATACAGATAATCGTCTTGTTTTCATCAATGGTTTTGTATTTTAATCAATGGAACCAAATGTCATGCATTCAGAAATTTTTTGTAAGTGTCTTTGAGTGAGCTTGTCAGGCCTTTTATTAACATATCATACAGTCTATCAAACCAATGTTTGATCATGGAGATGAAGGGTTCTTCCATAGGGCAGAAAAACATGCTCTTCCTGCATTTACCATATGGATCAATAATAACTTTGTGTAGCAGGTGAGTGGCATGGAATTGTAATGTAGTAGGAATAGACTAGGGGATTTTTGGATAGGGTGGTCAGTGAACTTTTGAGAGGTTGTGTAGACATGGTTCAAGAAATGGTCATGTTTGGAACACAGCTAGAAGCTATGATATGCGTCTCCATTATGGTCTACACATTTCCAGAAATGATGGGGGAATATTGGAATAAAAGTGGAGGAGCAATTGAAGTGGAATGGTTGACTCTGTCTCCATGGTCCCAGAGAAGATAGGTTCAGTTTATCAATGGGGAGTGACCCATTGATGGGATTGACCCATTTATGATCATGGATGAAATGAGAAGCTCTGAATTTGCCTGCTTTGCTGAGAGAGGTAAAGACGGACTCTTGAATTTCTCATTAGAAAGTTGAGTTACCAATATTAGGAAGCATAGGAGAAGGTTTCAGAGATAAAACCTTTCTATATAGGTAGGTGTTGGTTATGGTCCAAGTGGGTGAGTAGGATGGGAGCAGAGAGCTTTTGAAAGCAACATCTCACACCATGGTAAAGTTTGTAAGGGGATGTCAGTGAATGATCATTCAAAATCAACCCAGAGTTTACAATGACGGTGTCTACACCAATCTATATCTTAGTCAGGTATAAGGCTACATAGTACAATTTGATTTCAGGCAAGAAAAGGCCACCCTCAATCTTAGGGAGCTGAAGTGTTGTATGTTTCAGTCTAGATGGTCTATTGGTCCACACAAATTTGGTGATAAGAAATTCAATTGTCTTGAACAATTAAGCAGTGATGAATATGGGAAGAATCTTTAACAGGTATAAGATTCTTGGAAGGATATTTTGCTTAACAATGTTACATCAGCTTGACCAGGAAAAGATTCCATGAGACCAAGCAATAAGGCAATAAGGCACATTTGAAGTAAAAGATGTTTTTAAAATGGTGCATTGGGAAGGGATATGTTCAAAGTCAGTTGGCCCTGAAGTTTGTAATTCTTGCATGAGCAGGTAAATAGACATGTGTGGTGAGCTAATAAAGATGGAGAGGTCATCTGCAAATGCGGCTACTTTATGTTTTGTATGTCATACCTTGATGCCCTTAATGTCTAGGTTTGCTTTTATTATTTTTAAGAAAGGTTCTGTTAGAAAATTAAAGGAGAAAATGAACATTCTTGGTATTGTTCCTTCTCCTAAAGGGGTCAGAGAGCATGCCATGGAAGAAATCCAGTGCAACATGTGTAGCTGAGTTATGGACTCGAATGGTTAAGCCAGATAAAGGGCCAGTCAACCCAATCAAAGGCCTTCCCTGCATCAATGGAATGTAGGATGTAGGGGGAGGTCCATCACTGGGCCATGGTGTACATGAAGCCCATGTGGTCATGATGAATGAGAGTCAGAGTTTAGCAAAAAAATAAGTGTTAAATAGTGGATGGGGTGGTAGTTAGAACAAAGGGAGAGGTCTCTGCCCTTTTTTTTACTTACTGTAGTGGGCAGATAGAGATTTCAGTCGAAGGGGATTTCCCTCTCTTACAGAATTGAGGGTTCTCAGAAAAGGTGGAGAGAGAAGAGGAAGAAAGTGTCTATAGTAGGAGATTGTGAAATCATCTGGTCCCGGAGCCTTCTCACTCAGAGTTAAATTATTAGCCTGCTCTAGTTCTTGTGAAGAAGTAGGTGAGTCTACTAGGGTTTTGCATCAATCATCTATGGAATGTTGGAACAGAGTAAGTACTCTTGGATATGGATCAGACAGTCAGGGTTGTTGGGATGATTATTCATGAAAGATAAATTGTAGAGGGATTCAGAATATAGACTAAATGAGCTGGCGATTTCTGAAATGAGATTCTTTTTTACTCCATGTTTAGTGAGCATACGTGGCATAAAAGTCATGGCTTGTTAGTATAAAAGTCTTGGCTTAATGTCGGTTTAAGAGAATGGGCTAACATGGGAGTGGGAGAAGGGAAAACATAAATAACAGAACTTAATAAACAAGGCAGCAAATGAATACAGGGAACAGGGAGGGAAGGAAGTAGTAAGGAATGGAGGTACAGAGAAAAAGAAAAAAAAGGTGGGGTAAGTGTGGGAGAAGTTAAAGAAGAAGCCTGGTCTGACAGAGATGTCTCAGCAGAGAAAGTGCGAAAGGGAAAGGTTAAAGGGTTGAAGGAAAATGAAGAGGCTTTTCAGTCAAGGGATGGAGTAAAGTGTAGGAATAGAGACTGGGGGAGGGTAGAGACTAACAAATTAACCACAGTTCCATGTCTCAAGAGATGAAATCAGCAGCCCAAGAGTCACAGCTAGGTGGGGGTGGCACTCCAAATAGCTGTGAGTTGGAGGGATTATACAGCTGGTAAGGGCAATGTTGCAGTGAATAGAGGCATTGTAATATGTGCAAGGATGGAATCCTGGAAAGGGCAGAGTGTTAATGTTAAGAGACAAATCTCGGTGCAATCGCCCCAAAAGAACTTTGTAAAATTACCTGTAAATGCGCAGATAAAAAAAACCAAGAAGAGTGTCCCTATTCCTTAGGGCTTAAATGTGTATAACGAATGTTATTATTATTATTATTATACAGGATTTATATAGCGCCAACAGTTTGCTCAGTGCTTTACAATATAAAGGGAGACAATACAGCAACAATACAGTTCAACACCAGAGAGTTAGGAGGGCCCTGCTCTTTGGAGCTTACAATCTAAGAGGGAGGGGCTAGTGGTACAAATGGTAATAATTGTGGCGATGAACTGATGAGAGAAATAGAAGATTTAGTTATTAGCTGAAGGCTGAAGACTTCCCTGAAGAGATTGCCTAAAGGTGGGCAGAGTAGGCAATAATCAGATAGATTGGGGTAGAGAGTTGTAGAGGATGGGGGAGGATGTTGGTACTGCTGCTCACACCATTTGTGTTCCCACAAAAAAAGCATACACAATATAAATGAATAAGTGCCGCGCATTACAAATGTTACTAGTGATAAATCATAAAATCATAGACCATGTGCTACTGAAAAAACTATCATTTGAATCCCAACTATATCAAGAAAAATAATAATAAGTAAATAAACATGCGTATATCATAAGCATTTATAGTAAACAATGGTTGGATGATTGCACAAGAAGGATATCTATGAGAATATATGAATGCTTGGGACTCTTTTATGTTTTGTCACGGTGAATGTCGATTTTTCAAGATATATTGTTTACTATACAAACATGTTTATTTAATTATTATTATTTTTCTTGATATAGTTAGGATTTTAATAATGTTTTTCAATAGCGCATGGTATATGATTTTATGATCTGTCACTATTAACATTTGTACTGTGCGGCAGTTATTCATTTATAGAGTGGTAACGTTAATATTGGGTTCTGCTTCTGTATCTTGAAACAAAGAAGGACACCAGAGTTATGTTCCAGTCACCTAGGAAAATATGACAGTCTGGCATAAATGGCTTATATATAAGGTTGGCGACTTGGTCTGAGGGGAATCACTTTATGAAGATCTTCAATGGTTATATAAGGTGGTTCTACATCTGGAATGGCTCATGTCTGCTGAAGTAATATATATGTGGAGGTGTGGGGTTGCAAATTTGTTGGGGGCAGGGACGGACTGACCATTCGGGCACTCGGACACTGCCCGAGGGCCCAGGATCAGTAGGGGGCCTCATGAGATGCTCCTGGTACCTTTCATAGGCTTTTTTGGGGTTTGGTTTGAGTGTGGGTGAGGACACAGGGGCCCCAGGATCCCCTAATACCCGGGGCCCCATAAGTTGTCAGTCCGCCCTGGTTGAGGGGACCACTTCAGAGTTCAGAAATAATAGTTGGCTTGGATAATTGGAACAATAAGTGATTTAGAGTTGTGTGAAAAAAGACTGGGCAACTCCCACCCATCAGCAGCTCAACCCTACATGAAGGGAATCAGACATTCACAGGCAAGCAGCAACCAACAAAGCAGATGCAAAGAAGTTTCATAGTAACCTGAAGTCCACACACTGACTGGCAGACCCCTCTGAGAGGTGTCAGGGCATTTGGTCTGTGGACATGAACCAGTAAAGTGTCATGTTAAGTGTAGGGCCAAGCAGGGGCGTCCCTAGGCAGGTGCGGGGGATGTGCACCACAACGGGTGACACCTTTTGCACCGGGTGACACTTTTTTCTAAAAAATAGTAAATGCGCTTTTCTTTTCAGGTAAAAAAATGTGCATTTATTATTTTTTGATGCAGGAGCCTGTAAACCATTTCACCAGTGATTAGCAGATCGCTGGTGCCATTCAGGTCTCCTGCAGACCTGTCAGTATATCTGCTTGCCCATACGGGATGTACGGGAAAGCAGATTTACTGACAGAAAGAATCAATGAACTACCATGGTGCTCCACAGTGCTGTGGTAGTGCATTAAGAAGTACAAGCTGACAGTCATCAAGGTTGTTGGGACTTGTAGTTTTTCATTCACAGAGGACTGTGAATGAGTGACGCCGTCTGGTGGGCCTGGGTGAGCCCTGCACTGCCGGGTTTTTTGTAAATTTTGACAGCTAGTGGGAGGAGAAGATCCCCCGCTAGCGGGGACTGGTCTATTCATAACATATTACATGTTACACCCTGAATATCAATAGAATATAAAATTGATGCAGCGCTAAAAGAACAAAGAACTAAAACCTAAATACAGTAGATACCAGATAGTAAATATAGGTATTGACACAACCCAAATCCACCTAGGGATGAGCAGAAAACAGTGGCCCTTAATAGGCTGATATGGTATGGGACAGATGCTGGCTGCTTCCTAGCTTATATTTACTACTTACCATAAGAGCGCAGGAGGATATTTATGTGATTTAGTCTATTACTCTTACCAGTTCACACCCTGAATATCGGTGTAACATTTACCATCCCATATGGAAGAAAAATATATTTGAAATATATTTTAAAAATATTCTTCCAAAATATATTGACAAATATTTGAAATGCTACAATTTTGGCCATATTCAATATATTTCAAAATATATTTCAATAAATATATATATATATATATATATATATATATATATACTTCATGTTGAAATATATATATATTACAAAATATATGAAACATATTTTTAAAAATATATATTTTTTAAAAATATTCTTCAGATTTTTTTTAACATGTAAAAAAGTCATTTTAACGTATATTTTTACACATATCTATAAATGCATTCCAAAAATGTAGATTTGTATTTTTAAAGACATACAACATATGTGAAATATTTTTCATATTTTGTAATAAAAACGCATTTCAACATGATATATATATATATATATATATATATATATATATATATATAAAATTGTAGCATTTCAAATATATTTCAATATATTTGGGGAGAATATTTTTAAAATATTTCAAATATATTTTTCTTCCATGTGGGTTGTTATGAAAGGTGAACTTATCCTTTAAGATCTTTCATTAATGGGACAACTAACTGTCAACTACTTAGGAATATCATCATATATAGAGATTAATTGATCCTTTTGGTATTTGATACCAAAATGCAGGAGCAACCAAGTTAATTAATCTTAGTCTGTAGTACTTAATTTTTTTGTCAATAATAAACATAATACCAGTAAGAATGCTGGTAGCTGTCAGTACTAGTGAACTAAGGACAAAAGAGTAAATTATCCCCTGGTTCTTGCTCCAATAAAGGTTTGCTGTTGTGGTTCTGGTATAGACTGCAGTTTATAAAATCTCCTGTAGCATTCATCTGTGGGCTTAGGGTAGCTGGCTGCCATAACTCCTGGGATTGGTTTTGAAACTTTTGGCTTGAAGGAAGTGGTTTGTATAAAGCTTGGCACCAAACAACCCAGAAGAAAACGTACTTGACCAGGGAGAGACTTGGAGGTGTTGGAGGTTAGTGTTGGAGCATGAAGAAGAAGACTGCTAGGAAGGTTGGGGGCTTTTTAAAAAGTAAACTGGAAATTGACTTTAATTTTTGTAAATTTAATGTGGTGTTGATTTTTAATTCTATCTTATGGAAAGATTTGGCCTTTTACTTTTAAGTCATTGTTTAGTACAATATTTTGTCTTGTTTGAAATTGTTATTTGGCAGAATGTTGTTGAAATTAAAGAATATTCTTGTATTTTCTTGCTAGCAAAAAACAAAACAAAAAAAAAACAGCTTATTTAAAAAAAAAACATATTTTACTGATAATAGTAGCAGTCAATGTCCACATCAGGGAGAAGATATAGAAATCTGAATGTATAAATTGTACAATAGTTTTAGATTAGTAAAAACAATCAAAGGATCACTAAAAACAAGTAAAGCCAGATCTTTATAGTTCACTGGGGCAAAATGCATTGCCAAAATCTGTTCTAGAACATATTATCTAGGTGAAAGTGCATTTCCAAACATGTGAAAATAATTACAGCTGCTGCTTCTGTGTCCCTATCTTATACTAATCACTGCATCTGTGCTTCTCACTGCCATTTGCTCAGTGATGCCTACATGGAAAGCTGCCATGTAATTATAAAGTCTGCTAAATGAAAAAAGTAATTAGGAGACAAAATTATGTAAACAGTTCACAAATACCTTCAGATTCCACATAAGTTTTTGAAAAGTAAACCAAGAACGAAAGAGCTATCTTTTTATTTTGAAACAAAATTATATTGTAACTTTACCAAGTTCAGTTTATAGATAAACAAATATTATAGTTATAACTTAAGCTATTTACTGGATAATTTCCTATTTAAATATATAGAACAAATAACATAGAGATTTTTGGGTTTTTTAATTGAAAGTAGATAAATTGTACAGGGGAGGAAAAAAAAGAACAGATACAACAAGCAACTTGTACACCACATTTTATACACATATAGTATAATCAAACAATTCCTCTTGCGCTTAATGGAGTTCCTATATAATTAAGCTGCTGACACCCAATACTGAGACCTTATACAGTAGCCAAATAAATAAATTAATTCATATGGTGTAGAGCTAGTAAGATCCCACAATAGTAAATATAATAGGATAAAAGCAATACAAAGAAATACGTCACATGTGCTCATAAAATAAACATGCAACAGAGTGAATGGTATATAGTCCTGTACCAACTCAAACATACGTTATAGTCAGTACTATTTACTATAAATGTCATTAACATTCAAATGACTTGATTGGTGAATTTTGTGAAAAACAATAATCCTTTTCTGATTGTTCATATAAACACTCGTGCTTGACTTAAATGAAAAGAAACATGCATGTGGCAATAACGCATGTGCACTCAAGTTATGGTGTTAGAGCACTCCACCTGTGGCTAGATTGCCCCCTCACCTCTGCGACCCAAAATCTAAGAAAGAGTACGACAGTGGGTGCCTCTTCAAATGATGTTATAGGGCATATTATGTCGTTTTTATTTTATGATTAAAGATGTAGCTTTTGAATTGTAAATATGACCACATCAAATGGGGTATAGAATTCAATGCAAGCAATAAACTTTGTTCTCTAATCATCTGACCATGGGAGAAATAAAAACTGATTCCTTTGGTGGGGATCATTAAAGGAGATACCATCCATTGCAACATTTTAGAATTAATTCACAAGCGTGACAAGGTATGTTGCATGTAGTTCCCATTCCAAGACCTTCTTCGCATTTGTAGACAAGAGAAGGCTGGCATTCCATGAAACTGCATACTAGATATAATTGATGTCTTTAGTTACATTATCTCTGGCCCTCCTTCTTGGCAAAAAGCTTGCTTGATCTAAGCAGATCATTTTAATTGATACAAATAGAATGTGGTTTGCCAGCATTTTAGCTAGAAATTTTAAATTAACATTTAGGAGTGAGTACGACAGACAATTGATACAAATTTAATTTTCTTTGCTTTTCTTACTTGGCTTTTGGCACGACTAAGTCTCAAAGAGGAATGAAAGGGGTTGTTGGGGGTTTACTAAAGTGTTTAGGGCTCAAAGTAAAGCAGTGCTAAGTATATGTCAGTATGATTTGTAATATTAAGTCGTAAAGCCACCTGGCCCAGGGTCCTTGCCTGGTTTCATCTGTGAAATAGCTAATTAAGTTCTTTATCTGACAAAGGTCTTTCAAGACAACTAGTTTCTTCCTTGAATAGTGTGAGTGTATGGAGGAGTAGCAAAGATTGAATTGTTTTGGTATGTTCTTGTTAATCATTTTCAAGAGATAAGTTATCATTGTGGAGGTTCTTGCTTCTTTTTAAGTTTTTGCAAGGTATTTCACACTTTAGTCATCATTTTTGTAATTTAGTAAAGTGGCATATGTAAAAAAAATATTTCTTTTAGCTGTGGTTTCTATAGTATTATGAAGTTCCTTGCAATCTAGTAGCAAATTGGAGGCAATCTGGTGGGCTAGGGATTTTGTATGTTGTGCTTCTAATATTGCTATTTTACTTGCTAGCTCTACTCATTTTTTTCCTGTTTCCCTTAATTTTCTAGCCAATGCTGACATATTAGAAGATAAATAGTTAATAGCACTACATTTTGTGTAGAGCTAAATAGCTCTAAATCTCACCAATACTCAGTTTCCACAATAAATGCTTAATGTACATACAAAAACAGTAATTTAACAATCTTTATAACTCATACAAAAATATCATCCATATATAAATGGAAACAAATTCATCCAGCTGGTAAATCTCTCATAGAAATACAGGGCCCATAAAAAGCTTATAAATTCAATGGTGTGTTCCAAATTCATAGTACTCTAATTATCAAAATAAATCCATTTAAAAAAATCAATTACACTTTGCATCCACAAAAACACATTTACATGTAAGTGAATGTTCCCTAACATGAATGTTTAAGGAATACCTGATTTAACATTTGAAGTGTCAAAAAGTGGGTCGAGGGTAAGATTAAATTGGTATTGAACCCAAAAGCAAACATTTATTATACTTTAGCTTACTATTTCTTAGATGTAATAGCTGCCTTCATTTTATTTTTCTTGTAATTTCATTTGGTAATCCAGCCAGTAAGTCTGTTGTTTTGCAAACGGACAAGCTCTCCAGAAAAATGCATCATTTTCAGAGATAAGACAAATTATTTAACATTGACAGGGCTGCTTACAATGATCAGCTTTTATTTATTGATGTAAAACCCTTATCCCAAAAGGTAGAAAACTGTTTGCTGTAACTGCTTATAAAGGGTGAGCTGAAGTTTGGCTTCAATATATTAGCATATTTAAATCTGATACTACACCTAACACTTTTCTCCCCCTAGACTGACAATGTTGCTGTCCAAAGGTTGTACCTGTGCTCCTTTTTCCAGAGTGAGGGTACTTTAATATAGGAGGTATGTTATTGGCCAGATCACCAGGTGAAAACAGTGAAAAAGCCTAAGAAAATTAAACTGATGCAGCCACCATACCTAGTTTTTTTAGTTTTGGGTTTAATGCCACTTTAAAATGACCTCCCAAAATGAGCAATCCCAGTCATTGTAGTCCCTCAGCCACCTTCAGGTTAAATTAAATTTGATTGATGCCAAGAAGGCATTTAATAGGGTGGGGTGGCCGTTCTTAGCACAAATTCTATCTCAAATAGGATTGGGTACCGGCATGCAGCAGAAGATTCTCGCCCTTTATACCTCCCCTACTGATAGAATTCACCCGAATGGCTCTCTTGCGAGGAGCTTTCCTATAACCAATGGCACCCAGCAGGGTTGTCCATTATCTCCTCTTTTCTATGCTCTGGTTATGGAACACTTGGCGATAGCGCTTAACCCCAATATTATCGGCTCGAAGGAGGTGAAATTGGCTCTTTTCGCAGATGATCTACTGCTCTATGTCTCTAACCCACATATATCTCTGCCTTATATCTTAGCAGAATTTCGCCGGTACAGTGAATTCAGCCATTTTAAGGTCAATCTTATGAAGTCCAAGATTCTGAATGTCTCTCTGCCCCCTCTTAAGGTGCGAGAATTTAGGGATAACTTTCCTTTCAAATTTTGCTCTGGATCTCTTAAGTACCTGGGTATTAAAATCCCCCCTAACCTTTCTCATATATACTCTGAAATTTATATGCCTTTACTTCAACGCACTTTACAGGACCTCTGGAATTATGACCGTTCTATATACTCATAGTTTGGCTGGATCAATATACTAAAAATGGATGTCACACCCCACTTCCTTTACTTATTTCAGATTCTATCACCATCCATCGATCCACGTTGCAAACCGCTTTTACGAAGTCTATTTTGGGCCATCGGATACCGAGATTACATAGAATGACTCTAACACTCCCTAAACAGAAGGGCGGGGAAGGGATATCTGACCTGCTTTTATATCATGAAGCAGCAGTTCTCACTTGATTATTGAACTGGCTCCATCACGCGCCTACAAAGCAATGGTTATTCCTGAAACAGATTATGCAGCTGTGTCAACTTACAGGTCTTCCCTGGACAATATCTAAATTTTGGAGTCGTTCTTCATCTTTACCACTCCTGTCCAATCATTTTTTGTGAACGTGGGACAACCAGGCCCTGACACTTGAGGTTTCCTCATTGGTTGGTCCTATGACCCCTCTGTTTGTGAACCCTCAATTTCCCCCAGCCCAATATCATTCCCATTTCCTTTTGTGGAACAAAACCACTCACAGGCGACTAATACAAATACTCCATCAGGGTCGTCTTCCACCTTTCCAACCTTCTCGTGCCTTGGGACGGGCCTCTTTTGCCCAATGGATGGAATATAGGCAACTCTGCTCCTTTCTACATCCTTTTTCTAATGTAGACTTACTGACCAGAGATCTTACATCTCTTGAATTCTTGCTCCTTCAAGATCTTCCTCCCCTATGTCCGCTTTCTGTTCTCTATCAGATCCTCCTCTCTAGGGTCCATCCAGACCTCCCACCTTACACATCTAGATGAGCGCTGATCTTGATGCTCAGATATCAGGCGAAGACTGACAGAAGTCATTTTTTTCACCCATCGTTTATCCCTGATCAGCAAAGTGCAGGAAACCAATTTTAAATTGCTCACTCAGTGGTATAGATGTCCCACCCTACTCCACAGGATTTTCCCTTCCACCCCTGATCACTGCTGGTGCTATCACGCTGCTCCTGGCTCTTTACTCCATGTCTGGTTGGAATGCCCCCCTATTTATGCCTACTAGGATCTTATCCTGCATGTTTACACCACAGTTACAGATCAGACAGTCCCAGATATGCCACAGTTTGTTCTGCTTTCTATTCTACCTGGCTCTTTCAAACATATTTAACGCGGACTTCTACATCATTGTCTGATGGCTGCCAGACTGATCATCCCTTGCCATTGGAGAATGCACTGTGTTCTGACCCTTTTAGATTGGTTCAAGGAGATGGATCATTTTGAATGTATGGAGTCACTCTGGCGCAGGAATTGGATACCTACGAATGCTGTTGCTGGGCCTGGCTTCTCTGGAAAATATACAGAGTCCTCTGTATGTCGCAACCTGTTGGCTTGTTGTTTTCCTTTCCCTCTGGTCCCTACTGGTCTGTTATCCCCCTGGGAGCCTTCCCTCGGGTGAGCCTATTCTTGTTCCCTCACCCCTTCCACCCCCCTCTTTTTAACCCCCCCCCCCTTTTTTTTTCCTGGCACTAGATTGCATAGGATGATAAGGCAATGCATGTTCTAGTACACCCCATCCTTTTTCCCTCTGGGCTGGTCTCTATTGTTGTGTATGGTGAAACATTCAACAGGTTTACTATTACTTTGTTGCTCTCCTTGTCTTTGCTGTCTGTACCCCCATGAGGCCTAGATTTACCTATATTATATAGGCTACCTGATCTATAGCTGTGTTCTGTACTTGCTGTCAATCACTGCTTTCATCTAGCTTTCATCTAGGATGTTGTTTACTATTGTTTATTTATTCATCTGTCCCCCCCCCCTTCTTTTTTTGTGTGTTATTTATTATCTCTTCTCCGCCCCTCTCCCTTTTTATTATTGTGTTCCCCCTTTTCTACTTTTTTCCCCCTAACCCTAATTCTGTATTTTCTGTTTTGTATTTTATTATTTTTAATGTCTATGTAGATGACTTTTACTGTTTTCTGTAAAATTTTAAAAAATCTCAATAAACTCAGATTGATCATAAATTAAATTTGACTGTCATTGAGCACCTACATGTTTGCAAGTGTAATAGGTATGTCTTTAATCTTTTCTTTAGTTTTAGCTTGGGGGTTTGTTGCATAGTATACTAATATACTTGAGGGAACATTTTCACTAGGTATATGACCCTTTTTGAAGTGGGTCTCCCTCAGGCCATGCTGCAGTTCGATTTGTCACCCGCTGTGTCCACTGGACACAGCGGATGACAGACCAGTGTACCGGCCTGCTACTCATACCATGTAATCGCTGCGACCAATCACAGCAGATCACATGACAATTGTACACAGGCGTTCCTTCAAGCCATTCATTATATACTATTGTGTTGATCTCTGTGATTGGTCACAATGATCACATGCTTCAGACAGGGCCAATCACAGCCCAATTGTACCATGGGATTAGCTGTGTAATCACAATAGTAAACACTGAAAGAATAGATTTCATTCAGAAAAAAATGTCTGTTTATAAGAGTGAAATTTACAGTTATAAGCAATTATAGTGTGCAAAAAAAAATCCTGATCACCTCCCCAGAGTAGTATAGTGTTACTAAATTAACACTGCATTGCTTTGGTCACAGTATGTAAAACATCATTAAAAAAAAGAAAGAAAATGTAATAAAAAAGAAAAAAATATTATTATTTTTTTTCTTTTTTGACATACTGTCACCAGTCAGTATCCGTGATCACCGCCAGTGCCACTGGTGACAGTATTTAAAAAAAAATTTGAGAAAAAACATCTTCATGAAAAAATTATTCATTTTCCAAAAAATTATGACAAAAAAGTACAATTACAAAAAAATGTGCCATGCCTCTTACTAAATACCGTGGACTGTCTGCTTTTTAAAAAAGTGTCATGTGGTAATTTTTTCTAAATGTTTGGTCTTTTTTCATTTATTTAGCAAAAAATAAAAACCCAGTGGTGATTAAGTACCACCAAAAGAAAGCTCTATATGCGTGAAAAAAAATGCTAAATGTTCATTTGGATACAGTGTTGAATGATTGTCATTCAATTGTGCCACAGTGCTGAAAACTGAAAATTGGCCTGGGCAGGAAGGAGGTAAAAAGGTCTGGTAAAGAAGTGGTTAAAAATTGAAGATCTTTTCTAGGGGATATTTAATATTTTGACATTTTGACATTGACATCTTATTAACAGCAGAGTGATACCTATAAGAATATTATCAGTATATTGGCATTGTTGACTGGATGCTGGACAAAATAAAAAATGCTACGTTATGTATAGAGGTATTTTATAATGAAAGTTATTAAGGAATTGAGAATTAGCAGCCTCAGTTGAGGTTTTAAAGTTAAATAGGACCATTTAGGTCAAGCTCAGATTGTCTGAGTAGGTAGTTCGAAATCTGCTGAGGATTTGCTGAAGGGTATCTAGGTAAAATGAAGTACCGTAATATTTATTTATTACAGGTATTTACTGTACATAGTGCTGACAATGTATGTAGTGCTTTACATACAGTATATATTGTACATTCACATTTGTCCCTGCCCTAAAGGACCATTGGGTCAGGGTGTCTGGGGTCCAGTGTGTAACAGCTGAGCTACCGCTCTCTCCCTTCCAGTGTTCCTCTCTCTCACTGCTCTCAGAACTGGCAGTCTCGGCTGCTCAAAATGCAGGTGCAGGCAACCTTAGTGTGCAGGCTTTGCAGTGTGAGAGGAAGGAGCCAGTACTGGTCAGTCTGCGACATCTGCTGCATGTTCAGTCCAGCAAAATGCATCTGTCCTCCCCTCGGACTCTGCCAGCCCATGGGAGGATACTAAGCACTTGGTGGAGAAGCAGCTGGCTCAAGTAGGTGATGCCTTTGCTTTGAGAACAGATACCGAGTTTGCCAATTAAACCAGTCGGTGCTGGCATCCAGGGCTGCCTGAACTCCTTCACCTATGGCATTCTGCCAGCCGCTTTTAGCAGGACATGTGCTGGGCAGAGCTTTTCCAGTGCCAAACCCACTGCTGTGCGGTGCCACAGGCAACAAAAGGCCCAGGTAAGAGAGCTTATCTCCAGAATCCTGGGTGGGGGTTGGGGATGGGGAACATATCAACATTAAGTCCTTATTTTTATTTTCTTTTGTATGAACAGGGAGATATCTTTACCATAACTTATGCTTTACTCTGCAGCCATTCTGCTTTATGGCCCATATGGCTGCCCCTCACCTGTTCCACTGCCCCCATTTGTCCCACTGGCCCCCCATCTTTCCCACTGCCCCCTCCTGTCCTACTGCTCCCTGCTGTCCCCACTTGTCCCACTGTCCCCCTCCTGTCACACTGCCCCCTCCTGTCCTACTGCCCCCCACCTGTCCCGAGGGGGTGCAAGTAGCTGGTCTTCCCCAGGATGCAGAATAGTCTAGCACCGGCCCTGTTTGGAGGATAAATGAAGGTCAATTCACGTCAAAGCTAAATATAGCATTCCCACAGAGGCATCCAGTCAGTACACAATTTTTTCAATATTCAGGCAAAAACAATTGAATGCTGTCTATGATACTTTTTTTATGTGAACTAGCATACAATTTTTCAAGACAAGCTTTCATGGTGTACCCCCTTCTTCAAGGTCCAAGCAATACTAATGCACACAGTTTTTGCAGACTGCTAAAGTAAGATAATCACAGAGGGGGTCGTAAAACTGTTGGATAGTGGTTCTGAAAACCCAGGTCTAGATTTAGACCAGTATCTTTTATAGAAATAGAACTATCATTCTTAGTTCAAATGTTTTCCTTTCCTGAATAGTTTTCAAATTCCCTTTAAGAACTAAGACATTGAGGTCTTCCATAGTGTGATCTAGTTGTGAATAATGATGTCCCATTTGCAGAACCTGTCCTCCTTATGTTCCTTGATGGTGTACTTGTGCAAGTTCATCCTTGTTTGTAACTTCTGTCATGTTTCACCAACATTAGATCCTTTGCTACATGTATTACATTGGTTGCATGTCAAAGATTCGTATCATCTTCATTAAACCATAAATACAGAGCTGAGGAACTGTTGCTTGTAATTTCATTCACTGGAACTAGCATCAGTGCCAGGATTTTATTTTATAGCTAGCTAATAGAAAATTCAGTTCAAGACAGCAACCACCAAAGCATGAACCCAAGCGGCGTACCCTCAGTCAGTACAACTGACACCGCAGGGGTCTATGGTATGGTGGTCGCTGTGTTCAGGGTATCTATGCCCTTAATTTTTTGTGTATGCTATGTTTTTGACCACCTGGACTACACATGAATACCGTGAGCAAGCACATATTCTTTTCTGAAATAACTGGCTTATTTATCTTTGTAATTATAAAGTGTCAACTTATAATCAAATCCAAGTACTCAACATCCCATTTTTATCAAGTCATTTTTATTAAAGTTTTAACAAAACATACAAGACAATAAAAAAGAAACGCAAATCAATATAGGATTCAAAGCGATAGATAAACATCAACACAAAACAATAAAAGCAGCAACAGCACATTAATTATGTCTCGTAAAGTAAAGATTATGAGTACATGCAATACATTACATCCTAATAACACAACATTTTAGGATAAAATAAAAGCTATGCCAGAGAGCATATCTTTCAACTCCAAATAATATCACAATACAATCCCCAATGAGTATATAATGATAAAAAAAGCAGATGAGAACCAAAGGTTTGGAATAATCTCTAACCACTATGCAGATTGAAATTATACTGTAGCTTTGAATCAGTTGGCATGTGATGGAGAAGGACCAGAGTAAGGATCTGTTAAAGTAGATGATATCCAACTCAATACTGGGCACTTTCACCTCCTTCCTGCTCAGGTCAATTTTCAGCTTTCAGCGCTCTCACACCGATATGACATTTTTATAAATTTGTTTACACAAATTGAGCTTTTCCCTTATGAATAAGTCCGATGATGAAACGCGTCAAGGGAAGTGACTTCAGACACACAGCGGAACTGGAAGTGACCAAGTGGCCATTTTGGATCCTGGCAGTTCCTCTCCAAAATACATGAGCAGGATATCAGAGGTGATTTTAAAGATGAATTACAATGTAAGCATGTAAATAAAGTATATTTTGATTGATATTATATGGATTTGCACTATAATTCATTCTATATATGGTGGGCATCGTTTGGAGCATGGAGACTGGTGTTTAAAAGAGGATTACATCCATGAGGCTGTGAGAATCTCTTTGGTGGAGCATATTGTATGAAATAATCCTGCCCAGATGATTACAAGCCATGTGGTTTATTTTTATTTGGTAAGGGTATTCAATCTGTACACAAATAGAAGTGGACACAGTTTTTTTCACAGTTTTTGCTGTTGAATTGGTTGTTCACGAGACTGCTTCACTGTCACGTTTCACACAGTCATTCACTTTTGCACTATCAGTGATCACGTGTGTTTTTTGCGTGTGAACCACATTGGTTTATTTAGTGTATTATATTTGAGTTGTTAAGGATAATGCACTATGTGAATTTTCTTTTTTTGAGGTTCTTATTGGTCTCAGGAGTCACTTTGGAAGTTTTTCAACATGAAGATTTTTTTTCCTTTGAATTATATTGAGTGACTTTAATTTGAGTGACTATTATAATTTTTTTGAGTATATAATTTTTGAAGGACATTATTTTATCTATTCATGTTGTAATTTTGGATCTTTGCGCTATTCTGATATCCATATTATTACACTATTTTGATTTAGATTTTCTTAGCCAGCATATCACTCTCCACAAATTGAGCTTTCTGTTGGTGGTATTTAATCATCGCTGGGATTTTTATTTTTTGTGCTGTAAATGAAAAAAATGCCAAAAAGTTTAAAAAAACCCATGATTTTTTTGGTTTCTGTTATAAAATTTTGCAAATAGGTAATTTTTCCTCATAAATTTTGACCATAATTTATACTGCTACATTGCTTTGGTAACAAAACCCAAATCAGTGTATATTATTTGGTCTGTGTGAAAGTTATAGAGTCTACAATCTAGGGTACCAACCATTGAAAATTGATCACACCTGATCATAACTGATATACTGATGTCCTATCTCATTTAATGAGACACTAACAAGCCAGGACAGTACAAATACCCCCAAAATGACCCCTTTTTGGAAAGTAGACATTCCAAGTTATTTAGAAAGAGGCATGGTGAGTTTTTTGAAGTTGTAATTTTTTTCCACAAATCTTTGGAAAATAAAGTTATTTCTCACATGGTATTGGAAAACTTGCAACTACACCCCAAAACACATTCTGCTACTGCTCCTGAATATGGCGATACCACATGTGTGACACGTTTTCTCTTTCAGGCACCTTCAGGAGTTATCCGTTTTAAGACTATGCCTTCTTCTAACACTTTTTGTTTACAAGTAAAAATCAGTATTTCTACAAACAATTTACTTAGAACTCCCAAACATTATATTTTTTTTTAGCAGAGACCCTATAGAATAAAATGATGGGTTTTGACATTTTTTATGTCACACAGTATATGCGCAGCGGGTTTTCGAAGACAATTTTTCTGGAAAAAATACACATTAAGGAATTTGAATGCACACAAACACAATATAACACCCATATTTTTGGCAAAATATAAAATATGATGTTGCACCAAGTAAATAGATAGCAAACATTTCATGCTTTAAAATTGTGCATGCTTATGAAATGGTGCAAAACTGTGGGATTTAAAAATCTCCATAAGCAACATTTTAAAAGTCTTTACAGGTTACCAGTTTCAAGTTACAGAGGAGGTCTGGTGCTAGAATTATTGCTCTCACTCTGATGTTCACAGCAATACCTCAGATGTGTGGTGCGATCACTGTTTACGTATGCGTATGAGACCAATGCCTACATTCATTGGGGAGGGGGGTGGAGGTTCTTACATTTTTTATTATTATTCATTTGTTTTGTGTACTGGTACACTGACAGATGTTTTTGTGTACTGGTACACTGTGACAGATGTTTTTGTGCACTGTACACTGTGACAGATGTTGACATATGTTTATGGGACACTGTGACAGATGTTGACATGTGGACTGTAGACGGGGACAAATTGTACTTGGTGCACTGGTGTGGGATTGCTGCAGATCTGTGTAGCTGAACAATAAAATCATCAGCTACAAAGATCAGCTGTCACAGGCTGCAGCATCCTCCACTCCTCCTTCCCCTGGACACAGCCATCACGTAATTGGGAGGGCCAATCAGAGAGCCCATATTCAGATCTGTGATGTGTTGTGTCTGAGAGACACAGCCATCATAGATTTATGCTGGGGCCGCGCACAGGCACCTGTTCTGAGGGACGTACAGCAATGTCCACTCAGAATGGGAAGCTCCCACCTGGCCGTTAATGTACATTGGCCAGGTGGGAGATGGGTAAATTAAATGATTATAAATACATTTTGTCACATCTGTGATAAACCATATGTAATATGCCTGTATTGTGGCTCTCCAAAATCTGTCTTAAGGTTAAGGGAGCTATTAATACTTTGCCAGTACAAAATAATGTAATTTATGCTTGAACCTTTATTTCCTATCCAAAATATTCACTAACTGCAGATTCCTCCTAAATACCATTGCACAGTACAGCAATTGGTCCACTATTCTGCTGGGCCACATAACAGTCACTCTTTAAATATGTCCTAGATGTGCTCCCCAACTCACCAATTAAAAAAATGAAAAAATGATCGGCAAACATATCTGTGCGCATGTAATTTTTTCTTGAGGGATATGAATTTGTTTTTCTGTTTTCCAGGAAATTTTCAGAAATCACATTCATGAATTATAAATTTAATACCTCCAGTTACTATTTAAGATATGCAACTCCAAGGTCCTAGAAATGCTACAATGCAAATCTGATATCTCCCCGCATGTAGTGAGATTTGTTATAGACTGCTAAAGAGCTGGTATAAATGACACCCTAAAAAGCTTCAGATCAGAGGAGCAAGGACACAAAATTTATAATTTGGTACAATTTAGTGAGAGTTAGTAATCTAGGAGAATCTTTCAATTAAGCATTGCTATTAATGTTATTAAAATCATAAATTAAATTATATACTGATGAATTGAGAACCAATGAAAATAAAATGTTATAAATACATATAGTAATTAGATCTAACTAATATGGATGCATTCATACATCATATATACCATAGGTCTTATTTACAATTAATGTATAACTGTTGTTACATAATATTTATTAAACTATACCTAAAACCAAATGTAATTTTGGCTAGGGCAGGGAATGGTTAAAAGCCATGTCAGATTGATGAGTTTAACCTTCACTCTCTGTATTGAGACATAAAAGGAAGTAAGATCATCACTTAGACAGATGTCCCTGGAACAAGTGTTCCTTTTCTTTTTTTTGTTCATTTTTTTCCTCTTTATTCTTCTTTTAGGGACTACTCACTTTCTGTTCCAGTGACAATGGTCATCAGGACAAACAGAGAGAATTACTATATCAAAAATGTATGGAAATCATAATGTTTTGTAAAATCCAGCAAAGTTACATATTCAACCGATATGAATATTTTTTGTCAAACATTCTGTCATTTTTTAAAATTTTTCTTTTGCTGTCTGTGCCCAACTAGGGACAGTGGGCTATGTTCACAAAATGAACTTGCTTGTGGTATTTAGGTGTCCAGACATATTTTCCATAAATATTGCATGCGATCATGAAACTGTCAATTCACTATACCATTTTGCGATATTTACCATAAAACACTTGGCAAATGCTGCATGAAAAGGCATTAAACTCCATTCACAGATGGAAATAATTAAATAAATGCATGCTGTAACTAAATCCAGGCATGTGAAAATGATGGAAGTGAAGACTTTGATAATCACACCTGAATGGTAAGGGCATGGAAATGTTTCCAAAATGGCACCAAATCACATTCTAATAAACATTTGGCTAGTCTGAACTCATTTGCTAGCTGTACATTACATTTCTCTCCTCTATATCCCTAATTGAGTTTTTTTGAGGCAAATTTGTGGGAGTTTCAGGCCATTCTAAGGAGGGCCAGGAGAAGAAGTGTGGTTGTCATGTGTCCATCTTCCTTTAAGCAGAGCACCTTGCTGGACGATTGCCCTGAAGCAGAAGCGCTATCTAAATTTTGTTTATCTAAGGACATGAGTAAGCTTCTCTTTGTGGAATTATTCCCTTTTATGCAATCCACTACACTGCATAGTCATGCCATATCACCCATGACCAAGTTGCTGGCTGTCCTGTACTTTCTGGGCAAGACTTCCTATCAGATGGTAGCGGGAGAGGTGGTAGGGGTATTCCATCCATCTTTCTCATGTTTGCTTGCTAATGCCCTAGAGGGTTTCAGGAGAATTTGCCCAAATGTATCTATCTGCCTAACACATGTCAGGAGTGGGATGAGATTAAGAATTATTTAAATGCAGTAGCTGGGAATCCCAATGTCATTAGTTTTATAGACTGTACCTAAGTGCCTTTTTTCCCCTCTGCTAAAGAACAAATCTACCATAATAGGAAGGGCTACCACTCACTAAACATACAGGTTGTCTGCAATGCCAGCGGCATCCCAGGATCTGTCCATGATACTCACATATTAAGGCAATCACAGTTCTACCATTATTTTGACACAAACAGAATAACCAGAGGCTGGCTTCTTGGTAAGACACTTTTTACTATCAAATATGTCCCAATGCATGCCACATACATCATACATGGAAGTATATGTTCATATGTTAAACGCCTGTGTTCACTTTTCCCACCTTGCACACAAAATATACACAGCAGATTGTTAGCCCGTTAAAGAAATGGCTTAACCAGATCCTAATCCTGGTGTAACCATTTCCACCTAAGCCAGTTTACATATGGCCTAAGGCCAAAATGTAGAGAACAAATGTTCCTGTTATGACCCACTCATCATGCTATACTAACGTTGTTCCAAAAATGTTAGTTTCAAATTGTATTGTAGGTGATTCTGGCTATCCTTGTCTGCCCTGACTGCTAACACCACTTTTGAGGTGCTTAACATCTGCAGAATCTCACTACAATGTAGCAATTACAAAGACAAGACATGTAATTGAGCAGATCTTTGGGGTTCTTAAAAACAGGATCCGCTGCATCTCACTATCTCATGGTTTTCTGCACTATAGCCCTAAAAAAGTTGGTGACATGTTTTTGGCCTGCTGCGTCCTTCATAACCTAGCCGATCGTGCAGGACTGCTCCTGAATATTGAGGCTCAAGACACTTATGAGGACCCTATTCTACCAGTCTCTGAATCATATCACGATGAGCATGGCTATCAAGACCAATAGTGCTTCATACAAAGCTAGGTATGAATCAACTCTTACTCTGTAAATCTTACCATGTAGTTTACTCCTCTGTTATGGGTAAAAAGGCTGTGGTTGTTACAAAGGAATACAAGAGAGTGACCCTGTATCAGGGTGTCTGCAACCCTCTCACTTCAACACAAGCTGATAGTTTCAGCAGCTTCTGTTGAAGCTATGAGCCCTTGCTTGAACATATGTCACATTTACTGGCAACACATCCATTTTGCACAAAGATCTTTGAACATATGTTTGCTACACAAAACCATTCTTATTTATTTAGTTCAGGTACTTATATAGCGTTGTCAATTTACGCAGCACTTTATACAGTTGCAAGAAAAAGTATGTGAACCCCTTGGGATTATGTGGAGTTTTGCATGAATTGGGCATAAAATGTGCTCTGAACGTCATCTAAGTCACAACAATAGAAGAACACAGTCTGCTGAACATAATACTACACAAACATTAGATGTTGCCATGGTTTAATTGCACATAACATGTAAACATTCACAGTGCAGGGAGGAAAAAGTATGTGAACCTTTGGACTTAATAACTGGTTGACCCTCCTTTGGCAGCAATAACCTCAACCAAACGTTTCCTGTAGTTGCAGATCAGACCTGCACAACGATCTGGAGTAATTTTGGACCACTCCTCTTCACAAAACTGTTTCAGTGTAGCAATATTCTTGTGATGTCTGGTGTGAATCGCTCTCTTAAGGTCATGCCACAGCATTTCAATCGGGTTGAGGTCAGGACTCTGACTGGGCAACTCCAGAAGGCGTTTTCTGTGCTGTTGCAGCCATTGTTCTGTTGAATTACTTGTATGCTTTGGGTCATTGTCCTGTTGCATCACCCATCCTCTGCGGAGCTTCAGTTGGTGGACAGATGGTCGTAGGTTTTCCTGAAAAATGTCTTGATAAACTCTGGAATTCATTTTCCCATCAATGACAACAATCTGTCCAGGCCCTGAGGCAGCAAAGCAGCCCCAAACCATGATGCTCCCTCCGCCATGTTTTACAGTGGGGATGAGGTTTTGATGTTGGTGTGCTGTGCCTTTTTTTCTCCACACATAGTGTTGTGTGTTCTTCCCAAACAACTCAATCTTGGTTTCATCTGTCCACAGTATATTTTGCCAGTAGTGCTGTGGAACATCCAGGTGCTCTTTTGCAAACTTCAAACGTGCTGCAATATTCTTTTTGGACAGCAATGGCTTCCTCCGTGGTGTCCTCCCATGTACTCCATTCTTGTTTAATGTTTTCCTTATTGTAGATGTGTCAACAAAAATGTTAGCATGTGCCAGAGATTTCTGTAGGTCTTTAGCTGACACTCTGGGATTCTTCTTTACCTCATGCAGCATTCTGCGCTGTGCTCTTGCAGTCATTTTTACAGGACGACTACACCTAGGGAGAGTAGCAACAGTGCTAAACTTTCTCCATTTGTAGACAGTCTGTCTTACCGTGGACACATGAACATCAAGGCTTTTGGAGATACTTTTGTAACCCTTCCCAGCTTCATGCAAGTCAACAATTCTTTTTCGTAGGTCTTCTGAGAGCTCTTTCTGCGAGGCATGGTTCACATCAGACAGTGCTTCTTGAAACCAGTAAACCCAAAACAGGTGTGTGTTTTTTAAGGGCAGGACAGCTGTCAGCAACACATCCAATATCACCACACGGATTGGAGTCAAGGTTGGCTCACTCCTGGCTCCAATTAGCTCTGGGAGAAGTCATTAAGCTAGGGCCTCACATACTTTTTCCTCCCTGCACTGTGAATGTTTACATGTTATGTGCAATTAAACCATGGCAACATCTAATGTTTGTGTAGTATTATGTTCAGCAGACTGTGTTCTTCTATTGTTGTGACTTAGATGACGTTCAGAGCACATTTTATGCCCAATACAAAACTCCACGTAATCCCAAGGGGTTCACATACTTTTTCTTGCAACTGTATATGTATATATATATATATATATATTGTACATTCACATCAGTCCCTAACCCTCAAGGGGTGTACAATCTAAGGTCCCTAACTTACATATATACATACACATACTAAAGTCAATTTAGACAGGAACCAATTCACCTACCAGCATGTCTTTGGAGGGTGGGAGGAAACCAGAGTACCTGGAGGAAACCCACGCATGCACAGGGATAACATGCAAACTCCAGGCAGGTAGTGCTATGGTTGGAATTTTAACCAATGGCCCTAATACTGCCAGGTGGAAGTGCTAACCAGTTAGCCACTATGCTGCCTATTCTTGTACGTTTGCTTACAAAAACCTTCATTAAAACAAAGAAATAAAAACATAAATGCAATATGTTGTCCAGCAATATTATTATTGGGCCAAACAACCATTTTTAGACCAGAACTGTGCAAACCCACTTCATTTTCAAGTATTGAGGAATATGCCAAAGGAACTTGTGTCCCATCCCACTTTGATACACACTGCTAAACATCTCGCTATCTTAATGATGAGATGTTTAGGCTCCAATAACTAGGCTCAACATTATTTAGAATGGCAATGGTGAAGATGTACTAAAACTGCAGCACATAGAATCTGGCGCAGCTGGGCCTAGTAACCAATCAGCTACTAGGTGTTATTGTCCAAGCTTCACAGAACAAGATGAAAGTAGAAGCTGACTGGTTAGTATTACCAGCTGTACCTGATTCTCTGTGCTCCAGTTTTAGTAAATAGCATCCAATAGCTATTTAAAATGAATAAAAAGCACATGTATCAAGATATAGCAATTACTTTGCCAAATAGAACGCCCTAAAGGACTTGAAAGTGTAACTACGGGCAAAACTGTTTTTTTTTTTATTTTGAATACAGTAATGGAGTGTTAGAACCCCTGTCAGTCTGTTTTCACCATCTGTATCCCATTGGTGAGATTCATCCTCTATTGTTTGGATGACAAGACAAAAATGTAGGGTTTTCTAGTCCTTTCACTGATAAGAACAAACAGTAGTAATCGAGAGAGTGAATCTTCCTAACAGGGCATAGACAGCAAGAAAAAAAATGACAGATGTTCTAACCCCTTTCTGCTGCATCCAAAAAAAATCACCTTCAGTTATACTTTTCTTGCAGTGCAATTCAAAAGTCACATATAAAAAAGAGAAATTAGACAAAAAACTGGTGACCATAATGTAATGTAATGAAAAGGCTACAGCAATGGGAGAGGCAAAATCAAGTTTATTTTGTTGACACTGTTGTACTTGCATACATGCTTTCATGGCCTTATTTCTCCTTCAATGGCCTTTAAAGACCCTCTAAGATTTCATGATGTTCTAGCTGTGCCTAGTGGAACCTCTTGTTCTGCTGTTGCTCAAAAACAAATTGTTCACGGACAAAATTACACATGTGACATATAGTACACCCATGTTGTATATCGATTGGTGGAGTGGGTGAACCCAGTTTGGTGTTATTATCTGCAGAACTTTGGCTGAAATTGTTTTATTTGTTTTGTGAACTGGAAGATGGTGGCCTCAACAATGACATTAGACTGCTGTTGAGACTGGCTGATGTCATCATCCATGTCAAATGCAGAGGAACCTAGACATTGAACATCTGCTGGGTCATTAATTAGTAGGATGTTTCCTTTCACTGTGAGGTCATCTGAGAACAGTTACTAATTAAGCCAAAGTTGGCCCATGTCCTCCCCTTTTTGCAAACTTATCCAAGTCCAGGATAAATCCAGTGCTGGGCAAAGATGCTCCATAGTCAACCTTAGGGAAAGTTTGCCTATCCATTATTGTATTGTGAAGGACAGTGGAAGTTCCTCCTGACAGCATACAATAGGGCTGCAAGGGAGAACCTAGCATCAACTTTGAACATGCATAGTTCACGTCTGGAATGTTCACAAACACAGTGTACTTACCTCTCTTGTCGCTCAAGGTATTGAAACCTTTGGCCAGCTCTGTAACTGTTTCTTCATGAATGGAGGGCTGCAAAATTCACACTAACCAGATTCTTGACCAACACAACATTTCCTGCATGTGTGAACCTGAGATTTTGTTGTTGAACATTTCCTTGTTTAGTGTACTGGCTAATTGCTTGACACTGCACTGAAACAGTGCTTGTCACTGGAACTTTCATGATATCTGCTTTTCTTGGATCTTGAGAAAGCTGTCTTCAGGCAAACATCTCTGCTGTCAGTTTGTTCTGCACCCCCATCATCCACTTCTGTGCTGCTATCTATATAGTTAACTTGATTCAGAGTTAAATAGCAGTTTTTTCTCTCTTGAGTAGTGGGATTTTGGCACTCATCTTGTCAAGATGGTGGAAACATGCAAATGACAGATCTGATGAGAGATTTACAGGACATTAACCTCCCTGGCGGTATTCCCGAGTGTAGCTCGGGGTAACATTTCAGTACCAAAAGCGGTAACCCCGAGCTACACTCAGGAATACCATGCGGCGCTGCTCCGGCATGTGTTCTTCACTTACCTTACCCTGCACTCCCACGATGTGTCCCCTGCAGCGTCCCCGGCCATCTCCTCCGGCCGATGCCAGCATCCGGCTTCTGTGTCCTGTCCCTGTGACGTCGGGACGTACGGGCGCCGCCGCCGCCGGCGGCGGGAAATTTAAAAATTTTAAAAAATGTCATTTTTTTTTTTTTTTCATTTTGCACAGTAAAACATTGCTGTTTCAACCTATTTCACATACATATTGTCCCTAGTGCTTTGTCCTGTGCCCTGCCTGCATTTTGTCTGTTCTTTCTGCCTGGAAACTGAGAAATGTCCATGGCGTCCAAAAATTGTCCCTTTAGGTCAAAAGCGGTTTAGATCAGCTAGAGAACAGCGATAGTAAATCAGAACCACTTACAGAATTGAGTGATAATGATTCGTGGGGGAAATTCGTCATTAGAAACTGAAAACGATTTTGCGACTGAGCTCAGCAATGTGCGAACTTGGCGCTCTATTTCACATTTCAGTGTTTTTGGTTTGATTATATTATTGAATTAAATTTTTTATTATTTTTATGATTATTTATTAAATTATAATTTATGATTTTGTGTTTCAAATTTTATCATACCCGGGATGTTTACTAGACTCTTGTTCGGACAGATTTCAGTGAGTTTTTCCTAAAAATTACAGCCTACAATAAAAAAAATACATATTTCCATGCAAAAAAATGGTACCGCTTTCAGCACCAAAAATCTGAAATAATCATACCGCCAGGGAGGTTAAGAACAAAGTTTATTAGTTTGACTTTAGGATTCTAGGAGGTTTACACTAACCTTGCTTTTTTTCTTCCAGATGAGCGAGATTTGATGGGTTACCTGTGGATTCCAGGATTGCTTGCTTCTGGGACAGATACTTTTAAATTGCAGAAAATTCACTTTACATTTGCCTTGCAAAAATAGCACTTATCACTTACCATAAATTTTGCTGGTTTTAACAATCCCATCCTTCCTGCATTTTTCTTTTAGTGAATGAATCTTTCAACTACACTTTATTCACAAATTTATGCAGTTAGATGGAGGAATATGAAGTATGTTTGGTTGGACAGGAGTAAATACCTTCACAAGAATGCAGTATGGCACTTACTTTTGGAGTTACCCATTCTGAGGTGTTTTTCCCCTTGCTCTTTTTCTATGTTGAATATTTTGGGTGTCTACAAAGGAAAAAAATAGATGATGCTTATTTCTATTTAAATTCCTTCAAACAACACTAGGTGCATAAGTACATGTGAAAGCATATCAATACATGCATTTTTGGATTGTAAGGAAGCTCTCATGACTTCCCTCCATAACATGCTTTCTTGTTCCACTGTCTTGCTCCTGGGTCAACCTAGGATGTAGTATATGTTGGACACAATAAAAACATGTTGGTACCACATTCTAAACATAAGCATGTGTAGGTATGAATAATGAATACATACTTACATTGGACTAGAGATGCTTTAAGGATGCAGCAGGTGCCTTGAGCTCCATGTTTTCATACTGTAGAAAATAAAAAAATACAATGCTTGGAAGGAGCAGAGAAAATAACTGAAGCACATTTAAGAACACTTGAAAAAAACCTTTTACAATAGTTGAATGTAAAGGTATATTGACAGTACAAAAATATGTAATACATAACCATGTATATATGTACCTCAGCTGTTGAGAAGTCTTCCTCAAAATTAGATGTTTGAAGATGTAAATAAAGGAAATTCTGGTTAAGATGACATGTAGTTTGTGGTTATCTCCTTTTCCTAATCTAAACCATATCAAACAAATGCACAGCAAACATGTTTGGGCATGCTTTATGAGTACAAACAAATGGGGAAGATAGGCTGCAAATTCACACTGGGCATTATTGGGTAAACAAGCATGACACGTGTGCAGAAAGCAGTGAGGGACCCAGCAGAAGTGTATAGCTAAAAAGGGGTCAAACCATGCTGAAATGAGCTCTAGAACACATAATGAACATATGCCCCAAGTCACAAATGAGTCGTATCATACTGAATAAACATGTGACACAAACAATGTATGTATGACAAATGAAACATATACCACAAGCCAAACATAAAAGAACATTAACTGCTAAAACAAATGAGGCTGCTGAAAGGCTTACCATGTGCTCCACCAAATCCAAAATGTTTGGCTTCTCTTCTGCTGAGCTCTCCTCTGTCATCCCTCACTTCTGCCAAGACCCTGAGAAGTGTGCACTAGAAGTCGCACCCCTTGGATATGATGACAACTGTGGTAAATTGCTGCACACCTGCAGTAAATTAGCTCACTGTTTCATGCGATAATTAGTGCAAAACATGGCAAAATACCACATGCAATATTTTAGTAGCTTTTTTTGTGAATGCCTAAAAACTTTTTTGAAAAACGCTATGAGGTATTTTCCTTTTTTTTCTGCATTACTTCTGATTTTGATCCTGGCTTTTTTTAAGAACTCTGCTTCTTTCTATCTACCATGTATGACCCTGGCCTTGCTCCTGACTACTCTGCTAACTCCATCCCTCTGGTCTATGGGCCATGACCCTGGCTTGACTGCTGACCATTTTGCTGTCTCCCTCCTCATCATCTAACGTGTATGATATTGACTGCAGTTCCTGACCTCATTATCACTGCCTCTTCCTCTACAGGTGCAATCACACTGTTCACTGCTGAAACCTGACCTACTTACTACAGGTGTACCTAATGTTCCTGCTGACATTCCTGTCCACTTGTCTAAGGTTTTGAGCTATACAATCCCTTTCATTATCTCCAAGGGTACTTAGATCATAGCCACAAGGGGGCCCTCTTGTCACTTCTGCCTCCAACCAGGTACTTCACAGGTAAAATTTGTGTCACAGTTGGGAGATTTCCCAACCAATTAACAGGACAGGAAACAAGAATACCTCTAGCAGTAAAGACACAAGCATTGATAAAACCTGTGCAGGAGTTAAATTATATCTCACTTCAAAGTTATCCTTAGAATATGGATCTTAGTTTTGTTATGTTCTTCTTCTCTAACCTGTTTACTTTGGATAAATCCACCGTTGCCCATGCATATATCTGTTTTATGTATCTTGTTTTTGTTAATATGATCAGTAAACCAGTGGACAGCAATAGGCTTGATATGCTAAAGAAATGGACTGTTCGCCTAAAAAGGTTAATATTCACTTTGGAAATATATATTGTTAGAAAAATCCTTTTTTTTTTATTATCAAACATGACTGAATATTCAAAGTGAACACAATTTCAAGTTATTCCCTAACATTTAGTTTGCAAAGTGGATATACAATTTAAAAAATGGGCATTCACTTTACTAGATGAACAACCTCTATTTCTTTAATAAATCAACACAACCCAATAATAAAACCCAATACATGTTACTATTTTGTTGTGCTATTAAGAACACTTTATTGAAATAAGATGATTTTGTCTTTCCTTCTTGCAAAATAATTCAATGGTATTCTTCAAATATGTGCTGACTTGCTATTTTTTGCTAAAAATGGATCTTATAGTGCCATTTTGATAGTTAACTCACTCTTATAGTTCTTGCAAGTCTCTTTTTAAAACACAGCTAAATTGTATGGCACTTTTCTGTATTTTTCCTTTCCATTTCCCTAGAAGGTTAACATCCATCATGTCAATCACAACTGGCCAGTTCATGAACTGATAATGAATTGTTCTGCAAGAGAGTCTGTCATTACTTGGGGTACATTTTTAGGTTTGAGGCTGCATGTTACAATTTACTCTATGCCTATGTGACATTTTGTTAGCCTCTTTCTATTTATCATATATATATATATATATATATATATATATATATATATATATATATATATTCTGAGAGGCAATATTTAGATTTAACATAGAGCATTTTTCCTGTGTTTCTTTTTTTTCCCCTCTCTTATATGGTTTAGCTGCCAGTATGTCAGGAGCAAGATTTAGTAAAATACGGTACAAATAATTTTTCAAATTTTAGAGAGGCAGCAACACACAGGATTGTTGATATAGATAAAGTGCTGAGTCGATTTTAATTAAGCTTGAAAATAAATTAATCTTAAAATGGTCAAAAGTAAACACACTACTGACCATCCAACACCAAAGGGCAAAAAATGTGTGTCAAAGGTGAGCCCTCAAACCGGGGAACAGCTGCAGGAGATAGCACATTAATGTTGATCGAATAAATGGTGTAAGAAATTAGAATGCAAACATATGGTATAAATACATATAATATAACTACCACCCACTAAAACCAGTTTAGATATGAAAAATAAACAAATATATAAAGAAACAATAAATATATAGTAGGAGCCACGAAGACATTGCTGCACCAAATCTACATCAGTTTACATCAGTTTTTCATCAGTTTTTCCATCCGCTTTTTTCCATCCACTTAACCACTTCAGTCTCAGAGCCATTTTTCAACTGTTTAACAATTTTGGTTTGCATGTTTAAAAAATAAATTTAGGCCTGAAGACTTAAAACCCCCCAAATAAATACAGAATACATTTGTGGTAGCTTTTTTTTATGTCACATGATATTAGTGCAACGGTATATAAAATGCAAAATTTCAGTAAAAAATAGACTAAATTTAATTTTAGGGCACACAAACACAATAATTTACCCAATTTTTTGGTAAAATATAAAAGATGAAATTGCACTAAGTATATAGATACCCAACATGTCAAGCATTAAAATTGTGTGCAAATGTGAAACAGCAAAAAAAGTCAATACCATTACCAATACCAATACCAATACTCCGAGATTGTAAGCTCGAAAGAGCAGGGCCCTCGAACCCCTTGTGTATCGCACTGTCTCTGTCTTGTCTCATGTTCTGTCCCCCTGCCTTTGTACAGTGCTGAGCAAACCCTTTGATGCTATATAAATACTGTATAATAATAATAATAATAATAATAATAATAATAAATACTGTATAATTTCCAAAGGCAATGCTTTAAAAGCCCCTACAGGTCATCAGTTTAGCATTAAACATTGGTGCCAAAATGATTGATCTCACACGAAGTAAACAAAAAAAAAAACCGCTGGCAATTAAATTTAAAGCCGGCAATGACACTTAGCACATTGCTGTATGCATTGCTCCTTCACTGTAAATACTGCTCCTCTCCTGCCTTTCTCCACCCCCCTATCTGCAGTACACACAGCCCCCCAAACCCCCACCCCCAATCAGTCTGCTCTTTTTTTTTCCTTTTGCTTACTTTCTGCTTTCCCGCTGACAGCTAAGATGAGTCACTGGTTGTTAGGACATCGGCGAGTGACAGTTCCTAACAACCAATGCAAAAACAAATGCAAAAATGGACTGTTTGCCCATTTACATGCATTTATTCTATGTTCCATTTTTTAATGGAATAAAATAGGGTTTTGATCCATTTAAAAAAAACGATGTGGGTGAATGGGCATGTAAATGGATGCAATCGGATGATCATCTATTTTTCCATAGAGATGAATTTATGCCCGTTTTTCATGCATCAACGGATAGATGAAAAACAGACAAACAGAACACCCATATGAAAGGGGCCTAAAACAAAAAGAAGCAAATTTTAAAAAATATAGTGACACAGAAAGCAGAAAAACCCCAAAACAATTATGCAAATAAGTCCAACAATTCAGTCCAACGTGAATAGCTGCACATGGACAATGATGGTATTCCACACTTCACAGGAAGGACAACACCATTGGGTGCCACTCAAATCTCATTACTGTGCACCTCCACCACATAAGATATGCTCTCACCTTAACTTTTGACCTATATAAATACAGGCCAAATGTGCTTGTGATTATAAATCCAGGCTTATAAGGATCATCCATCAGCAGGACCATGCACAGTAGATGCCTTAGGTAAAGGATGGTACTACTCCCCTTTAAATGTAATACACCACCAATAGTCCCAGGCTTCTCACAGTGGAATCATTTATTGAGGTAAAAGATAGTCACAAATAGCCACACTTACAATAAAAACAAGTGTCAAAGACTTAAAAAACACTTTGTGATCACTAATTCATTGATTTTTCAGTTTAATTGAAAGCATTCATTTATATTGATGCTTTGTTAATGTGGGAACACATTTGGTGCTTGTAGCAGCATTTATTTATTTATTGGTTTGTGGGGAGCACATTTGAAATTGTTGATCTATTGTTCACTGGATTATTGGCTGCCGTTATTCATCACTTATGACCTTTCCCCCTTAGGTAGAGCACATACTTGTGCTCATACACAAGTTTCAGTATTGAGACCCTTACTTTTTAATATATTTATAAACGATATAGGATCTGGGATTAAAAATACCATTTCAATCTTTGCAGATGACAGTTGAAAAATGTCCTTACAGGATGTCTCCAACTTACAAGCAACTATGTGGCAAATGAGGTTTAATATTGATAAATGTAAGGTTATGCACTTGTGGGCTAAGAATATGCATCATACATACTAGGGGGGGTACAACTGGGGGAATCAATGGTGGAGAAGGATCTGGGAGTTCTGGTAGATCACAAGCTTAATAATGGCATGCAATGCCAAGCTGCAGTTTCTAATGTGAGCAAAATCCTCTCTTGTATTAAAAAAGGTATAGACTCCAGAGAGAGAGAGAGATATCATTTTACCCCTGTACTAATCATTAGTAATACCTCATCTGGAATATGCAGTTCAGTTTTGGGCACCAATTCACAAAAAGAACATTGGGGAACTGGAGAAAGTACAGAGAAGGGCAATCAAACTGATAAGAGGCAAGGAGGAGATCAGCTATGAGGAAAGATTAAAGGAACTGAATGTATTCTTTCTTGAGAAGAGACGATTAAGGGGGGATATGATCAACATGTATAAATACACCAGTGGTTCGTATAGTAAACTCTAGAGAGCTATTCACCCAGAGGACAAGGGGGCACTCTTTACATCTGGAGGAAAATAAATTTTATCTCCACACATGGAAAGGTTTCTTCACAGTGAAAGCTGTGAACATGTGGAATAGACTCCCTCAATAGTTGCTTCTGGCCAGCTCTGTGGATTGCTTTAAAAAAAGTCCTGGATTCTTTCCTAGATACACAGAAAATAACTGGATACTAACATTTCTAGGTAAAGTTGATCCACGGAATATCTGATTGCCTCTTGGGGGATCAGGAAGGAATTTCTTTCCCTGCAGGAGCAAATTACATCATGCTTTGCTGGATTTTTTTGCCTTCCTCTAGATCAGGGGTAGGCAACCTGTTGCTCTCCAGCTGTTGTAGAACTACAAGTTCCATCATGCCTCTGCAAGTCATAGCTGTAACTCAGTTTTGTAATGTTGCAATGTCTCATGGGAAATGTAGTTCCACAACAGCTAGAGAGCCTACCCCTGCTCTAGATCAACTGTGGGTATAGGATTATAACTTTTTTTTTTAAATAGTTGAACTGGATGGACTTTTGTCTTTTTTCAGCCAGACTAACTATGTAACTATGTAACTACATATTGTGTGTAAACACCTTTAGTGTTTCCCACCTTTTTGATACAGGGGTTTTCTTTCTCTCTGTCTTTTCTTTCTCCTTTCTCTTTCTTCTTCTTCATTTTCTAAGAGACACTTATTTTTTGGGAAGAGGTAGTCATTTGGGGGTATCATTCAAATACCACATTTTCTTAGGTTCACCATGGTTCAAGTCATACCATCTCCAAATACATTAAACTTTTGCTCATATAATGTAAAGAGTCTGAAGATTGGCTCTAAAAGAAGACAAATACTCTATCAGTGCAATAAAAATGGAGCAAATATTATACTCTTACAAGGAAATCACTCACTTTCACTCAAATTTTGTTCCAACATGTAAAAATAGATAACTTACCAGTAAACCAAATGGTCCAGTAAAAAAAATTTAAAAAATCAAATTTCTTCATAAATTTAGACCAAAATGCTACATGTCTTTGCTACAAAAAAAATCCCAATACATGCAAATTAATTGGTTTACATGAAAGTTATAGCATATACAAATTACTGTATATATAGTGTAATTTAAAAAAAAAATTATACTAGCAATGGTGGGGATCAGTGACTTATAGTGGGACTGCGGCGGGCATTCTGACATTGGGGGGAACAGACTAACTGCCACTGATGTCCCAATGACACTAATACAGTGATCAGTTCTAAAAAAAAAGCACTGACACTGTACGAATGAAACTGGGCAGAAAGGGGTTAACATCTGCCGCAATCAAAGGGTTAACTGTGTGCTGTTTTACTGTGTGTGCTGTGTTTTACTAGGGAAACATACAGAGCAACATGTAATGCTAGCAGGAGAGAGACCTATGTTATTTACAAAAAAAAAAATTAGATGCAGAAGCATCGGATCGATCCACCCACTGACCACCCCAGGCCTCCATGCTTGGGCATATATGTTCTGTTATTAACTCTGGATGGAAAATATCTCATCCAGCAGCGATGCACACACTGACGTATATTCTGAGAGCAAGACCCCCTGTTTCTGTCAGAATAAACAGATCGGTGCTGCAGCTGAATGGTGTTCCTGCAAAGCACACAACAATGGTTAACAATGAAGCACAGTAACAATAGAACATTAACTCAATAAAACAACAACTTTTTTTAATTGAAGGTTGTGCCAAAATTTTTTTTAAATATATATGCTGAAGCAGGAGTGATTTGCCCACTGACCACCCCAGGCCCCCATACTTGGGCACAGGGCCACTGATAAGGGGGTACTACTGACCCTCCTGTAGGGGGTCCAGCCCCATCAGCTGAAGAGGGGGGCCCAGGCAGCTGAAAAGACCATCTTCAGCTGCTAAATTACATTCTGTTAGCCTCCTGTCATTCTATCACACAGCAGTTCAGTGTTATGAATTGTAGCAGCACTCCTGCTCTGCTCCACAAGCTTGACTCTTTCAAGTTTCCTTCTGTTTACATCTGATTGTAACTTTGTTTCTCTTCCCATCCTGCTTCTAGATGCTTGCCATACTCACTCTGCCTCTCAGATATTGGCCCCATCCCCCATCTCTACAATCCCACTCTGTTTCTCTCTGATATCTCTGATTATGCCACTGTGTCCCCCTGCAGTCCTTCATGCCTGTATTCCTCCTTCTGTGAGATCTATCTTGTCTCCTGTATTCCCAGCCTATATATCTTCCCTGTTTGCTCCCCAGTCCCCTGCCTCCCTGATGCTGTCACATCCGACCAGCTGTGTTCTGTTCCTGTAACTGTATTTTATCTTCTCTCAGCACAGCTTTATGATCTTTATGTATCTGGGCTTCTCAGTCCTCTCCTCCAGACTGATTCGCTTCTCTTCACTACTACAAACCTCTTATTCACTATACCACTTTGCCTCCCCCTCCACTGTCATCACATATGCCAGCTGCAAATCTATATATCATTTCTCAACTCTTTTTATTTAACTGTTTATTTAATGATCTAGTTAATGTGTCCCATTTCCTATCACCCACAGCTTAAATCTAGCATTATCATAAGGTTCCTAATTGAATCTCACCTCTAGTCTAATTGCATTCACAATTCCAGGTCAGTCCCATTCATTTACCTATAATGACTTTTAAGACTTGTTCATATCATTTGTGATGCAGAAACACATGCAAGAGCAGGCATTTTCCTACACAGCAAAGAAAAGCAATTCCCTTTGCATATGTGCACAGGTACTATGAATATTTAATTGGACCTCCACACATCTAGTAAACACAGATGCACTCATAGCCACCATAGCACATGGCACCACACTACTGTGTGGTTAGGTGCAACACACTTTTAAAATAATATGCCTGCAGTATTTTTGCATGTTCCCACACATTTGGCAGCCCATTGAAATTAATGAGCTGAGGAAAAAAAGTCAAAAATGCCCCATTCACCAGGTCCTCTGGCCTGTGCCGCATGAATGAGTGGGTTGTTCACGTGGCTAGAGCCACCTGTTACACTATGGTAGAGCAGCTGTAGGAACACAGGTTTTAATCTGACAGATGTGCAGGTGTGGGTAAGTGGCCCTGAATGCTCACTGTCTGTGTTCAGAGCTGTACACTTCACCCATATGTCTGTCAAATTAGGATGTGCAGCATTTTCATAGTGTAACATAGGTTGCCTGCAAACAGCTCCAAGCGGCTCCAGCCACCAAAAAAAACACTGATTCACACAATATAGGCCTCAGCACCCATATGAATGCGCCCCAAAGAGATTTATTTATTAACTCAGTACAGTTTTACCAATTAGATTTAACAGGAATGTTGTTGTGATTGTGTACATTAATAATGTTTTAGTGTATTTTTACCATAAATATAATTTTGATATTTTCTCTGGTGATGAGGATGCGGGGCCTGTCAGGTAGGCTGTACGGGGCCCCGTGATATCTAACAGCTGCCCTGCTTGGGCATATATGTTATTATTTAAACTGTGGATAAAAAATCTCATCCAGCAGTGCTGTACTCACTAAGATAAATATTCTGAGAGCAAGACCCTGTTGCTGTCAGAATAAACAGATCAGTGCTGCAGCTGTGGTGTTCCTGCAAAGAAAACAATGGTTAGCAATAAAACAAAGTAACAATAGAACATAAACTCAATCATACAACAACTTATTGGTGTCCCTGTAAAGCAAACAACAATGGTTAACAATAAAACAAAGTAACAATATAGAGGATCATCCACCCACTTTCACAGAGGAAGGGATGAGGGAATGAGCAGAGCATGAGCTGGAATATTTCACATGTTACATCCAAAATACTGGTGTAACATGTAACATGTTCCAAAGGTGAAACCTTAAAGTGATTGTTCAATTCTTTTAAATTAAGACCCAAATGTTTGACCAGTTCTTTAAAAAAATCCTCCAAAAATATCCCTCATTGTAATTCTTTTGTCAATCACGATGACTGTCACCTGTTGACTAACTGAAAAAAAAAACCTGATGACATGACCCATGTGACAGATCCAAACAGCAACTCTAGCTGAATGACAGCTTCCCCAGCTGTCATAAACTACATAAGAAAAGTGGCAAGGATATTGGTGACATCATTAATTATGTGGCTATATTTGGGTAGTAATGTCACTGCTAGACCTGCCCCTTTGCTTAACAGGAATTCTTTGTGACATCAGTGATTCATAGGGACAGCATGGGTACAAGCACCCACAGCTCGCTTAGAAACCAGTGACAGCAGGAAGCAGTGATATATAAAAGCGTAGGTATACCACTTTAATATGTATATAATGCATGGCTCCCACCAAACTGGGGCTGAGGGGCTAATGTTTGGAGGGGTTTATCTTAATGCCCAAAAAGCTAAAGTTCAGTCTGATTGGTTCATTCCTATTTTGACTTTTCAAACTCTCACATATACTGATGACCTGAACCCTGATATTTACATTGAAGGATCTGGGATGAGAGAAAGGCACCCACCAGACTTGAATCCCTCATTTTCACAGATAGTTTTATACGCTTTCCTTTTGACCTGTACTCTCCTGATGGATCTTTGGTCCACATTTAGTGCACAAGTCTTGGTATATCCATATTTGTTTTTAAGAGGTTTTCCATTTTCACTATTAAAAGTAACAAATAAGTTTGTCTGAAGTGATCCTACTGATCTTCACTAAGTAACAGGGAACAAAGGTTTCCATTTTATTGGTAAAACCAGAAAACCTCTTTATCAATAATGGTTCTTTGCATTACCAACAGTGAATGCAAATTTAATTCATACAGTATATGTAACCTAATTAAATATTCTGAATGCAATAAAACAGTTTATGTGTATAAATAGATAAAGAAAAACAGATGGCCAAAATTTAACTGGTTAAACGTGTGTAAAAGAGCAGTAAAGAACATTTTGTGAATTTTAATGCCATTTCTTGCTTTTTTTTCTAATAAAATATGCAAGCAAAAATAGCTTTTCTATACTAAATGAGTATTCATTTTCCAAAGCCCAGTTTTGTAAGATACAGTATGCTTGTTTGACACTTTTTTCCCTACCACAGTAAATGAAGGTGAAATTATGTCATGCATCTCTGACTGATCTTGTATTATCAAAAAGAAAAGTGCTGGCTTTCATTCAGTAATAAGCCAATCATAGTCCTCAGCCTTAATAATGAAAACAGCACACTACAGAAAAAATTGCTAACACTTTCTTCAAATAATGAATATAAATGAAAGTGTGATGTAATATATCACTGAAATTATGGGACAGAAAGTTTCTTTATAGCCTGGGTCCATTAAGCTACAAACTACATAAAAGTTATGTTGTATATATTTACACATCAAGGTTGTATTCATAATTTAATATGAAGAAATCTTAAAGATGTCCTCAAAAGAGAAGAACCAAAGGAAACCTCACAGACAGGTAATCTAAAACCTCTGTAAATGAATTACAATACGAAAAATAGGAAACAATGGCAGTTTAGGTTAGATCAGTGTTAACAACACTGGAATGATTCCATTATTGCATTACCTAAAACAATTTCAGACGAAGAAAGAATATCTATAATTTGTTTCACATACTAACTTGTCTGAGAAGTATCTGCTGTGGTCCTGCATAGAAACAAATGGCATTCTGGTTCTGTATGGCAGTGGTGGGGATTATTTCTAGAACAAAATGAAAAGTTCTGGCGCACTACAAAGGAAAATACAGTACACAATAATGGAGTGAAAAAGTCTATAAGTCCAATATTCAGGAAAGCTTGTAATCAGTGGCTGCTGCTGGGAAGAGCTAGAAGAAAAGCTAGAAAAAAAGGAGCAGCGCCTTTCTGAGTGTAGCAGTTTGGTGGTTTATTGAAGGACAACAATTGATTTACTTACAAAATAGGAGAAATAAAACGCTCATCATCTGTAAGCAGAATGGTCTGGGAACCCTGGGAGGATGGTGATGTTGTCAGCATGCATGGCTGGAGGCACTGGGTGTGGCAGGCGTTCGGAGCATGCATGCTCCTTCATCAGGCTATGGGGGAAGCCATCTTATAGAAGGTTTATATGGGCAGCACACAAAAGGAACACACAGTGCCCAACATAGGACAGTACTTGGCGTGACTGTCCACATACAACTAAGCAGAATGAACTATTACATATTGAAAACTAAAACAAAAACTATTATAATCCTTTACAAAGCAAAAATGTAAACATTTAAAGGATGCTTACAAGTCAGTGTGTGTTTTTCTAAATTAATTATAAAATAAATAAATACAATAACATTACTACAAGAATTACTAAATAAATATTACAATGTGGCTGTATCATAATAGCTATACCACTATAAATTTATAAAATTGAATGTGAAAATAGAAAAGGGAACTCCTAGATTGTACAGTGGCAACAATATAGTGATATTGGATTTGAGAATAACAATGGATGGATATATTTATCAAAAAAGGCTTAAAAACAAAAAGGGCTTAGTGTGTCAGTTGTTGTCCTTGAATAAACCACCAAGCTACTACATTCAGAAAAGTGCTGCTTCTCTCTCCTGTGATTGCTTACAGAGTCTCTTTTAGCTCTCCGCAGCAGCAGCCACTGGTTACAAGCTTTCTTGAATATTGGGCTTATAGACTTTTTCATTCCAATATTGTGGACTATATTTTCCTTTGTAGTGTGCCAGAACTTTTCCTTTTGTTCTTGATTTATAGAAGCCTTATCTGTGCAGCTTCAGGAATCATTTACAATATTAGTATTGTTACTCTTATGTCATTTTATGGTTTTTAATGTTTAATGACATTTGCTTATCACCTATGTTTAATATCTAGTGCTTAGGTAGCTCCAAGAGGTGCCCCCCTTCCAAAATATGTTGTAACCAAATCATCATACAAAGAGCTTTGTGCTCAATTTCATAAGCTTGAAGATACAAACATAGCTACTAATCACCAGTGGGGGGATACGTTTTCTTTAGAACAATCTGTAAAATCAAATAACTCCCCCAGAGGTCTTAGGCTAACAAAAACATGTCCCTTTCTTAATTCCATCCTCAAACATGAATGGTCTAGTTTAGCCCAAATCTGTGCATGCAAGTGGATGACAATAATTATTTAACAGAGATATCTTAGATATTTTGAACTGTTATCCAAAACACAAATACTGATAGAGTTTATGGTACATAAAGAAACTCACTTACCTACCCAATGGCCGAAAATCCTCAAAAAGAACTCCAAGTCAAAAGAGGGTGACCTGATAAGGGTTAAGTTGAATAAAGTTTGGACAGATTTGGACAACTATAATTCCTGAATTTTCTGTTAGAAGAAGCCTAGAGTCCATATCATATCCATAACACTCCATCTAATATGCCACCGGTTCACTTTATGTCTGGTCTTCCACATAGTATACAGCATATTGCTCCAACTAGCTCTTCTACCATCCTTGCAATCATATCAGTAGGTACATCCCAGACTGGCTGTACTAATACCCCTCATCCCTTTATTCCCAACCCCCAGGGACTTTTCATACAGACTCCAAAAACTATTTTCCTTCTCGAAAGCCTTCAGACCCAAAAGTATCAGTTCAACACCCATCCACTTCCACTAAACATAATGACCTACCCATGTCCAACTGCCCTATTAGTCCATTTGCATCTATAGTACCCAATTCTTCAGCTTTCTCTTTACCTGGTACATCTACTATACAAAAGGTCATTATAGAGGCACTCAGTATGCCTTACCCAAATCTCCCCATCACCAGTCCCTCTATAGCTACAACCCAGGGACCCAATCCGAATGCTACATCCATAGTTCAAGCATAGTCTGAAATGTTTTTAGGCCACACCCACCTGTCTGCCCATAGACATCCTAAGGAAGGGAAAAGTTCACAGACAGTATTTTAATTTATACTCTCGCACTCTTTCCAATTTTGAGATCTCTCTACTTAGCTGAGGATTAACATTTTCTCCACCAGACCTACCAAATCCCTTTACATTATTTGTAGATCTCAATAGATTTATCCAGATCATTACTGCTAAACGACACTATATTATTCAGTCACAAAAAAACAATCTTCCCAATACTGAGGCAAAATTAGATTCCTCCACTGTTGATTCATCTATGTATGCTCAAACATTAGATCCTGTCATTTTAGCTCAGTTGGAGAATCTCTATACAGGATATGATTAATTAAAATTTTTAATGGAACATGAGCCCACCTCTCCACTGATCTAACACAGAAGTTTTCAACCCAATTCAGTTTTTAATCTAACCCATGTAAGTCCCTACACATGTGTAACAGAACACCAAAGTTCCCCCAGGGTCATCTAATATCAACCCTTCTGAACTACAGGACCTTAGCTCCCTCTCTACCAATACCAATTTGACTATTAAACCAGCTGAAAAAGGAGGTGACACTCTGACCCAGGATAAGTCTGATTACCTTGGAAAATCTGTTCAGTTACTATCAGATACCCATACTTACCATAAACTGAAAGGTGACCCTTTTCCACAGTTTCAAATTGAAGCCTCTACCTTGATTGATAGAACCCTTATTGAAGGTATAATAGATAAAAAATAAGCAGCCTTTCTTAAAAGAGAATTCTATAAGAGACCTTTTTTTTACCACCTACCTAAGGACACTATCCATCCAGCAGGGCGCCCTATAGTTGCTAAAGTGCAGAGTGTGACCAGTCCTTTCCCCATCTACATTGACCATTTTTTGCAGCCTTTAGCTCAACGTCTGTCATCATACATCCAATACGGCTTCCATCTCCTCAAAATGTTGAAGACCTATTCCTGGGAGTCAACATACCATTGGCTGTCACTTGAAATAAATTCTTTGTATACCCCATGAAGTTGGTTTAAGAGCAGTCCAGCATTTTTGATGGAAGATCCCTTACTCAGTCACAAACAGATTAATTTTTGTCTGAATGCGATCAAATTTTGTCTTACTCATGATTAATTTGAGTTTAATGGTGCGTTCTTCCTACAGACCCATGAACCTGCTATGGGAGCAAACTTTGCCCCCAGTTATGCTAATCTTGCCATGAATCTGTGGGAACAACAGTGTATTTGGAACAATAACCCATATGGCTCACATATTATTATTATTATACAGTATTTATATAGCGCCAAAGGGTATGCTCAGCGCTGTACAGTAGCAGGGGGACATAACATGAGACAAGACAGTAACAGTACACTACATGTGGGGTTCGAGGGCCCTGCTCTTTCGAGCTTACAATCTAGGAGGCATCATCTCAGTCGCTACATCGAAGACATTGTGGTCATCTGGGATGGTCCTTCTACCTCTGTTTAACCATTTGTAGCATATTGCAACAATAATATGGGCCTTTCATTTACATTCATTTGCAACACAGGCAGATTAGCGTTCCTTGACTTGGAGCTCTGCCATGAGGGTCATAACATTTACTCCCAAAACTACACCAAACCCACAGCAGAAAGATTTAAGCATCTTGATATATACATATGCCTCAATGAGGAACTAGAACTTTACACAGTCTTATAACTAACTCCTCAGGTATCATGCTCCATATTATAATAATTGTGTAATTTACAATTTTTTTTGCTAATAGGATGTTCCATCGATCCTCCCAATTTCCCACGACCCCTAAAGATACCCACCCAACTTGCTCATATATACTGTAGCTAAAAACAAGCCCAGTAGGGCTCTCTATAGATTGTTATACTTGTTAATATTACCATTTGTTTTTAAGCCCTTTTTGATAAATATATCCATCCATTGTTATTCCCAAATCCCATATCCCTATATAGTTACTACTGTACAATTTAGGAGCTCTCTTTTATATTTTTACATTGAATTTTATACATTTATAGTGGTATAGCTATTATGATACAACCACATTGTAATAGTATAGGAAAAAAGAAAGAACGTGGAGGAGAGGACTACCCTGGATATGATTTTCTGGATATGTGTAACTTTTTTATTTGGACTATTATATTGCATTTGTAATAAACATATCTTGCTTTTATATGCTGTATGTGTCTTGTGGTGTGCCTATAAGCTTTGGATGCGGCACTTTGAAAGTCTAGTATCTGATCATTGTAGTATTAGTAATGTTATTATAGTTATTTATTTTATACAGGACCTTTATGGTCTTCATTATCTTAATCTATTTGAAAAAACACACATTGACTTGTAAGTATATTTTAAATGTTTACATTTTAGTTCTCAATATGTAATAGTTCACCCTATTTTTTAGTTGTATGTGGGGTGACCTCTAGTGGACAATTACACCAGGTACTGTCCTATGTTACAGATGGTACTGTCCTATGTTATGCAATTTTAATTCTCCTACCTTGTAAGTGTGTTAACTGTTGTCCTTGAATAAATTACCAAACTTCTACACTCAGAAAGGTGCTGCTTCTCTCTCCTGTGAGTGGATCATTTCTGAGCTACCTCTGAGAAAGTTGGCTGTGTAAATCTCCAAAACATTTTATGTTTTGACCCACAATTGTGACACTACAACTTGGAAACCTGCTGAATAAAAATAACATATACATAATGCATGTGCTGTACAGTTACATAAAAAAGTACATGGGCTACATGAAATCTTACAAAAAACATAGAAATGAATTAACTTTCTACTCAAAATTAAAAACGTAGAAATGATTCCCTCAGTATATAAAATATTAATTGAGTTGTGTGCATCCCTAATTTTTTTGTGGTAGATGGCATCTACTTTCTAATAAAGTAAAACTATGATCAATATATAATGTTATATGTATATATGATCTAGGTTGCCATTACTAGTAAGACTGGGCTCTTTATTTTGAAACAAATTAGTGAATACCTGTTGAACCTGCCAGGTGGACTGTTGGATAGGACCTTCCTTAAATAGGGTGACAACACTTTTCCATCTACAGTGAAATCACTGCAGTGTTGTAATTGTTGCTGCTGTAGTATCTGGTTAGATTCTGGCAGCATTGAGAACCAATTCAGTGACTAGGAATGCTTACCTACACCCACAGTCCTTTAAAATGACAGCACATTGCTCTATCTGCATAAGTTTAGGAAAATTATATAAACATGGGACAATACAAAGAAGTAAATTAAATAATAAAGAGACGGACACGAAAAACTATTAAATGGTTAAAACATGGGCACAGTGTTTATTTAAGGGGTATCCTCAATAATTCAACATTTTGTGTATCAATAATTCAAGTTTACCCATACTCATAAATTTGAACTCAATCTACTGACTCACACAATGACAAGTAGATAAATAACAAAAATAGGGAGGTGGAAGGTGGGGGGTTGTAGCGCTGACATTACTCCTCAGGTGGTTGGAAAGCAAAGTAAGATCCAGCTTTAGATAGAGCAGTGATACCTGCGGGAATATTTTACTGACCAAACAGTCCAATAGGCAGCCAGTTGCTGGGGGAGATTGTTCCATGCTGTAGCCAATGACAACCTGCAAGAGAAGATAGGGAGAAGCACAGCAGGCAGCACTTTGCACTGTCCCATGCATTCCCCTGCTTGCTGCAGGGGACCGAACATTGTGCTCAGTCCCTGCAACTTTCTGTACAACTATTAGGGTGCTTGTTAGAGGGTTTTGATTGACGTAAGCTTTATTATGGTAAACATGCTACATATTTATATTGGTATGATTGCCAATTCAGGTGAAAATAATATATCATGTATTGAAACCATGATTCTCAGTTAAATTTATTTAACTTTAAAGGGCTGCATTTAAAGCATAAAAGAACAAAGAAAAGATCAGATACCAAAATATGATTTTAGAATACTAATTCTGCTCTTGTTTTGATAGTCATGTTGATGAACTGGACATTTTCATAAGAAATTATTGTCAGGTAAGATAACAAGTGAGGTTAAAGTAACTCATGCATCCTAGTAAAATGGCCATATAATTTATTCATTTAAATTAAACTGTTTAATACGTTGGTATTGTAAGCTCTATCGAGCAGGGCCCTCTGTTTCCTCTTGTACCAAATTGTATTGTAACTGTAATGTCTACCTTCATTTTGTAAAGCGCTGTGCAAACTGTTGGCACTATATAAATCTTGTATAATATAATAATATTGTGGTGAGTATACTGTGCAATAGGTACATACAGTATAATTTGAGTAGATTAGTAATATGTTTGCAAATAATCATGCTAAGTAATAGTCTAAAAAAGCTTTATTGTCAATATGAACCCTAAAATAAGAAATAATGCCTGTAAAGGGTCTAAAGGCTAAATTATATAAAAGTTCTGAAACTTAAACACCTATTTATTGAAAGGGAACTAAATTAAAGGCAAAATAAATAAAGCTCATTTCTGTTATTTTGTTTTGGCAACATGGAACAATTTGACAAATGTTTCTAATTATGGCATACTTTACTTTTGAAACTTAATCTATAATAGTATGAACAACAATTACAAGTAAACTACAGAATAGACTACACTCTCTTATCAAACCTGACCAGTTGTGCTTTGCTCGTGACAGCAAACATCCAAATAATACATGTAATTTGTTATTGAGATAATCTTCTGCATTCTTACCTTTGAGAAAATAGAAAAGTTAGATATTGCTTTCATTTCAATAAAACATTGCATTTATTAAATAAATGTGAGATCAGAAAGATTTAATGTAAGACCTTAAAGTAGCTTTATTATTCAACATTGTAGAAATATTTAATAATATAAGTCGATAAAAAGATACAGTGTTTAATATACACTGGTAAATGCAAAATAATGATCACTTTTGAAAGACAATGGGGGGAGATTTGCTAAAACTGGAGCATGGAAAATCTGGTGCAGCTCTGCATAGAAATCAGCTTCCAGGTTTTACTGTCAAAGCTTAATTGCATAAGCTGAAGTTAAAAGCTAACTGGCCACCATGTACAGCTCCACCAGATTCTGAATGCTCCAGTTTTAGTAAATTCCCCCTCCCATTATGGTCTACATAACACTTTACTGGAAATATTTATAGTTATGCTTATTATTTGTTGTCATATTCATATTTACCAGGTCTGCAAAGGAAAAAAATGTTTTAGTCTGCTATACTGGCAATCTAGTATAAAATTTGTTTTAAGTTCCCTGATTTGGAAATATGTTTTTGCAGAATTCCCCAGCAAATTTGCCAATGAAATGTTGTAGAAATGTGCACTTTTAATATATTTGCCTACATTTGCATGGCATTTTCTTCTCACAGTCACCCTTTTTTTAATAAGGTGAACGTGGACAGTGGACGAATGTCAACTTTCCCAAGAAAATATAATCAAGCAGATTAAAGTAGAGATGGGTTTTATGTTTTTTGTATCTTAGAATGTAATACTAACGTGTATCTAAGCCCAAGAACAATTACTGGATTAGTTCTCTGTTTTCATGGTTTCTTGCTTCTTTTCACTTGGTGATCCTGAAAGTAGCATACTTCCTGTGGGTGACAATACTCCCTCACTTTGTTGTGTCTACAGAGGAGCAGCATTGTCACCCTATAACAGAAACTATGTTACAACTACAGAACACCTCCTCTGTGCTCATCTCCATAACACAAGGCCAGGTGTTACATAGCTTAAAGCAGAGCTCCACCAGAATGCTCCCTTTGGGGGGGGCGGGTACCCGAATTTGACAGGTACCAGCTCCGATTTCATGTCTGATCGCCTAGGCGATCGGAAACGGAAGGTGTCCTCCCTCCCTTCCTGTAGTCTTTTGGGACATGTGATAGGTCCTAGAAGACTACAGGACCATTCATGAAGTGCAGCACTACTCGGGCATGCGCAGTGGGTACCCGGCTGTGAAGCCGCAAGCTATTACAGCTGGGTGCCCACACTGAAGATGTCGGCCTCCAGGAATCCAAGACTGCCGGTGAAACGGGCTGTAGGGGACACACCATGGGACCAAGGGACAGGCAAGTGGCTGTTTTTTAAAAGTCAGCAGCTACAGTTTTTGTAGCTGCTGACTTTTATTTTTTGACAGGTGAGTGGAACTCCGCTTTAAGATATCAAAAAATGTATCAAATAATACAATTTCATTGTTAAGTTTCACATACATGTTAACCATAAAACATTTACTATATATTGTTTTTACCTTAATAAGTTGATGTAGTGCCTGTACTAAAACATTTCAAACAAGTTTCAATGAACCGATGTGAAATACTAAAATTTGATCTAGCTTTGCACAAATTTTATATATGAAATCAGCAGCTGAAGCTTCCTTTGTAATGTGTTACAATGTAAAACAGCAAAAGGTCAAGATCAGAAGGATAGTAATGCCCTCTTTGCATTTAGCACTCTGCAAAATCAGATGATAATGAATGTTAGTTTGATCTTTCTTAACAGCTTAACATCTGTCAACTAGTATTTACAAAATAATGTCAAAGCTATTTACTCAATGTTCTGCATAAATGCAAAACAAGTACAAAACTATAATAATTTTTTTTTCTTACCAGCTTTCTGCTTGTTCACTTAGTCTAATTGAACTATGAAATGTCAAACATTAGCATGGGGTAAGATATCTCTAGAGTAAAATTAAGGTGAACTGGGCACATTAGTCACAGAAGAAAAAGCCTCCGGCAAGTCAACTAATGCATTGTTTCCCAAGCATGTGTAGGTGATCATAAGTGCAACCTTTATGGCAAAATTAAGTAAGGAAAATACAAGGAAACTATAACTTGGAGACTTTACAATGTTATAATAGCTATATGTGTTTAACTATTGTGTGTATGTTATCAATTTAATATTATAAATGTAATATACTATAAAATTAAGACTGACAGTGTGCATGATTGGGGCACTTGTCATTAGCACTGGGTGTATTTTTACATCCGCTGCAACCTAAGATGAACCTAAGATGGACAGAATGCAGCAAAAGTTTGACAATTTTTTTTTAAGTCTATCAATTAACCACATATTTACGAGAATCAAGTATACAAATGCACAACATCTTTTTTATAGCTAAAAGCTCAAAACCATTGGAGTGAACACACTAAAAGTAACTGTTGAAACAACATGCAAGACTGTCTTAAATTTTAGTATTTTACAAGGAAACACTAGAAAGTAACTCTCAGCTGTAAAACTAACCATAGTGTGTGAAAGACAGAAATTGTTTCAAATTAATCTTTAGTTGTGAGAAAATACACTATTATATCAATTTTGCTGAGTGAGAAGAAAAAAATTTGCCTGAACATAATTATTATATTAAAGTTAAGTTAAACATAATTGTTTATCTGGGTGTTGAGCCAGACATCAGGGTGTAGAGCAGTGCTGATCACAGGTTCCAACAGAACCATTTTATCTTGCAGCGATTTTGCTGAGCCTGGGAAGAGTTTTCCATCACTCATGATGTCAGAAAGCAAAAATTCCTTGGGATCCTTTGGCAAGGTTTTCCATGGAATAAATTGCACTGGACAGGAACAGCTGAAAACAAAAGACATTGCAATGTCATGCTGCAGGTATGGATTCCCCTTATTTGCTGTCAACACCTCTGCTATAAAGAGAATGCCCCACAGCCAAAGGTAAGCCCTTAGGGAAAGTTGCGTCAATTCCTATTGGTGATGATAGTCTTGCAGCTGAGAAAGAACTTTCTGTGCAGATTATGGCTACACTTCAATACTGCCAGACTACCCACACTAATGACAGTGGGCTCAAGTCACAAAACATTATCTACTACTTTAAAATCAGTGGTAAAATAGCTCATAGTCTTTTTCAAAATGTCCTTTGCAATGTACTGAAAAAAGCTACTAAAATACTGTATGCAGCATTTCTTACAGTATTTTAGTAGTGAAAACTTGCAGTATTTTAACACCAGCAATCGCTGCCATCCAAAACAACCAGTGAATAGCTAGTTGTTAAGGAGCTGGTGGGTATTGCATCCTTAGAAACCATGACTCATCTGCTGTGAGAGGGGATTCCCCACTGACAGCAGAATGTAAACAAAAGAACAGGCACTAAAAGAAATAACTGTGTTGGTCTTTCGGGTCTGGTATGGATTTTGAGGATGACACCATCCAAAAAATAGAAAAAAATTGGCTTGAGGTCACTCCTCAAAATCCATCAGTCCCGTATCTGAGCAAGCATCCTGGCAGGCCAGGAAATGAGAAGATGAGCTAGTGCAGCTCCAAACCATACCAGGTTACATGCTCTCAACATGAGGGGGTGCTTTGGGGGGAATCTAAGCATATTTGCATTGGGAAATTAAGGGATTGCACGGGGGAAAAATGTTACTTCTGTAACAAAACTTAGGATATCTGTGGTGACCAAAGCCATATCAAGTCTGGACAATGTGTGGTGCTTTTCAAGTAGCAGTGGCAGAGATCTGTTGGGATCCCCAGCCATCAATACACTTCACATGCGCTGTTTGAGCGCTTGATTTGTAGTTATTCCTTTCTGGTAAGAGGTTGCTTGTGTTGACAGTGGAGGATTCCCTTTTCTTCTGTGGCACTGTTGGCTCTATGGACACAGGATTTATATGATTTTCAGCTGCACTTTATGGACTTATTTTGAGAACTGCACAATAATATTTGCTTTATTTTATTTTTTGTTATTCAGTGATTAATTTTATAATTCAATTTGTCTGCAGCATATTCTACATAGTGTAATTAGCACTGCATTTTGTCTTTCAATACTTATTGTTTGTTGCCTGCATTCTTGTCAGCTGCTGTTTTACTATTTATGTTGCACCTAGTGCAGGTTGTTATTGGTTATTATAATCATATGTTACTAACTTGTAATATTTGTAATAACTTTGTGAACCTTTACATTTCACCACCCTTTAGCAGTGGGCAGTTAGATACATCACGATAGTTTCATTACTGATAGAGGAAGGTATTTTGCTTTCTGCAGGGGATTTGAACTTTTGGCTCTTGGATTCCTATATATAATTATATGAATGTGTGGTGCTGGAAACATCCAGATGCAAGGACATACTTCTGCCACTTGAAAAGCACCACACACTGTCCAGACTTGACATGACTTTGGCCACCACAGATATCCTACGTTTTGTTACAGAAGTTAAATATTTGCCCCGTGCAAAATCCTTTCATTTCCCACTTGAAATATGTTTAGCTTCCAGCCCTCTCATGGACCAAGACACTGGAGAAAGAACTCCATGCGGTTACAAGATTAAAATGTTTGAATTGGGTGCCTTTCTGTCATCCAACACTATAGGAAAGACAACACTTCTGAGATTTCTGTTGCTATGATGTGGGCAGCATTTAAGGCCACTCTAAGAGGGGAGTTTATGGCAGAAATGAGGACATTCCACAAATTTGCGGAAGACTTTGTACTAACATGTGAAAAGACCATATCCAATGCAGAAGCAACTAATGTAGTTAACCCTACATCCCAAAATTACCATAATTAGGAATTAGGAATACCTTTGAGTTTGGGATATAAATTGACATCTTCTGGCATATTTGGCTAAACTGTATTCTATCCCCATTTCCATTGCTAGAATATACAGTATAATGATCTGGATGGTGCTGTAAATGCAACTGAAGAGATTATGACAACATTTCTTCAGTTTTATATCACGTTATGTCAGCCTCATTCACAATCATCTGTTGAGGAACTGAATAATTTTTGTCTCATACACCAATAACCTTCCCTTACCCCTTTAGGAGTCTTTAGATCAGGCTCTTACAGTGGAGTAAATTGATACCGCTATTAAATTATTTTCTCTGACATAAATCTTGACCCGGATGAATGTCTTACAAAGTGGTATCAGAAACCTTAGTTACACTTCTGCTACAAATGTATAATAAATCATGAAATGTGGGCTGCTTACGTTCCCCTCCCCTTTGATAACAAAATAAAGTTCTGCTAGACTGTGAATCCTATCATCTGATCTCCTTGATAAATATGAATGATAAAATACTTGTGAAATTTTAGTGCTGCTACTACAATCAGTTATAACCGTTTAGTAGGATCAAAACAAACAAGATTTATGCCAGGTAGGAGTATGCAGATCACCAATTTACATCCACAATATTATAATTCTGGTTTTAGAGCAGTGGCACTTTAATATTATAGAGTGGCCTTACCTATATATGGAATAATGGTGTGGTCTCGGATCCATTACCTATTTCAACAGGTATCAAGCAGGGATGTCTCTTACTCCCTCTCCTCAATAAATGGATGACTTGCAAATATACTGTATGTGAATGATACCACTGTATCCCAGGACACAGAATTCATATTAATCAAGGAATTTGGTGACCATTGAGGATTTTCAATTTTTAATTTTGCAAGTGCACTATTTTTCCCATTGATCACCTGATTCACTTAAGTATTTCCCTGTCTTGTCTTATGACTTCATCTTTCAAATTCAAATATATTGGAACGGATATACAGTTGTCTTTGTCCACCTTTATGCTATATATGCTATAAAAATATATTTTTAACTATTAAGCCAATGATTTTGCCTTATTTATAGGGTGCATCTTCTCCAAGGCTCTATGTAGACACTTTACAGCTACCAACTACTAGCGGTGGCCTGGCACTTTCTGATCTGTGACTGTATATCTAGCTTCTCAACTTATATACATGCATTTGTGAATATTTCTCAACTGAATAATGCCTCTACAGCTATGAAGGCTGCTCTTGTTACCTTCTATGAGGTTCTCATTAATCTTTCTAAGTTACACTGTCCAGCTAAATAGGGGCTTGCTAGTCTAAAATTATCTTTAAAAATGTTTCTAATATATCTGTAGTGATCTTGAACACTTCACTAACTCATATCCCCAATAACCATTTATGGTTTATTCTCCAGCTAGGAAACTTCTACTGTCTGCCAGAGTGACTCTGATGGGTGGAATATGGTGTGAAGTATGCACATCTAATATATTCTAAGAACTTAATTAAAATATTCACATTCCTGATATGTGCCTTCTGTACCATATACTTGTATGAAAAAGTATTCTGTTCTCTTTGTATTGCTTCCTTTGTGTGAAATACCTGGTGTTCCAGCCAGTCCCTCTGCTTTCCTATTAAACCCTAAGCAGAAGAACACACCGTAGTCAGTTCTCTAGCTATGCTGGGAACTGAGCCTGCTCTTCTCCAATGATAACACTTGTCTCAACATGACCATCCCTTCCTGCACATCCTTACACTGGGAAGATCAGTGTACTGCTTTTTTTCCCATGGCTCTTATTCAGCTGAGAACAGAGGGAATGTAATTATAAAAAAGGGGGAAAAGGTGTTTATAATATTGTTTTATATGTATACACAAATGTTTTGTTTTCTATTTTAAACTGAATGGGTTGTTTTACAAGGTGAGGGTTTACATATACTTTAACTCTTTCCGCGCCAGGGCATTTTTTTTTTTGCACACACTTTTAAACCCTTCTTGCCATCAGTACACATATTTGCAGCTGCACTAGATGACTTTGTTTTCTATAGGACTGTATTTATGGGTATGTGTGTTTGAGCACTCCCAGCACAAATAACAGGGTCTCACCAGGAGGAAGATTGTGTCCCTGTTGCAGATTTTCTCTTAGTTCCTGTTTGGTGTAAGGGGTTTCAGCTGAACAGAAAATGAGGGGAAATCTCTTTAACAGAGCCCTGGATAGCAGTAAAAAACTTAACAGGGGTTCATATCTTACCCTTACTTATCTATCTATCTATCTATCTATCTATCTATCTATCTATCTATCTATCATCTATCTATCTATCTATCTATCTATCTATCTATCTATCTATCTATCTATCATAAATATTCTATATTCATAGTTTCAAATGTTTGTTGGCTCTAGAAGCATTTTCTGTGCAAACGTTTTGGGGCCCCTTCTGCGTGACTATGAGCACATGCATAGATAAATAGGTTGTCTTTGTGATACTACAAACTCTCATGGCTCATAATATTCGACTGGAGCCAGACACTGAGCATTCCCTTTACTCAAAGTATAAATAGCATCAATAGAAAATGGGAAAATAATTCTGCATGCTTCAGGTCTTGTTAGGTAGGGACTAATGAAGCTATCTAACCTGGAGATGGAAGAACACTCCTGCAGGTTGCAAGGTTTGTTCACCCCGTGGTCATTTAAGAAAATTACAAATGTTAATAATTTTCATGTGTTGTTTAACCATTGGACGCCCGCCCTATGGCCGAATGGCGGGCGGCAAATGTCATCAGCATTCCGGGTGGACGTCATATGGCGTCCTCCCGCACATGCGCAGATTGCGCTCCTGCAGAGCGGCGCAGCGGCGCGATCTGTCACCGGCCGTGTACCTCGGACATGGCCGATGACAGATCTGAGTATCTGCCCCGTTGCCGGTACCATGTGACCTGCTGTGACCAATCACAGCAGGTCACATGACAGTTGTATACAATGGATGGCTTCATTCATGCCATCCATTGTATACTAGTGTCTAGCTGTGAATGGTCACAGCTAATCACATGCACATGTCATGTGATTAGCTGTGGCCAAATCACAGCTAAGCACAAAAAAAAAAAAACCCTGAATGAATCGACGTCACTCAGGTAAATGCTTGCTTATAGCAAAGTAATTCTTTGCTATAAGCAAATTGTGTAAAAAAACAAAACAAATACTGATCACTTCCCCAAAGTAGTACAATGTTACTATGGTAACATTGTACTACTTTGGTCATAGTGAAATATGTAAAAAAAAAATCTTAAAAAAAATAAAAAAAATGTAATAAAAAATAATAACAAAATTAAAAAAAATAAAAAAATATATAATTTTTTTTTTTCATACTGTCACCAGTCAGTGTCCCTGATCACCTCCATGCCAGTTATATGATGACGCTGTACTGCACTGGTGACAATATGTAAAAAAAAAATAGTGAAACTAATTTGTTTAATTTTTTCATTTTTTGAAAAATTATGAGAAAAAAAATACAACTTCAAAAAACTCGCCATGCCTCTTATGAAGTACGTCTACTTTGCAAAAAGGGGTCATTTGGGGGATATCTGTAATGTTCTGACATTCTTGGACCTCAAGAAATTAGATTGGCTGTCAGTACTTCAGGATTGATCAATATTCAGATCTATACCATAGTTTGTGAACTCTATAACTTTCCTACAAACTAAAAAATACATCCTAATTTGGGTTATTTTCACCAAAGACATGTAGCAGAATACATCTCAACCTAAATTTATGAAGAACAATTATTTATTTGCAAACTTTTATAACAGAAACAAAGAAAAACTTTTTGGTCTTTTTTTGTTAATTTAGCAAAAAATAAAAACCCCAGTGGTGATTAAATACCACCAAAAGAAAGCTCTAGTTGTGTGAAGAAAATGATAACATTTTAGTTTGGGTACAATGTTGTATGACCGTGCAATTGTCATTCAAAGTGTGAGAGTGCTGAAACCTGAAAAATGGCCTGGGCAGGAAGGTGTAAAATTGCCGGTATTGAATTGGTTAATTTAATATTTCTACATATATATAGTGCAGCGCTGTAATGTGATAAAAATAGTATAAATTCGTTCATAAAGTCTTTCTTGCAATAATAAAACCAAATATGTGCAGGCCTTCTCCTAATTAGGTGACTGGAATCAAATAGCAGAAATGCGCACTCACCGACCGCACATTTTAAATGCGCCTGTGTATGATATTATCCAGAAGACCAGCCAGGTATGCAGCTCCAGAAACCACACGGATCCTCCCTCTCCAACACTGACATCCGCCTTGGGTGTAGCAATACCTCCAGATCCAGAGGCCCTCTCGCCCCAAATGATAGGTAGACAGGGATCCCCCTTCTGGTTCCAGGTACCCCAAGAATGGAAGATGTAAATCTGCAACCCTCCAACAGGAAAGTCAAGAAAAAAGGGGGAACGCCAATAGTGTGGTAGTTTCAAAACTTTATTGGAGCAAAAATCATAATGCCTGGGTCACATGCACATACACATCCATATACCATTAGCCAATAACGGACAGGTAGGTATGAGATCGAAAAAATTTGTACTAACCCGGCAATAGTATAGAACAAAGTCCACTGGACCTCCTCGTGGTCTCAGTGGTCAGGAAGTCACACTTGCTACTGGCTCCTCCTGAGGCCTTTCGTGCAAAAAGCACTTCTTCAGAGGATGGACGCCACTAGCAGTGTGACAGCCAGACTTCCCTTTAAACGCGGTTCGCGCATGCGCGAAAATCCCGCTCTATCGTCCGAAGTTAAAAGAAGCGGAACTGCGCATGCGCGAACAGCCGCCATTTTGCCGTGGATCGCGGCTGTGCAGTATCAAACTGCGCATGCGCCGCCCGATCGCCGCCATATTGCCATGGATCATAAACAGCAGGAAATTCACAGCTGCTGCTAGAAATATACAGAATAGAAAAGCAGGTACATACTTAGATGCTGGTTCATCATATATGGATGGGTACAGATACCTTCCACCCCAAAAAGAAAGGCCCGACCTAGAGCCATTTGTCAAAGTACAATATATATGGGGGAATGCACCAATAGGTGCCGCAGAAGCCCTCTTAATAATGATTACTATCTCCATGGCATAGGGGCTATATTCCGTTATTCATAAATGAAATAATAAAAACTAGACCTTAAAACTTTTTCCACAATAATAAAGAATTATATACACAATACCGTATACATATAAAAACTTCTGAACACCCCAAAATTGCATATAGGCATCGTAAAATGATGCACCTATATTAAATTGGGGCATAATCCGTTAATATAATAAAATTACCAAATTATGGGTCATAATATCCTGGTACCTTGTGGTTATATACTAGGGGCTAGTGTGAAAACGGTGTTAATAACACAGGCTTGGTAGTTCTATATTATAACAAAATTTCACCAATTATAGCTCCCTATATTGTCCAGAACTAGAGAGACCTATTCACATGCTGCGTACTAAAATACCTTGGTAGGGCCATAAACAATCATAAAATTATCCACATAAATAAATAAAAATCTCTGCACTATACTGTATTCCGAAATTATGGGAGAAGTCTCCATGTCCTAGCTATTGGCAATGAAGCAATTGATGTCTACCTCCACATTGTGTCCATGAGGGTAAAGGGTGCGTAATTCATAGACCCAACGAGTCTCAGCCTGCGAGACTGTCCTGGTCTTATGAAGTCCCCTCCAATGCGGTGACACCATTTCTATACCCACAAACTTTAAAGAAGTGGGGTCGCTATTATGGAACAGTCTAAAGTGGTTAGATAGCGAATGGTCCTTATAACCTTTTTTGTTGTTGGCTACATGCTCCCGCAGACGGTCCCTCAGGCGCCTGGTTGTCCGCCCCACATACTGCTTGTTGCAGGGACAACTGAGGAGGTAGACTACAAACTTGCTATTACACGTTATACACTGCTTAATGGTATAGGACTTCCCGGTTGATGTTGAGGCAAACATGTCTATTTTCTTTTTACGAGAATTATCACATCTGCATATGATGCATTTGTTACATGGATAGAATCCCTTTAAATCCCCAAAGAAAGAAGTTTTCACAGGGGGATTCACAACATTTGGTGCAATTTCTCATGGCCGGAGCCCTCCTAAACATAATTTCAGGCTTATTGGGTAATATTTGTGAAAGGACAGGGTCCATTTTCAAAATATCCCAGTTCTTCTTTATATATATATTTTGAAAATGGACCTCTTTCTTCGGGGATTTAAAGGGATTCTATCCATGTAACAAATGCATCATATGCAGATGTGATAATTCTCGTAAAAAGAAAATAGACATGTTTGCCTCAACATCAACCGGGAAGTCCTATACCATTAAGCAGTGTATAACGTGTAATAGCAAGTTTGTAGTCTACCTCCTCAGTTGTCCCTGCAACAAGCAGTATGTGGAGCGGACAACCAGGCGCCTGAGGGACCGTCTGCGGGAGCATGTAGCCAACATCAAAAAAGGTTATAAGGACCATTCGCTATCTAACCACTTTAGACTGTTCCATAATAGCGACCCCACTTCTTTAAAGTTTGTGGGTATAGAAATGGTGTCACCGCATTGGAGGGGACTTCATAAGACCAGGACAGTCTCGCAGGCTGAGACTCGTTGGGTCTATGAATTACGCACCCTTTACCCTCATGGACACAATGTGGAGGTAGACATCAATTGCTTCATTGCCAATAGCTAGGACATGGAGACTTCTCCCATAATTTCGGAATACAGTATAGTGCAGAGATTTTTATTTATTTATGTGGATAATTTTATGATTGTTTATGGCCCTACCAAGGTATTTTAGTACGCAGCATGTGAATAGGTCTCTCTAGTTCTGGACAATATAGGGAGCTATAATTGGTGAAATTTTGTTATAATATAGAACTACCAAGCCTGTGTTATTAACACCGTTTTCACACTAGCCCCTAGTATATAACCACAAGGTACCAGGATATTATGACCCATAATTTGGTAATTTTATTATATTAACGGATTATGCCCCAATTTAATATAGGTGCATCATTTTACGATGCCTATATGCAATTTTGGGGTGTTCAGAAGTTTTTATATGTATACGGTATTGTGTATATAATTCTTTATTATTGTGGAAAAAGTTTTAAGGTCTAGTTTTTATTATTTCATTTATGAATAACGGAATATAGCCCCTATGCCATGGAGATAGTAATCATTATTAAGAGGGCTTCTGCGGCACCTATTGGTGCATTCCCCCATATATATTGTACTTTGACAAATGGCTCTAGGTCGGGCCTTTCTTTTTGGGGTGGAAGGTATCTGTACCCATCCATATATGATGAACCAGCATCTAAGTATGTACCTGCTTTTCTATTCTGTATATTTCTAGCAGCAGCTGTGAATTTCCTGCTGTTTATGATCCATGGCAATATGGCGGCGATCGGGCGGCGCATGCGCAGTTTGATACTGCACAGCCGCGATCCACGGCAAAATGGCGGCTGTTCGCGCATGCGCAGTTCCGCTTCTTTTAACTTCGGACGATAGAGCGGGATTTTCGCGCATGCGCGAACCGCGTTTAAAGGGAAGTCTGGCTGTCACACTGCTAGTGGCATCCATCCTCTGAAGAAGTGCTTTTTGCACGAAAGGCCTCAGGAGGAGCCAGTAGCAAGTGTGACTTCCTGACCACTGAGACCACGAGGAGGTCCAGTGGTCTTTGTTCTATACTATTGCCGGGTTAGTACAAATTTTTTCGATCTCATACCTACCTGTCCGTTATTGGCTAATGGTATAGTGCATGTGACCCAGGCATTATGATTTTTGCTCCAATAAAGTTTTGAAACTACCACACTATTGGCGTTCCCCCTTTTTTCTTGACTCTCCTGTTGGAGGGTTGCAGATTTACATCTTCCATTCTTGGGGTACCTGGAACCAGAAGGGGGATCCCTGTCTACCTATCATTTGGGGCGAGAGGGCCTCTGGATCTGGAGGTATTGCTACACCCAAGGCGGATGTCAGTGTTGGAGAGGGAGGATCCGTGTGGTTTCTGGAGCTGCATACCTGGCTGGTCTTCTGGATAATATCATACACAGGCGCATTTAAAATGTGCGGTCGGTGAGTGCGCATTTCTGCTATTTGATTCCAGTCACCTAATGAGGAGAAGGCCTGCACATATTTGGTTTTATTATTGCAAGAAAGACTTTATGAACGAATTTATACTAATTTTATCACATTACAGCGCTGCACTATATATATGTATAATGTCTCTGTTATGAGGTCTAGTGATCCCTTGAAGTTTTCCAGCGGCTGGTTTTTCTGAGCGCTCGCTATACCCACAATTAATTTAATATTTCTACTAATGTATTGGATAGCTACCAGCACTTCCTACCAAGTATACAGAACAACCTTTATTTCAGACATGTACGCTTTTCTACATAGTTCATCTTTTTTAGGATAAAATTCATATATAAATTACATGACATACATTATCTTGAATACTTCATAGTCATAAGAAACCTGATAACTAGATAATTTTATTAAAACAACATATTTGCTAACATGTCATTTGAGATTGAGACTTGTCAGTCATTCAGTTTCTGGTTTTATATTTTTTTAATCTGTTTAATTTCCATAAATACATTTTATTCATTTGTTCACTAAAAGAATAAAAAAAAATTTGTGTGAGTTTTACATTCTTTCTTGTTAAGGCTTGGTCTACTTGAAATATACTGTACAGTATATCAGGTCTAGGCAGATTTCAATTTCAATGCAGGTAAGCTGGAGAAGCAAGATTGTGTAAATTTTTTCATTTTTATGTTTTCACTTATTTAGTCTGTTTACTTTATGCCATATCATGGAACATGGCAAAGTGCAGTTAAATAAACAACAGTTATCTGATTTAGGTACATAGGTATGCTACATTTCAATTTAGAGTGTATACTCTATTTACAATTATTTTGAGCATTATTGATACTTCTACTCATAATAAAAATAACTAAACTAAATATTCTGAAGAAGAAAACGTAACAGCAACATTTGTTTTTTTATTTTGAAAAGAATAAGGGAGGGTATAACCCCTGTTAGTTTTTTTCCACCTGCTTTCCCATTGGGTAGATTTATCTTCACTTTTTGTACCATAACCAAAAAAGAAACAATAGGAAATTATTCCAAATTGAGGATGATCCAAACTGTCTTGTGCTCAGTTTGAGTAGGATTGGGCAAACTTCAAAGAAGTTTGGATGCCTAACCCGAATCCCACTGAAATCAATGGGAACTGAATCTGTCAAATCAAAAATAGTATGGGGGGTGATTTTTTTACTGCACTGACATTTACAAAGAAAAAATATCTTTAAATCACCAGAAAATGACATTTCCCCTCTAGCTTTTATTTAAAACAAAATGGCACAAAGACACCACAAAAGGTTCCCAAAAATATTTTGTTAGACCTTTAGAAGGGTCTTTCTGCCTTTTTTTTTCAATAAGTCAGCAATGAAATGTAATTTGCCAGCAATGTAGCTATATTATATTATTTGCTTTGCAAATGTCTAGTTTTGCTGTAGAACATCCTATACTATCCTATAGCCTGGTATGGATTTTAAGGGGTACCTCATGCAAAGCAAAAACCTAAAAAAGTGTGAAGCCCCTAAGGAAATCCATACAAGACTCTTTTTGTCATGCATCCATGATACACATGATGTGCTTTCAAGCCAGCTAATTCATTGTTAGGGCAGGCTTCACAAAGGAGATGAAGCCCCATCACTCCTGTGATGCTGTGCCAAAGAATGCCACTGGCTTTTTTCCTCTTTTCGAGTCCAGTACCATTGAACACAGGCTTACTGATCTGAGTAGTCCTTGTAGGATCCTTGGCATTGTACATACCATTTCCCTTCTGCATCTGTGAGCTTCTGTGAGCTGGACACAGGCATTTTTCATATGAGTGTGCTATGTTTTACCAATAAACATTAAATCAGTTTTACTAACTCCCGTGCCCTTGCTGCTTTGTCAAGACAGTAAGACAATTGTACAATTGATAATCATGTTTTCATCAATTTATTATCAAGAATGTGCCAGTTTAATAATGTTGATTAGCATGGCTACTATTACTATTATTGTATTTTCTTTCTGCATTGTCTTACAATTGTACAATCAGATTGTATAATGTTGGTCCAAGTTACACACATATCGTTTTACTAATTTTTTTATACCACTAATCCCATTAAGTAAATTGTATTACCAAGAACGTATCATTTTAACAATAGTGATTATGAGTTAGTTATTAGCATTGTCATTAATACTATCATTATTTATTTGTATTACTATTATTATTATGCTATTGTTATTTTTTAAAATGTGCTTATTTATTTCTTTTTTCCTTTTTACCCAACATTTTTTTCATTCTTATTAGGTTAACATTGTTACCCACAATGTATCATTTTAATAATACCTATTATTATTGTTGCTTTTCTCAACACCGATACTCTCATTTTGTTAATCACACATGTTCTCATTTATGTGTAATTATTTTGACATTCTGATTACTATCGACTGTTTGGTTTTAATTATGACCCCATGGAGGGAAAATTGTATCAATATCAGATTGATATGAAAATCTTCCTATGTTCTTTCTAGCCCTGATGAAGGGGATAGTTAGACCCCATGAAATGTGTTAGCTACTTTTTGAATTGTAAAGCATAACAATTTCTTGGGTTTATATATTTTATGTTGTGAGTGCAGCTGTTGGAAATTATTTGTTTATTTAATATTTTTTGTGTACTTAGCACAGTTTACAAAGATTTTGGGCCTTGAATAAACCTGCCTTGTCTCTCCCTCATTCTTTTCAGCCTAGTAAAAATGCTTACATAATGTGCAATGTGTAGGTGCTATAGTTCTCGCTTTTGGCCCTGACATAACACACTCTCATTTTTATTTCTTAAAGGAGAAGTACAGCCAAAGATCCAAAGCTCTTGGATCATTCTGAAGCCAATTGTCAGCTGATATCACTCAGCCAGTCCAGGCTGGGAAAAGATCCCAAATTTAAAGTCAGGATTAGAGATGAGCGAATCGAAGTAGGCGAAGTGGAATTCGAGTCGAATATTGGAAAAGTTTCGATTTGCACCGAATCCGAAAAATAGCCTACTTTGGACGCGCGAATCGAAATTTTTTCTAAAATGGCGGCGGACATGTGCGGTGACGGAGCGGGGATATCTGGGAAGGCGCACAGACAAGGCGCGCTGACCCATAATGCATTCCTTAATGACATGTGATCGCATTAGCCAATCAGCAGCCAGCCAGCACTGTGTAATGGTCGAGCTATAAATAGCGGCCATTTTAGAATTCTTCATTTGCCTCCAGTCATTCAAGAGAGGCAGACCGCTCTGTATTAGGGACAGAGTTAGGGCCACAGAAACGTTACTTGGGGACAGAGAAACGTTACTTAGGGACAGAGAAGCATTACTCAGGGACACAGAATTGTTAATGAGGGCCACAGAATCGTTACTTAGGGCCAAAGAAACGCTAGTTAGGGCCACAGAATTGTTACTCGGGGACAGACAGAATTGTTACTCAGGGACAGACAGAATTGTTACTGAGTGCCAGAGAATTGTTACTTAGGGCCACAGAAACGTTAGATAGGGCCACAGAATTGTTACTCAGGGACAGACACAGAATTGTTACTGAGGGCCACAGAACTGTTACTTAGGGCCACAGAAACGTTAGTTAGGGCCACAGAATTGTTACTCAGGGACAGACAGAATTGTAACTGAGGGCCACAGAACTGTTACTTAGGGCCACAGAAACGTTAGTTAGGGCCACAGAATTGTTACTCGGACAGACACAGAATTGTTACTGAGGGCCACAGAATTGTTACTGAGGGCCACAGAACCGTTACTTAGGGCCACAGAATGGTTACTCAGGGACACAGAATTGTTACTGAGGGCCACAGAACCGTTACTTAGGGCCACAGAATTGTTACTCAGGGACAGACACAGAATTGTTACTCAGGGACACAGAATTGTTACTGAGGGCCACAGAACCGTTACTTAGGGCCACAGAATTGTTACTCAGGGACACAGAATTGTTACTGAGGGCCACAGAACCGTTACTTAGGGCCACAGAATTGTTACTCAGGGACACAGAATTGTTACTTAGGGCCACAGAAACGTTACTCAGGGAAACAGAATTGTTACTGAGGGCCACAGAACCGTTACTTAGGGCCACAGAATTGTTACTCAGGGACAGACACAGAATTGTTACTCAGGGACACAGAATTGTTACTGAGGGCCACAGAACCATTACTTAGGGCCACAGAAACGTTACTCAGGGACACAGAATTGTTACTGAGGGCCACAGAACCGTTACTTAGGGCCACAGAATTGTTACTCAGGGGCAGACACAGAATTGTTACTGAGGGACACAGAATTGTTACTGAGGGCCACAGAACCGATACTTAGGGCCACAGAAACGTTAATCAGGGACACAGAATTGTTACTGAGGGCCACAGAACCGTTACTTAGGGCCACAGAATTGTTACTCAGGGACAGACACAGAATTGTTACTGAGGGACACAGAATTGTTACTGAGGGCCACAGAACCGTTACTTAGGGCCACAGAATTGTTACTCAGGGACAGACACATAATTGTTACTCAGGGACACAGAATTGTTACTGAGGGCCACAGAACCGTTACTTAGGGCCACAGAATTGTTACTCAGGGACACAGAACTGTTACTGAGGGACACAGAACCGTTAGTTAGGGCCACAGAATTGTTACTCAGGGACAGACACAGAATTGTTACTCAGGGACACAGAATTGTTACTGAGGGCCACAGAACCGTTACTTAGGGCCACAGAAACTTTACTCAGGGACAGACACAGAATTCTTACTCAGGGACAGACACAGAATTCTTACTCAGGGACAGACACAGAATTGTTACTGAGGGACACAGAATTGTTACTGAGGGCCACAGAATTGTTACTCAGGGACACAGAATTGTTACTCAGGGACACATAATTGTTACTGAGGGACACAGAATTGTTACTGAGGGACACAGAATTGTTACTCAGGGACAGACACAGAATTGTTACTCAGGGACAGACACTGAATTGTTACTCAGGGACAGACAGAATTGTTACTGAGGGCCACAGAAATGTTACTTAGGGCCACAGAAACGTTACTCAGGGACACAGAATTGTTACTCAGGGACAGACACAGAATTGTTACTCAGGGACAGACACAGAATTGTTACTGAGGGACACAGAATTGTTACTGAGGGCCACAGAACCGTTACTTAGGGCCACAGAAACGTTACTCAGGGACAGACACAGAATTGTTACTCAGGGACAGACACAGAATTGTTACTGAGGGACACAGAATTTTTACTGAGGGACACAGAATTGTTACTGAGGGACACAGAATTGTTACTCAGGGACACAGAATTGTTACTGAGGGCCACAGAACCGTTACTTAGGGCCACAGAATTGTTACTGAGGGACACAGAATTGTTACTCAGGGACAGACATAGAATTGTTACTCAGGGACACAGAATTGTTACTCAGGGACACAGAATTGTTACTGAGGGACACAGAATTGTTACTGAGGGACACAGAATTGTTACTCAGGGACAGACACAGAATTGTTACTGAGGGCCACAGAAACGTTACTCAGGGACACAGAATTGTTACTGAGGGACACAGAATTGTTACTGAGGGACACAGAATTGTTACTCAAGGACAGACACAGAATTGTTACTGAGGGCCACAGAACTGTTACTTAGGGCCACAGAACTGTTACTTAGGGCCACAGAAACGTTACTCAGGGACACAGAATTGTTACTGAGGGACACAGAATTGTTACTGAGGGACACCGAATTGTTACTCAGGGACAGACACAGAATTGTTACTGAGGGCCACAGAACTGTTACTTAGGGCCACAGAACTGTTACTTAGGGCCACAGAAACGTTACTCAGGGACACAGAATTGTTACTCAGGGACACAGAATTGTTACTGAGGGACACAGAATTGTTACTGAGGGACACAGAATTGTTACTGAGGGCCACAGAACTGTTACTTAGGGCCACAGAACTTTTACTTAGGGCCACAGAAACGTTACTCAGGGACACAGAATTGTTACTCAGGGACACAGAATTGTTACTGAGGGACACAGAATTGTTACTGAGGGACACAGAATTGTTACTGAGGGACACAGAATTGTTACTCAGGGACAGACACAGAATTGTTACTGAGGGCCACAGAACTGTTACTTAGGGCCACAGAACTGTTACTTAGGGCCACAGAAACGTTACTCAGGGACACAGAATTGTTACTCAGGGACACAGAATTGTTACCGAGGGACACAGAATTGTTACTCAGGGACAGACACAGAATTGTTACTGAGGGCCACAGAACTGTTACTTAGGGCCACAGAACTGTTACTTAGGGCCACAGAAACGTTACTCAGGGACACAGAATTGTTACTCAGGGACACAGAATTGTTACTGAGGGACACAGAATTGTTACTGAGGGACACAGAATTGTTACTCAGGGACAGACACAGAATTGTTACTGAGGGCCACAGAACTGTTACTTAGGGCCACAGAATTGTTACTTAGGGCCACAGAACTTTTACTTAGGGCCACAGAAACGTTACTCAGGGACACAGAATTGTTACTCAGGGACACAGAATTGTTACTGAGGGACACAGAATTGTTACTGAGGGACACAGAATTGTTACTGAGGGACACAGAATTGTTACTCAGGGACAGACACAGAATTGTTACTGAGGGCCACAGAACTGTTACTTAGGGCCACAGAACTGTTACTTAGGGCCACAGAAACGTTACTCAGGGACACAGAATTGTTACTCAGGGACACAGAATTGTTACTGAGGGACACAGAATTGTTACTCAGGGACAGACACAGAATTGTTACTGAGGGCCACAGAACTGTTACTTAGGGCCACAGAACTGTTACTTAGGGCCACAGAAACGTTACTCAGGGACACAGAATTGTTACTGAGGGACACAGAATTGTTACTGAGGGACACAGAATTGTTACTCAGGGACAGACACAGAATTGTTACTGAGGGCCACAGAACTGTTACTTAGGGCCACAGAATTGTTACTTAGGGCCACAGAAACGTTACTCAGGGACACAGAATTGTTACTCAGGGACACAGAATCGTTTAATTAAAGAGTATGTCAGACAACATGCAGAGGAGTGGCAGAGGAGGCAATGTTTTAGGAGCGAGCAGACGTGGCAGCAGAGGAAGGGGTCGAGGCAGCACTATTCGCAGCCAGAGGCTAGTGCTCCCGGTGTCATCCAGTACAGTGAGGAAGAGCTAACAGAGGGCGGTCAGGAACGGGGGGAGACATCCGCCTCTTCAGCAGCCAGGCGAAGAAGTAGTGGCGAGGAGAGTGGCTCGGTAGCCGGTGTAGAGACAGGTCTGTCTCCTGACCCACACGCAGCCGAGGGGGCTAGTAGTGAGGCGGAGACCCTAATTGATGATGATGAGGCTGATCGCACTTGGCAGCCTCGTCGTCATCAGGCTATTGCTTCCGCATCATCAGGAGAAGAGGGTGGCAGCTTGGCAGCGAGCAAAACAGTCGGTGGGTTGTTTCCATCGCCACACTCTGCCATGTGCCACTTTCAGATCTCCTCACACACTGCTGGTGTGTTGAATTTTTTGACATAGGGTGCTGGCAGATTACGGGCCTCCCATAGCTGCTGCCAGGCCCCTAATCTGCCAAGGGCCCCTATACCGCCTCCTCATGCTGCTGCCAGGTCCACAGTCTCTCATGCCATGTGCCACTTTCAGGTCTCCTCACACTGCTGGTGTGTTGAATTTTTTGACATAGGGTGCTGGCAGATTACGGGCCTCCCATAGCTGCTGCCAGGCCCCTAATCTGCCATGGGCCCCTATATACCGCCTCCTCATGCTGCTGCCAGGTCCAGAGTCTGTCATGGGTCCCTGTACGGCCTCCCATTGCTGCTGTCTCCATCGCCACACTCTGCCATGTGCCACTTTCAGGTCTCCTCACACACTGCTGGTGTGTTGAATTTTTTGACATAGGGTGCTGGCAGATTACGGGCCTCCCATAGCTGCTGCCAGGCCCCTAATCTGCCATGGGCCCCTATATACCGCCTCCTCATGCTGCTGCCAAGTCCAGAGTCTGTCATGGGTCCCTGTACGGCCTCCCATTGCTGCTGTCTCCATCGCCACACTCTGCCATGTGCCACTTTCAGGTCTCCTCACACACTGCTGGTGTGTTGAATTTTTTGACATAGGGTGCTGGCAGATTACGGGCCTCCCATAGCTGCTGCCAGGCCCCTAATCTGCCATGGGCCCCTATATACCGCCTCCTCATGCTGCTGCCAAGTCCAGAGTCTGTCATGGGTCCCTGTACGGCCTCCCATTGCTGCTGTCTCCATCGCCACACTCTGCCATGTGCCACTTTCAGGTCTCCTCACACACTGCTGGTGTGTTGAATTTTTTGACATAGGGTGCTGGCAGATTACGGGCCTCCTATAGCTGCTGCCAGGCCCCTAATCTGCCATAGGCCCCTATATACCGCCTCCTCATGCTGCTGCCAAGTCCAGAGTCTCTCATGGGTCCCTGTACGGCCTCCCATTGCTGCTGTCTCCATCGCCACACTCTGCCATGTGCCACTTTCAGGTCTCCTCACACACTGCTGGTGTGTTGAATTTTTTGACATAGGGTGCTGGCAGATTACGGGCCTCCTATAGCTGCTGCCAGGCCCCTAATCTGCCATAGGCCCCTATATACCGCCTCCTCATGCTGCTGCCAAGTCCAGAGTCTCTCATGGGTCCCTGTACGGCCTCCCATTGCTGCTGTCTCCATCGCCACACTCTGCCATGTGCCACTTTCAGGTCTCCTCACACACTGCTGTTGTGTTGAATTTTTTGACATAGGGTGCTGGCAGATTACGGGCCTCCCATAGCTTCTGCCAGGCCCCTAATCTGCCATGAGCCCCTATATACCGCCTCCTCATGCTGCTGCCAAGTCCAGAGTCTGTCATGGGTCCCTGTACGGCCTCCCATTGCTGCTGTCTCCATCGCCACACTCTGCCATGTGCCACTTTCAGGTCTCCTCACACACTGCTGGTGTGTTGAATTTTTTGACATAGGGTGCTGGCAGATTACGGGCCTCCCATAGCTGCTGCCAGGCCCCTAATCTGCCATGGGCCCCTATACCGCCTCCTCATGCTGCTGCCAGGTCCAGGCGAACGTAGTCACACAGGGGAGGAACTTCTCAGTGTAATGAACAGAGAAATCGACAGATAACTGTCTCCGCGCAAACTGAAAATCGGAACCATGTTGACCGACAACGGAAAGAACATGGTGTCTGCTCTGCGTCAAGTAAGGTTGTGCCATGCGCCATGCATGGCTCACGTGTTCAATCTGGTTGTCAAGCGGTTCCTAAAATCCACCATCCCACTGCAAGACATCCTTAAAATGTCACGTAAACTTTGCATGCATTTCAGCCATTCCTACACCGCAAAGCACACCCTCCTTGAGCTGCAGCGGCAGAACGGAATTGCACAGCATCGCCTGATCTGCGACGTTGCAACAAGGTGGAATTCAACCCTACACATGTTAGACCGCCTTTACGAACAGCGAAAGGCCATCACCGATTTCCTGATGTTACAAGCGGATAAAGGTACTCCCCTGTGTAACTTCGATGTCAGCCATTGGCAGCTCATGCGTGACACCTGCCGCTTGCTCAGGCCCTTTGAGGAGGCCACGCTATTTGTGAGTCGGCAGGACTATGGGATGAACGACGTCATTCCTCTGTTGCACGTCCTGGAACAAATGCTGTTAACAATGGCTGGTCAGGGTGCGGTAGACGTGGCGCACAGATCTCAACGCCACATGACCCCTGTGGGGGCAGGACAGGAAGAAGAGGAGGAGTTAGAGGAGGACATTTGTGCTCAGGAATTATTGAGTGAAATGGGTGGTTTTTCCACTCAGCGGACAGGAGTGGAGGAGCAGGAGCATCTGGTAGAGGAGGAGGAGGAGGAGACAGAGGACCCAGACGCACCGTGGCAGTATGCTGTGGAGATGGAGGCAGGGAGTCCCTCGCATTCCTTGGCACAAATGGCCCATAGCATGCTCGGTTGCTTGCGTAGCGACAGCCGAATAATAACCATCAGACAGAGGGATGACTTTTGGCTGTCCACCTTGTTGGACCCTCGCTACCGTTCAAAAATGGTGGCCTTTTTCACACCTGCTGAGAGGGAGGCCAAAATAACGTACTATAAAAACCACCTATGTAGTCAGTTGGTCTCTGCCTTTCTGCGCCAATGTCCATCCTCAGACACTGTGGGCCCTGTGCGCTCGCGTTCCGCTGCCATGGCAGCAGGGGAGGGGTGGGGTGTTAGGAGCAGTGGCAGCTCCACCGGCAGCGGCTGCCTCAGTCTGCAGTCGATGATGAGTAGCTTTCTTCACCAGCGCAGTGAGGAAACTACTAACCAGCCGCAGCAGCAGCAGCATCAGGTGGACCTGGAGCAGGAGCTCAAACAACAGGCTTGGGCCTACTTGGACAGCACCCTGCCAACCGAGGTAGACAATCCCCTTGACTACTGGGCAACGAAACTTGACCTTTGGCCCCAACTAGCTGAATTTGCCCTTGAAAGGCTGTCATGCCCGGCCAGTAGCGTGGCATCGGAGCGCGTGTTTAGTGCGGCAGGAGGTATTGTAACTCCGCGGAGGACACGAATGTCCACCCAAAGTGTGGAGAGACTCACGTTTGTGAAAATGAATCAGGCGTGGATTAGTCTGGATTTCAAACCACCAGTTCCTGACACAACTGACTAAATCCGCCATGAATCATGCCCCAAACATGTGCCACTTTCAGGTCTCCTCACACTGCTGGTGTGTTGAATTTTTTGACATAGGGTGCTGGCAGATTACGGGCCTCCCATAGCTGCTGCCAGGCCCCTAATCTGCCATAGGCCCCTATATACCGCCTCCTCATGCTGCTGCCAAGTCCAGAGTCTGTCATGGGTCCCTGTACGGCCTCCCATTGCTGCTGTCTCCATCGCCACACTCTGCCATGTGCCACTTTCAGGTCTCCTCACACACTGCTGGTGTGTTGAATTTTTTGACATAGGGTGCTGGCAGATTACGGGCCTCCCATAGCTGCTGCCAGGCCCCTAATCTGCCATGGGCCCCTATATACCGCCTCCTCATGCTGCTGCCAAGTCCAGAGTCTGTCATGGGTCCCTGTACGGCCTCCCATTGCTGCTGTCTCCATCGCCACACTCTGCCATGTGCCACTTTCAGGTCTCCTCACACTGCTGGTGTGTTGAATTTTTTGACATAGGGTGCTGGCAGATTACGGGCCTCCTATAGCTGCTGCCAGGCCCCTAATCTGCCATAGGCTCCTATATACCGCCTCCTCATGCTGCTGCCAGGTCCAGAGTCTCTCATGGGTCCCTGTACGGCCTCCCATTGCTGCTGTCTCCATTGCCACACTCTGCCATGTGCCACTTTCAGGTCTCCTCACACTGCTGGTGTGTTGAATTTTTTGACATAGGGTGCTGGCAGATTACGGGCCTCCCATAGCTGCTGCCAGGCCCCTAATCTGCCATGGGCCCCTATATACCGCCTCCTCATGCTGCTGCCAAGTCCAGAGTCTGTCATGGGTCCCTGTACGGCCTCCCATTGCTGCTGTCTCCATCGCCACACTCTGCTATGTGCCACTTTCAGGTCTCCTCACACTGCTGGTGTGTTGAATTTTTTGTCATAGGGTGCTGGCAGATTACGGGCCTCACATTGCTGCTGCCAGGCCCGTAATCTGCCATGGGCCCCTGTACCGCCTCTTCATGCTGCTGCCAGGTCCAGAGTGTGTCATGGGTCCCTGTACGGCCTCCCATTGCTGCTGCCAGGAGGCAGCAGGGTCGCAGCAGTGTCAGTGGAGGCAAACGGCCACGGAGTAGAGCACCAGCTCCACTGCAGCCTACCACCACGGCCAGTAGTGGTGCCGGTGTGCACGGAGGAAGTAGCAGTCAGCCAGCAAGGAGTAGCGGGGGCAAAGTTTCCTACTCGGCGGTGTGGCAATTTTTCGTCAAGCCGCCCGAGGAAGTAAACGTAGCCGTATGTCGACTATGTGGCCAGAAAGTCAAGCGTGGCCAGGGGGCCCATGTTGGGACTACAGCGTTGCGTCAGCATATGCAGCGTCGCCATTCGGTGGCCTGGGAAAACCGTGATAAAGATACGGCGGTTCTGCCTGCCCCAGCCCAGGGTTCCATTTTGTCATAGGGTGCTGGCAGATTACGGGCATCCCATTGCTGCTGCCAGGCCTTAATCTGCCATGGGCCCCTGTACCACCTCCTCATGCTGCTGCCAGGTCCAGAGTCTGTCATGGGTCCCTGTACGGCCTCCCATTGCTGCTGTCTCCATCGCCACACTCTGCCATGTGCCACTTTCAGGTCTCCTCACACACTGCTGGTGTGTTGAATTTTTTGACATAGGGTGCTGGCAGATTACGGGCCTCCCATAGCTGCTGCCAGGCCCCTAATCTGCCATGGGCCCCTATACCGCCTCCTCATGCTGCTGCCAGGTCCACAGTCTCTCATGCCATGTGCCACTTTCAGGTCTCCTCACACTGCTGGTGTGTTGAATTTTTTGACATAGGGTGCTGGCAGATTACGGGCCTCCCATAGCTGCTGCCAGGCCCCTAATCTGCCATAGGCCCCTATATACCGCCTCCTCATGCTGCTGCCAGGTCCAGAGTCTCTCATGGGTCCCTGTACGGCCTCCCATTGCTGCTGTCTCCATCGCCACACTCTGCCATGTGCCACTTTCAGGTCTCCTCACACACTGCTGGTGTGTTGAATTTTTTGACATAGGGTGCTGGCAGATTACGGGCCTCCCATAGCTGCTGCCAGGCCCCTAATCTGCCATGGGCCCCTATACCGCCTCCTCATGCTGCTGCCAGGTCCAGAGTCTCTCATGGGTCCCTGTACGGCCTCCCATTGCTGCTGTCTCCATCGCCACACTCTGCCATGTGCCACTTTCAGGTCTCCTCACACACTGCTGGTGTGTTGAATTTTTTGACATAGGGTGCTGGCAGATTACGGGCCTCCCATAGCTGCTGCCAGGCCCCTAATCTGCCATAGGCCCCTATATACCGCCTCCTCATGCTGCTGCCAAGTCCAGAGTCTGTCATGGGTCCCTGTACGGCCTCCCATTGCTGCTGTCTCCATCGCCACACTCTGCCATGTGCCACTTTCAGGTCTCCTCACACTGCTGGTGTGTTGAATTTTTTGACATAGGGTGCTGGCAGATTACGGGCCTCCCATAGCTGCTGCCAGGCCCCTAATCTGCCATGGGCCCCTATACCGCCTCCTCATGCTGCTGCCAGGTCCAGAGTCTCTCATGGGTCCCTGTACGGCCTCCCATTGCTGCTGTCTCCATCGCCACACTCTGCCATGTGCCACTTTCAGGTCTCCTCACACTGCTGGTGGGTTCCATTTTGTCATAGGGTGCTGACAGATTACGGGCCTCCCATTGCTGCTGCCAGGCCTGTAATCTGCCATGGGCCTCCGTACCGCCTGGTCACGCTGCTGCTGGGTCCACAGTGTGACATGGGTCCCTGTACCGCCTCCCATTGCTCCCACTCTGCCATGTGCCACTTTGAGGTCTCCTCACACTCCTGCTGGTTTCCATTTTGTCATAGGTTGCTGTATGGCCTCCCATTGCTGCTGCCTCCACCGCCACACTGTGGCTCCAAACACTGGTTTTGGCCCTGTGACTGGCCAAATGAGTGAAGTGTGCGGTGATTCTAAGATCGACGGCACTCATCTGCATGTCATACTGACTGACAGTATTATTTCTCTTCCCCAGCAGACTCCAAGGGCATTTAAATTAAAGGTACAGTGTTCTGCACTAATATTAAGTCTCTCTGAAGCCTAGAAACACCCTTTTTTAAGTTAAATTCACAGCGAATATATTCGAATCGAATATTGTCCACGAATTCGCCGAATCAGTCGAATCGAATTTTTGAATACTTCGCTCATCTCTAGTCAGGATCCATGACAGAGTGTGGAGCAGCACCTGGCTCAGCCTCTCAGTGATCCACTGAGAGGCTGAGCCAGCTGCTCCCTCCCCCTCCACAGCCCAGTGCTCCAGTGAGCATGGGGGGAGGGGCAGAGCAGACTGATAGTCACTGCTCTCTGCTCAGAGCAGCTCTGAGAACTCAGCGATCAACAGTCATGTGATCAGTGAGTTCTGACACTTAGAGTTGGAGGGGGACAGATGCAGCATCCGACCAATGCTGCATCCACCTAGGTAAGTATAACTGGGGAAAAAAAAGAAACCACTACTTCTCTTTTAATAAAGACTGGCTCCCTTTCCCTGCCCAAGCTGCTTACATTCATCCATCCATTTTGCTATGGGCCTGGCTGATATCTCTGAAAGTTGTAACTGTAATTTATATTTCAGCATAGAAATTCCCTCACCTGTGTAATCTGAAATTATGGTGGTTTTGTGGAAATTGTGGTTTTCAACTTTTTTTGTTCACTTTCTGTTGACAATGTATTAAACTTTGTAGATATTACAGTGTGAAATTGCAGTAAAAGAAGATCACAAGCTATGCTATGAAAAATGTTTTGCCACTGTTTGGCAAAGTTGTACAAAGTTGAGGGCTTTAGTGTTTCTTTTTTTTTTCAAGTATAAACCCTCCAATAGCTTTTAGATCTGTTGTATCTGCTACTTAAATTCTGGCCTATTACTAGATAAAAAAAATTAAGATACATTTTTCAAGGTGAAATTATTCAGACATGGACATGATGTGATGCCAGAATACCTCTGATGCTGTCCAGGAAAATCATACTCTTCCATAACGCTGCATTGCAAGATTTCTTCCCCTTCTCTCCAGCCCCCATGGACTTCAGTATAGTTCAACTGAATTTCGAAGTTTACTAATTTTACAATGAGTTCAGTGATTTGCTTGTGAATCGCACACGAGCATATTCATTAATTTCTGCACTGCATTATAAGAGTCCTACTCTGTAGCTGCTAGTAGGGGACAAGCTTTTATACTCAGTACATAGCAGCTGTAAAATGAAAACCAATTGCAAGGGATCATGTATGGCCTGTTGTTTTGGATGGAAGTAGGCACAGGTGAAGTATACAGCCTGCTGCTAATAGCATGTTAAAATAAATGGTAAACAGAAATATGTGGTGGCTGTACATGCATGGGCATATTTGCCTCGAGGCAAACAAGGCACTTGCCTATGGCGGCACTTTTCAGGGGGGCGGCGCCGCACCTCGGCAAGTGATGTCACTACAGCAGAGTATCAGGCTTCCCCTGGACACTGCCATCCTCCGGGATAATCTCTCAGTACTGGCTTCTCACCGCCATCCACTGCAGAGAGCTCCGGGAGCTCTGACCCTCAGAGCAGCAACAGCTACAGCTTGGCCGGGCGCACTGCATACTGGGAGTTGTATTCTTTCCCCCGCCTCTGACCTGCTTCCTCCACAGGGTGAACTACAATCCCGGCAGGGTGTGCGGGGGAAGTACTACAACTCCCAGCATCCAGTGTGCCCGGCCAGGCTTTAGGCTGCTCTGAGGGTCGGAGCTCTCCACAGTGGATCCAGGGCTGAGTGATGATCCCGGAGGACAGCAGTGTCCAGCAGAGGCAGGGATCTCTGTCACAGAGAGGGAAGGAAAATGCGGCTGTAAGGAGGATACATACCTGCAGTACATGGCTCCCCCCTCGGTCTCCGCCCCTCCACCAGGCCTGGTGAGTGATCTCCATCCTGCTTCTCTGTATATCATGTATACTATTGTGGGGGGGGAGAGCTGACAGAGACTGACCAGAGAGAGACTGCCAGGTGACTGACTCATACCATTAATTGACACCTTCTCGCTGCTCATAGGACTAATTGACACCTTCACACTGCTCATACCACTGACACCTTCACGCCGTTCATACCACTAACTGACACCTTTACTCCGCTCATACCACTAACTGACACCTTCTCGCCACTTATGCCACTAATGGCACCTTCTCGCTGCTCCTACCACTAATGACACCTTCTCGCCACTTATACCACTAATGACACCTTCTCGCCTCTCATACCACTAACTGACACCTTCTCGCCACTCATTGGTGCACTAGAGATAGTAGGGGTGCACTGGGGGGGGGGCGATTTTTTTGTTGCCTAGGGCAGCACAAAACATAAATACACCACTGTATACATGTCTGGTTGTTGTTTCAAGTGGTATTTAGATTAAGGGTCTCCTTTTGTGGCCAGGAATGGTAATTTTATGACGCGATATGGGTTGAACCGCTAGTTGCATGAGCACTGACAGTTTTCTTTCTAAAGCTGCTACAGACTGTGTATAAAAGTCTGTTCCCTACTAGAAGCTGCAGAGTAGGACCCCTGCTCTCTGTGTGGTTTCAGTGCAGAGTGGTTATGAGCCTCCTAGTTTGCTTGTCTATACAATACATGCTCAGTCTAGCCCACTTTGCCTGAACAACTTCCTAGTTGTCAGAGCTCCCATGTGTTACGACTGTCTGAATCCTACATTGACTGCTCGTGTACTGACCCCGGCTTTATTCTCTGACCTTGCTTGTTTTCCGCCTGTCCTGACCTCGGCTTGCCTATCGGATTCCGTTTGTCTCCTTCCATTATACTCTGCTCCCGCGAGCTGTCTCCTCTACCTCAGCTGGGCATACCTGGGGGCCGTGACCTGGTCCCAGCTTGCTGCAAGTCCATCCCTACCATCAGGGGCTTCAGTGAAGAAGCAGGCTGGGGCTTAGACTCTGCACCCTGGGGAACACCAAGTTGAGGATCATTAAGAGCTCACTACCACAGGTGCTGGCACAAGGCAGGTAAGGACAAGTGTGGTTTAGTAATAGTCAATAGAACGTCATCTGCAAAAAGTGAGATAAAAAACTGGAGAACCACCTGCACTAACCTGAATAAACTATTGTTCTAGGAATGGGTTGCCGCTGACACCTGGCTATACACCTGGATAGAATGGGATCAAAATTATAACAAAATTGGTGCTGCGCTCCTACACTTATACTTATATAAATGAATAAATCGAAATGAGGTTTCAATCACACCCCTAGTGAATCTTCCTGTGTATAATTATCCCAAACTCAATTCTTCATACTATTATACAATCTTATACAGTGATGTTTGATAAACCATATGAAATAAAATATAAATGTGCAAAACACGTAAAACCACAATATATAAACCCACTTGTGTCCCTAAACAGGGTGCAATCACAAACATGTACTAAACCACACGTGATAAAACAAGTGGCATAAATGAATGCCCAAAGGTGCAGTGGAAATAAATTGACATACGGCACTATTGTGCCTATAGAAACAAACAATAGGATGGTCAGGATAAATGGACCCTGACTATAAGACAATCTTCAAGGACTATAACAAATCCTTCAACATAAATGTGTGACCACCACTCAACAAGTGCCCACATGTACCAAAGTGTAAATTGCCGTGCTCTCGTCCCTAAACGTGGGACTATACTGCTATATAAATAGCAAAAAAAAAAAATTAAGTCAAATATTGAGTGAATCCACAAATGAAAATCCAGTGACACTCTATGATAAATACATAACTTAAACCAATTTATAAAAAAGTCCACAAAAACATGTGCCACCAATTATTAATAAACAAAAAATAAATCATCCAAGTGTGTAATCTTCAATATGGCTGGATATATAGAAACCTCCAGCGATAAATATAAATCTGGCAGGTGAACAAAAAGTGTAATCCTTCACCAATAAGATTGCCCCCTCACCTTCAGGAAGCGTGTGATATTGTTTCATTTATTGATGAAAAAAATTACTATAAATGCTCAATCACATGTGTTATGAGAAAAAAATGCTCACAGATCCTCATAGGAACTTCTGGGTGTACTTCTATGGCTATGGGTGTATCAAGATGGTGCTTCCGCCTGGAAGTGATGTCACCACGTCTCCATCTGGGCCCGGCGCTTTGTGCGACAGTAGTTCCTTAACAACTGCACAAAGCTCCTCCATAGTAATGGGTGTGTTTAAGAGTAATTTATCTTCCCTTTTAAGTTTAGGGAGACGAAAGGCTGAAAAAAAACGCGTCAAACGAATTTCTATGGAAAATGGGATGTACGTCTGGCGATAAGCAGTTATAAAGCTTACGATAGAAGTCTCCAAACACTTGGGCTATATGTTGGGGGCAATACATGGGGGTGCCATCCATTTGAAACAAAAATTCAGAAGCGTGAGTAGTCTAATGTGTTTTCAGCCTATTAACCAGCATGCTATGAGGTTTATTAGTGTACTGCAGGGGTGGGCAACTGTGGCCCTCCAGCTGTTGTAGAACTACAAGTCCCATGAGGCATTGCAAAACTGTCAGTTACAAGCATGACTCCCAAAGGCAGAGACATGATGGGACTTGTAGTTCACCAACAGCTGGAGGGCCACAGTTTCCCACCCCTGGTGTGTTGGTAAAACTTCTGTCTCATCCATAACAGTTTCTTTGCTATAGAACTATCCTAAAGAGACTTAAGTTGATCTTTAAGTTGTACCACTAAGCAAAATTTAGGTAAAGAGGGTGAATCGATGAGTTTTTTTTCTGCTTGAGATAATTGGTTCATAAGGTCAGTTTTCTGATGAAGCAAGGACTTTTTAAGACGTGAGATTTCCATTATAATACGACCCCTAAGAAATGCTTTATGGGCTTCACACAAAGTTGAAGATGCTGACACATATCCAGTGTTGAGTTAAAACAAACTCACACAATGCTTTTGAAATGGAAGTGTGGACTCCTGCTTGATGTAGAAGTGTGTCATTCAGGCGCCAATGGCATGTGAGTGAAATTAATTGATCTACAAACAGATCTAGAGCCAAAAAAGAGTGATCGAACCAGGAGCTGGGGACAATATTGGAGCCTACTGTCTGTTTAAGTAGGGGGGCTAAAAGCAAAAAGTAATCTAGTCTGATGTAGATGTGGTGCACCAGGAAAAGAACGAAAACTGTTTAGCATTCGGGTGTTGTATTCTCCAAATATCAAACAGCTCATGTCCTCTGATCCATTGACAAAAGGAGGTGGACTGTTTCAAAACATGTTTTGAGAGCAGTTGGCCCCAAAGGGATCTCCTATCTTGGACAGTTGATATAGATAAATTAAAGTCTCCTCCAATAATCTTGAAAGGGTGTGAAGATGCTAAAACTGGGGAGATAGTATCTCTAAAGAACACTAATTGATTCGTATTAGGAGCGTATACATTAATATTTGAAATATAGACATCACCATATTGACACTGCAGTAATATAAATTTGCCCTGAGTGTCTAGTACAGAAGACAACACCCGGACAGGGTAACCTTTCTTGATAAGATTAGCGACACCTGCTTTACCTGTGCCATCCATGGCGGAGTATGCTACAGGAAAATACTTGAGTGCAAAGTTAAATGAGCTTCCCTTTTTGAAATGTGTTTCCTGGATAAGGATAATATCAGCTTTAGACTGACGGAATTCCCTAAGAGCTATCTACTTCTTCCTCATTGAATTTAAACCCTTAACATTACATGAGTAAAGTCGTAAAGACATATTGGCATATTCTGAATATGAGGCAGTTGTATGCAGGGCAGTATGACAAATAAACCATGTTGTTCTAACAAAGAATAACACAAACATTGACTAAGAAAGACACATCCAGTGCGTAGCAAAATTACCAGCAGACGCAGAGTAAACAAATCCAAAAAAATTGAAAAACTGCAGACATAGTAAAATACTAAAATATGGAGGAGGCCTGAGCAGCGGTGGCCACCCAGGCATCTACAGCAATAGCTGTAGATGTTTGGGAATGACATAGAAAGGATGAAAACTGGATGATAACTTCACTTGTCTCCTCCAAATTAAACAGCAAATAACTGGACAACATCTAAAAAGATCCCTATAGGGTATTGGAATCAGCTTAAAAAGGATATCAAAATTGATGGGCAAAGCATGTCTATAGACATTAACCACTTGCCAACTGCGCTATAGTCAAAAGACGGCTACAGCGTGGATGTCCAGTTCTGGGAGGACGTCGTATGGCATCCTCCCAGAACGCGCCCCCAGCAGTGTGCTCCGGCAATCTCCATGATCACTGTGTCCTATGGACACAGCTAATCACGTGATGAGGTAAAAGGCCAATCACAGCAACCTTTTACCACGTGATCAGCTGTGTCCAATGGTTATCAGCTGCACTTAAATCACGTTGTCACAGCATGAGGAAAGTACTGCTGATAACCGGCAATTATCACCGAGCAGATCAGCACTGATCATCTGATGATCAGTGCCCAGCAGTTGCACCCATCAGTCCCACCAGTGCTGCCCATCAGTGTCCATCAGTGTCGCCAGTCAGCGCCGCCCATCAGTGCCGCTTATCAGTGCCCATCATACCTGCATGTAAGTGCCTCCTCATCGATGCCCACCAGTGCAGCCTCATCAGTGTAGCCTATCAGTGCCCATCAGTGCTGCCTATCTGTGCCACCTCATCCGTACCCATCAGTGCTGCATATCAGTGCCCATCAGTACTGTGTATCAGTGCACCCTCATCAACGCACATTAGTGAAGGACAATAATTACCAGTTTGGAAAAAAAAAAGTTTTTCTTTGTTTCTATTATAAAATTTTGCAAATTTTTTGCTCTTTTTTTGTTTATAGTGCAAAAAATAAAACACTCAGTGGCGATTAAATACCACCAAAATAAAGCTCTATTTGTGTGAAACAAATTATAAAAATTCCATATGGGTACAGTGTTGCATGACAAGTGTCATTCAAAGTGTGAGAGCACTGAAAGCTGAAAATCCTGGGAGCAAAGGGGGTAAAAGTGCCTGGTAGGCAAGTGGTTAAGACTTAAGTAGCAACAGCTGCACTTTACGTGATGTCATCAGGTAACAGAAGAAGACTGGGAAGCAGGAGACCGTTGAGGAATCGGGAGGTGCATCTCGTTTCTGGATCTTGCCGGGGTCCACATCTTGTTAGGAGTGTTGACTGCTCTTGGCCTAGGTAGATGTAGTGCTAAGGTTTCATCCTGGAGAGGAGGTAAGCCTAAGTTATGCAGAAATGCCTCTCCTTCTTGAAGATCTCTCACTGTGTGTTGAGTGCCATCTTTGGTTACGGTTAACCTGAACGGGAAGCCCCATCTGCATACAATGCGATGCTTCTGAAGGTGGAGAGTAAGTGGACGAAGTGTATGTCTCTTAGACAGTGTGATAGGGGACAAATCACTATAGACTTGAATTTTTTCCCCTCTAAAATCAACCGAGGCAGTGATACGCGTAGAATTCAGCAGAGATTCCTTACTATCATAGTAGTGAAACCGGGCAATGATGTCTCTTGGTCTCACACCTAATGGAGGTTTCCAGGCAAGAGAGCGTTGGCTCCTATCCATTCACCAATCTATGTCCAGAACCGCCATGGCCAATGCAGATTCACGTCTCCTATTGATTCAGGAACGCCTCATAGATTTTGTCTCCCTTCCCTATTCTCCAGATCTTCCTGCAGGGATTGTAGCTGAGACATCTGTTGCTTCAAAGTATGATTGTCTTCCTCCAGTACATGTACATACTGCACCAAATCATCAAATTTGGTTTCTAGGTGGTTTGTACATTCTTCCACCAATACTATCTCCCCTCTGAGTTTCTGTGCAATTTTCCCCACTACCGCAGAAAAAGTATGGGATAAACTCTGCAGAAGACCATTTAACTTATCATCCAGAATGTCTGCTGTGAGATAGGGTATAGGAGAAGGGGGAGATAGAGCAGTATGATGAGTTACCTCTGCCTTGCAAACTGTTGGACCATCCAGTTTTGCTGCTGGGATTGTATGATCACTCGAGGCCGGGAATGCAGCTCGTGACACATATTTATCCATATGTGTAGGCTGCAAATTCTTGGCAGGTTATGGAGGGAACTTCTGATGCCCGGTTTTGCCCATGGGGATCTGCAAGTGGTACTGAGTCCGGCACCTGTTCTCCTCTGCTTTAAGTAGCTGATGTTAGCTCCGGAGGAGCTGGAAGAGAGAGCGGTGAAGCGGAGCGAAATCAATGTGCGACCACTATCTTCAGCCTCTGCGCATGCACCCTAAACTCTTGTTTCTTTTGATATAGACTTTATTAACCTGATGCAAACATATGCACAATTGGATTTGCATAGTAAATAGATAAATAACAAATTACTTAAAAACAAACAAATAAACAAAGAAATTATCTCATTATTTTCTTAAAAGCATGTGCTAGATATGGTGGTGTGTTAACACTGTTTCTATAGAAAGAGACAAGTTTTTTTTTTTTGTTCATCTCAGACAAGAATACATTTGTTACTCCCACGTGCTCATTGGCAATGTTCTTTATATCTACTAACAAGTGGCTAATTGATTCTTGCAAGTCTTGGGTACATTGATCTGCGGTGACAGTCTTTTTTTCTTCTCCTTTGAAGAACAGTGTTTTTTCTGTCAACAGTGAAGTTTCAAATGTTTTCAGGAAAGTGCTGAGAACTGAATTCTGATAGGTTGCCTACTGATTTTTGTAAGTAAATAAATGAACCGTTTGACACTGCAGTCATATAAAATGGTATCCCACAAAAATAAGTTGATTTTGTATATGCCTTATACTGTTTAAACACTTGACAAAAGGAGGAACACAAACTAAAAGTTTATAAAAATAAAATACATTCTCAACTAAAAAAACTACCACATCATACCAGACATGACTACTTAGGTAAATTGGATGCTGAACAACAACAAATCAAATCAGCACAAGATTGGGTATCAATCTGGAGTAGTTTAACTGTCCATTGAATGTTACCAACACAGAGGTAGCACGTAAGGGTATGATAAGATGGTATCTGGTTCATTCTCACATAGTCCATATGAAACATAACTACTTGGGTAGATGATTCTGTGGCTTTTTCTCCAATATGGCAATATGCTCCAAATTTGGTGGGTGTGTCTATTTGCTGCCTCTTTCGGTCTAAGGTTTTTCACCTTCCCTACTTCATAAGGACAACTTTACATTCTTTGGTAGATCATTCTGCTTAGTTGGACATATATTGACCAAACCATAACATCATCAACACATCATAAACTGATTGTAGGCCAATTAACTCTTGCTAGATATTAGACAAAAAGGCTTTTCCAATTTTTGGAGTTCAAGCAAAGAGTAGACACTATCATGATTAATGAGCATTTAAAGAGTATTTTAGAAGACAAGCAATTTCCTTTATATATGGAGGCATGGTAGAATCCTGCTCTAACATCCAGAGACTGGCATAGCCTTACATGCCATTAATCCTGCATGCATAGGGAGGCACCCTCCTTAGTTTGCTGACCAATTTAGCCACTTTATATTCCTGCTGCGGATATCTACCAGCAGAAAAGCCATCACTCTTATTTTCTCCTCTCAACCAACCCCCCCCCCCCCCATTTTCTTTCTTCTTACATTGACTCTTTTTTTTTGGCCTTTAAGGTGACTTATGTTCTATGTTATTATGGATAATATCAGAGCTCCACATCTGTTTTACTCTCTGTAATGAACTTTAAAATAAGAGGTGATATAATTATTTGTACTTGTATAAATCCTTTTGACCATATACTTTTAGGGTTATCTGTATATTCTCTGTTTGGCACATTTGTCATTTGTGATGATACTATACATAATCTCCTTCTATACATTGTCATGTCCCAATGTTTTTCCGTTATACTCATCACTTACAAATCCATGCTCTTTCATAGACGAAGAGGAATCTATGGAAGCATAGTTTCAACTAACAGCAACCTGAAAGGCAGGTATTCTGTATATCCTCTTCTTTTACAGTATGATATTTGGTAAGGCTTTGCATGGGCAGCCAATCAATGCCTCTGTTTAGTGTCAATATCTTAGTCATGGTGTTAGAAAGAAAATAGCAGAGAATCAGAGGCCTATTAGACCAGGAGGAGGGATATGGGAATGTTATGTGTAGCTTTTGCAGAACACAGGCAGCATGGGGGTGGGGGGGCAGGAGTCACTTTTTTACTTTAGGTCTGCTAAAAGACAATTGACATATCCATATGTAGTAAATGTTCAAGCATGGTGAATGCTACAGTTCCCATTTGAACTGAAAATACTTGCTCATATAACATCTCTCAGCTTGGACCAATGTAATTATTCATATGCCATACCTGTGGGACCACTATAGAAACAGAGAATCGCTGCAGTAGTCACTACTACATAATTGCTGCTGTCAGGGTCCTGTGCTGGGCAGCTGCCCTTCTGCATAGAAAACTTAGTGGATCATTCATTTGGACCACATGCCATTCACAAAATGCCTTGCATTTTTCTTAATGAATACAGGCCATCATAGTTTATAGTTTAAAGCTCCATTCTTTAAGGTGGGAGTGTGCCTACAGGAAATGTGGAGAGCACATTAGGATTTGCACTCATTGTACAATAATGCACTGAATATTTTGTGGATTTGGACAGTTTTTTACAACATTGTTTATGTTCACTCTGCGATACTTGACTTCTGTTTGACTTTTCACAGGAATATATGGACTTTTTCCACTGTTATTTTTATGTACAGTATATATGTTGGTGATCTTATTTTTGCACAGTTCAATAGTTGTGATGACTGCAAAGGGATATATAATGATATGCAATATATAATATTGATTTTGATATTTAGAAAATTTTGCACTTTGGGTATCATATAGAGATGTAGAAACCATTGCTCATTACAGTATTTGTTTTTATTAAGATGATTCTAATTATCATAGGTGCTAGCAGCTAAACAGTAGTGGGAAGGTTGGTGAAAAGTTTTTGAGAAGAAGCTATAGAACTATAAAAGAATACAAATCACAGGAAGATGATATTCAGGTACCACAGGTTTCCTCCCACTTGACCCAGTAGCAACATGAAACTTGCTGCTAAACCAGAATGTGTAAGCAACAACAAAACTCAAAAAGTGTGTTTTTATGATTACTTATTTTACAAACAAATATGGTGATTTTCCCTGTGATATGGAACTTGTGACCTAAAATGAAAAAACTAGCATACCCTTACTTTAATCGAACTGCCTACATTAATTAAAGCATAAGTTCACCTTTTTAAAAAAGAAATATGAAATGCACATTTTTTTGCAGGTAACAAAAATGTGCATTTAGTATTTTTTTTTAAGAGCCTGGAAAGCATTACAACAGCGATCAGCACATAGCTGGTGGCATGCAGGACTCCTGCGGACTGTCAGTGTGAACTGTTCTCCACACATCATACTGACAGGCAGTTTTGCACTGACAGAAAAAAAGTGCACAACAGTACCCTGGTAGTTCATTGAGAACCTCAAGCTGACATCTGAGAAAGGATGTTGGTACTTGTAGATGATTCATTCACAGAAATTTGTGAATCAATGATGTGGCCATGTAAGCAGAGCCCCACACGGCCATGTTCTTTTCCAAAAGAGACAGCTGGTAACTTCTCCCTGTACTGCCGCCACAGGGAGTGTGGGGATCCCTGCCCTGAACTGCTATAGGAGTAGGAACATGTTTCATGTTCCACCCTAAAAATGTGTGGGACATGTAACATGTTCCTGAAGGTGAACATATTCTTTAAGTTCATCTCCTTTACTACATCTAAAATACAACAGGGCAACTAAAAAGTCTTATACTTTAAACTGCTGTAAAAAATGTCTGAAAGAAACAAGGTGCATCATAAACTGTGTGTGTTACTAATAGATACCAGCATTTGCATTTTTCAAACACTGTAGCCCTATGATTGTAATTAAATTCCTGACCTTAAAGGCACATGGACATTTTAAAAGGATGCTGACTGAGGTGTCAGGCTTAGCTGGACTTCATCTCCTCGTCAGTTTGCCCAGTAACACTTTTAAGCTCTGATACCTATACATGTATCCAAACAAATGTTTTAGAGTTTTTATTTTTATTTTAAATTCCTGTTTGTTGTTCTTACCTTCATATTAAAATGACAAATCAAGTATAAGCCTGCATGTCTCTTCAACGTTCATCAGCATATGGGATTTATTCATATACTCCTAATCTTCCTGATCTATAAAGTCTCTGAAACAGCCATTTAGGGTCAGCTACTTTGCTACCTCTCACTTTGATGTGTCTGATAGTCTTCAGATCATTTATTATACATTCTCAAGAGAACACTTGTTTTAGTCTGGTCAGATGTTTTGATTCAGTTTCAATTTATCCTATGTAATGAGACAACTTATAGTTGCAGTCATGTTGACAGTAAAAGTAATAGCTTTACAAAACCAGTAATGTGTTGTTATATATTGCATTGGTGAAAAATGGATGCTCCTGTTCAGTGAATATCTTTTTACTGAGCTTCTACATTCTGTGATAGAAGATACAAGTAAGAGAAGTACATTCCTAATCACAGAATGTTTTGATAAAGGGGGGTGATTAATCTTTGTCTCTCAATAGGGAAAGAATGAAAATTAACTTTAGTGAACTATCAAAAAGGCAAAGTTCAGAGAAAAGTTTGATTATTAAAGCTTTTCCTGTGGGTATTCTTGCTGTATTTGCAAACTGTCTTGTACTTATGTCAGGAGATGCAACAGTACACTTAGCACGGCTCAATTTCTCATTACAGTCAGAAAGAGTTGAAAATCTACATTATCCCTCTTAGATGTTATCCTTTACAACAAACTGTATTTTCAAGGATTTGTTTTATTTTCCTGAAATAATAACACAGATCCATTAATATTTTCATTTTTTTTTATACAGAACTTTTCTAGAACACCAAGTCCTTGCCCCACAGAGTTCAGATAAGTGTTTAAAGGCTTAGAAGATAACGTAGTTGACCAATACTTGACAAAATTTTCATTGTAGTTATTCTATGTGTTTGTTGTAAAACTCTACTCATCAGCGGACCTTGAGCAATGATGTTTGGAACATTACAATTTTTATTAGTAAATATGCCTTTGTAGAATAATAGGAATCAAAAAATAAAACTACACAAAAAACAAGCTTATTTATTGACAGACTAAAAAGAACTAGTTATGTCATATTAAAAAATGGTGTATAAAAATACAAAATAAAACCAATAATATCACAAACTGAATAATTATTAGCTAGCTAAAGAAAACATTTTACTAAACACAGAAAACACATACAGTAAGTGATAAAGCTTACAATTATCAGCTTAATTTATAAATAAAATAGAAACAGATCAGATAAATATTTTGAAACACAATAGTTAAAAATACAGTTTGTCAGCAATTTGCCTTGCAGCTTTGCATTTGTTTGTCTATTTTTTTAATACAAGTTCTAGATATCTGTATTTCATATTGAAGAATGTGTAGTGAATATGAGTGAATGCAACCGTCCTGGCAAACAAAACCAAAGAATATATGGGAAATGTTTGGTGAATGTGCAGCAAATGTCATTATTGGGGTTGTGTAAAGCAAGTGCATGGATATATGCTCCAACATTCAATGCATTTCTCCATGCTTCTGGGAGTGTTTTACTAAATCTCTGGTGTAAAATATGTAGTCACATCTACTGCTTGCTGCCTATGTGTAGCTATGCACAGCAGCTGTGGGTCTCAGGAAAGCTTTTATGCAGGATTTGGACACCGGATAGCCTCTTTCCGGCATGAGCCCTTAGCATTGGTATTAACACCACTGTGTAATGTGAGAACGTGCCTCTAAGACAGGTTGTTAGGGAGCCAGAAGCCACCAGCATCCTAACAACCAGTGATTTATTCACACCAGGTATGGATTTTAAGGAGGAACCTCATGCAAAGAAACAAGAAAAAAAAATGGGGTCCTCTCAAATTCTATAGCCGGCCCTTATCCAAGCATGTAGCCTAACTGGCCCAGAAAAGGGGATGAGAATGCAGCTCCCCCAGAACCACACCAGGCCATATGCCCTTAACATGATCCCCTGGAAAAACACTTTGTCCATATGATGAGGGCAAGGGCCTCTTCCTCACAACCCTGACCCAGTGTTTGTGGGGGTCTTCAGGTGGGGATCATTAGAATCTTAAAGTCTCCTATAAAAATAAAGTTGTCCTAGACACTTTGAGAACACCTTTATTAATAAAAAAATGTCCCACAATGTAACTCCATCGTCAATCACAGTGTCCACTGATGCAGATCCTTGTTAATCATGATGAATGATGCCCACTGACACACTGAAAAAAAAACCTGCTGACACATTTGATCCTATTAGCTGGTTTCTAGATTAAAATGGGGACACTAGTTCTGTGATGTGGGGGGACCCAAGGGATTCCCCTAATGCAGGATTTCCTGTTACTTCCTGTTTTTGCAATGAGACAGGAAGTGAAGATAAATCTTCCCAATGGAACACGGATGGCAAAAAAACACGACAGGGGTTCTAACGCTCCATTACTCTATTCAAAATGAAAAAGAAAGTTTGCCTTTAGTTACACTTTAATGCAGACTTTTTCAGCCTTTCCAACAAAGGGGAACCATTGAAATAAGATAATAATAATAAAGATTTCCTGCTAAAAATTACTATATCTACAACTCATGATATATTAGTGTAATGGTCAGGGGGAAGAATACACCTTCCACTTGTGGTCACTGGGAAGAATTATCCTATAATGTATATCTAAAAAGATCAATTGTGCTATCAGAACTTATCTGAGAGGTGGAATTTGCTCAATGCTCAAGTAACCCCTGGTAACCTCTGGAGGAACCCTAGGGTTCCATGGAACCCGGGTTGAGAAACCCGGGTTTAAAGTAATTTTTACTATGATATTTGGCAAAGTCATTGATATATCTTTGGACAGGTTTGTTTTATTTTGTTAGAGAATACCCATTGCCATTCTCTGATGTTCTTGAAAGTGTCATATCATATCTATCTTTCAAACCTTCAACTGATGACACCCCTCTCTGGACAGCTCGAGCTTCACAGCTTTGTAAGAATACTTAATTATTCCTAATCCAATTCTGTTTTGCAAATATTTGAGCCACAGATATTTCTAAAAGTAATTGTGAAAAAGTAAAGCATCCCCCCTTTAACTGATTGCTGTAGTAAATAAAAACAAAGCCCTAGCTAAATTATTCTTTTTACATACCTTAAGCCATAGCCATGTGACTCTCTAGCCCTCAGCCTTCTCCTCTTCTCCTTATTCTTTTGGGTTCTTCTTTTGGATGTCCATCACTACCTACATGATGTGCATGCTTCCTAATGGATGTCAAGCACTGGGGCTCCTCTCAGGATTCAGAAGAGGACTGACATCAGCAAAGGGGGATTGAAGGGACCGGGGGTCTTTGCCACCATCACAGAGCTTGATTAGGGCACCTAAAATTAATTATACTGAGGGACATGGACGGTGGGGCAAGATAATTTAGACAAAAGAGGAAGGGTGGTAGAAAGCTATTTTTTGTCTGGAGTTGGGCTTCAAGAATGGCAGATATTTTAAGCATATCTAAAGTACAGTTTTAAGTCACAAGGTAAAAGCTGTTCTGTTTTCTTGTTTCAAAATAACATTCATTGCTTTCAAAAAACGTTGGAGTCATTTGTCTGTAAAATGATTTTATATGTAACAAAAGTAAATGTCAGACTCATGTCATTTTCCTGTGAGTGTTTGATTGCTTCTAGTAACTTCTGTTAAGTAGAAAAAGTTTACAAGTCTCTCCTGCATCAACAGAAATAGAAAAAAAGTTTCTGTTTCACAAAATCTTCGCTTATAAATTTGATGTGACTGGTGTTATAAATATATATAAATCTTACATGAAATTACATATTTTGAGCTGCAGCTTTGAAACCACACTTTTATTTCAATGGATAAGGTCCTTGCTATAATTTAAAATGCCCTTATATGAAGCTTTACTTTCCTTATGAATGTAGTTAGAGTAGATCTAAATATAATCAGTAGAATCTCAAATATTCCTTAATGTAATATTCTTTTTATTGCTGTAAGCTGTGTGATCCAGCCATTAAGGTCTTTGTTAAAGTGCTTCTTGCTGTATGGTGGCAACCCTCTGTCCCTATTCCAACACACTTTGCACAAGCATGGTTCACAAGCCTTACCACCAGGCAAATGATTCAGAGTAATGTTGGGCACAGGGACCCCAATAAGGCAGTACAGCCAGTTCTTCTGTATGGGACTCATACCCCATCAGTTTAACAGGGGGGCCTGGGCACCTGACGAGCAGGAGGGCTGGCTGTACTGTCTTATCATTAAATCAAATCCCTCTGTAGATCCCCCTGAAATGCAGCTGGCTTCTGCTCCTCTCCATCACACTGGCTGTGATGTAGTAGGGGCCACAGGGGGAACTGTTTCAGTATCTGCCCAGACACTACTCTGATCATCGCCCCCCCCCCCACACCATAGTTCCAATATCCCTGTGTTCCCCTTTCCCCTGTAGTGCTGACGGCTTCTCCTCTCCCTTCCACTTGCTGCTGTAAGGCAGAGGAGGATTGGGTTTAGGATGCAGAACTGGGGGGTGGTAAATATGTCATATTTACAGGCTTTTTGTGCGGTTTTTACTGAATGAACACAGTGAGTGATTGGTACTGATTGCTCCAGTGTTCATTCATAACTGAAGCATAGAAAACTGGGTTTACTATTCTGCAGTTTGTCAATGAACAGGAAGCCTCTGTACAGAGCACTTTCTGTTCATTCATCTGTAATGTAGCTGAGGCTCCAGAGAAGGGGATTGAAGACTCTCTGTCCTCAGTCCCTTTCCTCTCTCAAAAGTGACAAAAATTTCAATAGGAGGCATAATTCCTGCGCAGCTGCAGAGCAAAGCATTGTGTCACCAGCATGGGTACACCCCCAGCCATGGCGTCTGCATGTAACAGAGGTAGTGGTTGGGGAGTGGCAATAGTGTAGCTCAACTGTGGGTATTTACCACTCCCAAACCTCACATGTGAATGAGCCACACTTATTCACACAGGTACTCTGCCCGTGTAAGTGAGTGGTTTGTTCATACAGGTGGAGCCACGTATTACTCTATGGCAGTGGTGGGCAACCTTTTTTTTCAACTGAGCCAAATCTCGCCAAAACCACGATTGAAATTTATTTTGAGAGCCACATTTTTAAAACTGAAAATACATAGGATGGTACACTGTTTTTAGTTTCAATAAGTTTTTATAGTAATTCATCCCCCATATACAGTTGCAAGAAAAAGTATGTGAACCCCTTGGGATTACGTGGAGTTTTGCATGAATTGGGCATAAAATGTGCTCTGAACGTCATCTAAGTTACAACAATAGAAGAACACAGTCTGCTGAACATAATACTACACAAACATTAGATGTTGCCATGGTTTAATTGCACATAACATGTAAACATTCACAGTGCAGGGAGGAAATAGTATGTGAACCTTTGGACTTAATAACTGGTTGACCCTCCTTTGGCAGCAATAACCTCAACCAAACGTTTCCTGTAGTTGCAGATCAGACCTGCACAACGATCTGGAGTAATTTTGGACCACTCCTCTTCACAAAACTGTTTCAGTGTAGCAATATTCTTGGGATGTCTGGTGTGAATCGCTCTCTTAAGGTCATGCCACAGAATTTCAATCGGGTTGAGGTCAGGACTCTGACTGGGCCACTCCAGAAGGCGTATTCTGTGCTGTTGCAGCCATTGTTTTGTTGAATTACTTGTATGCTTTGGGTCATTGTCCTGTTGCATCACCCATCCTCTGCGGAGCTTCAGTTGGCGGACAGATGGTCGTACGTTTTCCTGCAAAATGTCTTGATAAACTCTGGAATTCATTTTCCCATCAATGACAACAATCCGTCCAGGCCCTGAGGCAGCAAAGCAGCCCCAAACCATGATGCTCCCTCCGCCATGTTTTACAGTGGGGATGAGGATTTGATGTTGGTGTGCTGGGCCTTTTTTTCTCCACACATAGTGTTGTGTGTTCTTCCCAAACAACTCAATCTTGGTTTCATCTGTCCGCAGTATATTTTGCCAGTAGTGCTGTGGAACATCCAGGTGCTCTTTTGCAAACTTCAAACGTGCTGCAATATTCTTTTTGTACAGCAATGGCTTCCTCCGTGGTGTCCTCCCATGTACTCCATTCTTGTTTAATGTTTTCCTTATTGTAGATGTGTCAACAAAAATGTTAGCATGTGCCAGAAATTTCTGTAGGTCTTTAAGCTGACACTCTGGGATTCTTCTTTACCTCATGCAGCATTCTGCGCTGTGCTCTTGCAGTCATTTTTACAGGATGACCACGCCTAGGGAGAGTAGCAACAGTGCTAAACTTTCTCCATTTGTAGACAGTCTGTCTTACCGTGGACACATGAACATCAAGGCTCAAGGAGATACTTTTGTAACCCTTTCCAGCTTCATGCAAGTCAACAATTCTTGATCATAGGTCTTCTGAGAGCTCTTTTCTGCGAGGCATGGTTCACATCAGACAGTGCTTCTTGAAACCAGTAAACCCAAAACAGGTGTGTTTTTTAAGGGCAGGACAGCTGTCAGCAACACATTCAATATCATCACACTGATTGGAGTCAAGGTTGGCTCACTCCTGGCTCCAATTAGCTCTGGGAGAAGTCATTAAGCTAGGGCCTCACATACTTTTTCCTCCCTGCACTGTGAATGTTTACATGTTATGTGCAAATAAACCATGGCGACATCTAATGTTTGTGTAGTATTATGTTCAGCAGACTGTGTTCTTCTATTGTTGTGACTTAGATGATGTTCAGAGCACATTTTATGCCCAATTCATGCAAAACGCCACGTAATCCCAAGGGGTTCACATACTTTTTCTTGCAACTGTAGTAATTCATCCCCCATAGTAATTCATCCCCCATATAGTAATTCATCCCCCCTATAGTAATTCATCCCCCATATTAATTCATCCCCCATATAGTAATTCATCCCCCATAGTAATTCATCCCCCATAGTAATTCATCCCCCATATAGTAATTCATCCCCCATAGTAATTCATCCCCCATATAGTAATTCATCCCCCATATAGTAATTCATCCCCCATAGTAATTCATCCCCCATATAGTAATTCATCCCCCATATAGTAATTCATCCCCCATAGTAATTCATCCCCCATAGTAATTCATCCCCCATAGTAATTCCTCCCCCATATAGTAATTCATCCCCCATAGTAATACATCCCCCATATAGTAATTCATCCCCCATATAGTAATGCATCCCCCATAGTAATTCATCCCCCATATAGTAATTCATCCCCCATAGTAATTCATCCCCCATATTAATTCATCCCTCATATAGTAGTAGTAAGTAAGTAGCAAGTAGTAAGTCAAGTCCCTCCTGTGTCAATTCACTTACCTTTGCTCCGCGCGTTCCTCTCGCCGTGCTCCCCGCGCCGTTCCGGTCTTCAGGGCGGACTGTGAGAGGAGCCTAGCTCCCCTCACGTTCGTCACGCTGCCCCGCCTACACACATCCTGACAGCCAATCACTAGCTATCAGGATGTGAGTGGCAGCGAGACTGGCCAATCATTGCTGGGCTATCTGCAGAGTCCTCGGCCACCCGAGAGGAGGGAGGGGAGGGGAGCAGCCGCCCGAGAGGAGGGAGAGGAGGGAGGGGAGGGGAGCGAGTGCCCGGCACACAGAAGAGCCGCATTAAAATGTGTAAAGAGCCGCATGTGGCTCGCGAGCCGCGGCTTGCCGACCACTGCTCTGGGGATGCAGCAGCTGTACAAACACAACCCCAGGTCTTAATTTGACAGATGTGCATACATGAGTGAGTGGTCCCGAATGCAAACTGTGTTGGGGGCCATACACCTGCAATCTGTCAAATTAGGATTTGTGGCTGTGTTGATACATCTGCTGGGACCCCATAGCATAATATTAGCTGCCTGCATACAGCTCCAGGGGGCTAACCAATGGTAAACAAACCATTGATTAACACTCTACAGGCCACAATACCCATGTGAATGAACCTGAACACCTTATTCACACACAGGGCTTTATTAATTAACTCAATACAGTTTTATCTGTTGGATTTAGTAGGAATTTTGTTGTGTTTGTGTCTATTAATAATTATTATTTTTATTACACAGTATTTATATAGCACCAACAGTTTGCTCAGCGTTGTACATTACAATGGGAGACAATACATGAGACAGTACAGTAACAATACAATAAAATACACGAGGGGTTCAAGGGCCCTGCTCCTTGGAGCTTACAATCTAGGAGGGAGGGGAGAGTGGTACAGGAGGAAATAGCTGTGGGGGATGGAGTGGTGGATAGAGCGGAGGAGATCAGCAGTTAGGTGAGGGCGGGGTAGGCTTCTCTGAAGAGATGGTTTTTCAGGGTGCGCCTAAAAGTGAGGAGAGTAGGTGACAGTCTGATGTATTGGGGTAGTGAGTTCCAGAGGATGGGTGATGCCCTGGAGAAGTCCTGGAGTCGGGCATGGGAGGAGGAGACCAGGGAACTAGAGAGTAGGAGGTCTTGTGAGGAGCAGAGAGTGCGTTTTGGGTGGTAGATGGATATCAGGTCGGTGATGTAGTTTGGGGCAGTGTTATGAACAGCTTTGTACGTCAGTGTTAGTATTTTGAATTTAATGCGTTGGCAATCGGAAGCCAGTGGAGGGATTGGCAGAGGGGGGTGGCGGATATGGAGCGGTTGGTAAGGTGGATGAGTCTGGCCACAGAATTCAGGATAGACTGAAATGAGGATAGCCTGTGTAGGGGTAGGCTGGCGAGGAGGGAGTTACAGTAGTCAAGTCGTGATATGATAAGGGAGTGAATGAGTTGCTTTGTAGTTTCTGGAGTTAGGAACGTGCGTATATTGGAGATGTTGCGGAGGTGGAGTCTGCATGAATTTGTCAGCGATTGGACTTGGGGCTGGAAAGACAGATTGGAGTCTAGAATGACACCTAGTACTCTGGCTTGCGGGCTGATGGTGACGTTGTAGGTCGTGATGGAGAGGTTAGGGGCGCGGGCTGGGGGGAAAACTAGGAGCTTGGTTTTGGCAAGGTTTATGCTCTTAATGTATTTTTAGCAAAAATATCATTTTGAATTTTTCTTGGAGGAAGCCCTTTAAGGTAGGCTGTACTGAGCCCTGTGATTTCTCACAGCAGCCCTGGATGTGCAAGCAATGCTGGAATAAATGCATGTAAAAAGACAGTGGCTAAAAAGGGGTGGAGGACATCAGCAGTGTTAAGATTCAAAAACAATATATTATAACAAAATTAAATTGTTTATGAAACACTTTAATGTCATACAGAAATGTTTTAGATCTACTTTAATATACTGGCCAATGCAATGAGCAGGTTCAATAGCTATATGCTAGTGTAAATGCAGATGCTGTATTTTTATCATATGAGCTTGTTTCTACTGGTGGTTTTATAAGGCATCTGTTACCAAAATGTTTATCATGCTTGTTACATAGCTTTAAAGAAAAAAAAAGGTAAACTGAAATTAATAGAAATGTATAAAAAATGTTGATAACCGACATCTCTGCCTCATCTCTTGTCATGTTTGTTGATTTCTGCAGCTGTTTGTTTTTCAGAGGCCTTAAAAACAAACCTGACCATAAAACCTAGTAGTCTTGGGTAAAAAAAAAGAATCTTTTTACTGAACTCTGGTTTAAAGAACATTTTTTTTCACATACAGTATGCATTCTTAGCTAAAAAAAAACAACATTCAATTTCCTCCAAATCTTCACATAGATTAAAAAGGAAAGGTAGTTTTTAATAACAATAAATTACAATATGACATGTGTCCCCCTCCCCCCAAAAATTTACCCCTTTTTGGAAATTAGACAACCCAAGGAATTTTATAAGAGGCATGGTGAGTATTTTGCAGATCTTGTTTGTTGCCACAAGTTTTGGGAAAAAGAAGAAAGAAAATTAAAACATATTTTTTCTTTTCTTTTTTTATTTTTCAAAACCTTGTGAGAAAAAATTAGATCTGCAAAATACTCACCGTGCCTCTTATTAAATTCCTTAGGGTGTCTACTTTCCAAAAAGCCTCCAAAACTGTGTTAAGTAGTGAGGAAGTGAAATGAGGAAGTTATGCACCTTCAGGCTTTCAAAGGGGTCACTGTATTTTGGGTGCCTGTTTGTGGCTAGGATCCCAAAAATTCTCACACATGTGGTATCCACATACTCAGTAGAAGTAGCAGGATATATTTTGGGGTGTAATTCCAAATATACCCATGGCACGTGTGAGCAATATACCATTTAAATGACAACTTTGTGTAAATAAACATTTTTTTTGTCATATTCTAAAAACTTGTGGAAAGAAAGAAAAATCTTCCATGAACTCAACATGCCTCTCAGCAAATATCTGCCTACTTTCTGAAAAGGGGTCATTTGGGGGTTTGTACTGCCCTGGCATATTAGCACCTTCAGAAATGTGAATAGCAGTCAGAAAGTAAAAGCTGTGTAAATTGCAGTATCTATACCATAGTTTGTAGACGCTATAACTTTCACACAAACAAATGAATATACATTTATTGGGATTTTTTTTTGTAACAAAGGCATGTAGCAAAATACATTTTGGCCTAAATTTATGATGGAATTTGATTTTATTGGATATTTTGACAGAATTTAGAAAATATCATTTTGTTCAATATTTTTGGTCTTTTTTTGTTTATAGTGCAAAAAAATAAAAAATCCAGAGGTGATCAAATACCACCAAAAGAAAGCTCTATTTGTGGGAAAAAATGACATAAATTTGATTTATGTACAGCATTACATGACCACACATTTGTCAGTTAAATTAGTGAAGTGCTATATAGCAAAAAATGGAGTAAATTCCAGTACCTATATCATAGTTTGTAGACGCTATAACTTTCACATAAACCAATTAATATACACCTATTGGGACTTTTTTTTTTTTTTAGCAAAGACATATAGAAAAATTCATTCTGGCCTAAATATGTGACAAAATTTGAGTTTATTGGATATTTGTTATAACAGAAAGTAGAAAATATTTTATTTTCTAAATTAATGGTATTTTCTGTTTATAGCACAAAAAATTACAAACCCAGAGGTTATCAAATAACACCAAAAGAAAGCTCTATCTGTGTGAAAAAATGACATAAATTTAATTTATGTACAGCATTACATGACAATTGTCAGTTAAAGTAGAGCAGCACCGTATAGCAAAAAATGACAAATTCCAGTATCTACAGTATACCATAGTATGTAGATGTTATAACTTGCACATAAACCAGTTAATGTACACTTATTGGGAATTGTTTTCTTACCAAAGACATACAGCAAAATACATTTTGGCCTAAATTTGTGACAAAATTTGAGTTTATTGGACTTTTTTAATAACAGAAAGTAGAAAATATTTTTTTTTTCGAAATATTCGCTCTTTTTTGTTTATAGTCTAATAAAAAATTAAAAACCCAGAGGTGATCAAATGCTACCAAAATAAACCTCTATTTGTGTGAAAATAGGATATAAATTTCGTTTGGGTACAGCATTGCATGACCGCACAATTACCAGTTGAAATAGCGCAGTGCCAAATAGCAAAAAATGGCCTGGTCAGGAAGGGCGGTAAAACTTCCGGAGGGCAAGTGGTTACATTTCTGGATGTAGATTCTCATAACATAAGAAACATTGTGAATTTACAAACGTTCCCTTTTCTTCATCATCATTTATAACTGCTAAGGACAAAAAAGCCCCTTGACAGAAACATTACTACAAAGGACAACTGGAGGCTAAACTGAAGATAATCTTGACTAAGGCCTCTTGGAAGAGAAAAGGAGAAAATCAGTTGAAGTGTGTTTCTAAGTCACAGTCAGATTTCCCATCCTACTAAAGAAAGAAAAAGACTAGCAACCCAGTCAACAAAGATAGCTCTTCTGAAGGTTTGAAATGGCCTGCTGGTTCTTAGAGACAAATCTGAGAACTACATTGCTTTTTTACTGCTACTACTGATATACTTGCTTTTTAGATGACTTTATATATAGTTATCTGCTCTAAAAAAATATCAAAAAGGACATATTAATATTATACTTGGAATCTGAGATGGCATTCCTGAAGAACGGCACTTCACAAATAGCACTACCACACAGATAATTTTACACTTTGGCCTGAAAGTCAGCCACTGTAAAATGATAGGAGTGGTTTGATATGTGTATTTTTTTATTTCACATGAAATAGTGTGCCTGATAAATTGTATGTTGGTGAATTAGACATTAAAACATGTTACATGGCCAATATTGCCAGGGAACGTTGTGTTCTCACTGCAAACTGAAAGGGATTATGCATTACAATTTTAGAAAAAATAAACAGCAAAGTCTTTTTTTAGCCAACAACAGAAAACAAATTGCATTTGTAAATACATGCATATACAATTTTTTTTACATGTCATTTGACAAAGCATGGGGGATTGAACATCTGTTTAACTGAGATCTTCAAGCTTGCTGTGCAATGAAGAGTGTAAAAAGAACAATTTCCACACTGCAACTTTAAAATCATTTGGATTGTCAGTAAATGTGGAAAAAAACTCTTTATTTTTGACATACCGGTAACTATATGAGAGGGTAATATACAACATACAACATTGGTTGTCCAATAGAAACAGTAAACAATTGTTAATATTATTTGTATTTTTTATTTATTTAATTTCAAACAGCATGGGTGGATGATTAAGCCTTTCTTTGCCAAGGTTTTTGCACATGTTAGAAAAATCTTAAGCCTGGAAATTAGTTAAAGCCCCCTTCACCCAAAAAAACTGCATAGATTTTCTGAAAACAGAGAGCCTAAAGAATAAAGCAGTAGCAGTTCCAATTTTTTATATCACAAAATATTAGTGCAAAGGTTTATAAAAAAAAAAAAAAGTTAATTTGAAGGCACATAATCACTATATTAGCCAATTTTTCATAAAATCTGAAGTTATGAAGTTTCTGAGTAAATAGATACCCAACATACTCAGAGTAATCCACACAGTTTACATATTGCCTTCTTTTTGAATGCTGATCAGGACACTTTAAAAACACAAATAAAGCTCCGTGCACTCACTTAATTAAATAGCATCGTATTACATAAAACCAAGAATTAAAAACTATAAACACTTCAAAATATATATACACTGCTTAAAAAAATTAAAGGAACACTTTGAAAACACATCAGATCTTAATGGGGAAAGATGTCATGCTGGATATCTATATTGATATGGACTGGGAAATGTGTTAGGGACAAAAGAATGCCCCATCGTTTGATGGAAACGAAAATTATCAACCTAGAGAGGACTGAATTCAAAGACACCCCGAAAATCAAAGTGAAAAAATTATGCAGCAGGCTAGTCCATTTTGCTGAAATTTCATTGCTGCAACTCAAAATGGTACTCAGTAGTTTCTATGGCCCCCACATGCTTGTATGCATTCCTGACAACGTCGGGACATGCTCCTAACGAGACAATGGATAGTGTCCTAGAGTATTTCCTCTCAGATACGGAACAGGGCATCACTGAGTTCATGGACAGACTGAGGGCAACCTGGTGGCATCTGATGAAACGAAACATAACCCAGAGGTGTTCTAGTGGAGTTAGGTCAGGCGATTGTGGGTGCCATTCAATGGTATCATTTCCTTCATCCTCAAGGAACTGCCTGCTCTTACCACATGAGGCTTGGCATTGTCATGCACCAGGAGGAACCCAGGACCCGCTGCACCAGCGCAGAGTCTGACAATGGGTCCAAGGATTTCATACCAATACCTAATGGCAGTCAGGGTCCATTGTCTAGCCTGTAGAGTTCTGTGTGTCCCTCCATGGATATGCCTCTCCAGACCATCACTGACCCACAACCAAAGCAGTCATGCTGAACAATGTTACAGGCAGCATAACGTTCTAAATGGCTTCTCCAGACCCTTTCATGTCTGTCACATGTGTTCAGGGTGAACCTGCTCTCTTCTGTGAAAAGCACAGGGCACCAGCTGTGGACCTGCCAATTCTAGTGTTCCATGGCAAATGCCAATTGAGCTTTATGGTGCCAGGAAGTGAGCATGGAGTCCACTAGAGGACGTCAGGCCCTCAGGCCACCCTCATGCAGTGTGTTTCTGATTGTTTGGTCAGAGACATTCACACCAGTAGCCTGCTGGAGGTCATTTTGTAGGGCTCTGGCAGTGCTCATCCTCTTTTTCCTTGCACAAAGGAGCAGATACTGGTCCTGCTGATGGATTACGGCCCTGTCCAGCTCTCCTAGAGTAACTGCATGTGTCCTGGAATCTCTTCCATGCTCTTGAGACTGTGCTGGGAGACACAGCAAACCTTCTGGCAATGGCACATATTGATGTGCCATCCTGGAGGAGTTGGACTGCCTGTGCAACCTATGTAGGGTCCAGGTATCCCCTCCCAGGAGTTTAATTGACTTGATGCTATACTCTAATTAAAAAGTGTTCCTTTATATTTTTTTGAGCAATGTATAATGCAATATTATTTACATGTATGTGTTGCTATAAATATATATTGAAAAACCAACTGCAACATAAATAGTAATATTTTTTAGATAAATGCATCCATTCAGGAAAGAAATGGGTACAGGGCTCTTGGCACTACTGGTGCCCAGGAAGAGGTATTGACATATGGAGGTTCATGTACAACTTACTTGACCCCTCAAGGGGAGCAAGCAGTTTTCCCCCTGCTCCCTGGTGAACTGGTAACTATAACTGATAGACCATTCACCATATACTGTAAGTTTATACCAAGCATGTCTAGCGGGTGATATAAAAAATCCAGATATTATTTGGGTCATATGAGAAAGTAGCCTTTAGGGATAATACTTACCTGTTTTATTCCATGAAGCCTGCTGGGAAACAAGTTTTTTCAGTAGTGTTAGGTTCCAAGCACACTATTGTTTTTTATTAGCTGAAAAAATGCTAGAAAAAAATGCTGGATGAAAAACATTGACCATAGCATTTTTATACCAGCTTGTAGTAGCCTTTAAAAGCATTAGAATGTTTTTACGGTACATTAAAAAAAAGATTGAGAAAAGCTGTTAGGAGCGTTTTACTAGCATTTACAAGTGTTTAGGAGCATTTAGGAGTGTTCAGTGTTTTTTCTGCAAGGAAAACGCTCATAAAAACTCTATAAAAACAATTTGTTTCTGGTCCTAAATGCTGAAGCTTGAAAAACACTTCAAGCATAAAATAGTCTGCATGTGTCAGGAACCATAAATGAGGCGGAGACAGAAAGTGCAGTTAAAATCACATCTTTAATGAAATAGCAAAAATAACACAGTTAAGGTATGTAGTCAAAATCAGAAGCCAGTATATGGATGCCAGAGCTGGTAATCAGATGAGACGGGGTCAGGAAACCAGAAGTCAGCATAGGCAGGAACAAAAACCAGAAACAGGAATCAGAAGAGAATTCATCCAGACCAAATTGTACACAGGAACACACTGAAAATCATAGACCAAGGGAAAGGAGGAAATGAGCTAAGCTGCTAAAATAGAAAAAAGGGCTAGCTGTGGGCTGGACTAATGAGGCAGGTAATGGTATCTAGGTGAGGTACTGTGGAGACAATGAGTGGTAATAAAACTGACAGCTGAGCAGCTTCTGAGCACTGAAAGAAAAGAACTGCTCCTTAAGTGGCAGGAGCCCAGCCCTGACAGCATGGATACATACGATAACACTATTAGCTTCTAGGAACAGAATAAAATGCTCATAACAGCTTCTAGGAACTTAAAAAATGCTAGTGTGCATGGAGCAACTACAGCAGAAAACAGCAAGTAGGTAATCATGCAAAGTTTGGCATACAACAAACATTTTTAGATTAATTATCCAAAGCTTGCGACTGCCCTCTTTTAGCAAAGTGAATCTCTGCTACTGACCACCATAGTCATGCACCACATGATTATTGTATAATGTATTTTTTTTGGACTAAGTGTGTCTTAAAGATTATCTGAACTTGGGAAGCTATACCCCAAAAAAATGGCAGGCAGAGGGTAAAGAACTGGTCACAAGTATTGCCAATGGTCTCTGTGCAGCTGATCTTTTCCCTATTACTAACTAATTTTGTGTTGTTCTGCTTTGGCAATGATTGTCTAGGCACTAAAAGTACACTGCTATTTTTCAGGAGGAATTCATGATAAAATGTACATTTGTAGTATACTCCTAAGGCACCAATACCATTTCTAGATGTTCCCTACAAAATTTCAAATATATTGTTTGGGAATGTTTATTGAAATACCACATCAATTTATATGTGAATCCCAGTAGAAGTACTGTAAAAAAAAAAATTCAAAGGTTCCAATCATAAATCAAAGCAAAGAGTAAGAATCATGAGTAGCAAAAAGAACATAGTCAAGTCTAAATAACGCAGAAGATTCAGACACCACATTTCAGCAGAAGTTTACATTTCGGGGTCAATATTCAACACTTGCCATCCCCACCTCCCAAACAATAGGGGGAGAGAGAAAGGAAGGGAAATGAGGAGGGGGATAGGTACATAGACATAAAAGTGGGGTTGGGGGAAGGGAGGAAGAGAGGATGGGAGAATCCGGAAGAGGAACATATAACCCAGGGAATAAAATAAAAGAAAGAGCCAGCATATGCACTCCTTCCAGAGGAGCAACAGAAAATGGAGGGAAATAGAAGAATCACTACTAAAATATCAAACTGTAAGACTCCTAGCTTCCACCCAAGCTGAACAAATTTTTGTGAATTTCTGGTGGCAATTGCACCCCATATAGATCAACTTATAAAGGTGGTATTAATCATAGTCTTCCATGCAGAGACCATAAGGGGGACAAAATTGTTTTCCTAGCATAGTAGACAGCATAGAAAAGATTTCAAATATTTAGTTTTTGAATTTAGGTCCACTTAACAAGGAAATATACTGTAAGTCCAAATAAAGGTATTGATGTAATATTGATTGTGCATCCAAAAGCCACTCTGCATGTCATAATAAACACATCACTGCATATTAACCTATAACATAGATAGATAGATAGATAGATAGATAGATAGATAGATAGATAGACAAAGCTTTTTGAAAAAGATATTTCTAATTCAGTGATAAAAGTCAAACCAATGTCATTCATTGTGAATGTCAGTTTACTTAAAAAGGCTTAACATTTGTCAATTGGGAAGCGTTGCCTTGGAATAACAATGAATGTCTCATCCTTCTTATTGATTTCAGCTTTTTTTATGTATTAGGAAGTGTGCTTACGTTCACATTGTACATCGACATGCATACAGTTTAACTTCAGTATGGTGTTAACAGAAGAGAACAGCTTGTTTTTTGTACAACTTTCTGACACTCAGAAAACTTTGAGATCAGTTGTTCACTACAAAATTATTGTTTTGGTAATTTACATTACAGCTTAATAACCATACACACTGCTCAAAAAAATTAAAGAAACACTTTTTAATCAGAGTATAGCATCAACTCAATTAAATTGGTATATTCATCTGGTCAATTAAGCAGCAGAGGGGGTTGTTAATCAGTTTCAGCTGCTTTGGTGTTAATGAAATTAACAACAGGTGCACTAGATGGACAACAATGAGATGACCCCCAAAACAGGAATGGTTTTACAGGTGGAAGTAAACCCTACTAGAGGTTGCACAGGCAGTCCAACTCCTCCAGGATGGCACATATGTGCCATTACCAGAAGGTTTGCTGTGTCTCCCAGCCACAGGAATGGTATCTGTTCCTTTGTGCAAGGAGGAACAGGATACTGCCAGAGCCCTACAAAATGACCTCCAGCAGGCAACTGATGTGAATGTCTCTGACCAAACAATCAGAAACAGACTTCATGATGGTGGCCTGAGGGCATCCTTACATTCCTAACACATTACCCAGTCCATATCAGTATAGATATCCAGCATGATATTTTTCCCCATTGAGATCTGATGTGTTTTCAAAGTGTTCCTTTAATTTTTTTTTAGCTGTGTGTTTTAAATAAGTTAGGAATAATTTGTTAACTGATATTCACTTATTATGAGCACTTTGGTCTTTATATTTCTATTAAAAAAATATTGTAGAACTGCTAGTGTGCAGTACAGTATTTTTATTATGAAGCAAAAACATGTCAGCTTTCAAAATATATTTTTTAAAGCCTAACTCCATGTTTAATGTCTGGAAGTGGGAACAAAATAAAGTTTGGTTGAGTGCTGCTCGGTACATATGTGTGGGTCATTTCGTTCTGAATCAAAATGTGGATAAAATTTTCATTATTCAGAGATTCAGTTGTATCCAAATTTCTGAATTATAATAGTAGCAAATATAAACAAATCTGAAATAATTAAACTATAAATCTGAAATAACAAAAATATTCTCCAAAATTTGAATCAAATTCGAAAATAAAATCCCATTCATATTACTTACTATTGCTGATTTCCTTCAAAGACTATGTGTATTAGTATTAGAATATAGCCATAATGGAATAGAATAATATAGAACAAAAAAGAATAGAATAGAAAATAAAGGAACAGAGTATAAAAGAATAGAATTGAGAAGAATAGAAAGGAATAGAAAGGAACAGAAAAAATAGAATGTATTTGAAAAGAATATTATAGAATAAAAAAAATATAGCCGTCTTCCGAAATTTGAATTATAAAAAGAATAGAATAGAATAAAACAGAATAGAAAATAAAATAAAAGAATAGAATAAAATTGGATAGTAAATGAAGGCATAAAACAGAAAAGAATAGAAAATAAAATAAAAAAATAGAGTTAAACAGAACAAAGGTGAACAAAAGCAAACAAGGGCGCACTCTCATCGTGCATTACACCATGTTTTTATTATTAGAAAAATGGATGTATACTCACAAACCAACGGAAATTAAAAGCAGAATATGTGGTCCGCAGTAACAGGCAATACAATGCTGTACCCTTGTTCGGGATAAGTTGACGCGTTTCGGGAGACAAACCCCCTTCCTCAGATCCTCTGCTTTTGTTCACTAGTGTCCAGATTTCCCGATCTTTGAAGGGCAGCACCTCTCTGTTTGGCATTCTGAATTTTTTTGTAGCCTGCATGAAGATTTGAGCGCTGGTTCTTTTTTTGTCTTTCAAACAGAACAAAATTTAATATAAATTAAAAGAATACAATAGAAAATTAAGAAAAAGAAAAAAATAGAATAGAAAATAATATAGAAAAGTGTAGCATATAATAGAAAAATAGAATAGCATAGAAAGAATAAATCCGTTTTTTTGAAATTCAAATTTCGAAAAGAATAGAATAGAAAACAACAGAATAGAATAGAAAAGAACATAAAATAGTAGAATAGAATAAATTAAAATAAAAAATAAAGCAATAGAAAAAGAAAAGAACAGACTGGAAAATAAAAGAATAGCATAGAAAATAATAGAATGGAATAGAAAAAAATAGTTTAGAAAGACATAGAATAAAACAAAATAGATAGAATATAACCGTCTACCCAAATTCGAATTTCCAAAAGAATGGAATCAGCTTTTCTTCCCAATGAATTTGGATTGATTCAAATACTTTGGATCCATTGGGAGAATTCAAATCCAGTCAAAAACAAATAAACAAAATGAAAGAAAAAGAAACCAATTTTGTTAGGAAGGCAACAAAATGAAATTAGTAACTTGACAAATTTATCCGAAAGAAAACAAATGTTTTCATTCTGCACATGTGTACTGCTTCTCTGAATGATCATATATGATAATGATGTATACTGTGTGTAGCTGAGGCTACATAAAATTCATACAGCACGCCCTAAAGCAGTGCAGTAAATAGTTCCTTTGGGCCTAAACAAACCATTTAATGTCGTTAGGTCTTAAAAATAGTTAAAGCGGAACTTCGCTGCATCTGATCACCACAAACCAAAAACACAGTTTAATTTATTGTTAATATGCAAAGCAAACTTACCCATCCATCCATGTCTCCATGTTTTTTTTGCTGAGAAATCATTTAGAAAAACATCCCCTTGCATTTCTGGCAGTGGCCATCTTGAGTAAGGACAGATAATTCATGTAGCATTTACTTCCTGGAATTAATCTGCCCTTAGCTCAGGCATAGGCTGAGTGGAGAACCCACCCCCCCTTCTGAGGACTCCTGGAATGCATGACATCATTTGCCTAGGCATGGAAACCAGGAAGTAACTAAAGAAATGTAAAAAAAAAATAAAAATAAAACAAGAATATATAATATACTTTCCTAACTAGTTACTAATGCTAGCAGCACAAAGATTAAACATAGTCCTTGTTGATTGAAGTTGATTGAGTGAAGTTCCTCCACTTTAAGTGACAAGTTATAGAAAAAGACAAAGGGTAGAATTTATCAAACTATACTTTCTCCTCTTTCCCTCCTTCTATCTATGTATTCTACATTAATGTCCATAGGCTGAGAACAAGTGCACATTAAGGTAAAATGTAAGGTATCCCTAATGCTGCTGCTAAATTTGCTACATTTAGCCTTTTATCTTTGGTAATACACTGGCCAATGATATCTCTGTTTTTCAGTCTAGGTTCACATCTAAGTGTTTTCCACAGCATTTTGCGTTTTTTCCCCCAGTGCGTCTTTTGGAAAGGGTCAGGGACATTTTTAAATGCAAAAAAATAGCATTTTTGGTTCTATAGACTTCAATGGAGAAGCTGCAGAAAAGCATGTAGCGCGTTTTTGCTGCATTTTTGCATCTTAATCTGCCCAGCAACAACAAAAAAAAAAGGAAGAAAAGCAAAACGAGTGAAAAATGCAGCAAAAACACGCCAAGAACACGTGCAAAAACGCACTGCAGAAACGGATCAAACGCAAACTGAATAGGTGTGAACCTAGCCTAAGAAATGAAATCACCTTGTGGAAACATACAAGAAATGCTGGTAGAGCACAAACGCAAATTAGTTTTTACTTCTGGTAGGACTTAAACAGCATCTGAGTAATTGTCACTGTATAAGGGAAAGTACAGCACATATGCTATACTTACATAGCTTTTATGCTAAGTAATAAAAAACTGGGCTTTTATTCTAAAGCAAAACAGTTGTCACACGTATTTTCAAAGAGATGGAAGGTTTCTGGCACCATAATTAGCAAATGAACAGTGAATTTAAGTAGAAAATGTCACTAGACAACCATTGCCCTGTATTTGTGATAAGGCACAGGCATGTTTAATGAGCTAGAAGAAATTGTATAGAAAAATGAAAACTGACTTGAAACTTCCAAATGAAAGCTTAAGAATAAAATGCAGGAATGTCAAATGCCTGTATGGATTGTAATAAAAATTCCAAGACATGAAGTGCATTTATGAATATATAATTTTTTTTCTCTATTGTTTCGAACAGATTGATATGTTATAATAGAACTATTAGGAAAATTAAACTATAATGGTTTGGGCCATTTATTTTATGTTCTTGAGTTTTTAAAAAGATGTTTCAGATTTTTTTTAACTACTATTCCACTATTGCTAAGCTAAACTTTTATTTTATAAATATATATGTAATATTAGGTGAACCAATAACTTTGATTTTTAACCGCTTCCGTACCACCCCATAGCAGAAATACTGCTACAGGGTGGCACGGGTGCGCAAAATCACGTATATATACATGATTTTGCAGTTAAGCCATTCAGTGATGGAAAAATGCGATGGGGCAGGAATGATCAAATGAATTTTCAGCCAGTGTATGTGGTTATTGTTCAGAAATGACATTCTTTTTAAACTCAAATGTTAAAATCAAATGACAATTTTCGAATGACATTTGTCCATTCACAGAATGATCAAAGAATTTACGTACGACTTTTTGTATGAATATTCTTGTTCGAAAATTTACACGTGTATGGCCAGCTTTAGAAGGGCTGTGGCACAAAATAATGTCTTCATCAGATCTCTCAAAGTTGGAGATGAATTTTGCTGTAGGCAACACCCAGGTTTCAGATCTCTGATGCACAGGCAGCTACTGAGAAATGAATGCAAGGAAGAGTCCTTTTAGTTTGAAGAACCTGTAATCACAAATCTGTAGGGTATACAGTCCAAATTGTTTGGAATACACAGTAATCCTACAGAGGAGACAAACAGGCTAGGAGTTTACAGGTGGGAGATGCTGGGTGGAACACACCTGCAGAAAAACAGGTAGCTGACTGAAGTACACAGGAATACATAGTGAGACATGGAAACTGGATGCTGGTGGGGTGCACAGAGTCACTGGAGCAGGATGCTGACGGGGAACAGAGGAGCAAGCTTGGGGACATAGGCACAAGTTACAGGTTGAAGTACATCGGATTTGAAGGGCTGGTGTACATGAGAAAAACAGGGCTGGATGCAGGCTTTAGTACACAAGGGTCCAGGGGTGGACTGACCATTCGAGCACTCGGGCACTGCCCGAGGGCCAGGGGTCAGTAGGGGGCCCCATGAAATGCCCCTGGTACCTTTTTTATAGGCTTTTTTGAGTGTGGGCAAGGACACAGGGGCCCCATGATCCCCTATTGCCTGGGGGCACCATGAGTTGTCAGTCCGCCCCTGTAAGGGTCATTGAAGATTGATGGAACTGGTGTCACTAATTGTCACTAAGACACTTAAGCTGGCCATACGCATATAGATTTTCATTCGAGAAGTTTTGTTTCAAAAATATTCGTTTGATTTTCTAATCGTTAATGGGGTCAAATCGATGTTTGTTTTTGACAGCAGTGATGGGAAAATTCGAAGGGGCAGGCAGGAAAACTTTTCTCGTTCTAACGAATTTTCAGCTAGTAAATGTGGTTATCACTCCAAGATTACATGCATTTTAAAGTCCAATGTTAAAAGCAAAATACAATTTTCAAATGACATTCGTCCATTCACCGAATGTTCTGAGAATTTTCATATGATTTTTTGTATGAATATTCTCATCCAAAATTCTACACTTGTATGGCCAGCTTTAGTCACTAAGACAATGCGAGGAGGCACTGGAGATTACAGGATAGATCACTGGAGAATGCAGGGGGCCTGGCTGCTAGCATGTGGATGCATTGCTCAAACACCAAACAATCTGCTAGCCCTTTTGCTAGCCTGTTGCAGCTGCACACAGAGAGGCAGACCGGCACTAGTGTCTGCCACTTGATCTTTTCACCCGGTCAAGAATATATCTAAAACTTGGCAAGGTGTAGAAAGACACTGCAGCAATGCAGTGAACCTCTGGGAACAGCAAGACAATAGAATGACCATTCTGAACTGTTTGTTTATTTCAGAGCAAAAAATTACATTTTAAAAGATCCTTTTCATTATGCTTCTGCTAGATGAAAAAAAAAACTGAACAGCTTTCAGCTTCTGTATGCCTTTAATTGAGTAGGGGCTGTACGTCCTTTGTGCGGCTTTGAGTTTCCCACTACCTTATACTATATATAAATCTGGATACACTTGTACTAGATGCACTTTGAGCAGGACTTTTAATAGGTCAAATTGTAGCAATAGGACACAGGTGTAGTCATCTTTCTGACTTAATAATCCATAATGTTCATTTTTTAGCTTTTGATGTGGAATCATAAAGGAACATCTTGACCTTGTGTGCGCTGGTAATGAATAGAATTCAATTCAGTTTTCAAAACAAATAGCTAAAACACCAGAAATGTTTCCTTTAGAATATTTTGACAGTTATCATGGAAACATTTCTGCAAGATATATAAATATGCACAAGTGTTTATAAATGTATAGTGTTGCTGTTTATTCATTTAAGGTGTTACAATAAAATGACCTTACTGGTATATGTCGACAAATAAAGAATATTTTAAAAGGAACTATAGTATTTTGTGTGTAATTGTGAATGTGGATTGGCTGTGTAAATCATAAGATTGGCCCTTAAAACATGTATTTCAATTGCGCATCTGGCCCTTCGCCCAAAGTTCACACTTTAACCCTTTTTTTCACCATGGACATAAGGGTTTGTTTGGAAATATGCAGCCCCCCTCTGCCCTTTCCCTCTCATTGTATCCCCCTGTAGTTCCATTACCTGTCCACAGTACAGTAAGTTGCCACTGGTGATGAGCCTCATTTCCAATGGTCTTATCGCCTAATTTATTCATTAGGGTTGATTTACTAAAGGCAAATGGACTGTGCACTTTGGAAAGTGCAGTTGCACTCTGCAAGAGCAGTTGCACCAGAGCTTAGTAAATGAGCAGAAGCTCTGCTGACTTCCATCATCCAATCATGTGCAAACAAAAAATCTTTTTTTGTGTTTTTTTTCTTGTATTTCCTGGAATTGCCCCTTATCACCTTTACTTTGCCCCAGCCTTTCTTCATTAACCTCCCTAACAGTTTTCCCGAGTGTAGCTCGGGGTAAAATGTCAGTGCCAAAAGCGGTAACCCCGAGCTACACTCGGGCTTACCATGCGGCGCTGCATAGGGAGTCCCTGCAGAGCTTACCTTGTCCTTTGCTCCCGCGATGTGTCCCCTGCAGCGTCCCCGGTCATCTCCTCCGGCCGATGCCGGCATCCGGCTTCTGTGTTCCGGTCCCTGAGACGTCGGGACGTACGGGTGCCGCCGGCGGCGGGAAATTTGAAAATTTAAAAAAAAAATTTTTCAAAACGATTTTACATAGTAAAACATTGCTGTTTCAACCCATTTCACATACATTTTGTCCCTAGTGCTCTGTCCTGTCCCCTGTCTGCATTTTGAATGTTCTTTCTGCCTGGAAACTTAGAAAAGTCCATGGCGTCCAAAAAGTGTCCCTTTAGGTCAAAAGCGGGTTTAGATCAGCTAGAGAACAGCGATAGTAAATCAGAACCACTTGCAGAATTGAGTGATAATGATTTGTGGAGAAATTCGTCATCAGACACTGAAAACAATTTTGCGACTTTGCTCAGCGATGTGCGAACTTGGCGCTATATTTCAAATTTCAGTGTTTTTGGTTTGATTATATTATTGAATTAAATGTAATATTATTATATTATTATTTTTTAGGATTATTTATTAAATTATAATGTATGATTTTGTGTTTCAAATTTTATCATACCCGGGATGTTTAATAGACTCTTGTTCGGACAGATTTCAGTGAGTTATTCCTAAATATTACAGCCTACAATAAAAAAACTACATATTTCCATGCAAAATAATGGTACCGCTTTCAGCACCAAAAATCTGAAATAATCATACCGCTAGGGAGGTTAAGTAATCCTTCTGTCCCCTGTTTCACAGCACCCCATTGCATTACGGCTCATAGATTTAATTTACACAGTACTTCAATGCAGTCCCATTAAAGCTGAACTCCAGGATTGTACCCACTCAGCATTACTGGATCCCTTTCTCCATGCTCGGTTAAACTGCTGTAAATGTTTTTAAAATAATGCCTTGATTTTTGTTTACATTATTATTTAAATCCCATGAGGTCAACGGATCCTTAGTAAAAATGCATTATTCTCAAGCATTGGGGGAGGACACATACTGGTACCACATGAGACATAAAGAAATAAACACTACATTTCTCCTGATTCAATGGGAATTGCAAGACATAGTGGGCATGTATGTGGGCAGAACTGAATGCTTTCTCTTGACTACATAACCCACACAGCCAGCTAAATATCACATACCTGTCAATCAATGAATCAAACAGGAATGCATTATACAAACGGGGAATAAGGGATCTGTTTGAGGGATTAAAAGTACAACAAATAAGGACTGTAAGAAGAAATGACTGATTTATTTTACACAGGGAAGGCTAATACCTTGATAGTATTAACATCCTCTGGGCTCAATTTCAACCTTATCACAATACTAGTCCAACTTAAATCTTCAGTTCTAATATTTATTTTATGTTCCACAGCCTTAATCTAGCCATACATTTTTGTTCTGATTTTATCACACAACATTATTTAATGTAAGTTTTGTCATCTTCTTTTTTAATTGCATTTTATTTGGACTCTTTTTCATGTTCTTTATCCTTTTTTGGATGGGATGGACTGCATTTTTTTTATAATTTATACAGCATATTTTACGTATTATTGTTATATATAGTATATACTTTGGCCTTGATCAAACACTTATGTGCTAGATATCTTCATAATAAAAGTAATTGATAGATGATAAAACTTATTAGATAGATCGCACGATACAAGATATAACATATTATATGAACTATTATTGTGTAGTGTTGGACTAGATTTTTCATAATATCATTGACTTTTATGCACAATTTTTATTTTTTATTTTACTGATACTCTTAACTATATATCTTAAATCTTATGATTTATATATTATATTGTTATTGTTCATTATATGTTAGTCCTGAAGAAGGGGGAGTCATTTCCCCTGAAATGGTTTGGCTGTATCTGTTGGTTCTCATCTATGCATTGTTGTGCTCCAAAAAGCACATGGGATGAGGTGCACTGGCAGGGTGCATTGGGGTGGATCATCTATTACCACAATGCATTTGTGGAAAAAACTGTGTTTTGCTTAACTTGCTTATTCAGTTTTATGCTCCTTCAGTTTTCACCATTTCACAAAAAGATATGTCAAATGTAAAAATATCTATTTGTTAATTCAGTTTTATTTTTTAGATTTAGTAAGAATTTTGGATGTTATGCTTTGTGTGTGCTAATAATGATTTTAGTGTTTTTGATTGAAAATATAGCTTTAATAAACATAGCTACATAGTTAGTCTGGTTGAAAAAAGACCATCCTGTTCAACCAATAAAAGGGGAAAAAAAATACAATCCAATATACACAATACGATACCCACAGTTGATCTAAAGGAAGGCAAAATCCTCCAATAAAGTGTGATCCAATTTTCTAATGTTGGGGAAAAAAATCTTTTCTGATCCTCCAAGAGACAATCAGATATTCCCTGGATCAACGTTACCTATAAATATCAGTATCCAGTTACATTATATACATTTATGAAATAATCCAGGCCTTTTTTTAAAACAATGCACTGAGGTAGCCAGAACCACCTCTTGAGGGAGTCTATTCCACATTTTCACAGCTCTTACTGTGAAGAAGCTTTTCCATATTTGGAGAATAAATATATTTTCCTCCAGACCTAAAGATTTCCCCTTGTCCTCTGTGATGACCTTAAAGTGAATAACTCAACGCCAAGTTCACTATATGGACCACCTATGTATTTATACATGTTGATCATATCACCCCTTAATCTCCTCTTCTCAAAAAAGAATAAATTCAGTTCCTCTAATCTTTCCTCATAGCTGAGCTCCTCCATGTCTCGTATGAGTTTGGTTGCCCTCCTCTGCACTCTCTCCAGTTCCCAGATATGCTTTTTGTGAATGATGCCCAAAACTGAACTGCATATTCCAGATGATATCTTACTAATGATTTGTACAGGGGCAAAATGGTATCTCCCTCTCTGGAGTCTATACCTCTTTAATACAAGAAAGGATTGTGCTTGCTTTGGAAACTGCAGCTTGGCATTGCATGCCATTATTAAGTTTATGATCTACGAGAAAACCCATATCCTTCTCCACCATTGATTCCCCCAGTTGTACTCCCCCTAGTATGTATGATGCGTGGTAACAGGTCTATAATTACTTAGTAAAGACTTTGACCCATTTTTAAATATAGGCACCATGTTGGCTCTATGCCAATCCAGTGGCATTATTTCAGTAATTAAAGACTCCCTAAAAATTAGAAACAATGGCTTTGAAATGACAGCTCAATTCTTTTAGGATCTATGGGTGTATACCATCTTATCCAGGTGCTTTACTCACCTTTATGCTGTCTAAATATTTCTGGATCATATCACTTTCTTAATCATTGTGGTTCATTTGGGGCTGTGTCAGCATCATCCCCATTATGGATATGAGCTCCCCCATGGTCCTTTGTATACACAGAGCTGAAGAAGATATTTAATAGATTTGCCATCTCTTTTACCCCTGTCACCCACTATAGATTATTTTGTAAAGGGCCTACATGCTCAATCCTGATCTTTTTACTAATTATTTATTTGAAGAATGTTTGGGGTTTTTTCTAATTTCTTTTGCAATCTGTCGTTCATTTTGAATTTTTGCATTCTTGATTTCCTTTTGACTTATTCTGTTATATTCATTGTAACCTTTAAACAATGATAATATTCCTTCATTTTTATACTTTATATCTTTTTTAACTTTGGATGTGAGAAATATAGGTTTTATTTTTAGCCTTTTAAACTTATCGCTCATGGGAATATATTTTGCAGTGTGTTCACATACAGTCTTTTTGAAGAATTCCCATGTCTGTTCTGTGTTCATCAATGCCAATATTCCCTCCCAGTCTATGTCTTGGAGAGCAGCCCTCATCCTTGGAAAATTTGCTCTCTTAAAGTTAAGTGTTTTTATCTTTCCAGTATGTGTTTGTTGCTTACAACTTATAATAAATGAAATCGTGTTATGGTCATTGCTACACAGATGATCTTTTATATGAACAATAGTATTACCCTCTGCACAGTTTTAGATTACCAGGTCCAGTAGAACATCATTTCTAGTAAGAGCCTCTATGAACTGTACCTTAAAAGTGTCTTGTGATATGTTTATAAATGTTTTCCCTTTAACAGTTCCAGCACTACAATTACTCCAGTCAATATCAGGGTAAATAAAACCCCCCACTAATATCACTGTCCCAGCTCTTACAGCCCTTTCCATCACATGCAGTTTCACCCATAATGCTTCAGTTTCACCACACTCTCCATTAACTAGGTTCTCTTTCACAGTTTGAGATCACTTCTCACAAAGAGACAGCCACCACCACCTTTACGTTTTACCCTGTCTCTCCAAAAGAGAGCATAGCCAGGAATGTCAATAGCCAAGTCATTTGAAGAATGAAGCCAAGATTCAGCACTACCAATTAAATCATAGAGCTCTTTGTGTGCCAAAGCTTCTAACTTTCCTATTTTGCTTGCCAGATTTGGCATTGGTGAACAAACACTTTAATTTATTATCACTTTTTGCTCTTGTGGTTTGCATATCTTTTTAGTAGTACAAATAGTATTATAATTTACAATGATTGAAACATGGGAACCTTCTTATCACCTGCCAAACCTCTCCCCCATCTATCCCCATTCCACCCCCCATTAATGTCTGACCCCTAACTAACCTGTCTGCCTATTTGAATTCTAGTTCACCATCCCCCCTCAATCCTAGTTTAAATATTCCTCCAACCTTCCCATAAGCCTCTTCCCAAGCACAGCAGCCCCCATTTCATTTAGGTGCAAAGCATATTTAGCATATAGGTTGTACCTCAATGAAAAATCAGCCCAGTGCTCTAAAAACCCAAATCCTTCCTTCTTTCACCAGGTTGTTAGCCATGCATTAGGTTCTCTAAGCTCCCCTTGTCTTTCTTGTGTTGCACATGGCATAAGCAATATTTCAGAGAATATCACCTTGGAGATCCTTACCTTCAACTTGAGGCCTAGTTCTTTAAATTGATTCTTAAGGAGTCTCCACCTTCCATGTATTCTGTCATTGATTCCACTGGTTTTGCCCAGCATCAACTCTGAGCAAGCTCAGATGTGAGATGTATAGAAACTTATTACACCTATGAACAATTAACCCCTCCCCTTAATTAGCAGACTGAAACAAAAAAAGTTCTGCTTAAAAAGTGTCAGAAAAGGAGGGAGAAAAAAAAGGAAAAAAAGTGTTACATCATCCTTGCATGGCTAACCAATAAAGATGCATCACCCATAAGAAGATTGGGTGGTCCTAAGTAATGCATTAAGCTAAAGTTTCCTTGCAGCAGTAAAAGCAATTTATGCAAAGATGATATGCCATTCAAGTGTAGCAGTTACCCTTACCTTTATAGAAGTCACCAGTACCAGCCCCTCTAAATTTCAGGGTTTAAGAAGGCGCTTATGTAGAAAGTATGGATGAGATGAGGACATGTGGCCAGATATGGTCTGGGGCAGGGAGGAGGCTTCAGGGGCATCTCTCCTTTCCTGGCCAGCCAGACTGCATGCTTGCATAAGGGCCTGGAGTGGATTTTTGAAGGGGACCTCACATTTTTTGTGTGTGGTGACACCAAGCCCTAAACATCACTTCAGTTGGTAATTTAGGAGATGCACTCCCTTCGTCGAAGCTGTGAGGAGTCTCCCTAAATGTGTAAGCATACCAATTTAAGTGATGGTTTGAGCTTGGTGACACTGACCAACTGCTGGATCATATTGTAGTGTGACTGTTGACAACGCTAGCCGATGGCTATATTTGTGAGTATATTTTTGGCATTTGGAAATTTTAATAAAGTGTTTTTGGCAATTGACCAGGCCTGTGTGCACTCCTGTTTACCTTTAAGTTTTATTTTGTAACAAGCATATAAGACAACCTGTGCATTTAAATAAATATTGGCAATTTTAAACAAGCGTGAAGAGAAAACTGTAGCCTTCTTTTTTAGAAATCGCTTCTAACATGTTGTTTTGGAAACTTGAATAATGGTGTTTGGGCCCTCAGTATACTGTTAATGCATGATTCATACCATATGAATTCTTGCACTGTATCTTGCAAGAAACTTATTTCAAACCATTCAATGTCTTTAATTTTTTTTAGGACTTTTAGTGGGTGTCATTCAGCATAGTTGCATAGATCTGTGTCTCTGGACAACATGATTGATATTGGATGTACAGCATAGGACTTTTTAAAAAAAAAAAAAAGAAAGCCTTTTTTAATTTAATTTACTATATTGTTTTTTGTGAATGAGCTGGGGTACCATGTACCCCTTACTCATTTACATGGGGTTCTGGATTCTGGTCCTTTATTGTTATGGAGGGCTTCCAGATTCTGATAAGCAGCTCACTTTCAGAGCACCCCAACCACTGGGACAAGATTGTGGGGAATGGGGATGTTGTCCTCATCAATATGTGGAAAAAGACCCTTGTCTCCATTAACATGAGGGGAAAAGTGGTTTGCTAGGTGGGGCAGAGAAGGTAACCCCACACTGGGGCATGTGGCCTGAGATGGTTCAGGAGGGGCAGTGCATGTTTGCCCCCCTTTTCCTGGCCTGCCAGGCTGACCACTTGGATAAGGATCTTGTGTGGATTTTCCAAGGAGAACACACTTTTTTCTTGACTTCTGCAAGGGATTCCCCATTAAAATCCATACTTGATCGTAGGGTTTTGTATGGAATTTTGGGGGAGGCCCATAGGCATTTTTTGTATTGTTAATGGGAACCCCACTTTTTTTGTGTTGGGTCAAGCATTAATATTTATATCATACCCTTATCTAGAATGAGGGTATAGATGAAGGTAACCCCCAGCCATTTTTGTTTACAAACAGAAGGAAGCTGAACTTGTCAATTGCCAGCAATTTAAAGTGTTTTTTTTTGTAAATGTCAGTTTTGTTGTAGCAGGTTGTATACATCATAAACTGTATATGCATCACTTCACATGAAAGTTAAGGGCATCCTCAAACATGTTTCTTTAAATGAATTTTTAATTTTTAATGATGTTTCTTTAAATTAATTTTTAATTTTTAATGTTTCACTTTAGGCATTATTTCAATCACTGATCCCCTCCAAACAGAATTTTTAACCTTTTTTTTTTGCTTTGATTCATGTTACCCAGGAAAGTGGCCAGCCTTCCATGCCACCTGTTTGATAAACCCTTGCCTATTAGCCTAGAAAATAGCCTGCACTAATTTTTTTAATTTGGCTATTGATTTCAGTGGGATTTAGATTCAGTACTCAAACCTCTGTAAACTAAATCTAGATATGTTCTGCTATCTTTACTGTCACAGTCTTCCACCCTTCCCTGCCAATTCATTGGGCAATAATAAAGCAACAAAACACTGACAAATCATCTACTCTGCATGGTTTTTCTATTGGAATGTTCTGTGTCAAAGTCTGATTAGCTGCTAGTGCTGTCCTACCCTCAACCACTACTACACCCTACCACCCTACCACTACTCTGAGACTTGCCCTGTAAAGGCTGACAGAGAAGGAACATTTAGCCCTGGGTTCCCAATAATGCAGTGCGGAATTTGCAGCGTTTTCTGTGTGAATTCCGCACCTCATCAGAATCGCACCCTGTTCATGCGAACTGCTGCAGGTGTGTATGTTAAGTTAACAACACCCCAAAAATGGTCCACAAAATGCAGAGCGATGTTCAGAATTGGATTGCATAGGTGTGAATACCACTGCAATCCGATTCTAGTGCAGACCCAAAAAAGGGTCCTGCACCTTTTTGGTACTGGTGCGGTGCGATTAGAGCCATACAAAATGTGATTTGCAAAGGAATGCGGTGCGGTTCCTGTGCAAATCAGATGCGATATATCGCAATGCATATATGTGAACCCAGGCTAAAGGATAAGTTCACCTTTGGGAATGTGTTACATGTTCAACCTATTATTATTTATTTTTTATTATTATTATTATTATTATTATATTTTATTTTAAGTGAACTTATTCTTTAAGACAGCTTCAGGTAGTTATGCTAGTGTTGTGTTCAAAATAAACTTAATTAATTTTTTAAGCAATACATAATGTTTTTTTTTAAATTTTAAGTATTTTAAGTATCTGCCTGGAGTTCCGCTTTTTCTTTTTTGTTTAACCACTTCCAGACCGGACACTTTTACCCCCTTCCTGACCAGGGCAATTTTCAGCTTTTAGCGCTATCACACTTTGAATGACAATTGCACGGTCATGCAACACTGTACCCAAATGAATTTTTTACCTTTTTTTTTAGATAGATAAAGCTTTATTTTGGTGGTATTTATTCACCACTGGGATTTGTATTTTTTTTGCTATGTAAATGAAATGTCCAAAAAAATTTTAAAAAAGTGTTTTTTTTATAAACTTTTGCAAATAAATAATATTTCATCATAAATCTTAGCCAAAATTTATTCCGTTATCTTTTTAGTAAAAAAAAAAAAATCCAAATTAGTTTATAAGCAAAAATTATAATTTTTAAACATTTTTTTTTACATTTTTATTTTACCATGGTGACACTGTACTACTTGTGAGGGGTGATGAAGATTTTTTTTTTTTTTTTTACACTGATTGCTTTTACACCCATATAGGATGTAAAAGCAATCATTTCTCTTTCTCTCTGTGTGCATTCCTGCACTCATTGAGAAATAAAGAGTGAGCTGTGATTGGTCACAGCTTGTCACATGGTACAAGGCTTTTGTGAATAGCCTTGTACCATGTGACCTCTGTGATCATTCACAGATTTCACACATAGTAAGCAATGATGTCAGAAGTGACATCTTGCTTACTACTTTGCATGTGATCACTGATTGGCACTGATCTGTACGAGGTCCCGTCCGACGATCGGTGTTTCACTGTGTCCGGAGGACACAGCGGGCACCGGATCGCGGTGCTGCGTGCTCCCAGGGAGCGCGCACAAGCAGGGTGCGGGGAGGCCGTTTATAGACGGCCACCTGACCCTGCAGTGCCACCGTACGGCCGTTTATATACAACGGCCGGTCGGGAAGTGGTTAAACTGAAGAATCTGCAGTTGCTTTTTGCAAACTGATTAGCTTCAGTTCATAAAAGAATAATTAAGGCAGTATGGCATAAGTTATAAAACAATAGTAGTGTCATGCTTTTTTGTTTATTTTTAAGACTAAACATTATATACTGTATTGCCAAAAGTATTGGGACGCCTGCCTTTTCACACACGAACACATGAACTTTAAAGACCTGTCAGAATAGCTGCTAGCTGTACATCTCGTACAGGCCAGCAGATACAGTCTGACAGGAAGACTCAATGACCTACTTCAGTGTTCCACAGCGCCATGGTAGCTCATTGAAAACTACAGGCCGGGTGGGCGTGGCCACCGGCAGAAGGAGATGGCTGCTCAGTAGGAGAGCTTCCAGAGCAGCCGAGATCCGCAGCACAGCTGAAGCGACGAGTGACAGTGGGGAGACCCGCCGACGACATAGTAAGCCCACCAAAAGAGGGGAGCATTGGGGAGGCACAATGGGGAAGAGGAAAAATAAGGAGGGGCCCCGAAAATTGACGGAGTTCTTCACTCCGGCGGGAGGCCCCTCCCTTCAAGATGGCGCAGGTCTCTGTCCCTCTCCCAGGCTTCAGGGACACGTGAGGGGGGATGACAGTTCCTCTCCACTCCAGACATCTAGCCCAGCACAGATTGCAGGCTCTGCTCAGTCCTCCCCTACAAATAGCCCACAAAAACAAAGGCAACGCTGCTCCCCAGAGGCACAGCATGGGGGTGAACATCTGCAGAATGTATCCCTACATAATTCCACTACTGAGTTTGTGGAACATCTGGAGGATTACCCTACAGAATCCTTGCCCCTTACGACTGCAGTAATGAAAGATATTTTAATTACACTTAAAGGCTCCTTGCATAAAGATATGATAGGCTTTGTTTCGCAAGTTAACAAGGATATTGACTGTATGGGAGAACGGGTATCTCACGTGGAAACTAAAATAGGGGAACTCGCTAAAGCCCATAGAGAATTAGTGGACGCACATAATGAAGTTGAAGACGACTTAACAGCACTAAAGGTGAAAATGGCGGATCTAGAGGACCGGTCCCGCAGGAATAATATTAAATTCAGGGGTATTGGCGAAAGTATCTCTAATGCAGAACTACGCAAATATATTCAACAAATGATTTCTGCTCTGCTACCTTATACTCTGAGTAGAGAAGTAGTAGTAGACAGGGCCCACAGACTGCCAAAGCCCTCTTTTCTTCCCGCTCATATCCCAAGAGATACTATAGCGAGAATCCACTTTTACCACGTTAAAGAGGAACTCATGCTATTCGCTCGAAAAAACAACCCGCTCACAGACCCCTACACTGGGATCTCCTTGTTCACTGACCTTTCTCAACATACCATACTAGCCCACAAAAAATTACTATCTTTTACAAAACTGCTACGAAACCATGATATCAAATACCAATGGGGCTTCCCTACCAAACTGCTTATCACTAAAGACAACCGTGTAATAACGGTCAAGTCTGAAGCGGAAGGGTTCCAGTTAGCCAGAAAATGGGGCCTCCTGCCGACAGATGAGATACCACGTGGTGCATTCTCCCATGCCTCATAAACCCTTGTTGCCTACCCGCTGTACACCTGGACAGCCATTTTTATACTGCGCCTCTCGGCACTGAACCCCCACCCGTTGGAGTGATTAAGTTCACACAAAGTTTCTTGTTGACTGTTATTTTTGTTTTCTTCCATTTTTTCTCTTCTTTTTTGTTAATCTCCTTCTTAGAGAGCACCGGAATTGACCAAGTATGGGAATACAATATATCTCTTTTCCTCTGCGATATGAAGATACAAACCCTCACTCTTTGTCGGACCTCTGCGGACACTGTACGCATATCCACCTGGCTCACATCTTTCACTATGCAATTCTTCATCATACCACTTGAGGGCACCCCTGCATCATTCATCTTACATTCACCATGGTTCTAAAAATAGTATCTATGAATGCTCACAGCCTCAATAGCCCATTTAAATGCCATTCTATCTGGAGAGAAGCACAACGGTTGACTGGCAATGTGATTTGTGTCCAAAAAACACATTTTGCCTCTACTAAAGCTCCACACTGCTCACATCGTTCATTCCCACATGTATATACGTCCAACGGCCCGAATAAGAAATGTGGCGTTCTCATAGCCATTCGTAATTCTGTCGCATTTTCGTTACTGTCCCAAGAATCTGATAGCAAAGGAAGATACTTAATTATTGTATGTGAAATCAACAACATCACTTATACCATTGTCAATCTTTATGCCCCCAACGTTCATCAGATCCACTTTTTCAATTCCTTACGGAAAAAGGTGGCAAAAATCCAGAAGGGATTCCTACTTTTCTGTGGAGACTTTAACGCTATTATTAATACCTCCTTGGACGTTTCACACTCTTCTTGCAAATTAAGACATTCTCTCGCTAATGTGATTTCTGAGGCTAATCTGTATGACCCCTGGAGATGCCTACATGCTTCTGAATGGGACTACACGCATTACTCCGCGCCACACAATTCCTACTCAAGAATTGACTTCTTCTTGACTGATATTCAATTATTACAAAATGTTACTAGTGCAGATATCCATCCTATGACATGGTCGGATCACACACCTATTTCTCTGAATATTGAGGAATCCTTAAACTTTTCTCCAGTGTTCTTGTGGCGTAATAATGTCTTTATGTATTATAACCCTGTTTTTCGTTCTACTCTTACCACAGCTTTACAGGAATTTTTTTATGCTAATTCCCCTTCTACTATGAATGTTTTTAGCACGTGGTGCGCACATAAAGCATATTGTAGAGGTCTTCTTTTGAAATTGGCTTCACAGGCTAGACGTGATAGGAATAAATACTTCTCGGACATGGTTCACAAAATAGCTAGATTAGAACACCTTCATAAGCAATCCTTATCTCCTAATGTCCTACAGGACCTCCAAAATGCTAGGCTTGAACTTAGAACCTTTATGTCTTGGTGACACGCTATAAATTTGAAAAGAGCCAAAACTACCTTTTATATACAAGGGAACAAAGCGGGTAAGATGTTAGCGCGATATCTTGCTATTAGGCAAACAAAATCTAAATTAACGTCAATTGTGGATCCTATATCGAATAAAACTTCGTACCAACCCAATAAAATAGCGGATGCGTTCTGCTCGTACTATTCTCAACTATATAACCTTAAAGAGGACCCTAACACTCCCCAACCTACTCCAGAGCTTATCCAAAAATATTTAGATAAATTTATCACTGCCTAAATTATCGAATCAAAAATTAGAAGGGCTTACCCAACCTATCTTGGAAACCGAGATAAGCATGGCTATTAAGGCCTTGCCTAAAGGAAAATCCCCGGGGGCAGATGGCTTCTCAGTGGAATACTATCAAGAATTCCATTCCATCTTAGTATCCCACCTTAAAAAAACGTATGACGAAGCAATACTTAAGTCCACATTCCCCTCGGAGATGTTAAAGGCTATTATAGTTACTCTTCCCAAACCAAGAAAAGCCCCGGACCGGCGTTAAAATTTTAGGCCAATTTCACTTCTAAATACCGATCTTAAAATATATGCTAAATTGTAGCTAATCATTTACTAAATATTACTCCCTTTCTTATCCAGGCGGACCAGGTGGGGTTTGTTAAAGGCTGACAGGCTGCGGATGGCACTCGCAGGATACTCAACCTGATGCACTTAGCTGAATCAAGGGGTCTTCTGGCTGTGTTCTTGGCTTTGGATGCTGAGAAAGCATTTGATAGGGTTCACTGGCGGTATTTGGATGCTATTCTAACCAAATTTGGGATCACTGGTTTCATAAAGTTGGCCATTATGGCATTATATACTGTCCCCTCCGCTCAAGTTTTCACGTCTAATGCTTTATCTGCCCCCTTTACTATTACCAACGGTACGAGACAGGGTTGTCCTCTATCACCTATAATTTTTTCACTGGTAATGGAACCCTTAGCGGCTGAGATCAGATCCAATCCATGGATATCAGGTATCCAGGTAGTGTCTACCTCTCATAAAATAGGTCTGTTTGCGGACGATGTAATCCTTACGGTCACTGACCCGATGCAGTCTCTCACTGAAATTTCAGCTTCTTTGTTGTCCTTTAGCGCAGTATCTTATTATAAACTCAACATCACCAAATCTTGCGCCCTCCCTATTTCAATAATGAAAGGCCCGCTGAGTTTTCTCAAGGATAAATTTCCTTACCAATAAGAAGCTAGATTATCTTGGTATTTGTATATCAGCCCCGTCATCCCACACTTTTAAAAATAACTTTGAAAAACTGTACCAATCCACTCTGATGGAAATGCAAAGGCTTGACAAGTTTGAAACATTGTGGATAGGTAGAATAGCAGCATCAGGGGCGGACTGACCATTTGGAAACTCGAGCACTGCCCGAGGGGCCAGGGTCAGTACGGGGCCCCATGAGATACCCCTGGTACCTTTTTCATAGACTTTTTTGAGTTTGGGCAAGGACACAGGGGCCCCATGATCCCCTATTGCCCGGGGGCCCCATAAGTTGTCAGTCCGCCCCTGAGCAGCATTTAAGATGTTAATCTTCCCTAAGATCTTGTATTACTTCCGAACGATTCCTATTCTCATCCCTCGGATCTATTTCCATAAATTAGAGGCGGCCATAAAAAGATTTATTTGGAAGGGGAAAAAACCGTGGATCCCATTTCTGGCCCTTACTAAACACAAATCGAAAGGAGGAATGGGCCTAACCGTTTTATCTATGTACTATTATGCAACACTCTTCGAACAACTTCCGGCGTGGTTTACCCCCACAGACAAATTATGGGTCCAAATTGAATGGAATGTGATACCTAATAAAGACCTACAGGCCCTAATCCTGGCCAGATCTGCTTCACCTAAAATATTAACTACATTTTTACCATCTATTACCGCCACACTAGACGCTTGGAAAATAGGATTGAACTGAATGCCCGACTCCTCTCCTAAACTTCAAATTAACATCCCAATCTCTGCATATGAACATCTTATTCCAAACCTCAATACTAAACCATTAAGGGACCTAGAGTACAATACATTTGTGGAAAAAAGACAACCCGTTCCGAGTAAAGGACCCATACCTGCAAATAAGGGGATTCCATTGTACTGGCTTAAACACATGGCTGGAGGTAGACTCCAAGCTATGGAACATCGTAAAAAAAATCCTATTAAAATGAATAAAGGAATTTCCAAGCTTTATAAACTTTTACATTATGATCGTGATCTGTCCACAGCACTTAGCGTAGGCCGGTGGGAAAAGGATCTCCAAAGATCCTTTACAAGAGATGAGTGGGAAGATGCATTGAACAGCAGTTTGAGTATTTCTAAATGTACTAATCACTGGGATTGCTCCCTGAAAATAATGCATCGTAGCTACTTCACTCCATATAAATTATCTAAAATGTACCCTAACACATTATGTTGTAGAAATGTGGTGGATAGGGGAATATACTTCACATTTTGTGGCAGGCACTGCTGTGGGGGGTGGCAGGCACTGCTGCGGCTATGAGAACATGTTACATGTTTCACCCTAAAAATGGGTGGAACATGTAACATTTTCCAAAGGTGAACTTATCCTTTAATGGCATCCCAGTCTTAGTCCACAAGGTTCAATATTGAGTTGGCCCACCCTTTGCAGCTATAACAGCTTCAACTCTTCTGGGAAGGCTATCCACAAGGTTTAGAAATGTGTCTATGGGAATGTTTGACCATTCTTCCAAAAGCGCATTTGTGAGGTTAGGCACTGATGTCAGACGAGAAGGCCTGGCTCACAGTTTCCGCTCTAATTCATCCCAAAGGTGTTCTATCGGGTTGAGGTTGTACAGACCAGTCAAGTTTCTCTACTCCAAACTCACTCGTCCATGTCTTTATAGACCTTGCTTTGTACACTGGTGCACAGTCATGTAGGAACAAGAAGGGACCACTCCCAAACTGTTTCCACAAAGTTAGGAGCATTAAATTGTCCAAAATGTCTTGGTATGCTGACGCCTTAAGACTTCCCTTCACTGGAACTAAGGGGTCAAGCCCAACCCCTGAAAAACCACCCCACATCCATTGGATTGCCATACAGAGAAGTATGATTCATCATTCCAGAGAACACGTCTCCACTGCTCTAGAGTCCAGTGGTGGATTGCTTTACACCACTGCATCTGACGCTTTGCATTGCACTTGGTGATGTAAGGTTTGGATGCAGCTGCTCGGCTATGGAAACCCATTCCATGAAGCTCTCTATGCACTGTTGCTGTGCTTATTTGAAGTCCACATGAAGTTTGGAGGTCTTTAACTATTGACTCAGCAGAAGGTTGGTGACTTCTGCGCACTGTAAGCTCCAGCATGCGCTGACCCCGCTCTGTAATTTTATGTGTTCTAACACTTCATGTCTGAGTTGCTGTGTTTCCCAGTTGCTTCCACTTTGTTATATACCTCTAACATATAATTTGTTTGTTATAATACCCCTAACAGTTGATTGTGGAATATTTAGTAGCAAGGAAATTTCACGGATGGACTTATTGCAAAGGTGGCAACCTATCACGATACCACGCTTGAACTCACAGAGCTCCTAAGAACAATATATTCTTTCGCAAATGTTTGTAGAAGCAGTCTGAATGCCTAGGTGCTGGATTTTATACACCTGTGGCCACGGAGGTGATTGGAACACCTGGCAACCTATCACGGTACCATGCTTAAATTCAAGGAGCTCCTGAGAGCAATACATTATTTCACAAATGTTTGTAGAAGCAGTCTGCATGCCTAGGTGCTTGATGTTATACACCTGTGGCCATGGAGGTGATTGGAACACCTGAGTACAATGATCTGTGGGGTGTCCCAATACTTTGGGCAATATAGTGTATGTTAAAGTGGTTGTAAACCCTTACAAATACACAATGAAGTGGCTAGCCTCTGGTGATACACAGAGATGAAAAAAAAAACCTCCTACATAAGTTTTACCTGTTTATCTGCGACTATTTCCCCCGTAAAGTCTTCTATACACAATTGTCAAAGGATTTTTCTCAGCAATAGAGGTGTAGTGTAGTATAAAGCTGAGTGGAAGGATAGGACACAACCTGATGCAGGCTCCTAGTGCACTATCTTTTTATTAAAAGATGTAAAATACTAATGTTATACTCACAAGTCAAATGAGCCTAAAAGCATGGAATGCATAAAGCACACAATGTGGACCACTCTCCACCTCCAAATAGAGACAAGACCCACTGATGCGTTTTGGGTACCCAATCCACTTCTTCGAGCTAGGCTGGTGCCTCCCAGTACTCAAACCCCTTAAATAGATGACACTATTAGAGTGTACAGCCCACCTACCACCAGGAGGCAGAGAACTGGGGGAAGGAGTTCTATCAAGCAGAAACCGCCTCTTAACCATACTCTATGTACATAAAAGATAAAATTCAAAACACAATAGCACATAGTATAAAAAACCCACATAAAGGCCGCACAAGCAGATAAAGCCATATTCTACATATTGGACGTTACAATTGATAACCTGCTGAATCAAATAGACCTTCTCATCTTCACCACTCACTTCTTTTTTTGCTGTTCCACATAAACTGACATGGGCCACAGTTTGCTGCCTCACACCAATAATTCCCTTTTTGATAGAAGATGGATCTCCAGATGGATGTGGACTTTTTGCTGGTTTTACCCTGCTTGGAGCAACGTGGCTTCTTAGGTCTCTGTGTCTTCTAAAGACCACACAAGGTCTATCTGGAATGGATTTCGTGAGATGGGGGTCCTGTCTGAGAATAGGCCAAAACTTGATGAACACCCTCTGTATATTAAAGGCCTTGCAACTATACCTTGTGCTAAATGGGACTAGATCTTGTGTAGTCATCACTCTGGCTTCTCTCCCTTCCATTTGGTGTTCGCTCTGATATGCCCGATAATTGTCATAGGCTTCTTGAATCACCTTTGCATAATATCCTTTATATGTCAGGTGTTGGATTTCCTCAATCTGAGGAGGGCTGCATATACTTTCCAGTCCTGGTTGTGAAAGGACCATATGACTATTGGCCTCTGCTACGAGTGCCTCTACCCATTTTGGAGTGCTGAAATGTCAAGTTCAAACCCTTTTTGTTTATTGTCATAGTAAAAAACATAAATAGCAAGATAAACTTGCTCTTAGTATATCAAATTAATGCTAGAACTGCAGCACCTAACCATGTCTGCATACTAGACCTTAACTAAACTTATGTTAAACAGGTGTTCCACCAAATAAATCCAATTCATAAATAACTCAAATCTATATATCTCTGAAAACAAATGTGCAAAAAATGTGATACTGAATATACTGAATATTCAAATAAATAAATAAAAAACAGTTCACAATTCATATATTCTTATTTCATAGTCTCAATTCCATCGGCAGCTTGTAACATATAATGCTCTCAGTGCCAGTTGATTATGCAAGTAAGTGCTTCAGTGCCCAAGTGCTATCCCACATGCACATGCAGAAGGTTCCCCTGACTGGCTCCAAAGTTGTATGATCAAAGGGATATCCAGAAAGGACACTCTGTTTTAAATGCCCCCTTCAGCCACATTACTGTTAAAAAAATAGAACAAAGGAGGCACCTAATGGTGCAGTATAATTAAAACCAATTTAATAAAAGAGTTATGTACTTATATAGTAGAAAGAAAAACAAACGTATACAATCCTGGGCTCTGGGTCTTTTCCTGTATAGGATTGGTCCAGCCTGGAAGGGTAATGATGCCCTCTCAGGCAATGCAACTGCATCTGCTGTCAAATGCCTCAGGTGGGCGACCACAGGGCCTGAATTATGAGACCTTGGTTTTGCAAGAGCTGCCTAAGGGGCTGTCTACTGAAGAGCTGGTCTGGTATCATGGAGGAAGGCAACCAACTGTCCTTTGGCCTTGTTAGTACAGGCACCTCTAAAAGGATCTTAGAGACTTTGTGCTACTAACACCCCTCTGGTGCTAGAGAGTCAGCTGTGACTCTAATTAAAGGGACACCACCTGGTATCCTGAAGAGCTTTGTCCATTTATTATCCTACTTGAAGGGATTCTACTCTATTTTGCTACTACTACTACTAAATTACAGCTGAAGTCTACTGTTTGTTTCAAACACAGACTTTGTCATAGCTTATCCTGAAGAATACCTACAGTAAGTCCCCAAGTGTACATAGTTCTTGTTTTTAGAGTATCCCACTTAATACCCTCAACCCTATCCAATTTTTCCAAAAATAAAAACAACAAAAAAAACAACACCTCTAGTCTGGTCATTGAAGAAACCTGTGAACAAGCCTACAGTTGTGTCCAAAATTATTCAACCCCCAATGCTGTAAAGGGGTTTAGGGACTATAGTGTACATTTGGAATTGTATTCAGAATCAAATCCTACAAGGACGTTGTAACTACCCAAATGCAACTAAAATGACATCAATTGTTTATGTAATACAGTAGTAAATGGTTCTTATGTGGTTTCTTCATTGCCACAATTATTCAACCCCTTAAAGACTACCACTCTGAAGAACAGAGGTTCATACAGGTGCTTTCCATCAGGTATTGAAAACACCTGTGGATGTCACCGAGCAGCAATCAAGCATAATAAGCACCAATTAGGCAGCTTTAAAATGACTGTGATACTCAGCTCCTTCTAGACATTTACTGGTGTGGTTACAAACATGGTGAAGGCAAGAGAATGGTCCAGGAAGACAAGAGAAGAGGTGATTTCTCTTCACAGGAAGGGCAATGGCTATAAGAAGATTGCAAAGATGTTAAACATACCAAGAGACACCTTAGGAAGCATCATTCGCAAATTCAAGGCAAAGGGCACTGTTGAAACGCTACCTGGTCGTGGCAGAAAGAAGATGCTGACTTCGACTGCTGTGCGCTACCTGAAGCGTAGAGTGGAGAGAAGTCCCCGTGTGACTGCTGAGGAACTGAGAAAAGATTTGTCAGATGTGGGTACAGAAGTTTCAGCCCAGACAATAAGACGCACACTGCGTAATGAAGGCCTCCGTGCCAGAACTCCCAGGCGTACCCCCTTGCTGTCTCCAAAGAATAAGAAGAGTCGACTGCAGTATGCCAAAAGCCATGTGGACAAACCACAAAAGTTGTGGGATAGTGTTCTGTGGACTGATGAAACAAAATTAGAACTGTTTGGGCCCATGGATCAACGCTATGTTTGGAGGAGGAAGAACAAGGCCTATGATGAAAAGAACACCTTGCCTACTGTGAAGCATGGTGGAGGGTCAATCATGCTTTGGGGCTGTTTTGCTTCTGCAGGTACAGGGAAGCTTCAGCGTGTGCAAGGTACCATGAATTCTCTTCAGTACCAGGAGATATTGGATGGAAACGTGATGCAGTCCGTCACACACCTGAGGCTTGGGAGACGTTGGACCTTTCAACAGGACAATGATCCCAAGCATACCTCCAAGTCCACTAGAGCATGGTTGCAGAGGAAAGGCTGGAACATTTTGGAGTGGCCATCGCAGTCACCAGACTTAAATCCGATTGAGAACCTCTGGTGGGACTTAAAGAAAGCAGTTGCAGTGCGCAAGCCTAAGAATGTGACTGAACTGGAGGCCTTTGCCCATGAAGAATGGGCGAAGATACCCGTAGATCGCTGCAAGACACTTGTGTCAAGCTATGCTTCACGTTTAAAAGCTGTTATAACTGTAAAAGGATGCTGTACTAAGTACTAAGATTGAATGTCACTTGGGGGTTGAATAAAACTGATAATGCTGTGAGCACAGAAAAGACATTTGTGGTTATTTCATTATAACTGTTATGTTATATTTGTCTGACCTACAAGTGCCTCTTTAATGTAAATGTAAGCAAGATGACTGAATGATCAAAAGCAATGTCAAACTGGCCAAAACACTCAATTTCAGTGGGGGTTGAATAATTTTGGACACAACTGTATATGCCTGGCTGCCGGGCAAAGCTTGTGGGAAAAACCTGGATAGTTTTCCTGCAGCTTTTAAGGGAGTAGTGCTACACAACACTGACAAGTACTTGCTATATGTAAGTCAAAGTGGCAGGTTTGGAAGATTTGCTGGAATAAAATTGAACAGTTTTTGATGCATCAATTCTTCTAGCATATTTTGATAATTTTTTGCTGACTAAATCACCTGATAGCCAGTTTTTTCTATATACGTGCATTGATCTCTTTCGGGTGAATAGTGTACTGTATAGGCTGATTGCATTTCATATAATAAGTGAGATTCAGTAATTACTTACACATTAATAATTTGAATATTGTTAGGAAATGGGTGTCAGTCAAGGTTTTCCTTACATTGACCCATTTCCTATGCAATGACTAGAAAATATAATAACCAATTATTATAGTTCATACATGATCTAGTAGCCAGGTTGTATTTAAGGGTATTTTTAATGTTTTTTTGGTTATTGTGTTGTTTGATTTGATAATAATTAAAATATGATTGAATAAACTATAAATGTTTTAATATGAATTTGACTTACATATAGTAAGTACTTTTTGTTTGTCAGCATTAGTTCATTTCCAAAAACAAATTTCCCCAGTTCTTAAGTTAGATTTGGGATAAGAACTGGGGTTGACCTACAAATCAAATTCAGAGTATATTTTATATATTAATGGTATATCACTATAATGTGGTTGCTATCATTGGGTGCTAAATGGGATGAGATTTGTTCTTTACAAATGTAACTATTTCAAGTGGAGAAACAAGAACAGATTTATGAAAAATACAGTTTATCGATTTTGTTTGAATAAAAAAGGCATACATACCTTTGCATTGTGTATATAAGTGAATTGATCATTTAGCTGAGAAAATTATAATAGTAATAGAGTTAAAAGCTTCACACAGCTTAGTGAAGTGACCTAAAAAAATTCCCTATGTAGCACAAGAACAAACACTAATTATTCTGCTCTTTACATTTGTAAACAAATAGTAACATTACTACAATGTAGTCTTTATGTTGTCTGATTATATATTATGGTATTTAAGTGTTTTGTGCTGTAAATCATTGTGCATGTTAGTCATTCATATTCCTACTTCAACTTGTTCAATTAAGCTTTGACAATGAAACCTGGAAGCTGATTGCTTTCTATGCAGACCTGCAGCAGATTTTGCCCCCCGCTCTATAATTTTACATACCACTTTGTGGCTGAGTTGCTGTTGTTCCCAGTTGCTTCCACTTTGTTATAATACCACTAACAGTTGACCATGGTATATTTAGTAGCAAGGAAATTTAATGGATGGACTTATTGCACAGGTGGCAACCTATCACGGTACTACGCTTGAATTCACTGAGCTCCTGAGAGCGACCCATTCTTTCTCAAATGCTTGTAAAAGCAGTCTGTATGCCTAGGTGACACTTGTGACCATGGAGGTGATTTGAATAGCTGAATCCAATGATTTGGAGGGGTGTCCCAATACTTCTGGCAATATAGTATATATATATAGTATAGTATATACAGTCATGGCCGAAATTGTTGGCACCCTTGATATTTTTCCTGAAAATCAAGTATTTCACACAAAAAAGGTATTGCATTAACACATGTTTTGCTATACACATGTTTATTCCCTTTGTATGTATTGGAACAAATATAAAACAGAGGCAGAAAAGCAAATATGACATAATGTCACACAAAACCCCAAAAATGGGCTGGACAAAAGTATTGGCACCCTTAACTTAATATTTGGTTGCACACCCTTTGGAAAACATAACTGAAATCAGTCGCTTCCTATAACCATCAATAAGCTTCTGACACCTCTCACCCGGAATTTTGGACCACTCTTCCTTTGCAAACAGCTCCAGGTCTCTCTTATTGGAAGGACACCTTTTCCCAACAGCAATTTTAAGATCTCTCCACAGGTGTTCAATGGGATTTAGATCTGGGCTCATTGCTGGCCACTTCAGAACTCTCCAGCGCTTCTTTGCCATCCATTTCTGAGTGCTTTTTGACGTATGTTTGGGGTCATTGTCCTGCTGGAAGACCCAGGATCTTGGACGCAAACCCAGCTTTCTGACACTGGGCCCTACAGTGCGACCCAAAATCCTTTGGTAATCCTCAGATTTCATGATGCCTTGCACACAGTCAAGGCACCCAGTGCCAGAGGCAGCAAAACAACCCCAAAACATCATTGAACCTCCACCATATTTTACCGTAGGTACTGTGTTTTGTTCTTTGTAGGCCTCATTCCGTTTTCGGTAAACAGTAGAATGATGTGCTTTACCGAAAAGCTCTATCTTGGTCTCATCTGTCCACAAGACGTTTTCCCAGAAGGCTTTTGGCTTACTCAAGTACATTTTGGCAAACTGTAGTCTTGCTTTTTTATGTCTCTGTGTCAGCAGTGGGGTCCTCCTGGGTCTCCTGCCATAGCGTTTCATTTCATTTAAATGTCGACGGATAGTTCGCGCTGACACTGATGCTCCCTGAGCCTGCAGGACAGCTTGAATGTCTTTGGAACATGTTTGGGGCTGCTTATCCACCATCCGGACTATTCTGCGTTGCAATCTTTCATCAATTTTCCTCATCCGTCCACGACCAGGGAGATTAGCTACAGTGCCATGGGTTGCAAACTTCTTGATAATGTTGCGCACTGTGGACAAAGGCAAATCTAGTTCTCTGGAGATGGACTTGTAACCTTGAGATTGTTGATATTTTGCCACAATTTTGGTTCTCAGGTCCTCAGACAGTTCTCGTCTCCTCTTTCTGTTGTCCATGCTTAGTGTGGCACAGACAGACACACAATGCAAAGGTTAAGTGAACGTCTCTCCTTTTTATCTGCTTTCAGGTGTGATTTCTATATTGCCCACACCTGTTACTTGCCCCAGGTGAGTTTACAGGAGCATCACATGCTTGTAACATTCTTATTTATCCGCAGTTGTGAAAGGGTGCCAATACTTTTGTCCAGCCCATTTTTGGAGGTTTGTGTGACATTATGTCGAATTTGCTTTCTTTCCTCCCTTTTTTTGTTTTGTCCCAATACACACAAAGGGAATAAACATGTGTATAGCAAAACATGTGTTAATGCAATACGTTTCGTGAGAAATACATGATTTCCTGGAGAAATATCAAGGGTGCCAACAATTTCGGCCATGACTGTATATATAGTATATATATATAAAAATGTGAACAAGACAAATCATTAATTGGAAAACCTGAATAGACAAATGGAGGGCAGCTGCCTGTAATGCCTATAATCGGCTGCTGCTACCATGCTCATTTGAGAACTCAAACAAAAAAACATTCAAAAGACACATATAAAATCATCAAAACACAGTGTCATAAACATATGAGAAAAAGCATATATACTGTATGGAATGGTTTAGGAGTAAGAGAGATGCACACAAAACAATTATCTGAAGTTAAATTAAACCATGTATTCACTTATTCACAGTATTGTGATACATCCCATTCATGATTTAACCTTAAGGGTTTCCTAGTGTCCAGACAGAAGATTCAAAAAAACTCTTTTTGCATAACAATCTGAACTTATCACCTCTCTTACAGGGACTATGATTTTTATGTGTCTTTTGTATGCTTTTATTCATTTGGGTTTTTAAAGGAACACGGTAGCAGCAGCCGATTATAGGCAGCTGCTTTCCATTTGTCCTTTCAGGTTTTCCCAATTAACAATTTGTCTTGTTCACATTTTTGTATGTGTGTATATATATATATATATATATATATATATATATATATATATATATATGTGTGTGACAATCAGTGTGTTATGATTAAGCGCTGATGGAACGTGAAATGCGTTAGCTGGAGAACTGTGTTCCCCGACATGATTTGTGGAAGTTTTTTATGAGAAAAAAATCACAATAAAGGTGATTTTATTGGATGCATGTTTCTTTGCCCCATGAAGTCTGCTACGGACAAGGCCAGCACCCACGATTGTGGTGGATCTAGTGGTGGATGGGACCGACCTGGAGCAGTGTTTCTTGCTTTTTTAAGCAACAACAGTGTTCCTGATTGTTGCCATATTAGTGAACGTGTCACCATACCTGTGTAAACCATAAATCAATTGTTCACTGTCACACCAGTCTCAGCATCATTAGACCAGGGTAGCCAGCAAAAGTGTTCCTGATCACTGCCTCACCAGTACAGGGTCATCAGATTAGTTTCAGCCAACAGTGTTCATGAACACTGCCACACCAGTCCCAGTGTTGCCAGACAAGTGTAAGTCCACATCAGTGTTCCTGGTTGCTACCTATACCAGTCCCAAAGTCACAAAACTAATGTAAGACAGCAACAGTGTTCCCTATTGCTGCTACACCAGTTCAGAGTCTCCAAACTAGTGTAAGCCAACAACAGTATTCCAGTTTACCAGCCACATCAGTACCAATGTCACAAGATCATTGTAAGGAAAAAACATCATTTTAGTTTAACTTAATTTAAACTAAATTTCTAGCTATTCTACTTATATTTTATTTTTTATTGCAGACAAAATATTAATGGTTAAAAAAATGATACACAGGATAGTATAAGGATGTATGCTGTTTTATACACATCTCTCTAATTATTTAACATTTTATATCATCTCTGCATTATGATTAACAAGCAAACCATACATTATTAATATTATTTTGATAGCATTTCATCATTACTTTCAGATGGTTTGCAAATGTAAATCCATGAAAATGCTTTGAGACTGCATTTTTCAGGATTCTAATGTCAGTGCCCTATGTTTTCTTTGAATTACCTATGGTTTGTCTTTTGTAGACCTTTAGATGTTAGGTTTTCATACCAATAAGGAGAACAATTGGATAAATAATACCTTCTATAATATTTAAATCTGGCCTAAAGTCTTTGGAAAAGGGTTATTTTCCTCAGAATTACTAAATAGCATGTCACCTCAACTTTCCCAAAATCACAAAGTGTGAGTGGGTTGAGATTTGTAATAAAATATATTACATAGTATACTTTTCCAACATGAAAGTTCTTATAGCCAGCATAAAATTCTTAATTGGGCCTTTCTATTAACCACTTGCCCTCCAGAGGATTTACCCCCCTTCCTGACAATGCCATTTTTTTGAGTTACGGCACTGTGCTATTTCAACTGGTAATTGCGCGGTCATGCCAAGCTGTAACCAAATGATATTTATGTCCTTTTTTCACACAAATAGAGATTTCTTTTGGTGGTATTTGATCCTCTGGGTCTTTTATTTCTTGTGCTAGAAACAAAATTATAAAATATATATAATAACCTCAGAGTTAGTAAAAAATTTAGGCCACATTGTATTCTGCTACATGTCTTTGGTAAACAAATCCAATGAGTGTATATTAATTGCTTTGTGTGAAAGTTATAGCGTCTACAAACTATGGTAAGAATACTGCAATTTATGCCATTCTTTGCTATACAGCACTGTGCTAGTTTAACTGACAATTTTGCGGTCATGCAATACTGTACATAAATGAAATGTATGTCCTTTTTTCACACAAATAAGATTCTTTTGGTGGTATTTGATCACCTCTGCTTTGTATTTTTTTGCTCTATAAATAAAAAATTACCGAAAAGTTTTGAAAAAAAAAAGATATTTTCTCATTTTTGTTACAAAAAATATCCAATAAACTAAAATTTCATCATAAAAATACATTTAGGCCAAAATGTATTTTGCTATATGTCTTTGGTAAAAAGAAATCCCAATAGGTGTATATTGGTTTGTGTGAAAGTTAGAGCATCTACAAACTATGGTATAGATACTGGAATTTACGCCATTTTTTGCTATGCGGCGCTGTTCTAGTTTAATTTACCATTGCATGGTCATGCAATACTGTACATAAATGAAATTTAGGTCCTTTTTCAAACAAAAAGAGCTTTCTTTTGGTGGTATTTGATCACCTCTGGGATATTTCTTTTTGTGCTATAAACAAAAAAAGTCTAAAAATTTTGAAAAAAAAATGTTTTCTCATTTCTGTCATAAAAAAAAAGAAACTCAAATTTTGTCATAAATTTAGAACAAAATGTATTTTGCTACATGTCTTTGGTAAAAAAAAGTAAAAAAAACCTTCATACTAATTGGTTTGTGTGAAAGTTACACTGTCTACAAACTATGGGCCATAGTACCTTCTGGATATAAAAAAGAGTCGCAATGATCTCTTCCTCGAATTTTAGAAAGGATCCACTACGTCCAGTTCCTTTGTAAAGCACAAAAGCGTCATATAGAGCCAATTGAAATAAATAGACATTTTTTGTACCAGCGTCTGGCTAATATTATAGTCATGGACACAGAGGGGCCTCTCAGCAACTGCAGCTGACATGGAAATTTGGATGGTCATGTCTGTGTGAATGGAAGACAGGATGAAAATACCCTGTTTGTCGTTCCACTTCACTGCGAGCAATTCATCATTTCTCAACCAAGCTTTTTCCCCCTTTCTAAGATGGGTTTTTACAAGCTGTTGGGGGAAGCCCCAACGATTAGGTCACACAGTGCCATATGCGCCAGTTCCAAGATTATACAAATATCTAAATAGTGGCACGCTTGAATAAAAATTGTTCACGTATAAGTGGTACCCCATGTGGGAAAAGAATGATACCAAATCCCAAACTACCTTGCCACTGCTTCCCATGTAGTCTGTGCCTCTGGGGGCTTCATGTTTCCATCTTTTCCCTCGTAAATCCAAAACTTACATGTTTAGCCTGTTGCCCTCTCACAGGTCTTATATATCTTGACCCCTATCTGGCATGCATGCTGGGGAGAATTTGTTTGATTACAAGGCGGAAAGAAAAACTAATTAGGGTCTCATCAACACAGATGTTTTGCTGGGGAGTATAGACATCTGCAAATTTCTGGTTAAGGTGATTTTGTGGAATCAGTCAAATTCAGGGTCACCCCGAGGATGACAGAGTGTAATGTTGTTGAAATGCATAAATCACATTATTTTCTAATATCTATGCCTGGCCATGGCAGCAGAGAACACAAGCATATTATGAATCGGGTCTGTGGAACAATACAACAGCAATTATTTTTTTTTTTAATAATGCTCATGTTGAGGGTTAGGCCCAAAAAACTTTAAATTCGTAAACCGTAATAGGCTTCCACACAAATGGTCTGGCAAAGTTTGAATTTTGGTTGGCGTTGACAAATTGTTGTGTAAATAAATTGCTTTGATTCACAATCAATACATACAAATCTTCCATGAAAAACAGCTCCAAAAAATTAAGAGGAGCAGTTAAATTTGCTGTTTTCACCTGAATTCCGAGTTGGGCAGTGAATGTGGGAAGTACGGGTGCTGCAGAATTTGTGGCCTGCCAATCAGGATTTTAAAGCACATCCAGAAAGGACACTGTGGGCTTTACGGGCCTGTGTTCAAATTCTTGGTGGCTACAGGACACTACTTGTGCTAACCACCACAACAACTTGTCCTGCACTTATGGGACTCACCATGTCACCAAGTGATACTGCAGTGCTGGTATGTATAAGACCAGGATGTACTAGGATGCTGGTGTTCGACAGTTCACCAAAAGGTAGTTGGCACTAGTATTGGCACTGTGCTGCATATGAGAATCATCATGCAATTGTACCACCTCAGCAACCTGGGAATGGGGTTGGGTATACCTGACCTTAGCAGGGACCTCTACTCCATCATCTGAGCTATCTGTCAGGGTGCTGCTGCTGTCTACAGGTTCATATTCTGAGCCTGATTCTGTCAGTGAGGCTTCCCCTTCACTCTCATCTGACATGCTAAGAATCCTGTAGGCCTCTTCACTAGAGTACATTTTGTTGGACATTTTGGCCACTAAATTTATAGGTACCTAGTGCGACTCTCAGGAAAAAGGGCACCTGGCTGTCAGGGACTGCTTGAACCACTACAAAAAAATTACCTGCGAGTGCTAACAGAGATCAGGCCTGATTCAGCAACCACTGTGGTTTTGTGTGCAATGTATCAAGTGACATTGAACAACTAATACTACACTTGCTGGTGGAGAAGGGGGGGGGGGACTTAAGCATAGGGGCTAAATGCAGGGCTGATCCTGCTAATGCTGCATTTTTGGGGACACTATACTATTATGAACGCTGGTATAGTGCTGATCTAATAAAATATACTGATCGATTCAGAGGCTATACTAGCAATGGAGGGTTTTTAATGTGAGCGTGTTCCTGGCAATCTAGGGGTTAAATGTGATGACTGGTGTAGTGGCAGGCAATCTGCCGCTATCTGTGAAGGACGCTAACTGACGCTAACACTATCTGAAGTCACTGGTGACACTAATACAGTGATCAGTAAAAACAATCTGTACACTGTACTAATGACACTGGTGACAGGGCAGTGAAGGGGTTAACTAAGTTGTGATCAGGGGGTTAAATGTGACCTATATGTGATCTAACTGTGTGTGTGTGTGTCTGTGTGTGCTGTTTTTACTCACGTGGATCTGCATTATTCTTTTTGGGACGTAATGTGCCCAGGGAGAGAAGATTGCATAATTTCCTGTACCTGTGTAAATGTAAACACAGGTACAGGATGATGTGTGATAGGGCAGGGATCAATCAGCATATCCAGGTCAAACATCACTGGCCTGAATCTATTAATTGATCTCTTGGGCACTGAATCATGGTCGCCAGGCGCACACCCTGGACCTGCGATCACGGCGGGAGCATTAATCACGTATATATACATGATTTTTTTGCAGAGAGTCCCCCCTGTAGCAGTATTACTGCTATAGGGTGGACCTTAAGCTGTTAAATCACCATATAAGAATTCAGTGCAAGCTGAGTAAATATAGAAAGTAGACTACACTGTACCTGTCAATGCAAGTGGCATCTGAAAAGAAGATACGTCTGTAAAGATGCTTTTTTTTGCCTATGTGCAAAATAAATTGATGCCCTTGACATTACAGCTTTAGTTTATATATCACAATGTTGTAGGCTGTCAACTGTAAATGATAGCACACTTCTACTTATGCTAAAACTTATCAACAAAATCTTTTTAGCACTTCCTCAAATAAAATATTTTGTTTTACAGTGTGTACCATTTTCATTCATTTGGATATTATTGTTAAATTATGTATAATATGACAAAGATTGATATACATACACATCTAATATATATATATATATATATATATATATATATATATATATATACTGTATATATATATATATATATATATATATATATATAAAATCGCTGTGCAGTCCTGATGGAAAAGCTTGGAATGCATGAAATATGTTAACCAGTATTGAGCAAATCAATGAGATTTTGCTTCACTAGTATCTGCCACATTTAGGCCTAAAAAATATTTCACAGGACAAATTATTTTGCTGTGCATCCACAGCTGTACATGAGCTTACAGAGAGGCAGAACACTAAACAGACTGCAGGTGACCTGTTTTCCCATCCAGCTTTTTCATCTCCTACCCAGTCTACTTCTTATTCACACCACTCTGTAAGATGCCCTCCCTACTTCTCCATCTCACAGTTGTGCCCTCTCCCCTCAAACACTCTTTCCTTCACCTCTCTTCTGTGCCCCACAGGTTACATACAGTATATCACCCTCACTCCTGACTTCTTATTACTGCACCCATTAACTTGTGCTAATTCTGAACCCACATACTAATAAAACCTCCAGGATGCTGGAACATGTCCCTCCATGTAAGTCATACTCCCATATTACCTTTCTCACCGTTCTTTTCCTAATGTCTGGAGATATGTCCCCAAATCCTGGGCCACCATCATTAAACTTTGACCAACACACTCAGCAATACATCTTTTAACAGCAACCACAATCCACACAATCTTTTTCTATTCCTCTTCTTCCTAGAACCAGCCTCCCTTTTTCCTGTGCTTTTTGGAATGCCCGTTTTGTCTGTAACAAAACTCACTGTCCATGACCTTTTTATCACAAGCTCCTTTAACCTACTTGCTATTACTGAAACCTGGCTTTAAGAATCTGACTTTCCCTATCCTGCTGCCCTCTCCCATGCTGGCCTCTTCTGGACTCACTCTCCCAGGCCTAGTGGACGGAAAGGAGGTGGAGTTGGAATCCTCCTATATCCTCAAAGCACTTTTCAGGTCCTTCATTCACCTCCCTCTCTTTCCCTCTCCTCAATTGAAGCTCACTCTATTTGTCTATTCTCTCCAGTTTCTTTGAGAATTGCTGTGATCTATTGGCCTCCTGGACCAGTATCAAGCTTCCTTGATGACTTATCTGCCTAGCTACCCTACTATCTATTTTACTTTTCTATTCTGAAATTCCCACAATCATTCTCACTGACTTCAACATCCCTGTTAATAATAACACTCCAGCTACTTTTAAACCTCTGAGTCTAACCTGCTTTTTTACCTCAAAAATAGACACATGCTGCTACTCACTCTGATGGCAACTGCCTTGACCTCATACTCTCCAACCTCTTTACTCCTTGCAACCTCTCCAACAATCCTTCTCCCCTCTTTGATCACTACCTTATTATATTCACTCTTTCCTTGTCCTCCTCCTCCTTGCCTTCTGACCACCTAACAGTTAACCATAGAAACCTTTGCCACCTTAACCCTTCTCTTCCCTTTTCTGCAACAGATTGTCTCGATGACAAACTCTCAGCCCTGTCCTGCCCCAAAATAGCCACTTCTGTCTACAACAGTTCACTGTCATCCACCCTTGACACACTGGCCCCTCTCACTACACAAACACTCACTGGCCACCTTATTAGGTACACCTTTTCAATTGCTTGGTAACACAAATCACTAATTAGCCAATCACATGGCAGCAACTCAATGCATTTAGGCATCTACTGTAGATGTGGTGAAGATGATTTGCTGAGGTTTTAACTGAGCATCAGAATGGGGAAGAAAGTGGACTTAAATGACTTTGAATGGGGCATGGTTATTGGTGCACATATTTCAAAAACTGCTGATCTACTGGGATTTTCATGCACAGCCATCTTTAGGGTGTACAGAGAATGGTCCAAAAAAAGATAAAATATCCAGTGAATGGAAGTTGTGTGGACAAAAATGCCTTGTTGATGTCAGAGGTCAGAGGAGAATTGAGAATGGACAGTTTGAGATGGTAGAAAGGCAACAGTGACTCATGTCAATATGGACCAAAATCTCTGAGGCATGTTTCCAACACCTTGTTGAATCTATGCCACAAAGAATTAAGGCAGTTCTGAAGGCAAAAGAGGGTCCATCCTGGTACTAGCAAGGTGTACCTAATAAAGTGGCCGATGAGTGTTGAATTATACCCCCAACCTCTAAAACCTTGGTAAACAGACAATACCAGAAGTCTCAAAAAAAGAAGCTACACTCTTGGGCGTATATGGCATTAGACTGAGTCCTAGCAAGACTTCAAACAATATAAACCATGGGCTCTAAACTGTCCTTTTGGTCCCACATCCAATCCCTGTCCAAATCATTCCACCTCAACCTCTGCAACATCTTCAGGATATGCCCCTTTTTAACCAACCACACCACAAAGCTTCCTATTCACACATATCTCTCACCTCGACTACTGCAAATCCCTCCTCATTGGTTTACTTTTACATAGGCTATCCCCCCTTCAGTCCTTCATAAATGTTGCTGCCAGACCCATCCACCTTATCAACCATTTAATGTGTGCTACCCCTCTCTGCCAGTCTCTCCATTGGCTTCTGCCAATACTGCAATTCCTGTATTATAATAATAATATTAATTATCTTGGCTATATTTTCACAGTAAAATTATATTATATAATTGAGAAAAACATCCAAACTTTAAAAAAATTTTTTTTTTTAGGTTCTGTTTTTTGCAAACAAATAATCTTTCTTTTTAACCACTTAAAGACCTCCTGCCCACAATGTACTGTAGATGGGTGGCAGCTACAGGACCAGCGGCGCTGTATTTTTCCAGGTTTGGGGTGCACATGTGCCCCCGCCCCCTGCTGACCCCCGCCATCATTCGCTGCAGGACATGTTTGTCAGCAGGTCCCTGCCAATGATTTTTGGCCAGGACTCCTGCATCTCCTGCAACAAATGGAGAAGCTGTGCCTGTATTTGTAAATACTGGCACAGGATCTAGCTGCATCTTCTCTCCCTGGACCTTTTTTTTCCAGGGAGAGAAGAAAGACACACCACAAATAAATACAAGCAGCACATTTGCATCCACATGAAAGTTAGATACATATTAACCCCTTAATTGCCATTTTTAACCCTTTGATCGCCCCTTGTCACCCTGCTAGTGATATTAGTATAGTGACAGCGTAGAGTAATTTTTCACTGATCACCCACCTGTGCCCATCAGTGCCACCCACATGTGCCCATCAGTGCCCAGCAGTGCCACCCACCTGTGCCCAGCAGTGCCACCCATCAATGCTGCCCAGCAGTGCCACCCATTAGTGCCCAGCAGTGCTGCTAGTCAGTGCCCAGCAGTGCCACCAGTCAGTGCCCAGCAGTGCCACCAGTCAATGCCATCAGTCAGTGCAACCCATCAGTGCCACCTATCAGTGCCCATCAGCGCCACCAATCCTTGCCCATCATTGTTGCACATCAGTGCCCCCTATCAGTGCCCATCAGTGCTGCCTATCTGTGCCCATCATTGTTGCATATCAGTGCCAGCTCATCAGTGCTGCCTATCAGTGCCACCTCATCAATGCTGCCTATCAGTGCCGCCTATCAGTGCCCATCAGTGCTGCCTATCAGTGCAGCCTCATCAACGCACATCAGTGAAGGAGAAAAATTACCTGTTTGCAAAATTTTATAATAGAAACAAAGAAAAATCTTTTTTATTAAAAAATGTTGCTGTTTTTTGTTTATAGCACAAAAAGTAAAACATGTAGCGGCAAGTACATACCACCATTTGCGTGAAACAAATTATAAAAATTTCATATGGGTACAATGTTGCTTGACTGCGAAATTGTCACTCAAAGTGCGACAGCGCTGAAAGCTGAAAATTGGCCTGGGCAGGAAGGGGGTATAAGTGCTCGGTAGGCAAGTGGTTAAAGGTTCACGTATCAATATTAAAAATGTATGCATTGTGTCATCGTTACATAGGCACGCGTAATTTTAAAGCACATATATTAACTCAGCATAACATCATCTTTTATATGTTACAAAAAATTGGGCAATATATTGTGTTTTGTGCATTAAAATTCAAAAAAGTTTATTTTTTCCCCAAAAATTGTGTGTGAAAAATTGATGCGCAAATACTGTGTGACATAAAAATTGTAACACCCACCATTTTATTCTCTAGAGCCTCTACTTTAAAATATATATATCATTTTTGGGGGTTTAAAGTAATTTTCCGAGCAAAAAATACTGATTTTACATGTTAAAAAAAAGTGTCAGAAAAGGCTTAATCTCCATATGGTTAGAAGAGGGGGTGATGTGCATTAGCTTCTAATGTTGTGAATAAAATGCCAGCACAGTTCAAACACCCTCCAAATGTCAAACACCCTCCAAATGATGCCTTTTTGGAAAGTAGACACCCCAATGTATTTGCTGAGAGACATGTTGAGTGCATGGAAGATTTTATGTTTTCCCACAAGTTTTTGAAAAATAAAAAATTTTTTTACACAACTTTGTCACTTTAATGATATATTGCTTACACATACCATGGGTATATGTGGAATAAAACCCCAAGACACATTCTGCTACTTCTCCTGAGTAAGTGAGAGGCAGTCTAGCCACATATAGATTGTAAGCTCTAACGAGCAGGGCCCTCTGTTTTCTCTTGTACCATATTGTATTGTAACTGTAATGTCTACCTTCATTTTGTAAAGCATTGCACAAACAGTTGGCACTATATAAATCCTGTAAAATATAATAATATAATATAGGATCCCCAAACCCAAAGACCACCTTCTGGATTTCAAGGGGCATATTTCCTCATGTCACTTCCTCACTATCTTTCATAGTTTTGAAGACCCTGAATTGCCAGGATAGTACCCCCACAAATGACCCCATTTTGCAAAGTAGACATCCCAAGGAGCTGAATAAGAGGCATGGTGAGTAATTTGCAGATATTAGTTTTTCTCACAAGGTTTTTAAATATAAAAAAGGAATGGAAAAATACATTTTTGTTTTCTTTCTTCATTTTCCAAGAACTTGAGGAAACTAATGAAATCTACAAAATACTCACCATGCCTCTTAGCAAATATGTTGGAGTGTCTACTTTCCAAAAAGGGGTCATTTGGGGGTGTTTGTACTATCCTGGCATTTCAGGTTCTCTAAAGCTGTGATAGGTACTCAGGAAGTATAATGAAGAAATAAAGCCCTTTAAAAGCCTCAAAGTTCTTATTGGTTTTGGGGTCCTGTATGTGGCTAGACTGCCAAAAAGTGTCTCACACATGTGGAATCCCCATACTCAAGAGAAGCAGCAGCATGTATTTAGGGGTGTAAGTCCACATATATCCATAACATGAGCAATATATAATTTAAGCAACAACTTTGTGTAAAAATGTTTTTGTCATTTCCCAGAAACTTGTGGCAAAAAATAAAATCTTCCATGGACTCAACATGCCTCTCAGCAAATAGCTTGGGGTTTCTACTTTCCAAAAAGGAGTCATTGGGGGTGTTTGATGTAAATAATGTTATAATTACAAATATATTTTGGTTAGATGGAAATATACAGTATTTAAACCACTGAGTGTTTTGCAGCATCAAAATATTCCTAGCTTCCATACTAGTGTAAATGTATATAGTTTTCCACTATATACGTTCTGGTCTTTTGTTGTCCCTTTATCACATCTCACATGAGTTGTGAACAGTAGCCTTCCTTGAACTTCCAACCAGGCTGTGCCCAATATACATTTGCTAGGTACAGTGACCAATTGGGGAGCAGTGAAGGAGTACATTCACAATATCAATATAGGTTTCAAATATCACCATTTATCTATGCATTTCCGTAACTATCATAATAGTAAGGCAGATAATGTAGAGTATTGGGGAATAGAAAAACATAATCCCCATTGGAGGGGAGATAATTTAGTTAGGGAAATTAGCAAGAAAGAATCCGTATGGATTTATGAATTAGGGAGTTTGGCTCCAGGTGGTCTGAATAAAGAATTTGACCTTACATGTTTTATTAGTGATATATAATTTACTTTCCATATATTTGGAAAAATGGGGATAAATGTAGCTAGGTCTCTGGTTCAATAAGTGCTTAGATATTTCTTAGGTTGAATTTATGATGAGAGGATACATTTGTAATTCTTTAAATACTATATATATATTTTTTTTTAATAGTGTTTTATTATTATTATTATTATTATTATTATTATTATTATTATTATTATTATTATATTATATTATTATATTTTTTTATTTAATTTATTAAAATTGTGTATTTTTCATATGTAATATATATTTTATTTTTGCCAATATACAGTCAGGTCCATAAATATTGGGACATGGACACAATTCTAACATTTTTGGCTCTATACACCACCACAATGGATTTGAAATGAAACAAACAAGATGTGCTTTAACTGCAGACTGTCAGCTTTAATTTGAGGGTATTTACATCCAAATCATGTGAACGGTGTAGGAATTACAACAGTTTGCATATGTGTCTCCCACTTGTTAAGGGACCAAAAGTAATGGGACAATTGGCTTCTCAGCTGTTCTATGGCCAGGTGTGTGTTATTCCATCATTATCCCAATTACAATGAGCAGATAAAAGGTCCAGAGTTCATTTCAAGTGTGCTATTTGCATTTGGAATCTGTTGCTGTCAACTCTCAAGATGAGATCCAAAGAGCTGTCACTATCAGTGAAGCAAGCCATCATTAGGCTGAAAAACAAAACAAACCTATCAGAGAGATAGCAAAAACATTAGGCGTGGCCAAAACAACTGTTTGGAACATTCTTAAAAAGAAGGAACGCACCGGTGAGCTCAGCAACACCAAAAGACCCGGAAGACCACGGAAAACAACTGTGGTGGATGAGCGAAGAATTCTTTCCCTGGTGAAGAAAACACCCTTCACAACAGTTGGCCAGATCAAGAACACTCTCCAGGAGGTAGGTGTATGTGTGTCAAAGTCAACAATCAAGAGAAGACTTCACCAGAGTGAATACAGAGGGTTCACCACAAGATGGAAACCATTGGTGAGCCTCAAAAACAGGAAGGCCAGATTAGAGTTTGCCAAACGACATCTAAAAAAGCCTTCACAGTTCTGGAACAACATCCTATGGACAGGTGAGACCGAGATCAACTTGTACCAGAGTGATGGGAAGAGAAGAGTATGGAGAAGGAAAGGAACTGCTCATGATCCTAAGCATACCACCTCATCAGTGAAGCATGGTGGTGGTAGTGTCATGGAGTGGGCATGTATGGCTGCCAATGGAACTGCTTCTCTTGTATTTATTGATGATGTGACTGCTGACAGAAGCAGCAGGATGAATGCTGAAGTGTTTCGGGCAATATTATCTGCTCATATTCAGCCAAATGCTTCAGAACTCATTGGACGCTTCACAGTGCAGATGGACAATGACCCAATGCAGACTGCAAAAGCAACCAAAGAGTTTTTTAAGGGAAAGAAGTGGAATGTTATGCAATGGCCAAGTCAATCACCTGACCTGAATCCGATTGAGCATGCATTTCACTTGCTGAAGACAAAACTGAAGGGAAAATGCCCCAAGAACAAGCAGGAACTGAAGACAGTTGCAGTAGATGCCTGGCAGAGCATCACCAGGGATGAAACCCAGCGTCTGGTGATGTCTATGCGTTCCACACTTCAAGGTTGTCATTGAAAGGATTTGTAACCAATTAATAAAAAGTGAAAGTTTGATTTATGATTATTATTCTGTCCCATTACTTTTGGTCCCTTAACAAGTGGGAGGCACATATGCAAACTGTTGTAATTCCTACACAGTTCACATGATTTGGATGTAAATACCCTCAAATTAAAGCTGACAGTCTGCAGTTAAAGCACATCTTGTTTGTTTCATTTCAATTCCATTGTGGTGGTGTATAGAGCCAAAAATGTTAGAATTGTGTCCATGTCCCAATATTTATGGACCTGACTGTACATCTAATTATGTCTCTTGGCAATAGTAAAAGGATGTCTGATTACAGATAAGTCAATTATATCAACACATTGTATTTAACATCTAAAGCTTTCAATGTTACTTTGTAAGTGTGCACTGCCAGTCAATGAATGGGGGTGATACGTAGTATACAGTCAATAGCCACATAGTATCTCTATTATAAACATCACTAAGAAGTAAACTACAAACAGCAGAAATTTTGGCCCCAAAAAGATGGCCGTGTCCATGTAATCTACAATAAAATGGAGGCTAATGACTATATATAGAATGAATGGTATAGTGAACGTCCAATCACAACCCCCGATGAAGCCGAGTGATCTGCGGCGTAATGCATAAGGGAGGGGCTACGACATCATGAACCATTCCTGGAAGGCAAGTACACATACCACATGCTGTGTTCGGCTTATTGAAAGGCGTTCTATTGTTCTTAAAAGTGGTCTTCATGTTTACCTAATTTGAGTGCATTTGGGCATTGAATAAAGTGTTTTAAATATAAAAAGGATAAAGCACTATTCTTTGCATTTCTCTCCTACTGAGGATACATCCAAAGGAGGAATACAAGGGAGGAGCTGCAGGAGAGAGAGATCCCACATGCTGTGTTCGGCTTATTGAAAGGGATTCTATTGTTCTTAAAAGCGGTTTTTCAGGTTTACCTAATGTGAGTGCATTTGGGCATTGATTAAAGTGTTTTAATATAAAAAGGATAAGGCACTATTCTTTGCACTTCTCTCCCACTGAGGATAAGTCCAAAGGAGGAATACAAGGGAGGAGCTGCAGGAGAGAGAGATCTCAGCACAGAGGAGAGACGGGGAGCCAGTTGGGAGATATCCACCACACCTCATATGATGCAATACACATCTATTCTAAAAGTTCCTTAAGAGAACAAAAGTGCAGTAAGCCTTTTATAGGCTAGCAAGGAGGTGAGAGTACATCTTATAAATTACAATAAGGAAGTCACTGGAATTTATCATCACTAAGAGTTGACAACATTATTAAAGAAGTCACTGGAATTTATAACCTCACTCTAATCACTGGGAGTGGTCACTCCAATTTCATTAGAGACTTATTTTTCATTATATATCATTCACTGGATGTTTGAACAGATATTTTGATCACATTGGTTTTATTTAATATTGTCTTCACAGGGGTTTTATTTATTGAATTTATTTATTTTAAACAATTCTATTATTTAATTATATTTTTCAATTGTATGGGTACATTATTTTATTATTTCATTTATTTGCAGGATTAGGAGCGCGACATTATTAATATTTATATCAATTAGGGAGCAGTATATCAGCCGCAGTACAGAAAGGAGGGGGGAATATAATGCTTTGTCACCAAGCTGTGGGCCTCTCTTTGTGTTGGGACACACAGCAGGCAGCATGACCAGACTGGAAGTTGAGTGGCAAACTAACTTCATACTTGTATTGTACATTGTATTGTAAATATGGTTTTGTGTGTAATTTGAAAATATCAGAGAAGTCAAGGGACTTAAACTGTACATTGTGTTGTAAATACTGTTTAGCGTGTAATTTGTATATATTATATAACTCTATCAATAAATGTATATTGCAGATGGAACTACCCCTTTGGTGTAAGAACTCTCAGATCCAGCTGTGTACAAGTAAATACTCCTACAGGGACTGGGATGTATTCATTCATACATGGAACTTAGGAAATGGGGGGTAATTGTGCTATACTGGCATTTCAGGGCCTCTGAAACTGAGATAAGTACGGATTGGGATGTATTGGGATTTTTTTTCACCAAAGACATGTAGCAGAATACATATTGGTCTAAATTTATGATGAAATTTGAGTATATTGGATATTTGTTATAACCAGTAAAAAATATAGTTTTTTTTAAGCATTTAGTTCTTTTTTAATTTATTTCACAAACAAAAATTTTTTAATGTTTTTACATATTGTCACCAGTGCAGTACAGGGTCAGTACATGACTGATGTGGTGGTGATCAGGTATACCGACTAGTGAGAGTATGTAAAAAAAAATTAAATAATTCAATTTTTAAAACGTTTATATTTTTTTAAACATTTTTTACCACTGTAAACAGAGCAGTTTAGTGTCACCATAGTGACACTGTACTGCTTTGGGGGATTGATAAGGATTTTTTTTTTAAACTGTGATTCCATATAACACTGATGATCACTGTTATAAGCAATCATTTTACCTGTCATGAATGGATTTTGTTCATGACATGATTGATCACAATAGTAAGCAAGCTTTGTTTTGTTTACATTTTATTGTCAGCACCTGTGGTAGTGAGCTCTTGTTGATACTCAACTTGGGGTTCCCCAGGGTGTGGAATCTAAGCCATGCATAAAAGCGGGAGAGAACAATGTTCATGGACAACTTGCCAGCCAGCTTGCTAACAACCAAATTAACCTGTCTAACAGTATGCGTTTATAACAGGGGTTTAGTTAGCACATATTTGCAAATACATACGTAAGCCACAGAGCCACGACACGGCACCCTGATAATCTGTGGTCCTAACTCTACATCTTGTGAGTCCCCATAGTAGAGGCACGTGCATTTAATGGATAGATCAAGGGCTGGTGGACCTGAGGGAGCCACCCCTCTTAAAGGCAAAGGAGTGCACTGGACCCCAGTATGTAGCACAGTGGCAACCAGGGTCCTAGTGCACCTATCCATCTATCCATTAAATGCATGTGCCTCTACTATGGGGACTCACAAATTGTAGAGTTAGGACCACAGATTATCAGGGTGCCGTGTCGTGGCTCTGTGGCTTACGTATGTATTTGTAAATGTGTGCTAACTAAAACCCTGTTATAAACGTATACTGTTAGACAGGTTAATTCGGTTGTTAGCAAGCTGGCTGGCAAGTTGTCCAAGAACATTGTTCTCTCCCCCTTATTCACTGTGGAATCTAAGCCCCAGCCTACTTCTTCACCAGAGCCCCTAACGGTGGGGATGGACTTGCAGCAAGCTGGGACCAGGTCGCTGCCCCCAGGTACGCCCAGCTGAGGTTGAGGAGACCAGAGCAGAGCATAATTGGAGGAGACAAACGGAATACGATAGGCTAGCCGAGGTCAGGACAGGCGGAAAACAAGCAAGGTCAGAGAACAAAGCCGGGGTCAGTACACAAGTAGTCAATGTAGGATTCAGACAGTAGTAACACACGGGAGCTCCGACAACTAGGAAGTTGCTCAGGCAAAGTGGCCTAGTCTGAGCACGTCTCATATAGACAAGGCAAACAAGGAGGCGGGCCAGGAAGTGATGGAAGGGAAGGAAATAAAACCCAGAGGACAGCAGACGATGCCCATAGATGTGCACAGACAATCAGGAACAGGACTGCAGCAAGAAGGTAAAAACACAAACAAGAAACTGGAGGCTAACTTGTGACAGTACCCCACTCCCTTATGAGGTCTGCGCACTTTTTTAGGGCCAGGCTTAGGGGGAAACTTCTGATGAAAAAATTCCACCAGACGGGGTGGAAAAACATCAGTAGAAGGAATCCAACACCTCTCCTCAGGACCATATCCCTTCCAGTCAATTAGATACAAGAGCTTGCCTCTGATGAATTTAGAATCCAAGATTTGCTTGACTTCATACTGATCCAAAGTACTCGCTATTGGGGAAGGATGACGATGAGGACAAGAAAACCTGTTGATGATGTACGGTCTCAGAAGAGAAACATGGAAAACATTAGGGATTCTCAAATGTAAAGAGGGGCAAAATTTAAAAGCAACAGCAATGACCTGGCGAATGATGGTAAAGGGACCAATGAAACAAAGAGCAAATTTTATAGAGGGTACCCGTAGACGGATATTCACCAGGGAGGAATTTGGGATTCACGCAGCGATGGTGATCTGCAGCTATTTTGTACTTGGAAGCTGCCAGATGTAAATTCTTGGAAACCTCTGCCCAGATGGAATTGAATGATCATTGTTTGTCTGCAGCCGTGGGCACCATAGAGGAGATGGGAACAGGAAATGGCACCGAAGGATGATGACCATACACCGTAAAAAAGGGAGATTCACCAGTACTGGCACTGGCATGGTTATTAAGGGCAAACTCTGCCCAGGGTAGAAGGTCTACCCAATCATCCTGATGGGCAAAAATGAAGGCATGAATATAGCATTCCACGTTCTGGTTGACCCTTTCGGTTTTGCCATTAGACTGCGGATGAAAGGCTGAGGAGAAGTCCAACTCGATTCCTGTAAATTGAACACCTCTATCAGAAACAATGTGTGATTGCATACCGTGAAGATGGAAGATTTCCTTAATGAAGTTGGAGGCCAACGTGACAGCTGAAGGTAGTCCAGGAAGTGGAGTTAGGTGGCACACCTTTGAAAACCTGTTCACAACCACCCAGATAAGAGTGGAACCAGCTGAAGGGGGTAATTCAGAAATAAAGTCCATGGAAATGCAACACCAAGGTTCATCTGGAACAGGTAGAGGGAAAAGGAGACCTGCTGGAGCAGACTTGGGGACTTAGACTGCACACAAATGGAGAAAGCCTGAACATATTCTTCAACATCCTTCTGCAGTGAGGGCCACCAGTAATGACGCTGCAGGAAGGCACAGGTGCGTTGCGCCCCAGGTTGTCCAAACAGTTTAGAGTCGTGTGCCTATTTGAGTAGCTTGGAACAAAGGTTGGGGACCACAAAGGTCTTTCCAGGTGGGATGTGTTTAGGCTTAAGATGAGTGGTGGCCAGGATACGATTGGCAGAAATGATAGGCTCCGGTTCAACATGACACTCAGAGTCAGCAATGTCAAATGATCTGGACAAGGCATCTGCGCGAGCATTTTTGGAACCGGGCCAGAAGGTAATGTTAAAATTAAATCTGGCAAAGAAGAGGGCCCATCGTGCTTTTCTGGGGTTCAAACTCTGGGTGAACTGGAGAAACTGGAGGTTCTTATGATCAATATAAATCAGGATGCGATGTAGGGATCCCTCCAGTAGATGTCGCCATTCTTGCAGTTCCAGCTTTATCGCCAGCAGTTACCAATCACTGATGGTGTAATTCTGTTTGGCATCCAAAAACCTTTTAGAGAAGAAGGCACAAGGGCGGAGCTTACCATCATGCATTTGGAGCAGGACTGCCCCCACACCCAAAGATGAAGCATCTACCTCCAAGAAAAAAGGCGAAAAATGTCCAGACGTATGAGAATAGATGCAGAGTGGAAGGTGGATTTTAGTTTGTGGAATGCGTCATCTGCCTCAGGAGGCCAGGTTCTGGCATTGGAACCCTTCCGCGTCAAAGAAGTGATTGGGGCCACCAGCGAAGAATAGTCAGGAATGAACTGGCGATAGAAGTTGGTGAATCCCATGAAGCACTGTGTGGCTTTCAACTCAGAGGGCTGAGACCAGTTTGAGATAGCTTGGAGTTTGGCAGGATCCATAAGCAGCCCTTTATCCGTGACTATGTAGCCTAGAAAAAGAACCTGGGTTTGTTCGAAGAGGCACTTCTCCAACTTTGCATACAGGCAGTGGTCCCAAAGACGTAAGAGAACAGTACGTATGTCCTGGCAATGAGTTTTTAAATCTGGAGAAAAAATTAGTATGTCATCCAGATAGACAATAACACAAACATACAGAAGATCAGAAAAAAATGTCATTAACAAAATTCTGAAAGAAGGCTGGGGCATTACACAAGCCGAAGGGCATTCCAAGATATTCATAATGCCCGTCTCTGGTATTGAAAGCTGTTTTCCACTCATCACCCTCACGGATCCTAACCAGATTGTATGCTCCATGGAGGTCTAGCTTAGTGAAAATTCAAGCATCCCGGAGTCTGTCAAAGAGTTCAGAAATCAGAGGTAAAGGGTACCAATTCTTAACGGTGACAGTATTGAGACCTCTATAATCAATGCAGGGACGGAGCGTACCATCTTTTTTCTCCACAAAGAAGAAGCCAGCCCCAGCAGTAGAATTGGACTTACGGATAAATCCTTTCTGCAGATTCTCCTGGACATACTCAGACATGGCTTTAGTCTCAGGAATGGAGAGAGGGTAAACTTTACCTTGAGGTGGAGAAGCCCCAGGTTGGAGGTCAATAGCACAATCATAGGGATGGTGAGAGGCAAACAGTCAGCAACTTTCTTACAAAAGATGTCTTGGAAGGCCTGATAATGTGGAGGAAGTATCGGAGAGGTGATGACCTCAGTCACAGGTACACACTGAGGTGGAAACACTTTAGGGAGACAAGTCCGATGGCATTGTAACCCCCATGACAATACTTGGCCAGAGTCAAGATAGGGTGAATATTTCTGCAACCATGGAAGTCCAAGAATGATGGGACTTGAGAACTTAAGAAGGATCAGGAAGGAGATATCCTCACGATGAAGAACGCCCACATGCATAGTTATGCTGTTAGTTCGAAAGCGTAGAGGTCCTAAAGCTAAGGTAGAGCCAACAACTGCAGATACTGACAGGGGTGTCATCATGGGGACAAGAGGAATGCCCAATTCAGCGGCCAATGATTGTTCAATGAAATTGCCGGCTGCCCCAAAGTCCACATAAGCCAAAACCTGATATGAGTTCAGATCCCAATGGATGGAGACTGGTATAACAACTCGAGGTAAGGTGGTGGAGTTCAGGTTCTGGTCTAGATCACCACCCTCAAAGTGACCTAGACCCGAGAGTTTCTCGGACGGACTGAAAAAGACTTAATTACATGACCCTTAGCCCCACAGTAAAGGCATAGACCAAGTCTTTGGCAACGAGATTGCTCTTGTGGAGTGAGGCGTGTTCGGCCTAACTGCATAGGTTCCTCAGATGTCAGTACAGTTGCAGAGGTAGATCGTTCAGGGGATTTTTGGAAAATAAGAGCTAACAAACCCACTTGGGGATGACGTGAAACAGACTTTTTCCAGATCTTGCTTCTGGAAGCGGACATCGATTTGGATGCTAAGAGCAATCAAGTCATCCAGGGTGGTGGGTATGGTTCTTCCAGCTAGTTCGTCCTTAATACAGTCCACTAGACCTTGCTAAAAGGTTGCAGAAAGGGCCTCATTATTCCATGCAAGTTCCAAAGCTAAGGTGCAAAACTGAACTGCATACTGACCAACTGTCATGCTACCTTGGAGTAGCCGAAGAAGGGCTCCTGCAGCAGATGAAGTCCTGCCAGGCACATTGAAGGCTTTCTGGAAAGCTTGCTGGAAGGCTGGGAGACTGGAAATAGTGGGATCTTGACGCTCCAACAGTTGCGAGGCCCAAGCCAGTGCTTCACCCGAAAGGAGGGAAATCATGTATGCCACCTTGGAACAATCAGTAGGGAAATGATAGGCTGCTAGTTCAAAATGAATAGAGCACTGATTGATGAAGCCCCGACAAGCTTTGGGATCAGCATAGAAGTGAGGCGGTGGAGGCAGCTGGAGTCTCAAAGGATAGTGTTCCACTGGCGGAACAGCGGGAGGTGGAGCAGCAGGAACCGGAGCAGGAGCCGGGACAGGAGCCTAAACAGAGGGTGAGGAAGTGGACACAACCTGCAGCTGCTCCAACTGGGAGGAGAGTTCCTGCAGACAGTGCAGAATTTGTTCTTGATAGGCCTGCTGGACATCGACTCTCTGTGCCAAACACTGAAGTTGTTCCAGGAGAGGCTGCAGTGTCTCTGAGGAGCTCATGGCCTGAGCAAACTGTCTGCACCTGTGGTAGTGAGCTCTTGTTGATACTCAACTTGGGGTTTCCCAGGGTGTGGAGTATAAACCCCAGCCTGCTTCTACACCAGAGCCTCTGATGGTGGGGATGGACTTGCAGCAAGCTGGGACCAGGTCGCGGCCCCCAGGTATGCCCAGCTGAGGTTAGAGGAGACCGCTCACGGGAGCAGATAATAATTGGAGGAGACAAACGGAATCCGATAGGCTAGCCGAGGTCAGGACAGGCAGAAAACAAGCAAGGTCAGAGAATGAAGCCGGGGTCGGTACACAAGTAGTCAATGTAGAATTCTGACAGTAGTAACACACAGGAACTCTGACAACTAGGAAGTTGCTCAGGCAAAGTGGCCTAGTCTGAGCACATCTTATATAGACAGGCAAACAAGGAGGCGGGCCAGGAAGTGATGGAAGGGAAGGAAATAAAACCCAGAGGACAGCAGATGACGCCCATAGATGAGCACAGACAAACACATGAGAAGAGATCAGGAACAGGACTGCAGCAAGAAGGTAAGAACACAAACAAGAAACTGCAGGCTAACTTGTGACAATTATCATGTGATTGCTATGATTGGTCACAACGATTACATGATACCCCAGCCACTCACAGCGGCGGACACAGAGGTCACAGAATTGTGCTGATAGGGGCACACCCGTGTGCATGAGCAGGGCAAAGTACAGGTATACAGTGTCTGCTCATGCTGCCAGTCAGCAGAAAATGTACTACTATTGGTCAGCAAGTGGTTAAACATAAATTAACTACTAGATATTTGCCTATTTTAAAATAATTTTCAACATGCTGCCATCATCACTTCATCAAGGCTAAATTTAGAGCAATGTATGGGTAACTTGCTGAAATTTATATTTAAACACAGCATCAAATCACCCTATAGTAACCCAGAAAAAGTTATCCACCTCCACCCTTGAAGGTTAATTGAGCAAGATAATGAAACTTTTCCCTAACACAAATAAATAATAAAAAAATAAACAAAAATAAATAAAATAAACCCACATAAAGCTATAAAACCATAAACAAATTGTCCCAAATGTCCAAAAAATTCAAAAGTACAAAAATAATAAATCATCCAAAAAAATATAATAATCCAAAAAAATATTTATCCAAAAAAATATATAATAATCCCCACAAGTGTAAATAATACTTTTCTTTCCTCTTTCATCCAACACTCCTTCTCAATATCCGCAAATCCTGATGACAGTACACCTCAAAAAGAAAAAACTTGACATAGTGTCATACCTTTTATATAATACAACACACGTGCCACACAGCATGCAAAATCCTTTATAAATGTGTATACTCTATACACATGCAAATATTCTATAGTGAATATAAATATAAGTGAAACACACTCATATAACAAAGTGTCAAAAACACCATGTGAAAAACAACTCCCAATTAACAGGGCAAGTGTGTATCTCAGTGATCCCCTGAACCCAAAACAGCACTCTCCAACTCTTATGCTGATGGGTAATTACCATATATCAAAAACATCAAGGCAGGACACCACTCTGGGTTAATTTCTCCTCAGAACGATTTTATACAAAGCTAGGGTTTTTTCTTCCACACTCAAGAAAATCCACAGTCACAGATAGTCTATACCATATCCTCCTTTATTAGTAACTCACATAGAATCTGGGTGAAAACAGCTCCTCCTCACAGGGATACAAGTGTGGACAGATTCAGGGAAACATTGGCCACATGTTCCCACTTCCAAGATGGCCACGATCGCACTCCCGGTCAACGTCGATACGTCTGACGTCACGTGTCCCTGGCGAGTTTGGCCATCTTGGAAGTGGGAACATGTGGCCAATGTTTCCCTGAATATGTCCACACTTGTATCCCTGTGAGGAGGAGCTGTTTTCACCCAGATTCTATGTGAGTTACTAATAAAGGAGGATATGGTATAGACTATCTGTGACTGTGGATTTTCTTGAGTGTGGAAGAAAAAACCCTAGCTTTGGATAAAATCGTTCTGAGGAGAAATTAACCCAGAGTGGTGTCCTGCCTTGATGGTTTTTATATATGGTAATTACCCATCAGCATAAGAGTTGGAGAGTGCTGTTTTGGGTTCAGGGGATCACTGAGATACACACTTGCCATGTTAATTGGGAGTTGTTTTTCACATGGTGTTTTTGACACTTTGTTATATGAGTGTGTTTCACTTATATTTATATTCACTATAGAATATTTGCATGTGTATAGAGTATACACATTTATAAAGGATTTTGCATGCTGTGTGGCACGTGTGTTGTATTATATAAAAGGTATGACACTATGTCAAGTTTTTTCTTTTTGAGGTGTACTGTCATCAGGATTTGCAGATATTGAGAAGGAGTGTTGGATGAAAGAAGAAAGAAAAGTATTATTTACACTTGTGGGGATTATTATATATTTTTTTGGATAAATATTTTTTTGGATTATTATATTTTTTTGGATGATTTATTATTTTTGTACTTTTGAATTTTTTGGACATTTGGGACAATTTGTTTATGGTTTTATAGCTTTATGTGGGTTTATTTTATTTATTTTTGTTTAGTTTTTTGTTATTTATTTGTGTTAGGGAAAAGTTTCATTATCTTGCTGAAATTTATTTCACTGGGTAGAAATTTGTTGGCGTGCAGTAAACTATTAAAGGGATCTCTTGGGTGCAGTCTGTCCACTGCTAACCTAGAGACTGAATGACCAAGAGTCCATGGTATCTAATGGAATCACTATATTTACTGAGCTGCAGAGGGTAAAATGAATGGAAGAGGATCCCCCCACAATGTACTGTATGGTATTACACATCCAGTGAGAATGTACTATACAGTATTTCCTTGCTATATATTGTCCTTGGACAACAGTGCCCTGTGACCTCTTCAACCCCATGTGCTAATGAAACTCCAGTTCATAGGTTAGGAAAGGATAACATGAGCCTGTCTTACACTGCACCCGCATGGACTGGCAATTGGTTCAAAAACACAAAATGGATCACCTGGCAAAATAAATTGAGTTTATCAGTGAATTTGGCCAATTTGGCACAATTTGTTGAACCAATCTACTTATTTTTATCTGCATATGTATGTATGTGGAAGTACAAGTGTGTGTCTAGGTTGTTATTACTACTATAGCAGAAAATGCTACTTGATCCAAACTTTTACTGGAATAAAAGTGAACTGTTTCAAAGAGAACTTGACCCAACTTATTTTAAAGCCTTTTATAAAAGAATAGGAACACACTGTATTTTCCTTTGTTATGTTTTGTTAGGTTTTGCCTTACTGACAGCATAAGCTAACTTTGCAAATTTACCTGCTATTAGTTCTCTAGATATCACACTTTTGGGAAATGTGGAATGAAAGTTGTAATGCAAGTTGTGATGAATGAAGCATAAGACACTTACAGAATAGAATTTGACAATATATTTCATACTGACAGCACAATAAAAGTATGTTATTTCTTCTTATAACTAGACTCAAAGCATGTTCACTACTATGTGCTAGAGGGGATTGACATTTTTTGTTTAAATATGTCTCTGGACAAATCTGGATTGTGATAAAATTATTTATTATAAATGATGAATACAAACATACTACATTGTTGCAAATATTGTTTAAAATTTGCATGCACGTTTTATTGAAAATATGCTTAGTTTTGCAATTTTGTAAATTGTTGTTAATTTTCTAAATTTTAAAAGTAAATATGCAATGAATGGTGCCAAAATAACCAAAATGCAACAATAAAAAAAAAAGCAAAAAACTTTTATTGTGAAGCTACATACAGTTGCAAGAAAAAGTATGTGAACCCCTTGGGATTACGTGGAGTTTTGCATGAATTGGGCATAAAATGTGCTCTGAACGTCATCTAAGTCACAACAATAGAAGAACACAGTCTGCTGAACATAATACTACACAAACATTAGATGTTGCCATGGTTTAATTGCACATAACATGTAAACATTCACAGTAAAGGGAGGAAAAAGTATGTGAACCTTTGGACTTAATAACTGGTTGACCCTCCTTTGGCAGCAATAACCTCAACCAAACGTTTCCTGTAGTTGCAGATCAGACCTGCACAACGATCTGGAGTAATGTTGGGCCACTCCTCTTCACAAAATTGTTTCAGTGTAGCAATATTCTTGGGATGTCTGGTGTGAATCGCTCTCTTAAGGTCATGCCACAGCATTTCAATTGGGTTGAGGTCAGGCTCTGACTGGGCCACTCTAGAAGGCGTATTCTGTGCTGTTGCAGCCATTGTTTTGTTGAATTACTTGTATGCTTTGGGTCATTGTCCTGTTGCATCACCCATCCTCTGCGGAGCTTCAGTTGGCGGACAGATGGTCGTACGTTTTCCTGCAAAATGTCTTGATAAACTCTGGAATTCATTTTCCCATCAATGACAACAATCCATCCAGGCCCTGAGGCAACAAAGCAGCCCCAAACCATGATACTCCCTCCACCATGTTTTACAGTCTGGATGAGGTTTTGATGTTGGTGTGCTGTGCCTTTTTTTCTCTACACATAGTGTTGTGTGTTCTTCTCAAACAACTCAATCTTGGTTTCATCTGTCCACAATATATTTTGCCAGTAGTGCTGTGGAACATCCAGATGCTCTTTTGCAAACTTCAAACGTGCTGCAATATTCTTTTTGGACAGCAATGGCTTTCTCCGTGGTGTCCTCCCATGTACTCCATTCTTGTTTAATGTTTTCATTATTGTAGATGTGTCAACAAAAATGTTAGCATGTGCCAGAGATTTCTGTAGGTCTTTAGCTGACACTCTGCGATTCTTCTTTACCTCATGCAGCATTCTGTGCTGTGCTCTTGCAGTCATTTTTACAGGACGACCACATCTAGGGAGAGTAGCAACAGTGCTAAACTTTCTCCATTTGTAGACAGTCTGTCTTACCGTGGACGCATGAACATCAAGGCTTTTGGAGATACTTTTGTAACCCTTTCCAGCTTCATGCAAGTCAACAATTCTTGATCGTAGGTCTTCTGAGAGCTCTTTTCTGCGAGGCACGGTTCACATCAGACAGTGCTTCTTGAAACCAGTAAACCCAAAACAGGTGTGTGTTTTTTTAAGGCAGGACAGCTGTCAGCAACACATCCAATATCATCACACTGATTGGAGTCAAGGTTGGCTCACTCCTGGCTCCAATTAGCTCTGGGAGAAGTCATTAAGCTAGGGCCTCACATACTTTTTCCTCCCTGCACTGTGAATGTTTACATGTTATGTGCAATTAAACCATGGCAACATCTAATGTTTGTGTAGTATTATGTTCAGCAGACTGTGTTCTTCTATTGTTGTGACTTAGATGACGTTCAGAGCACATTTTATGCCCAATTCATGCAAAACTCCACGTAATCCCAAGGGGTTCACATACTTTTTCTTGCAACTGTATATCACTAAAGAAGACAGTAGTGCCATTGTAGTCATTGGATGAAACCATTGAGAGCTGCAGGGGCATTCCTGGAAGTGCTGTTATTTTCTAGCAGACTTCAGAGGAACAGTTCCATAAAACAAACCAGAGTTCAGTGGCACAGGCTGCAGCAAAGGTAAGCATTCCTTCTATTCTTTTTAAATACATGCTTCTTTCATAAACTTTACAAGGTCACTCTAAACATAGCTTGCACATCCTTTTATGTATATATTTTACCAACAAAGAGAATATAGCATATTCTATTAAACAGGCATATTTAACATCAGATGTTAAAATATAGAGATTTTGCAATGTGGTTTATAGTAGATTGCTGTCATCGATAATCATGTACTTTTAATACAACAAAGGCTGCTTTAGAATAGTAATACAAATCATGCAAAAGCATCACAAACACTTATAGCTATCATGAACAAATAGGCTCATGCACATAGCAGAGTTCTCCCATAACTATGCAGCACCACAGTCCATAGGAAAATATAGGGTAACATATAAGCAGGAATACACTAGGTGACAGTGCCCCTTCTGTAACATATATGAATGTTGCAGACACCTCATACACTTGATAAATAGAACTCAGTACTTTTAATCAGGACAGTGAAGCATAGAAAGACGCCTTGAGTATATTAGCGTACAATGACAGTGTATTAATTTTTACATTGTGACCATAACAAGAGCAGGGAGAAAAAAAACATAGCTAAAGCTCAGGGATTCAGAGTCCCAGAACAAAGTGTGATCAATAAAAAAAAATAGTGTGGGGACAAAGTGAAAAAAAATAAGGGGGGGGGGGGTTGAAGGGGAGAGGAGGAGGGAAGTGGAAAAATGGGATAAAAATTAGGCCAAGGGAGTGGTAGGGACAGAGAAAGACAAAAACAGAATTTGCTCCTCTGCTTCCCCCCCCCCCACCTCTTCAAGGGAGACCTGCAGAACAATAAGTGTGGGTGTGCGAGAATTATACTCACCTTTTGATGCATAAGCATATTATTTTTTTTTTTACTGGAGCTTGGAGTGACGGGCAATAAATAGAGATATTGACCACATGTGTAAAAATCCATGGCATCCAGGCATCCCTAAATTTGTCTTCCCTGTTCTGAAGCATACCGTGTTTCCCCGAAAATAAGACACTGTCTTATATTATTTTTGGCTCAAAAAAACACACTAGGTCTTATTTTCGGGGTAGGTCTTATTTTTTAAATGTCCAGGTGTGGACAGGGGGTGCAGAGGTGAGCTGCAGGCAGTTGTGGATGAGGGTTATTATGAAGAGGGCTGGCTGATGACAGTTGTGAGCTGCAGTCAGGTGTTGCAGGGGACACTTGACAGGTGAGTTTCAGACAGGGTGCAGATATGAGCCACAGACAGGGTGCAGGGGTGAGTTGCAGACGTGGGATGCAGAGTTGAGCTGTGGCCAGGGGGTGCAGAGCTGGCCTGTGGCCAGGGGGTGTAGAGATGAGCTGTGGCCAGGGGGGTGCAAAGCTAGGTTTCAACTCAGCTCACCTCTGCACCCCCCCAGCCACAGCTCACCTATGCACCCTGTCTGCAACTCACCTGACTCAATTAACCTCTGCAACACCTGACTGTAGCTCACCTTTGCACATCCCCCCTCCCCTTCCACTGTCCTCATATGGTTAGCTAGCTTTGAAAAACACAGCTGTCAGCAGCCGGCCTCTCTCTATAGTAACTCCCATTTCGGGTCCTATCTTCCCACACAGTGCACCAAGCACACTTACCCTTGGGGCATTGGTTTCCATGCATTAGGCTGCAGGAGGAGATGCCCCGTCCCTAAACACACTGCATACTGCACCCGCAGATATCTGTTCCTTTCCTGTCCCACAGTGAGTACAGAGGTAGGGAGGTTCTGTGGGAGCGGATGGTGCTGTCACTTCAGCCGCACGTCTGTGTTTATAAGAGACAGTAGATATGGGTGTGTGCAGGGCCAGTGCCGGAGGTGGCAGAATGGCGTTCCGGCATGTTCCGGCTGAAAAAAAGCCCTGATCACAACTAGGTCTTATTTTCAGGGGTAGGTCTTATTTTAGGGGAAACAGGGTAGCTGTCCTTGGATCTAATTTAATTTAGTCTAGTGAACCAGTGACTCCGTTTTGGCAGGGCTGTTTGCCTCCATAGATCAGAAATGCGGGCACAGGGGGCAATTAGTAAGCAAACAGTTAGTGAGTTTTTGTACTGACATAGGGGCTCTGCACAATTGGAAGGTCAATTGGAAGACTATATTCTTGACTCCCATCCAGTACTGACATACTAGAAAGCATTGTCAGAAATTCTGAACAGTGTGCCTGGGTTTTTGATGCCACCTCCAAAACATCTTGAAACTCTGGGGTAGAATTTATTCAGTAGCGCTGAGACCTTATATCACCCTTGTTCTTGAAAGCAGTTTGCGATTAAAGATTTGTGGGCCAATCGAATAGTCCTGACTCTTTGTACTTTGGTAAAGGAAACTTGGATTCCCATTTGTGGGTGTATGGGGATTCAAAGTGCACCTGAGGTGCATTCAACATCTTGCACAATGTGGATAACAGATGAGGAGCATAGTATCATTTTCTTGATGTATTCAATATATACAGTCAGGTCCATAAATATTGGGACAATGACACAATTCTAACATTTTTGGCTCTATACACCACTACAATGGATTTAAAATGAAACGAACCAGATGTGCTTTAACTGCAGACTGTCAGCTTTAATTTGAAGGTATTTACATCCAAATCAGGTGAACGGTGTAGGAATTACAACAGTTTGCATATGTGCCTCCTACTTGTTAAGGGGCCAAAAGTAATGGGACAGAATAATAATCATAAATCAAACTTTCACTTTTTAATATTTGGTTGCAAATCCTTTGCAGTCAATTACAGCCTGAAGTGTGGAACGCATAGACATCACCAGACGCTGGGTTTCATCCCTGGTGATGCTCTGCCAGGCCTCTACTGCAACTGTCTTCAGTTCCTGCTTGTTCTTGGGGCATTTTCCCTTCAGTTTTGTCTTCAGCAAGTGAAATGCATGCTCAATCGGATTCAGGTCAGGTGATTGACTTGGCCATTGCATAACATTTCTCTTTATTCCCTTAAAAAACTCTTTGGTTGCTTTTGCAGTATGCTTTGGGTCATTGTCCATCTGCACTGTGAAGCGGCGTCCAATGAGTTCTGAAGCATTTGGCTGAATATGAGCAGATAATATTGCCCGAAACACTTCAGAACTCATCCTGCTGCTTTTGTCAGCAGTCACATCATCAATAAATACAAGAGAACCAGTTCCATTGGCAGCCATACATGTCCACGCTATGACACTACCACCATCATGCTTCATTGATGAGGTGGTATGCTTAGGATCATGAGCAGTTCCTTTCCTTCTCCATACTCTTCTCTTCCCATCACTCTGGTACAAGTTGATCTTGGTCTCATCTGTCCATAGGATGTTGTTCCAGAACTGTGAAGGCTTTTTTAGATGTTGTTTGGCAAACTCTAATCTGGCCTTCCTGTTTTTGAGGCTCACCAATGGTTTACATCTTGCGGTGAACCCTCTGTATTCACTCTGGTGAAGTCTTCTCTTGATTGTTGACTTTGACATACATACACCTACCTCCTGGAGAGTGTTCTTGATCTGGCCAACTGTTGTGAAGGGTGTTTTCTTCACCAGGGAAAGAATTCTTCGGTCATCCACCACCAGTTGTTTTCCGTGGTCTTCCGGGTCTTTTGGTGTTGCTGAGCTCACCGGTGCATTCCTTCTTTTTAAGAATGTTCCAAACAGTTGTTTTGGCCATGCCTAATGTTTTTGCTATATCTCTGATGGGTTTGTTTTGTTTTTTCAGCCTAATGATGGCTTGCTTCACTGATAGTGACAACTCTTTGCATCTCATCTTGAGAGTTGACAGCAACAGATTACAAATTCAAATAGCACACTTGAAATGAACTCTGGACCTTTTATCTGCTCATTGTAATTGGGATAATGAGGGAATAACACACACCTGGCCATGGAACAGCTGAGAACAAGATGTCCCATTACTTTTGGTCCCTTAACAAGTGGGAGGCACATATGAAAACTGTTGTAATTCCTACACCGTTCACCTGATTGGGATGTAAATACCCTCAAATTAAAGCTGACAGACTGCAGTTAAAGCACATCTTGTTCATTTCATTTCAAATCCATTGTGGTGGTGTATAGAGCCAAAAATGTTAGAATTGTGTCGATGTCCCAATATTTATGGACCTGACTGTATATAAAATATTTCAAGTGAAAGTATCAGGCATGCAAAATTAATGTATTTAACCTATTTGAAACAAAAAATGTATATTTAAATAAAAACAATTTTAATTTTGATAGGGAAAGGTTAAATCACTGACTGCTTTTTTGGCATCTGTGTACTATTGGGGAAATTTCCCTTTACTTCCTTTCTTGAAGGTACAATAAAAAGTAAGAGAAAAAAAATCTCCATAATGAGGGAACTACTTAATCCACAATAACATACTGTATGTGCCCATTGTAAGACTGAATCTTTTTTCATGTTCTGGTGGCAATTCAAACTTTGGGATTTTTCTTCAATTTTAACCACCACCTGACAAACCATTGTAGTTAAATGCCATTTGTGTAACCTACTGTTTAAGGATGTTTATAAACATCTTTGGTTGTACATCAGGTTGTCACACCAGGTCCTGACATTAGATAGTGGCAATTACAGGAAAAATTCACAGACCTTGTCAGGTGTAAGCACAATTATAAACACATAATATCTACCTGACATTCTACCACAGGCAGCATCGATGACAGAACCACACTGTCCACAGCATCTACTAACAGACACTGGGGAAAACCAGAGAGAGACCCTATGCCAAGAAGAGAGGGAGCCTAGCAATCATTCAGCTCAATAGCAGTGCACCCCTATACTCCATGGCATCAGCTGACCCTGCAGATAAGCCATTCTCACTGGCCAAAATTATATATATATATATATATATATATATATATATATATATATATATATATATATATTTATAAAGTATATGCAAACAACAGTGATCTCCTCAACCATGCAAACACCTGCATGTTTCCTCATTCTTCTCAATTTCCAAAAAAAAGTGACAGAATTTGTTGTCCAAAATATTCACAATGTCTCCCACCAAACACCCAGGGATGTGCAGTTTCCAAAAAAGGAGCAATTTTTGGAGTGTTTGCATTGTTCTGGCATTTTAGGGCCTCAGGATTTGCTATAGGCATTCAGAACATGACTTTTTTTTCAAACTGTTTTGGTCTTTTTTTCATTATGTAGTGTTACAAAGTACATTTAATAGAATGCCACTAAAAGAAAGCTCTATATGCCTAAAAGAATGACACAATTAATTTGAGTACCTTATTACACAAGTAATTGTCAGTCAAACTATCACAGCACTGAAAACAACCTAACTAAAAACAAAAGGGTTGATTTACTAAAGGCAAAACGACTGTGCACTTTGCAAGTGCAGTTGCTCCAAAGCTTAGTAAATTAAGTAAAGCTTCACTTTGCAAAGAAAACCCAATCACATGCAAGGAAAATCATAATTTTTTTTGTCTTGCACATGATTGGATAATGGAAGTCAGCATAACCTTGCAAAGTGATTGGTCTATTTGCTTAGTAAATCATAGTAAATCAACCCAAAACTGTCTTTAAATACACTTTAATCACATAAACACATATTTTAGATCTTTTTTTCACACTGCAGATAAGTCAGTAAACATCATTTAAATGAGCTTTTATGGTTGGTTTACTACTAGCACACTGTGAAATGTAGGTATTGCTATTGAACTTGTCTCTTCTCTCATAGGAAGCTGCTATGCATTGCTTAACATAGAGTTTTTGGTAAGAAGAGACAAAATACAATAGTTTTAGAGGATATCATAGAAAGTTCTGAAGTTGTTTTTTTTATCAGGTCCTTGCAGAGAGGATGAAATTACAAATCCTTAAACACGATGGAACTATGACGAAAAGTAAGACTTGCAAATTTTTGAAGCATAAAAAATCCTTTTTTCAATAGAAAATCAAGAACACTTCACTAAACAGAGAATTAAATTAAGTATACTGAAGTAGGCAAAACTTAGACAAAAGAGTGGCTGTGGACTTAGTATACTTGGACTTTGCAAAACTGTTCCCCACACACAGCTAATGTATAAGGTCAATTCTATAAGCTTGGAAAATTCAGTCTGTAAGTGTACAGAAAACTGGCTAAAAGACCATGTTCACAGACTTGTGATTAAAGTGCTAGTAAAGTGTAAAAAAAAAGAACAACTTACCCTCTGCAAGTTAATGTCATAATGTGCTAGTATGCATCATATACTAGCACATTATGAAAAACTTACCTTACAATGAGGCCCTCCAGCTGCATGCTTTCACCTCGGACAAGACTTTCATGTTCATCTCGTCTTCTTTCCAGGCTCACGGGCTCTGGCCATTTGAATAGCAGAGCCACAATGATGTTAATTCCACGCATTCTTCCTTTTAGAGCGCAGAACACATGCGCTGGTGATATCACTGGCTGCAGAAATAGTGAATATCTATACAGTAGATATATTTGTTGTACCTACAGGCAAGCTTTATTATAAACTTATCTGTAGGTACAAGTGAGCAAGCTGTATTTACTACCACTTTAATGATTCACCCTCTCTGAATCATCTAAGATTGTTAGTGGTTTACGCCAAGGTTCATTGTTGGGACCTTTATGGGTATTGTGTCAAATGCATTAGTGAAGTCTAGATGTACTGGGGTTTATTCACTAAAGCTGGAGAGTGCAAAATCAGGCATGCTTCTGCATAGAAACCAATGGTCTCCTCCTCCCATGCACGACTGCAGGACTTCTCCAGGTCCTCCCCTATCCTCTGGAACTCACTGCCCCAATCCATCCGACTGTCGCCTTCCCTCCCCACATTCAGGCGCTCCCTCAAAACCCATCTCTTCAGGGAAGCCTACCCCACCCTCACCTAATGGCCATCCTCCCTCATTCCTCCCACCACTTCATCCCCCTCAGCCACTTCATTCCCCTCAGCCACTTCCTATTGTTCCACTACCCCCTCCCTCCTAGATTGTAAGCTTGAAAGAGTAGGGCCCTCTTACCCCTCGTACGCTGTCTGTTTTTGTTGTACTGTGCCATGTATTGTCCCCCCTATTGTACAGCGCTGAGCAAACCCTTTGGCGCTATATAAACTCGATGTAATAAATAAAAATAAATAAATAATAATAAATCAGCTTCTAGGTTTTATTGCCAAAGCTTAGTTAAACAAGCTGAGGTTAGAATTTGATTGGCTACCATGCACAGCTGCACTAGATTCTGAGTGAAGCAGCTTTACATCAGGACTGATCAATTTTAAAATATACTGTATATGCCATAATTTGCAGATTCTATAACTTTCACACAGACTAAATAATATACACTTATTTAGGTTATTCTTATCAAAGAAATGTAGCAGACTATATTTTGGCCTAAATTTATAAAGAAAGATCATTTGCAAAATTTTATAACAAGTTTTTTTTTCAAAATGTTCTGCATTTTTTCATTTATACAGCAAAAAATCAAAACCTCAGTGGTGATTATATACCACCAAAAGAAATCTCTATTTGTTTGAAAGAAAAAAGATACAAATTTCATTTGGGTACAGTGTTACATGACTGCGCCAGTTAGGCTTACTAATGTTCCAAGAAGTCTACTATATGATACAAGTCAGATTTCAGACATCCTTTGCAACAAAAATTTCATTTTTGGTGAGATACTCCCAAAGGGAAATCATTTCCTAGATTGTAAACTCGAAAGAGCAGGGCCCTTAATCCCCTCATGTTTTGCATTGTATTGGTATTGTTCTGTCACATGTTCTGTCCCCCTTTGTAATGTACAGTGCTGAGCGAACTATTGGCGCTTTATAAATACTGTATAATAATAATAATGTCTAAGGGGATTCAGACCCTGACGCTTTCCACATTAGAAACCTTCAAATACAGCAGCTGATTGATAATTATATCAATTATAACTCCCTACCATTCACATTCACTTGCACATAGACACAGATTTTGGTATCAGATGTCTCTTAAGAACAGCGAATGGAAGAAATCTGCAACAAAGTTTGTTAAAATCCTTGCAATGTACATATATCACCCAGAGGGGAATGTTTTTTTTTCTCAACAAAAGTGGAATTACTCTTTAAGTATACGCAATTTTGCATTCTTTTTAATTGTGTGAACATGGGTTATTCACGTGTACTATATCAAGATGTTTTAATTGCATATACTGTGTAATCAGTTTCCTTGGGGTCATTAAATGAATTTTAATGTAGCAAATGCCAGGCAATTAGAAATTTTGCCAAGATCCGATCAGTAAATGAAGAGCCTAAATGCCAAGGACTACAGATACACATATGTTAAATTGTTTTTCCTTCATTTTACATGTCTAACGCTTGAAAGCCTATGAAGTTGATTTACTAAAACTGGAGAGTGCAAAATCTGGTGCCGCTGTGCATAGAAACCAATCAGCTTACAGGTATTTTTATCAAAGCTTAATTGAACAAGCTGAAGTTAGAAGCTGATTGACTGCCATGCACCACTGCACCAGATTTTGCACTTTCCACTTTTTGTAAATATGCCCCTATGTTTTGAGATTCAGGTTTTATTAAACTATGGCTTGCATCTCCATTCGTTCCAGTACCTGGAATGTCCCCAATTTACTTCTAGGATGATTTGTGGATGAAAGTGGATCCAGATATTACCAATACTGTTAGGTAGCAGCTCATCAGATTAAAAACACTTAATGAAACAGCTGCTGTTTAAATTTTATTCAAACAGTAGTAAAAACTCAGAAATCTTTTAGGGGGAGTACAACTGGGGGAATCTATGGTGGAGAAGGATCTGGGAGTTCTGGTAGATCACAAGCTTAATAATGGCATGCAATGCCAAGCTGCAGTTTCTAAAGTGAGCAAAATCCTCTCTTGTATTAAAAGAGTTATAGACTCCAGAGAGAGAGATTTCATTCTACCCCTGTACAAATCATTAGTAATAACTCATCTGGAATATGCAGTTCAGTTTTGGACACCAATTCACAAAAAGAACATTGTGGAACTGGAGAAAGTACAGAGAAGGGCAACCAAACTGATAAGAGGCATGGAGGAGCTCAGCTATGAGGAAAGATTAGAGGAAATGAATTTATTCTCTCTTGAGAAGAGGTGATTAAGGGGGGATATGACTAAATAAATATAATAATTTAGTGCTGCGGTAATAATTTATTCCTTGAATCTAAATAAACAGAAAACTTCACAAGAAGAGCATATAAATCCCAAAATATATATAGAATAGAATGGACATAAAAATCATATATAACGGTGGAACCACCAAAGTACTAAATCTAGGGTGTAACCTAAGTGCACCATAAATAGGTGACAAATGAATATCAAGATATATAGAATAGAATGCTCATGAAAATACAAAATCATATATAACAGTGAAACCCTCAAAATATATCTAGGGTGTAACCTAAGTACACCATAAATCGGTGATTTATAAGTGACAGTCCTTATTATCCGTAAATAGTGCCAAATAGTGATAAAATAGAATCCCAACACTACTGTGCTTAATAGCACAAAATAACTTGTGATGTGAAAATATAACTGCAGGTATATTACTTGCCAAACTGGTATTGCCAAAAAGATCTACCAGAAAAGAACGCTTATAGTGCATATAGGTGAAATGAAAGAAAACTTTTTGAAAAAATGGTTACTCGTGTAAAACCACAAAGCTAATTTGCCGCAACATAGTTGTAAATAAAATCATCAAAATTCAACAGATATACGACTGATAAAAAGAAAAAAGTGAACCATATAACAGTGACCCCTAATTGGGGATAAAGTGAAAAATGAATGGCTAAGTGACAATAATGGAATACTGTATATGGTGAAACGTTTATAAGCCACACAGCCTATAAACATAAAGAAAAAGGAAATAAACTATTAATACGTGACCCCAAAATGTAAGGATAAATATTGAGATAATTGACATACACGTGAATCCGTGACACATTAAATGATAGATCAAAAATTCCAGAATCATATATAAATAAAATATCCAACTTATAAAGTGAATCTCATCCAAAAAATAAACTAAATGTCCAAAAACCACCTAAATGTTGGAGGTGTTCTATAGTGCTTAGTGGATGTATGTATTTGAAAGGTTATACATAGGGAATCCAACACTGAGTGAAATGCCCCCTCACCTCCATGAAGTGACCCCACAGGGTCAAAGCACTTTTTTAAAATAGTACCGCACCGATCGGGAACCTGGACCCCTCCTACAGGCACAGGGTCCAATGCAGAATCAATCCCCCTCACTGGTGGACAATGGCACCGCAAGCATTCCTCCTCAGAAATATCCGTGAAATAGCCAATCCTAGTTACCGCCCCCCTCACAGCAGAAGCCTCCACTTCCGGTGCACGTCCTTAGTGTCACGATGCTAGTAAGGTGGGATATGATCAACATGTATAAAGACATCAGTGGTTCATATAGTGAACTCGGTGTAGAGCTTTTCACCCTGAGGTCATCACAGAGGACAAGGGGGCACTCTTTACGTCTGGAGGAAAAGAAATTTAATCTCAAAATACGGAAAGCTTTCTTCACAAAAAGAGCTGTGAAAATGTGGAATAGACTGCCTCAAGAGCTGATTCTGGCCAGCTCAGTGGATTGCTTTAAAAAAAAGGCCTGGATTCTTTCCTAGACATAATACACAGAATATAACTGGAAACTAACATTTATAGGTAAAGTTGATCCAGGGAATATCCGCTTGCCTCTCAGGGGATCAGGAAGCATTTTTTCCCCTGCAGGAGCAAATTGGATTTTTTTACGTTCCTCTGGATCAACTTTGGGTATAGGATTATAACTTTTTTTTTTTTTGCTGAACTGGATTGACTTTTCTCTTTTTTCAGCCAGACTAACTATGTAGCTATGTAACTCTTTAGCACACACTGGGTTTTTAAAGCTGGAGAGTGCAATATCAGGATCACTACTGAATAGAAACCAATCAGCTTCCAGGTTTTAGTGCTAAAGCTTCATTGAACAAGCTAAGGTTAGAAGTTGATTGGTTTCTATGCAGAAGTAAGACCTGATTTTTCACTTTCCAGCTTTAGTGAATAAACCCCACTGTTTTAGTGAAAGTCATATATTTTCAGCCTGCAGCAGCCTCAGGGAAATCACTGTGCATCTGATTCAGTACAGTCCTCAATACAGCATTTTTTTTAGAATAACCATTTGTTAACAACAAAGTAACATTTTACTGTTCAGATGCTGATAAGTAAAATTGCTTCTGTGAGAGCTGGAACATTTCCTCCAAAATTTAATGAAATTTGCCTTCAGTATTTTACAATAACTTTTGTGCTGGCTGATCTTTTACTGAAACATACATTGGTGAGTTGCTTGCTGATTAAATTATTGATGTCACAGAAAATGTTGTGTGATGTCAGCAATGGAAAATGTAATAACGATAAATTGCTCCAGGAATTCAACATTGACATTAATAATTCCTTCTGTTGTATGGCTTTATGGAAGATTCGTTAGAAGATTCTTTTTGGTAGCTGAGGCTTAGGGCATCTTTAGCAGGCCAACCTTTTGTGTTTATTTGCTTTGTACAGGACTTTGCTCTAATATTTATTTTATTGGTCAAACCATTTTTCTTAGTGACATGCCTTGCAATGAAATTCTAGCATGACCAATATAAACTGCACTAGGAAACACCTTTGCACCTCTGAATTGTCTTGTTTAAAATGTTATTTTCATGCACCATCTGGCTGTACTGAAGTAGGTTATAATTATTTCATAGAGAATAATATAAAGGTAGTTATGAACATTAAACAGTCTAGGATACATCACCATATTGATGAGTATTCAATAAATACAATGCATCTGTCACCTGTCCAAAAATAACTTATTTTATGACTAGCTTTAAAATACAATTTAGAAATAAAGACGTTTAAAAAAATTAAAACAGATTGACACTATTAAAGAGGATTATGAATCATAAATTATTTAAACCACCAAGCTGACTATTGTTTTAAAATGGTTTGCTTTGTTTAAAACCCTGGCATTGGTTTGCTTTGTGTTTTTTTTTTATGTCACTGCACTGCAAGTCCTTGATACAGAACAATTGTCATGAGGAGTGTGGCAATAGCCCACTTCTGCGTTCATAGTTGGCACTCTATAGTTCACCCTATAGGTTTGAAAACTCGTAAGCAATATATCATTTTAGGAACCATTCCCATCCAATAGCACTCAGCAACAGCCCTGAAAAAGATCCATCCCCCCACGACACGTTCACTTGATGTACTGTATATGTTTACACCCACTATAAATGTCTTTTCAACCATACACCAAAAGGTGCAGTTTTCTGGACACCAGGCACTCCTTCTTTCCTACCCAAGTCTTCTCGCTTAAAAGACTACAAGGCCATATCAAAAAGGCAACAGCCCAAACCCCTAAGAGGGTCCACAACCACCATTCACCATTGAGCGTGACTCACTGGAAGGGATCGTTTCCCCTTTGCCCACACGATAACCCACTTATGACCAGTGACTGTTCCAGTCAGTTCAGCGCGGTCTCCAACACATACCAGATTCTATACATTTAAGTAAAATGAAGCTTAACAGCTAGACGCAACTTTGGCAAGTGTTCCATGTGTGGCATGTCCTAAAGCACGCTGGGGGTTATTTACTAAAATTAGAGAGTGTAAAATCTGGTTCAGCTCTGCATAAAGAATAATCAGCTTCCAGGTTTTTTTCCCAGGCTAATTAAACAAGCTGAAGTTAGAAGCTGATTGGCTACCAAGCTAGCTGCACCAAATTGCTCTAGTTTTAGTAAATCTATCCCACAGACCATTTATATTTATCTTGACCTTTTCTTCCTGATCTTGGAATTTGACCCTGATTTTGACCATGACACTGACCCTGACACTAACGTAGAACAAATTCTAGCGTGACCAATATAAACTGCACTAGGAAACACCTTTGCACCTCTGAATTGTCTTGTTTAAAATGTTAATTTCATGCACCATCTGGCTGTACTGAAGTAGGTTATAATTATTTCATAGAGAATAATATAAAGGTAGTTATGAACATTAAACAGTCTAGGATACATCACCATATTGATGAGTATGCAATAGTTACAATGCATCTGTCACCTGTCCAAAAATAACTTATTTTATGACTAGCTTTAAAATACAATTTAGAAATAAAGACGTTTAAAAAAAATAAAACAGATTGACACTATTAAAGATAATTATGGATCATAAATTATTTAAACCAACAAGCTGACTATTGTTTTAAAATGGTTTGCTTTGTTTAAAACCCTGGCATTGGTTTGCTTTTTGTTTTTGTTTTATGTCACTGCACTTCAAGTCCTTGATACAGAACAATTGTCATGAGGAGAGTGCCAAAAACTCGCTTCTGCGTTCCTAGTTGGTACTCTATAGTTCACCCTATAGGTTTGAAAACTCGTAAGCAATATACCGAATTATTTTAGGAACCATTCCCATCCAATAGCACGCAGCAACAGCCCTGAAAAAGGGTCCATCCCCCCGCGACACATTCGCTTGATTTACAGTATATGTTTACACCTACAATAAATGTTTTTTCCACCATACACCTAAAGGTGCAGTTTTCTGGACACCAGGCACTCCTTCTTTCCTACCCAAGTCTTCTTGCTTAAAAAACTACAAGGTCATATCAAAAAGGCAACAGCGCAAACCCCTAAGAGGGTCCGCAACCATCATTCACCATTGGGTGGACTCACTGGAAGGGATCGCTTCCCCTTTGCCCACACAATCACCCACCCATGACCAGTGACTGTTCCAGTCAGTTCAGCGCGGTCTCCAACACAAACCAGATTCTATACATTTAAGTAAAATGAAACTTAACACCTAGACGCAACTTTGGCAAGTGTTCCATGTGTAGCATGTCCTAAAACATGCTGGGGGGTTATTTGCTAAAATTGGAGAGTGTAAAATCTGGTGCAGCTCTGCATAAAAACAATCAGTTTCCAGGTTTTTTCCCAGGTTAATTGAACAAGCTGAAGTTAGAAGCTGATTGGCTACCAAGCTAGCTGCACCAAATTGCTCTAGTTTTAGTAAATCTATCCCACAGACCCTTTATATTGATCCTGACCTTTTTTTCCTGATCTTGGAATTTGACCCTGACACTGACCCTGACACTAATCTAGAACAAATCCTAATGTAGCTAATTTCTCTCTATATGTTATTTTTGGCAGGGGGAGGGGGGTTGTCTTTTTTTTTTGTTCCTTTCTTCATTCAGAGGAGAAACAGAGTACTGGGGCATATTTTACAGAGTGATCATGTAAAAGCCAATAACAGGCTATAACAGTGATCACGTTTTTGAGGGCCAGTCCTCATAGCCCCCAATTATTAGTATGAGACCCCAAGCTGCAGCTCAGTCTCTGTGCTGGAAATCCACTATGAAGGGAACATCCAGCACAAACAGGTAAGTATACACAGTATGTGGCACCTCTCTAACACTACATATAATCGTGATGCAAACGGGAACAGGTCACTGGTCCACTGAACTAATGCCTAAAAATGCATATGCCAAATAAAGTCTTACTACTGCTTTGTACAGGGGAAAGATTATGAGTCTATACCAATTTTCAGAAAGTATTATGCTTGCTTTGGAAACTGCAGCTTGACCTTGCATGCTGTTATTACCTCAGCTAGGGGCTTGACTTTGTTGTGGTGGTTTATGTAAGGATATATATTATTTATAAAGGGCGTGTCCCTTTCCCTTAGATGAAATATTACAGTGCCTCCAGCCGTTACAATACGGCAAATATTTAGTAAACCAATAATTTGGACACCTTGATAATCTGATCACCACTTATTATTATACCTTGAATTCTTTTAGCCAATATGATTTCGTACCATACACACAAAATTTGCCTTATAATAGATAAATATAAAAATTTATTTATGTACAAAAATTATATATATATTAACACAAAACGCAAAAGACTGGTGATAAATGAATATTGGTACACACAATCAAAAATATATCCTACCAATGTAAGACACAATAATAAAGTCTCTAACTAATTACATCAATCACAAATTTTAAATGATATGATATTTATTAAATTTATTAATAATTAATAATTTCGAATATCTCAAAGGTTATATTCTTACAAGCCGTGGCCATAGGATTGCAAGAAGCAAGCCCTTGATATATGATACTCTGGTTATTAATATTCAATAAATTATGAAATATGAAAAAATTTATAATATGGCAATAAACAATTTTTAACAGTAACACAGTATCTTTCTACATATATCTAACTACTCAATATTGTTATGATACACTAAGGTGATTTTATGATTCCACACAACAGAGAAAATAATTAATACAAAAATCAAATAAATATCTCACCACACCCGGAATTCAGACTAGGCAACTCTCCCGTGGATTTAGCTGGCAGTGGAACGCCTTTAGACTGATATATAGGGCAAGTGAAAGATTCTCAGTAGGGGAGAATGTAGGGAGTTATAAGATTAGAGGTTTAAAGTTTTAGGAAGTTTGAAAAGATGGAAGAGTAGTTATTCAGCAGATCTTCTTCAGATGTCAGGTCTTTCCATGAGGTTTTTATGAGGGATCCCCTTTTCTTAAAGCACATGGGCTTTTATATCCACTAGTCCATTGTTCTAAGATACCTTCCCACCAGGCTTCCTGATTGGCTAGTTGAGAAATGTGTGTACATAAGCTATTTCTCACCTGCCCGCCAGGTGGCGGTCATGTATCACAGAACAATGTGAGCATTTGAGATGACTCATACCTTGGGTGGAATCTTCAGGTAATTTCAGGAATAAATATACGGCTCTTTCCAGATATAGCAGTCATCATACCTATATTATTCTAAATAGGGACCATGGAATATAGGTGTATATTCAGTTATTCCTCCTTGAAGTACCATCCTGTTTGTTTCCTGATAAGACATGTAACTAATGCTAGTCTATAATACATCTTACTTCCCATCATCTCAATACTCAAATTAGTGATATATAGTTCCCATTGCTGAGTATTTAGTGGTGTTTAAAATCTATAACATCTTATTTATGATATGTTTTTGTAGTATATTTTTGTCATGATATACAGTGAACTTTTAAACTTAAATGTCCTGAATTTCACCCCTTTGTTTCAGAATCAACATTTTCTCTGTGTAGGAAAAAAAACTCTCTGTTTGCATGGCCCTTGTATTGGACTCATGGTAAACAATTGTTAATGCTTTCACCCTTGGTGAACAATAGTATATGGTAATAGTCTCAGAGGTCTGTTAGTTCATCACACTCTACAGGTTTTGGTTAAGCTTTCAACCAGTTGAGTTCCCGTCTCATTATTGTTGAACTGTTTAAAAGTCAAAGTCCTATGTGTTTGACTTTCTGTATGTGCATTCTTCTCAACCTCCATATACAAATAGTCCTTGTTGACAGTTCAAACAGTCTTATTGTCTTGGAAAAGACTCACTTCCCCCATTCTCCATTTCTTAACTAGAATCCTTGATGGTTCAACCAAGACAAAATTAACTCTTAGCATCCGGCTATACTGAGCTGTTTGCCATATAATATTATGTCTTGATAAATCATGTTTTTGAGACATAATTCAAAAGTCCACAACAACTTACGCATAGTAAAGCATTGCTCAAATACAGAGTCACATGTCACTTTCTTCTTTAAGCCATTGCCAGTCTGGATAGATATCTTCTGATTGGTCATGGCACTGATGAGAAGAACTATTTTCTGACTGGCTGCAGTGCCAACACTCTAGGCAGAAACTTTTTTAACACTACCAACTTATCAAGGATAGCTTCAGATAGAAACTTTTTCTTAATCATTCCAGTAAAACCTTGGCAACCATGAAATTAACAATTTTGTTTCAAAATAACATTTTTGGAATTTTGCCAATCATCCCTATTGTTGATAACAAAGCGATGTGTATCATGGCTTTTACCATTATTGTCGCATGTCAACACTCACATTGGTAACATTTGTTTGTACATTTGTTTTTGCTTTTCTCATTGAACACAATGCTTTCTTCAGAAAGGGTCATATTTCTGCAAAATATCTTGATTTTCAATGCCGTTCAATGCAGTGAAAAATCTCTCATTTTTGCTCTCTATTTTATAATTAGAACCAACACAAATGTAAAAGAAATGCATTGGTAAATTCAAACAGAGTATAGGACAGTAAGCAGTAGTACATGGTAAACAAATGTGCATCAACTATAACAACTACATGGAATGGAATATAAAACTACAATGTAATAGTTCTTAAAGCAACCCTGTACTGTGAGAATTTGAAGGCCGCTATTTATGATATTTTCTTTAAAAATTAATAGTTCCCCGGCTATCATAAAAATCATATAGCTTTACTACTTTCTGAGTCACGGACATGGAAGCAGTACAAATCAGAAATTCTCACTTTATTTGCTGTATACTTTTTTTGGGGTAACTAAAAAACATTAACGATAGAGAAAGCAAGGTGAGTGGTCTTTTAAAATGAGATCAGCAATGACAGCCTCAGATTTCTTTAATAACATGACCAAGCACTTTTTGCTATTCAGCACTGTGCTACTTTAACTGGAAATTGTGCGGTCATGCAACACTGTACAAAATTCAATTTAGATTCACATAAAATAGAGCTTTCTTTTGGTAGTATTTGATCACCACTGTTCCTTTTTTTTATTTGTTGCTATATAATAAAAAAAATAAATGTGAAAATAATATTTTCTACTTTCTGTTACAAAACATATTCAATAAAATAAAAATGTTCTTCATAATTGTAGGCCAAAATGTATTCTGCTACATGTCTTTGGTAAGAAAAATCCCAATAAGTATATATCAATTGGCTTGTGTGAAAGTTATAGCATCTAAAAACTAGTATATACGTATTCAGTATTTGAAAATTGGTCAATCCTGATGTACTGGCCTATGTAATTTCTCCTTAAAATGTCAGGACAGTACAAATACCCTCAAATAACCCCTTTTTGGAAAGTAGACAGTTTGAGATATTTCATAAGAGGAATGGTGAGTTTTTGGAAAATTAAGAAATTAATTAATTTGTTTTCACATTGCAAAACCACTCCACACAGCAGGTAAGTATAGACATGTCTGTTATTTAAAACAAATTAAGCCTATAGAATCACTTTAAAGAACACCTTTCACAGAAGAAATATGTATGCTGTCATTTCTAACCAACCCTGAAACTTCTAGTTGCCTAAATGCAATGTTTTGAATTTTTTAAGGAGTCACTGATCCAGAACAAGTATCTGCATAGGGAAATCCAGCACACTTTTGATACCCAGTGCTGCATAATTGCTTTGGGTAGGTGGACCAGAATTACTGACGCTAGAAAACCAGGCCTTTAGCAATTTTAGAACAAGGCCATCAATGTTTACATATCTCTGTCATTACAGATGTGCTTTAACACTTGAGTTTCAGGTGCCGTTTTAAAATGGCACTAGGAAAGCAGCTATTTTTCCTAGCAGGCTCTGGGGGTCTGACCAAACAGCACCAAACAAGCCTGGGAGCTCAAATAATAAGTTCCTGGTGTTTTGATCCTTGCTACATATGGGCACTTGTGGCAGATTAGTGCAAGGTAAGTGCTTCAGCATAGTGTTTACATTGGAGGTGTAAAATGTGGCATCATGGCACTTCTTAGTATAGATCCTGGGACAAAGATGTTGCTGCACAGTTGCATAGGAGATCTAGACCAGGCTCTACACTGACCAGATCAAGACCCTATTAAGAAAAAAAAATGAAGAAAGGTAAAGAGATGTGCAAAAAAGAGAAAAAAAAGGTTCAGGTACAAGCAATAACATGTTGTTTAATGACATTTGTGCTTAGTAATCAGGTCTCTTGTGTATGTGATCTGGATTCGGGAGGATTGGCCATTTGGTTATACATGTCCACTGTGATAGCCAAAACTTGGTAATACATTAAGTAAAAAAAAGAAAAAAGTTAGATCAGGGCTTTATCTGAGTTATACACGATAAGAAAATCGTCCGAAAAATTTTGCGGAACCACTGATCGAACGATTTTCTCTTTGTTGATGAGCATGATGTTTTAACCAATAACGATAATGTGAACAAAAATCCAGTTGAACAACAGTGAAAAATGTTGTCATTCTGCATACAAACGACCAATGTTCTATGCGGTGGTATGACGGTCGTACAAAAAAAAATCTATCAAGCACTATCACGCATGAGCGGAAACAGAAGATGACTCGGATGTTTATGTCCAAGGAATCTTCGTAAACTCAAACAAAAAATCCAAATGTTAAAAGTAGAGTGGCTTAATGAGCTAATGAAACCAGAATTCTGCATATTATATTTTATGTATCACTATTTATGTATATAGTTAATGTAGTAAACTATATTATACTCATTGCTGTTAATTGTGTATATCGCTCGTTCTGGCCAGAAGGGTGTGGTTACAAGGTCACATGCACACTGCATCACTTCCACTTATATGGAAGACGTCAACACTAAGTATTGCCCGACAAACTATTTTTTTAGATTGGTTAATGTGGACCACGATTTTGACCAACAAACGAACACCTCTCGGTCGTCGGATGACCGATCGGTCGATTTTCTAATTGTGTATTCCCACCTTTAGTGTTAGTATCATTGTTATTGTCAGTTTCAGTGTGTTTGAGGTAAGATTAAAAAAAGCAAAGTGTGTGCTATTATTTCTTGGCCCTATTATTGGTACAAACAACAAGTAATACAGACATATTGTATGTGGCATCCACATGCACATCATGATGGGGTAGAATTTATTTTGAGTTGTTATTTGGTAGTGGGTCATGGTATTGGCATAAAAATATAAAGTGACATTTAAAAAAAAAATTTTTTTAATATTTTGGCCCACTATTTCTTTTCATTATTATTTATGACCATGTGAAGGTCCAATTTTCCCTGAACACAACAATAATTCACCTGAATACAAGTAGTTACAAAGATATGTACAGTTTTACTAACACATGCCAAATTTGCAAAGTTGCTCAAGCATTCAGATTTATTCTACCTTTTATAACTAAGTGGTTAGGCAGCAGACTTTGTTGATTTTATTTTGGGGTACATATATAGGGGTGTGCAAATAATTTAAATGCTGCGTATATAGTATTTGAATACATATATATTTCCAAATAAACTACCAAATTTAGGTTCTGTCTGTCCTAAAAAATTTATAATACATTAGCATTGACTACAATGGCTAATAGGTGATAATCAACCTGTGCTCAGGACAAACAAATCAACAGTGCACACCCAATGGTTAAATAAACTGAAAACATGCTAGGCTGCTGCTTCTATAAGGTACAACCTTCGCAAATAGACAACACACATATGAGAAGCACTGCCCAGATAAATAATGAAATGACATAAACATAAATATAATAAACTGATAATAGAAGACTTAGGTGGGACATGGGACCCAATGATGGTTTAGAAGGGAAAGAACTTGAGGAACAATGGCTTCAGTTTTATAACAACAGTGAGAAGAGACTACTGAATCTAATAATCTCCAGGAGGAGGACTAAATTAAAAGTCATTGAGGGTAAAATACAAGAAATAAAACACAAATTGGAAATAGCAGTTGATACCACTGAATATAAAGAGAAGATGACACACATACAGGAAAATGTTTCTAAAATAGATAAGGACACACAGAAGAAAAAGACTAGAAAATACCAGAGAGACATTAAAGATTACAAACAAGGAACGGAACATATATAAATGACAAGAAGAAGGTACCTTGGAGGAGGCAGATTCCAGGGATGTGTCTATGGATAGGGAGGTGACATCATACACCAATACATTTAAGGAAAAAACCCCAGTCAAAAGTCACATCATGAAAGGAACTTTTAATGCTGTGGCACAAGAGAAGGATGATGGAAATACCCAACATACACCTGGGAATAATTAAACTGTGAAGTATAATGTGAAGTATAATGTGCATGTCCAGAATAGATATGAACCCTTGAGGCAAGCATATGCCCCGGTCTCACCATATAGACCACCTTACACTCCACCTTATAGACCATATGGCCCGCCCTCCAGGAATCATAGAGGTGATTCCTATGAATGAGGGTATGGGGGAGGGGGTTTAAAGAGAGGGGAGAGTTATCAAAGGCCTTCATGGAGAGGCAACAGAAGAACAAGGGGCAGGGGAGGATATCATTCACCCCCCAGGGGACCCCCACAATATTGGAAACATTCAGAATACAATCATGCCCAAAATCAACCAAGAAACACAGAGGATGCAGGGGGGGGGGGGGAGGGTCAGAGGAGAAAAAAGGAAAAGAGAAATTTAATGAAGGGTATTTTTAATTTGAGTGTTGCTACGTTCTCACCAGAGGAAATTGAAGTCTTAAATTTAGACCTTAAAAAAATATAGATACATTTAAGGTATATATGGATTTACAGAAATTCATAAGAAAATTGAATCTAAAGAAGTTTTTCCTTGGGAAAGATGATCATGTGATCCCAGAGGAAACATATTACCTATATAGTGGATTGAGGAATCAATCCACTTTCAATCCTAAGTCCACCAGTAATCAGTGCCTAGATGTATTCAGAATGATGATGGAGCAAGAAATAGAGAAAATAGAAGTCAGCCCTATTAGGGGAACCAAGAAAATTAAACAAGAACTAAATGAACTAGAAAAAAAGAAAAACATTATTATCACAACAGCTGATAAAGGGGGGGAATAGTTGTTCTTAATATGGATGACTATTTGAGGCAACCAAACCTATTGGTTCTGGATAAAGAAACTTATGAAAGATTAACAGGAGACCCTAGAAACAAACTGAAGGTGAAATTGAAAAAAAAAATAGTTAAACAGGCCCAAAAGGAGGATATTTGGAATAAGAAAGAAGCCAAGTATATTATCCATGAAACACCAAAAACACCTATAATCTACCAAGTCCCCAAAATCCATAAAAACATCAAGGATCCAACAGGAATACCCATAATTAATGGTGTGGATTCACTATTCTCTAGGGTTGGAGAGTATATAGATCACTTCTTGCAGCCCATAGCACAGAGTTATCCCCCATACCGTAAAGATAGTAAAGATCTAATTAACCTGCTGATAAATAAAAAAAATGAATGACAACTGCATACTAGCCAGTATAGATGCTAATTCATTGTATACTAACATTAAGCAAAAAGATGCAATAGAGTGGGCTTTAAACAGAGATACACCAATGAAACAAACAAATTGCCTTCATGCTAGAGCTTTTAGAACTGGTTATGAAGGGCAATTATTTTTGACATGAGACACTTCTATGCACAAACAAAAGGAGTAGCTATGGGTGCAAAGTATGCACCCACTGTAGCGAATATCTTTATGAGAAGATGGGAGGCGGAATCCATAGTAGGACGGAACTGTAAATATACAAAAGATACACTGACAATATATTTATTGTATGGGAAGGAATGGAGGAAACCCTATTGGAATTCTTAGAAGAGATTAATATGAACAAATATGGTGTTTCATTCACGGCCACACAGAGCAAAGAGTCAGTTAATTACTTGGACTTGGAAATTTACACCAAAGGGGGTAGATTGTATACCCGTACTTTCTTCAAAGCCACAGATCGGAATGGCTATATCCCAATAAATAGTGGACACCACCCCAGATGGTTGGGGGCTATTCCCAAGGAGTATCAAGAGAAATTGTGACCTAGAAGTTGATTTTGAGATGCAGGTAGATGTATTTATGAACAGATGTATACATAAAGGCTATAGAAAATCTGAGCTGGAAAAGACAAAAAAAAGGGATCAAGCAAATGGAAAGAGAGGGATTAGTTACATAGTTGGTCTGGCTGAAAAAAGACAAAAGTCCATCCAGTTCGACCATTAAAAAAAAAAAAAAAGTTATAATCCTATACCCACAACATCAACAAAACACAAAGTACATTAAATTTGACCTTCTGTACCACGTGCAACAGACAGTCTAAACAAATTGAAAGGGCATTAATAAAACATTGGCCTATTCTGATGAAGGATCAAACATTAGCCAAGGTTCTCCCTAAACGTCCCCATTTTGTTTTCAAATGCCTACCCACACTGAGAGATAAAATAGTAAAAAGTGTACCCAATCCACCTATCAAAAGGGTAACTTTTTTGGATCAACCAGGCTTTTTCAAATGTGGTAAATGTATGATATGCAGAGCTTGTACTCAGGGCCATTAAACGATTACCCATTTTCAATCTAATAACACAGGAAGGATATATGAAATAAAAAAAATTATTACATGCAGTACCACACATGTTACCTACTTCCTAGAGTGCAGTTGTGGATTACAGTATGTGGGTAGGACTACAAGGGAATTTAGGGTCAGGCTTAGAGAACATGTTAACAATATTAAACAGGGCTTCCGCCATCATAGCTTATCCAACCATTTTAGAACACATCATAGTAAGGATCCTACTTAACTAAAATGTTGTGGCATAGACAGGGTGGAGAAACACTGGTATGAAACTAATAGGAGGCAAGCCATTTTGAGAAATGAATCTCAGTGGATATATTATTTGGGCACTATGGCACCTAGGGGGTCTCAGTATTGAGATGGACATGAAATATTTCATTTCTGATGTTTAATTTAATTTTATCTGATTTGTTTTTAATGTATTTATTTTGATAATTTCATAGATTTTTGGTATTTTATTTAGCTGTTCATGACACATTATATACATTTTTCTAGCTCTTTGATGGCAATTAATGTCTAGGGGGTGTGTGGGGTGGTGTGATCACTGGGTTCACCAGTAGAAGGACCCATGGGGCTTCACACCTCATTCCCATTATGTATATATATATATATATATTATTTTTTTTTTGCTAGCATTGACTAGCTTACGGATCATAATATAATCCAGCTATACTTATATTACGTATAGAATGAGCTCATTATTGCTATGTATTATTTTGGAGGTTCTGTTTCCAGTTTAGCCTAGTAGTGTAGTACAGGCATTGGGGTGTACATCCAGGAGGATAACAAGATGGCGGAGGACATGTTTCCGGTCCCCCACAACTTCCGGATTCCTGTTGGGAGTTGGGAGCTGACGCTGCACAAATGGCCAAACAATGTGATGGCCGGGTGTAGTAAATGGAGCTACAGCATATAAATGAGTTCACCTATCACCAGGGACCTATGCCTCGGAGGATGCCCATTGGGAGGGGCGCAACATGTTAGAACAGACCGTGGTGATGCCATTACAGGTGTTTGGAGAGCACAAGTGATATACTGCCATCCTAGCCGGCGATTCATGTAATTTTTTTCTCTGGAAACATATGAGTGCAATATAAGTGTGTCTGCTTTTAACTAATAAACGGAATTACACGATTTGGATACCTTTCTCCATTCCTTATATGCATATACCATATATCGGCATCACCTCAATGAAACAAAAAAATGTTCTGGGCTTCAAGGGCATTTAGGGAGACAAAAAATCTGGCACTCAAAATGGTCAAAGTGTTACTAAACCAAAAACAGTAAAATGTTAAAAATGTTATACTCACTTTGGAACCTAAGGGGCTAATCCTCTGCATTGTGAAAAAGGCTGTTTGATCCTTTCTTCTCTGCCCCTCCTCTTGTTGAAATGATCACCTGATACAGACTGGACCCATGGTCACATGCACATGCTCAGTTTGGTATATATTGCTAGAGAGGTTTTTTTTTCCCTTGGGAGAGTGCATGTGATCATCACAGGACCAATTAGCACTCTCCATACAGAGGTCAGGGGATTTCCATCCTCCTAGAGCAGAAAGAAAATTCCTCCTACAAGCTTTAGCTAGTGGTGGGCTGGACACAGATAGAAGTCACAAGACTGCTCTAACTGCTGATGAGAAAAGGTACTTAGCAATTTATATTTATTAAAATAATTGCACTTCCATGTTGTGTGTACTTTGGGAGATCAGATAGAGTGAATGCAGAGTCCTGGGTTTAGTAACACTTTAATGGAGATATTTGCCTAAGCAGGAAAAAGCACAGGTTTAATTTAAGATGGCTTATTTATTTTACTTGCACAATCCAGAAATGCTGGTATTGAACATAAGTACTGTTTGTGATACATTTTCTTATTTGCAACAAACATCCAAAGGACAAAGTTGCAATTGTGCAACAAATCTCACCTTGTATGTTTGCTTCTATGGTAAAAAAATCATAATCGTGGTATCATCATGTCATTAATAATACATAACTAGAATTACTGGAAAGCTTGAACAGTAATGGTTTAAATTCACTAAACCACTTGCCCTTCGGAAGATTTACCACCTTTCCTGGCCAGGCCATTTTTTGCAATACTGTACAGTGCTACTTTAACTGACAATTGTGCGGTCATACAATGCTGCACATAAATAAAATTTATGCCATTTATTCCCATAAATAGAGTTTTCTTTCAGTGGTATTTGATCACCTCGGCACCTTTGACTTTTTGCTATAAAACATATCCAATAAAAAAATACAAAAAATAAATTTAGTCCAAAGTGTATTCTGCCACATGTCTTTGATAACAAAAATCCCAATACGTGTATATTAATTGGTTTATGTGAAAATTATAGTGTCTACAAATGCCAGTATATATATTGGAATTTTAAATTTTTTTTATTCTAGTAATAGCGGTGATCAGCAACTTATAGCAGGACTGTGTTGGCCATTCTGACACTGGGTGGAAACTGAATAACAGCCACTGACATCTCCAGTGACACTAATACAGTGATCAGTGCTAATAAAAACCACTGACACTATACTAATGACACTGGGCAGGAAGGGGTTAACCATTTGCCTGTCACCCCATAGCAGATGTACAGCTACAGGGCTGCTTCACTGTGCAAAATCACATAGATTTACATGACTTTGCATTTCTGGGTAGGGGACACTGCTATTGACTCCTGAAGATGTCAATCACTGGGTCCTGGCCAGTGATTGCTGTCCGGGACTTGATGGTCATCTGTGAAGCTGAGAGAGGAGAGATCTGTGTGTAAACAGCACATATCTCTCTCCTGTTAGCATGGACATGCTGCTTTCTATCTCTCTGCACAGCAGAGAGATAGAAAGCAGCAGGTCTGCTTAGTAAAGCAGGTAGTACACAATAAAAACCTCCCTAAGGGGTGGATTTACCACAAGGCAAACAAGTCATTTTGCCTATGGCAGTATTTTTCAGGGGGGCAGTGGCATGTTTCCCCCCCCTGAAAGAAGGGATGGAAGATGGGACACATGCAGCATTGGGACCAGGTGGGACCTGAGAGAGGCTGCGGGCTACTTGATGGTGTTTGCAGAGACTGGCTCTTGTCCCAGGGATGTCCAGAGCTGTGAAGGTTAGTGTGTTTTTTCTTGCAGGGATGGTGGGGGGTTGCCACTGTAAGGGGGAGGTGGTAGTGGAAGGTGGGGCTGGGGTGTTGTTGGTCAATGTCAGGCTCTCTTTCTGGGGGAGGGGGGTGTTGGTCGGTGTCAGGGCTTCTCCGTGGGGGGGCAATTTTTATGTTGCCTAGGGCAGCACGAAACCTAAATACACCACTGTCACTAATACAGTTAACCCTTTGATCACCCAGATGTTAGTCATTTAGATCTTTGAAAAGTTACATTACCATGCAGTCTATGTTGTGATGCAACATCAGATTGGATCATTTTCAAAATACTGGCTCAATGGCTCTTACTTATATTATTATTATTGTTATTATTATTATATTATAACATAAGTTAATTGTTAAATGAAAACGGTATGTAGTTTTATAAAATATATATAGATACTTTTTATAAACTTAAAATATTTATTAAAGAGGAACTTAACCCATAACAACTTGATAAAAAATAACATTCTTTAGCAAGAAACGTACATTCCACAATAATAATCATGCTACTAAAATTAGTGTGTGCTGTAATTTACCTCCAACATTGTTTGTTTCTAATTGCCAGAGGCTGCCATTTTTCTGAAGCCCAGAGTCTTTAGCAGCATTAAATCTTTAGGCTGTCAGCAGATCACCCTCTACAAATTCAACATGGTGCCAAAAAAAAATACAACTGAGCATGTATAGGTGAGACAGTGTATTACTGGATTTTAAACAATATAGGCACTTATTTTTAATATTTTACCCGCAAAAGGGGCCAGCTTGAAGTGATCTAGCAGGACCTTTTTTTACTGACTAAAGTTCCACTTTAAGTTAAAAAATGAAATATTATCAAAAATATTGTACAAATGTATTCTATTTAGGGGCCATTCACTCTGGACACGTCACATCTTTCATGAATTTCCATGTGCATTTACATGCATTTGATGTGTGCTTACATGCATTTTCAGTGCATTTTTTCTGAACACTTTTGGCATGGGGAAGGACAGGTGATAGGTTGCCAAATGTGCAATAAGGCCATCCATGAAATTGCCTTACTACTAAATATTCCACGATCAACTGGTATTATAACAAAGTGGAAGCAACTGGGAACAACAGCAACTCTGCCACCAAGTGGTAGGTCACGTAAAATGACAGAGCAAGGTCACGTGGCCTGTTAATGCCCAGGGAGGGGGGCGCTCAATCGTCCCTCCCCTTTTCTGGCCTTCCAGGCCTGTGCTCGGATCAAGGGTCTGGTAGGAATTTAGGGGGGCCCCCACGCCTCCCCCCATTTTTGAAGGGGTGAGGTTCCCCTTAAAAGTCCTACCAGGTCTAAATGGTGGGGGAACCCACTTTAAAAAAAATAAAAAAAAACTTACTGTGGGGGTCCCTCCTAACCTTCCTACCAGACCTAAAGAGTCTTGTATAGGTTGGGGGGTACCCCACGCTGTTTTTTTATTAAAAATAAATTTTTTGAAAAAATGTCAGTCCTGCTGCAGCAGGTTCTATACATTGTACAGATGTGCAACTTTGCAGGTAGCTTAAGGGGACCCCTGAGGCTCTGCCTCAATGTACAAGTTGATTATATATTTCTCTTCACCCCAGTTACCAACTGACTATGATAAAGTACTGAATCATGCAAAACTCGTTGTCATGGTAACTGGGACTTGTTGTGATTGGTCTCCTTCCTGCTGAGGGCTCACAATGATTAAGCATGAGATCGTGTGAAACACATTAACAGGTCCTATATTCATATCCTGGCATTTTGTGTGTCCTATGGGTCAATAAATATATACTATATTCATCAATCCTCTGGTGTGCGGCTGACCCTTCTTCCTGAGGGCTCACAATGGCTGCTGTCAGCTTCCCTGCATTTTCGGTGTATCGTCATATCACTTCTGGTGCGCTATCCTCGGTGACACCGGGAAGGTCTTTTCTGGTTCCTCTTACCCCTCAAGCTGCTTTTCATCAGACCTTGGCTTGTGGACACTATTTTTACCAACTACTGTTGTTCACTACTCTTCCATCTGTGGAGTTCACCATCCAGGCTCCCCATAGCCATGTCTAGATACAAGTAAGCTGCTACCACCATTACTTTCAGCCTGTGGCCTGTGCCAGTTCTTGTCTTGCACCATATTATTTCATGAATACATTTCAACATGGTGATTATGGTTTTATTGATGTATTACACTTTTGTATTATACATATTGACTGCTGGATTTGCATGCCATTGCATTTATTTCCTGGCTTTCACCATGAGCGCTCTGATTTTCTATCCTATAGCTTGCATATAAGCCTTAAAAATGGGCTCTTTTGAATTTACAAGTTCGAGTCCCATAGGCTAGCATTATGTTCGATGTTCACGGTAGAATTTTCTTTAGGTTCGAATGTTCTACCACAAACTGAACAGAGGGGTGTTCAGACCATCACTAGTACTTAGTAATCTTTGTGGAAAGCTCAAAAAGATGGAACATTGACACCAGTTTGAACTTCTAAAGATTACTTTATCTGGCAGGATGACACAAAAAGGTTCACCCCTACAGTAGATGTGTCATTACACGAAACACGTCTAGGAGGAGCCCTTGCACGCCTTGACGTCACGCCACTAGATCAGGAGGTCCAGCGGGCAACATTTGTACCACACTGGTCAGTGTATTCAGCAGTCCAAGCTGGATTGTTACTCACAGTCACCCTGTATGTTTTTTATCTGTATTTTAACAACTATAATTTATGCTCAATAAATGCGTTGGAATACTACACTATGAGCACCTATATTTTATTGCTCTGCACTGAGCTTCCACACCTCAGCCCAGAATTCCAGATGTCTTGCCTAGGCCTGAGAAGCAAGCCTTAGACCAGGCCAGCATACCTGTTACCCACCACCAAACAGAGGGACCTCTTGAGGATCATCCTAGTACCAGGCAGTACCCACACAGGACATCTGACTATCTGAGATCTCTATATGCGCATTAAGATTGCGCTTTTGGTGAGTGGGCAATCTTTCCATACTTTCACACCTGGAGGCGGGATCAGTGCGCTCACTGGGCATATTAAGTTTCAATATCATACCTTGGACTCTTCATTTATACTTAGTATATAACATATTGGACATTTCATTTATACTTATTATTTGCATATAATTTGTATCTTACTGGTTATCACTCACTTTAGCGCTGCACTGTATTTACATCTACAAAAAGGTTCCCTGCACGAAAGTGCTAACATTTCTTACACCCTCCTGGGTGAAGTGATTGCTGTTGGGAAAACTAATTTAAACAAGAGGAATGACAGTGGGCATGTCTCCAATGGAGCAAAGGGTGCTTGCACCAGTGGTCCTAGGACCTTTCCTAGCTCTCAGGAAGTGAATAAGGCTTTCCCATTTGGTAGAATTTAGTTTGTTGCCAGCATGAAACACCTGATCATCTGGTAAATGAGAACACCTGCATCCGGTGAATGAGAACAATGTGGAAATTTGAACTTCAATCGAGTTTTATGCTAACCTGATTTTGAGAGCTGATTGCAGAAAATCCAAGAAAAGGCTGGAGAAAGAGGACAGAAATGTCTCTGTTATTCACAATATACCCATTTTCTCCATATTCTTTCATATGTAATATTTATAGCCAATCCAAAACAGATGGTCTGGAGCAAGACCAAAAGAAAGAACACTTCAGTTTGGGAGGGGCTGCCATTCATTAATTTAGGAAGGAGTTAAGCAATTGTATGCTCAGGTGAGCTGTGCCAAGTATGACTGTGGACAGCCCTAAACTTGTATTGGTGGCTGTAGTGGCACCTGTGGCTCACAGGGTGCTGGAAAGTGCTGGTAATTTTTTTGCTTCAGTAATTTAGCACTTCCAGTTTACTCAGAACTAAACAGCACCATTTTAAAGAAATATAAGCATTCAATCACACCAATCTTGGTGTGATTGAATGCTTTGAAGGGCAACTCATTGACACCAGATCCCTCCATAAACAGTACCTGTCACATACCTGTCACATACCTATTGTTGTCACAAGGGATGTTTACATTCCTTAGGACAGCAATAAAAGTGATAAAAAAAAGTGAGTTATCACTGTGAACAGCAGATCATGGGCCATAATTCTAGCATCAGACCTCCTCTGTAAATTAAAAGAAGTAACCTGTAAATGGTTTTAAAGTGACACCTATGGATAGTAACATTTACGTCACTTGTCTCCGTTGCACAATTTTAAAGCATGACATTTTTAGTATCTATTTACTCAGTGTAACATCATCTTTTATATTTTACAAAAAAATGGGTTATGTATTGTGTTATGTACATTAAAATGAAAAAAGTGTATTAATTCCCAAAAAATAGCGTTTTGTGACAAGAAATTGCAAAACCCACCAATTTATTCTCTAGTGCCCCTGCTTAAAAAATATACATATAATGTTTGAAGGTTCTAAGTAATTTTCTAGAAACAAATACCGATCGTTACACAAAAGGTGCTAGAAAAGGCCTGGTCTGGTAGTGGATATACTGGATGATAATGTAATAATTATCTCTGAAAGCTGACTGTCCATGGTGTTGAACTTATGTTTTTACATAGAGTCAACACTTGGTGGACTGTTGACATTATCAGAGGATCCCCCTTTTTTTCAATTGTGTTCTGTGCAGCATATACAATAAGCAACATGGAAAGTTCCAGCATAACATTTGTCTAAAAAAAAAAACAAAAACAAAAAAAAACTACTAAACATTTGCCAGCATGACTACCAAAAATTAATTAATTGCACAAATGTCACAGCTGTTGTTGGTGAGTGAAGGGGAGATAGAGGTCAGTAAATGTGCCTGGATTTAGTAGTTTCATAAATATGTCCTAAATTTTTTAATTTTTTGGTAAACTAAACTGAACCTCTCATTCGAAACCAAATGAAAAGAAAGTTTGTATCTGCTTTAGAAATAAAATAAGCTGACAACAAAAAGATGGGTTATATTGTTCTATAGAACTAAAGAAAATTTCTTCTCTAAATTTGTAAGAAGCAAAATAAAAAAAAGTAGTGTTTGTACATTTTCTCTTTTTTACCTATTCACGGTGTAGTCATTCTTGGTGCTAACCAAGTTGCTTACTGCATTATATTTAAATGCATTTGGCAGAAATTAATTCCCATTTGTTTGTTGTTACAATGATATCCCAATTGCATTTTTAATCGTAAATGCATTTTGAAATCTTTAATTTAATCTGAGCTTGCCTGGTGGTTATTTCTCTAATAATTACACTGGACCAGCTCATGTATTATGCTGTTTTATGGTGCTTTTAATGTTTATAAAGCACACAGCAGGAATTAAATATTAACACATAAGGGAAGGCTATATGAATCATTTAGATAGCTAGTTTTGTTCCCAAAATACACACTTTAAATTCATTGTACACAGTACATGACTATTAATATAAAAAGTCACTGAACTCTATATCACATTATAAATGTCAATAAATGTACACAGTGCATATAAACTGCATTTTAGATATGAAAAACACATTGATCTACCCCTTGTTCATATAAACATCAAATATCTGTCGAAGTTCCCCTCTGTTGCTTCTCTGAGTTGTCTCTGACAGTAAAGGTGTTTAAGTGCATCATAAAACTTATGATTATAAACCTTTGTATCTCCAGTAGTAGTAGAAACACGTTTGCTGATCACAAACAATCAATGCCCCTACATTGGGCAACAAGGGGAATGAACACGAAATGATTTATATGTAATCAAGGGATACTTGTCAGAATCCACAATACAGACAATTATCAGTTGATTTACTAAAGCCAAACAGGCTGTTAACTTTGCAAAAGAATTTTACTTTAGTAGTCATAGGAATAGTAGGAAAAACAGTATTCTTTTCTTGAACCTCATTGGATGTTGGAAGTCAGCAGAGCTTTCCTAAGCTAAGGGAAAATTTCCTTGCACAGTGAAAAGCCTATCTGCCTTTAGTAAATTCACCCCAAATTGTTCCCACTCGAAGAAAAAAGCAAAATTATGTTTCTCCAGAATGCAAATGCCTAGTTGCTAAACACTGTATATAATTGATTAAATACCTCATTCACATATACTGTATGTAACTTTTATGGCAATCATTACTAATGGTATATAAATACATTGTATAATTTTTAAACAATGTTCTATGCTAAACATACTCTTTAAAGAAAATAACTGAATAAAAAAAGTAATCAAAAAGCTTAGATGAACCCCTTCTGCATATATATATATATATATATATATATATATATATATACACACATATAAAATAAAGTGCATTTTTTTTCTAGAACCTTTATTGCAGTTTAAAAATAGGTGTGACTTTACACAAATATGTCCTGCATAAAAGTTCTATCCAGCTTAATAGAAATATGATAACTCGTGGTTCCGGGCTTTTTCACTGTTCATGTCTAATAAGGAGTGTAAATAGGAGTCTTAATAGCAAATATGCAATCCAGTATGTGAACCACATTTTATGAACATTGTTTAATTTAGCTGTGGCTGGAATACAAAATCAATCAAGCAGAGAGCATGCAGTTTTATCTGCAATAAATTGATTTGTACTTTGAGTATCAGAGAGACATATTTGTGTATTTCCGATCCTGGATTTGGTATAGTGACACTTTAATTCATGTGACTATTCCTGAAGCACTTTGATTGAGACATTTTGACTTATGTTTATTTTTTCACCACTCCTGGTGGTTTTTCTGTGAAGCAGCTGGGACTAGCAGTTATTATGGACTTGAGTTAAAAAAAAGGGAAAATAAACTGGAGGAGAAATATAGAATCTCCGCCAGCTCCTATCGAACGGACTTTATAGGCACACCATGAGACATAAATTTATAAAACAAAATAAGTTTATTGTGACTACAGCCTCTTATTATTAAAAAACAAATACACATATAGATACTTAAAATCAGATTATTTACAGATACCCTGTACTGGACTGGTATGTCAGCTAGCATGAATGTATATGCACACTTCTATATGATAGTTATTGTATATGCATAGGCGTGCTTGTCCAAATCCAGATATATCAACACATTTCACAATTAGCTTCATCCATGAGGGTGTATAGTTACAAACTAAATATAAAGAAAAAAAATAACAATTTACACAAAATATAATAATCAAACAATTTACATATATAAAATGTCATATAGAGTATGTTACAATGTGAATACTGACCCACAATATAAGTGGGTCTGAGTAGTCTGGCAGTCAGATATAGAGGCAGAATAGGGGTTGAAGGAATGCATAGCAGAAAGTTCCTCTCCACTAGTGTCTAGTATGTAAAGATGATTGTGCACACCTTAACCACTTGCCCTCAAGAGGATTTAGCCACCTTCCTGACCAGGCCATTTTTTGCACTACGTCACTGAGTTATTTTAACTGACACTTGCATGGTCATGCAACACTGCACCCAAATAAAATTTACGTCCTTTTTTCTCCACAAACAGAGCTTTCTTTCAGTGGTATTTTATTGCCTGTGCATTTTTTATTTTCTGCACTATAAAAAAAAAGGCAGACAATTCTGAGAAAAAAACAATATTTTGGACTTTTTGCTTTTAAACATGTCCAGTGCAAACATTTTTCAAAATCAAATTTCATTATAAATTTAGGGCAAAATGTATTCTGCTACAGGTCTTGTCTTTGCTAAAAAAAATCCCAATATGCGTAAATTAATTGGCTTACATGAAAGTTATAGCGTTTGCAAATGGCGGTATATATACCGGGATTTTTTTAAATGTTTAAATTTTTACTAGTAATGGAGGCAATCAGTGACTTATAGCAGGACTGCGGGGCTAATAAAAAGCACTGACACTGTATTAATAGCACTGGGTAGGAAGGGGTTAACATGTGCGGTGATCAATGGGTTAACTGTGTGCTGTTTTGCATACTGGGCTGTGTTTGTGCTTCACTGTAAGCACACTGCTTTGCATGGCCATGCAAAGCAGTGTGCAGGACATGACAGGGGAGAGAACTGCTTTGTTTACAAACAGTTCTCCCCCCCATCGGAGATGCTTGGCAATCACCGGGACCCGGTGATTCACAGCCGAGGCTGCTAACGGGTAGAGCACACGCAAGGCTCGCGGAAATGCAAAATCAAGTATACATACATGATTTCGTGCACCCGTGTCACCCTGTAGCAGTACTTCTGCTTAACCTTCCTAGCAGTAATCCTGAGTATGGCTTGGGTTAATTTACAGTACCAAAAGCGGTAACCCCGACCCACACTCGGGATTACACTATAGTGCTTCTCCTGTGATCCCCCGATCCTTACCTTGTCATGCGATCCCACAATGTCATTTTGCTGTGTTCCTGGCATTCCGTTCCCTGCGAGCACCAGGACGTAGGGGGGCGGAATCAGCGGGAGATTACAAAAAGTTAAAATATGGCATAAACACAATACATTGTGTATCAAACCATTTCACCTACATTTTGTCCCTCGTGCTTTGTCCAGTGCTCTGCCTGCACTTTTTCCGTTCTTTCTGCCTAGAAACTTGAGAACTTCCATGGCATCCAAAAAGCGTCCCTTTAGGTCAAAAGCGGTTTTAGACCAGCTAGAAAACAGCGATAGTGAATTAGGATCACTTGCAGAATTGAGTAATAGTGATTCGTGCGGAAATTCGTCATCAGACACTGAGCTCAGTGATGTGCGAACTTGGTACTCTATTTCAAATTTCAGTGTTTTTGGTGTGATTACATTATTGAATTAAATTATTATTATATTATTATTTTTTATAATTCTTTATTATATTATAATGCATGAATTAGTGTTTCAAACTTTATCATACCCGGGATGTTTACTAAACTCTTGTTTGGACAGATTTAAGTGAGTTATTCCCAAGAATTACAGGCCTACAATAAAAAACAACAAATTTCCATGCAAAACAATGTACTGCTTTGACATTCAAAAATATTGATTAGTTAGTTGGGAAGGTTCAGCAAGGAAGGAATAATGATCTAATTATTACAATGTAACCTTTAAAACCTCATCGCAATTAATTCCTTCATTCCTATACTTCCCTCACATATCAGGGGTAGGCCATACTCATCCCTAAGACAGGCCAATATAGGAAAGGGGCATATCTGTATTCAGAGTGTTGACATATATGCACAAGAATGTAATCACTCCAATCTTTCAAGATCACAGGCCAAAAATTTCCAAAAAACACTGGAAGACCTTAACTGTTATAATTCCATGTTGAAGTGTTCATGATGATCACCGACAACCCAAAAATAATCTGAAAATATAGATATTCAACCCCTTCAAAATGTAATTTCATAACTATGACATATATGTAGAATAAAAGGGTGAGAGGGAAAGATTTATATCTCATGCAAACAGAGACAAGGGGGCAAGGGAGGGAGAGAAAAAAGGTGGAATGCTGCAAATACCTACCCTTAGGCTGTATATGTTCCAAATATGTATTTGAGATTCCCTGAAATTGCCAAGAATATAGTACATCTACTCCAACCCATAAGTGTTAAAGTATCTAGTTACTCCACCTAGAGCAACCATATTACATACTCATAAGTAACAATATTTAATGGATCTATTCAAAAACCAAAACAAATAAACATGCATCCCTCCACATGGCTCCACATGATCTCTCTCCATCAACACCTGAAACTAAATTCAAGCCATAATTCACCAATCACATTTTAAAATCCCTCACATCTTGGGCATCCAAACCCACCTCTATATTTCTGTCATACACAATCCAACATATAAATCTCATCTGTAAGGAAACATCAAGGCAACATCCTGAAGTATAAATACCTAGCCTCTAGATTCTCCAACCTTCCACCACCAAACGCCACAAAAAAATTAGGCTGATTCCAATTAATTATATCCTCCTCCACAATAAGCATGTGGCTTTTAAAGAGAAAATCCACCTGGATTCCCTTTGAAGAATATATTTGTCCCAATCTCCTCCCCTTGGGTTGGGGGACAATATGTTCTAAAGCTGCAAATGTAATCACATTGGTATAATGTTTGTGTTTAAGTTCGACATGCCTGCCAATCCGTGTAGATAATTTGTTATTATTAATATAATAAATATGATCTTTAATCCTACGCCAAAACTGGTGTTTGGTTTTGCCAATGTAAAATGCCCCACACTTGCAGAACATAATGTACACTATTCCAGTGGTCTGACAGTCTACATACTGAGAAATAGCGTGCAGTTTACCATTGGGTAAGTATCAAGTCTGATTTTCAAAAATCCACTTACAATAGTTGCATTTGCCACTTTTTCAGGTACCCTTGGTTATGGAGGTGTTCGCATCTCGAACGGCTCTCTCAAAATGACTCCTAGTTAATCTATCCTTAAATGACCGCCCTCTTCTGTATGTAATCACTGGTTGATCTTTAACATATTTCTTGAGTATAGGGTCATTTGTCAAAAGATACCAATGTTTCTGTAATATGTTTTTTTTTTTTAAAATGTTGTCTATTATATGAGGTTATCAATCTTACTGTTTCTGAATTGGTTTTTTCCTTATTTTTCAAGAAAGCCTCCTCTTGTGGTTGTCCATATGCTTTACTGAAAGCCTTTTTAAGGTAGCGCGTGAGTAGCCCCTAACCACTAGTCTCTCCTGCAAGTCTTTGGCCTCATTTTTAAAATGTTCCTTATCTGAGCAAATTCATCTCAGCCTCAAATATTGTCTATAACGGATGCTGTTGACTAGTGGGCATGGATGAGTGCTTGTCGCATGCAATATAGTATTGCTAGCAGTCAGTTTCCAGAGCAATGTAGTAAAAATCATTCCATTATCTCGTATAAAGATTTCAATGTCTAAAAAAGAAATACATTTCATTTCATATTGTATAGTGAACTTCAAATTGAAGTCATTAGCATTGAGTACTAACATGAACCTTAAGAGATCATTTGCTGTGCCTATCCAGAAAAGCAAGACATCATCAATATAGCGAAGCCAAGATAGCATATATTTCCAGAATTCTGCAAACCTATCATCAGAAAAAATGGACCACTCCCACCCCCCCATGTACAGGTTAACATAAGAGGGTGCACAACAGGTACCCATTGCCACACCCTGCACCTGGGGGTAGTGGGAGCCATCGAAGGTAAACACATTTCTGGAGAGTATAAACTTCAGAACCGATAAAATGGATCCATTATGTGTCCACCAATTCTGATGTATTTTCTTTAAAAAACTGGAAACAATGGAAATACCCCTAGATTGGGGAGTACTACTGTAGGGAGCTTCAAAATCTATGGGTACCAATAATATGTCCACCAAAAACCTGTATATTCTCTAACTACCTTAGCAAGAGGATCAATTCAGCATCACAGTATGAATAGGATCAAGGCCTGGGAGCACTGGGAGCAAGGAGGACAGTGTAAGTACATCAGCACACCCAGGGATTCACAAAGGGAAAGACTGCCACATGTAGCAAGATTTAAAGGACAGCACTGTGCTTAATCCTTTATCCTTGTCCTGGGAGATCTACAGAGCAGCCAGGAGTGCTGGTAGTGTCTGCAGGCTGAGGAGCTGGGAGCACTTCTACAGGTGAGAGGAGACATCTAGTGTGGAGATGACATGTAGTTTGCAACAAGCTAAGCTAACTTTCAGAGGGGCTGTGTGTCCCTAGCCTGTAAGGGGCAGTTGCTACTGATCCACAATGAATGACCGCTTTAAAAAAAAAGAACAGTCCAGGCTCTGTTTCCGTAAATAGGAAGGAAGTTGTTCCTGTGCATTGATTCAGTCAAGTTGAGCATTCCATAATCCTTATTACCATATACAAATTATATCCCCTAATAAAATAACAAAAAACAAGCATATGGTTCACTGACTGTGGATGCAATTGTGGAAAATGTGTGTTGCCTGGTTGTGCGAAGCTTAGAGGGATCTAGAAACACTGGGACCTCAAGAGGGTAGTGCTGCACATGTCTAAAGCACAGAGATGACTTTTGATATACATTCATTATGAGCCATTAATCAGAAATTGAATTATTTGGTATGCTATATGGTCTACTTGTATGTCTACATCCAATTTGCTATCTAACAGATTTGATAAATCATATCTACTACAGGGACTGATTTATTGCCTAACTTTACAGGTTTAGAATAAATCTAAACTTTATCTATGATGAAGAAAATGAACAACAAATATATCAAATGATAATAAGTATTTTATTCATTTACACTATGCATAAGCACTAAATTCCTTCCAGCAGTGTAAGAGTTTACAGTAGACATGCCTTATAAAGGACCAGATGATCTGCTTCCTACATCCTGAAAAAAGGAATTCCCAAAACTGGTATTTAAGAGACATCATTGCATGTGTATATATTGGAACTCTCCCAGGCATGTTTGCTGTCTGGCTGGCCACTAGACAGTGGCACCATTTTCAAAGCTCCCGGACTTTTATTATTTCAGTCGACTCAAACCTAATAAATCCTATGAGAGAACCACTAACAAGTGAAACACACACCACCCTGTACATTCCTGCGACTCCCAAAGGTAATTACTGAAAGCATTTTCTTTCTACCAGAGAGCTCTGTGTACAGTATATTGTCTGCATGTTTCCCAGCCAGCTGTCATCTTGTTACAAGTGAATGGTTACACTCTTCTTTTCTTCACCCACCTCACACAGGCGAGTGCAGTGCTCTGCTATTTTTATTTTTTGCTTTTCCCAATAGCCAATAAGCTGCGTACCCAGGTTTTCACTTATACCACAGAACATTCATAGGAAAAATAAAAAAACATTGTCTGAATGCATTGCTTAACAAAAAAAAATGTATATATATATATATATATATATATATATATAAATACATTATAATGTTATAAATAGTACACCAAAATTATTAAAAATATCCAGATGAATAACAATTATCATTGTGGAATAACAGATAGCCCCTTTCTTATTTCTAGTACAGCATAGTATAAGAAAGAGGATAACCTAAGGGACAGCAAATACAATTCTAACCTCAAATACGTCTATGCCTAAGTCTTACACATGTTTCAGTTATATAGTGATGTGAACAGTTGTTCTTCCAATGACCATTCTCATGAACTTTTATATTTTAAACCCTTTTTTTACCCTTTTTAGTGTGCATCAACTACTTTGTTAAGCTTGTCTCTACATTGAAAAGACACAATGAGATTGAATTATTTAACCACTTCAGGACTGGACTGTTTCACTCCTTTACTCAGTTGTGCAACAATGTTCCTAGATGACTTTTCTTGTTGATATATTTTGTTTAAAAGTGAAAAAATACAGAGGAGATAAACAATAGAGGAAACAAGTAAGGTGCACAGTAATCGGGACAATGGGTATATCACAGTTGGAGTGATGCAAAAATATGCATTTATTAACGGTATGGTCCAGAAAATATAAAAAGAAAGAGCAAAGATATTGTACATTAGTAGAATGTAAGATAAATATAGCAGTGGACCAGAAGTGTAGAGAACAGCAGCAGCATTTTGGAGTTATCCCGAAAAGACACAGATAAGGGGCAGTACAGGGAGATTCTCAAATAAGTATGAGTGTCAAATCAGCAGACAACAAGGCTCTAGGGATAGAGCAAAGAAAAAGAGGAAGGGAACATATAGAAAAGGAGGGGGAAGGTTGGAGGGAGTTCCTAAGGAGTGGCTTGCATGTAGGTTACATGTTAACGCAATGTGGAGATGGCATGGTTGAAAGGCTAAAGTGATAATAGGGACTCATCAAAGTTGGGTGGAAGAAAATGAGCCACCCAGGGTTACCATAGTTTTTAATTCTTACATACTCTGTCCATATGGATAGCTTCAGTTTTAGCATGGATCATAGACTGGGTGATTCTACTTTTAGTCTCCACTATACGTAGAGGGGGGAAGTGTCAGGCCTTCACAATAGTTTTATTAGCAGTGGTTGTGACTTGTATTAATAATTTGATTTGGGTAGAGGTCAGTTCTGGTGGATGGGCATTAAGGAGTGCTATGAGTGGGTCAGGTAAGAGTGTCATCGAAAATAAAATTTGGATAATATTTGAAATATTTCCTACCAGAACTGTTGTGTTGTGGGGCATTGCTTCCACATGAAAACCTGTGGGTGAGAATCTGGGGGCAAATTTCATGATCCTGGCAGGGATCAAATACTAATGAGTGAGGACTTCAGAACTAGCCTCCAAAGTTAGAATATTTTGCATCTAGGATGTACCCAAATTAATTTTATATCATTGTATTAGACAGATGGAGCTTTCATTAGGTGGTATTTAATCAGCACTGTTTTTTCCTGCTTTATAAAGGAAAAAAGACTGAATATTTAGAAAAAACGTTTTTTCTTAGTTGTTATAAAACTTTACAAATAAATAATCTTATAACACATATATCGAAATGGATCAGTAGTGGTGTATTGACTGCCTATTTCAATTCTTGAGGCCCTAAAATGTCAGGGCAGTATAAATACCAACACAAAGACACTTTTTTGGAAAGTAGACAGTCCAAGGTATTTAGTAAGAGACATGGTGATTTTTTTTAAAAGTTTTTTGAAGTTGTAATTTTTGCCACAATTCTCTGGAAAATTATGAAAGTAAATACAGTTATTTCTCACACGCAGCATAGGCCTACTTACAATTACACTCCAAAACACATACTGCTACTTTTCCCAAGTATAGGGATTCTACATGTGTGAGAATGTTTTTACAATCTAGATGCATAGAGGGGTCCAACATTCAGGTATTCTAGGGGCATAAATTATGCATCTAGTTTACTGGCTACCTATCACATTTCTGGAGGCCCTGGAGCATAAGGACAGTGGAAACATCTACAAATTGACCACATGTTGGAAAGCAAACACTCCCAGATATTTTCTTTGAGGCCTGGTGAGTCTTTTGAAAATTAATATTTTTTACACGTTTTTGGAAAAGTGAAAATAAATTGTATTTTGTACACAAAGTTCTCAGTTAGTAAGATATTTCTTACAGACAGCATAGGCATAGTCAGAATTACACCCAAAACGCATTCTACTTTTTCACAGACTAACCTTATAAAGGGGCCCAGAATCAAACGAGCACCTTAAGGCTTTTTTGAAGCATAAATTAGGTGTTCAATTTTCTGACTATCTTTCACATTCTTGGAGCTCCTGGAGCACCAGGACAGTAGACACACCCACAAAATAACCACATTTTGGAGAATAAATGCCAAAAGGTCTTTTAAGAGGCATGGTGAGTCTTTTGAAGGCTTCATTTTTTTGCCACAAGTTTTGAAAAATGCAGGAAAATAAATGATTTTTGTTTTACACAAATTTGTCAGTTTTATAGGATATTTTTCAAACATACTTAGAATTACACCAAAAAAACCATTCTGCAACTCCTCTCAAGTATGGCACAAAAGGGAAGAGGTGGAGAGCACACCTCAGACTGTGGTATATAAATAAGTGAATAAATAAGGTAATCTGTGGCATTTTAAGGTAAAATGTCCTTGCTTACAAAGGGGAGTACTTATGTATGAAAGTCCACAGGTAGATTGCAACTCCTAATAGATATTAATCCCAGAGTATGCAGGTTAGATAGCAGCCAGCTGTCAGAGCAAGAAGCGACTCTAGTGCACAGAAGGGAAGAAAAACACAGGGGTGCCACTCTAAGTGTAGATGTGCATAAAACCAAATGTATAATAAAGGGAAACAACTCACAATGGTATATTGTAATATCGCATGTGAATAGTAAGTACCTTCTGGAAGTGCAGTTTGTGAAGCTGGATGCTGTGCAGTCCTCCTCGTCCTGGCCATGCTGGTGATTTCCAGGGCTCCAGGGGTAGTAGAGAGACACGGGATGGCTGACATCTGTGATGTCACTGGAAGAATAGCAGCTGCGCGTGTTTGGAGCATGCGTGCTCCTTTCTCAGGCCATAACTCGTCCATCTTGAGTGTGGTTTAAATGGGCGGCCGGGCGGGTGGACTGTAGAGCTCAGCATGCCAGCATGGTCATCACAAATAACCAATACATAGAAGCAATTGATCAAGAGGCCTAATATACATATTATACTTATTGTTAACATGCTAACAACTTAATTCTATTATAATACTTACAAAAAGATCTCTCAGTGGTTCATATAAAAAAAGACCATAAGGGTCCAGTAAAAGGATAAAACAATAAAAATTTTTAAAAAATGCAATAGTAAATGTATAAAATAGGCTAAAACAAATATTCATATATATGAACCTTAAGAGATTAATCAGTGGATGGACAGGGGAACTATACACTTGTTATTTTTGGATAATTATTTTATATCAAGGGTATGTTATGGAATATATGGATAGAAAAAGTTTTTATTAAAAATGCAAAAAGGCCAAAAATACCTACTAAGAGGTTTGTATGAATAATAAAAATGAGATAGATAATGATTATCATAATTATAAAGTCAGTGAGTATCCATAGTATGATGGAATTAAAGAAAGATCAAACCAAGATTACGCAACGGGATTGGATGCTACAAAATGGTATTCTTCATTAAGGCCCCCTGGGGCTATAGTATCCAGAGTGTAAATCCAAAAGGTTTCCCTCTTGCATAGACTTTTGTATCGGACACTGCATCTTGTGTATCACAAAAATTAACCAATTTTGTAAAAACAGTGCAAGGTAATGGTTGCCTCTGTATGAGTGGTCACAGAATATAGCTTAGTTTAGCATCCTCTATAGCAGTTCCCAACTTTGATAGCCAAACAAGCCTAGCCTACTGGTAAATGGCTGCCCCCTGGAATGCCATTTATTGACTGACCTGTAGATAAAGGAGGCTGTACAAAGGGTGAACAATAGTGGTTCCAGTAGTGTGTTTCTCAGAAATGTAGCCAGTGGGATGTGCAGATGGGTTAGATCAGGCAGCAGGCAGAGACATGGTTAATAAAATGATAGGTGGAGACAGCAGAAAGAAATGTTGTTAATAAACAGGCCAGGATCATTACAGGTGGCAGGCAGAGGCAACGTTGCACTGATGTGGCAGTGCTCAGGAACACTGTTGATTACTGCGCTGGCTCTGCTGATATTCGCAATGGTGTGGCTAGTGAACAGGAACATTGCTGCTGGCTCCACTGGTCTGTCAGACTGTGACTAGTGTGATGGAAATTTGGGACACTGTAACTGGTTGGTCACAGTGCCAACATCTGGGACCTTGCAGCTACACCTCCACCCACATTGATATCAGATTGGGAACAGTGGCTGTGACATGTCCTGCTACATCCAAAAAGACATCAAGGGACTGTCTGCACAGGCTATGCATTGATACGGCCCATGTGAAGGAGGCCTTATGGTGATACTAGGCTTGATCAGGGACACTTTGACTGATTGTACTGTTAAGTGTCATTCACAAAGGATGTATCAATGCATTCCCTGTGCAAGGGCCATGTTTACCCACACAGGGATGCACAGGTGTTCCATGCATCCCTGTGAAGGCACCCTATTGGTGTCTATTGGGGCAAGGCAACTCCATGGAAACAGCCACTACTCCCAATCTGACGTCAATGCAGGTGTGTATCACTGAACTTACACTGTCTGTGTTCAGGCCACTTGAAGCAGCGGCTGTGTCCATGCAGGTGCTGTGTGCCAATAACTATGAATCGGACTGCCTGCACAAAGATGTATGGAACACCTGTGCATCTCAGTGAGGGGAAAACACTGCCCTCACACAGGATGTGCATTGATAAGCCCCATGTGACTGAGGTCTTATGGTGATCAGTATGTAAGGGCTTGTTTACTTGTGGTCCGGGTGTGGTAAAACCCCACAGTTGAGTTACATTTTTGCCACCTCTTAACCTCTTCACCTTTAGCTGGGAAAGTAGTGGCCAGGGGTGTACACATGCCACAGCAGGAATAATACTCCCTGTTGTGCTCCCACTACTGCCCACGAAGCATGATCCATTGAAGTGATTGAGGCCTCACGATAATTGCCCTGGAAATGCGCACAATATATGTGGTTGAGGCGTGGTAGCCTAGCATTTAGGGGGTTGAATGAAACAGGTGGTGAGAAGGTGCTACAACACCTTTTCACTGTCTGTTAGAAGCATGTCACTCTTCAGAGAACACTGAAAGTGTAATTGAACCCTAAAAACAAATGTGTTAAAAAATTATGGCCAATGATCAGATACACTGTATACTGCGATGGCATACTTGCTCTGATCACTGACCAGAGCAGTACAAGATACTGCACTGCTCTGGTGATAGTGATCATTTTTATACATTTACTTTTTTACTTCTTGAGTGTGTAGAGCACAGTGCCCAGAACTGTGCTACACACTCTCTCATATCACATTCGATCACTTTGAGAGAAGAGACTTCAATGGCTGCACCATTGCAACCTTTGTGTATATGTGTGATGGCTGTAATTGGTCACAGTGATCACAAGATACAGGGCCAATTAAATCCATCTGAGGGACTCAGCGATCACAGGTAGTGCCCTTGTATAGCCTCAGGGCTGCACATGGGGATTGTGAGAATGGAAGGACATACCGATACATCCTCCCAACGTTTGTCCTGCCTGGCCATATATATATATATGGGCCAGGCAGGGCTGTTCATTTTATAAGGTAATTTTACTTAGCTTAGTGAACGAAATGTAGCCCTGCTGACTTCTATAAGCCATTCATGTGCAATCTGAAATGCTTTATTTTCTTTCCAGATGATTGGGTATTTTTTGCAATGTGAATTTGCAAGGGAAAATTCCCTTGCAAAGTGTATATCCTATTTGTCTTTAGAAAATCAAAATCAATATATATTTCATAAGTGTATTTTTTGCTAAGATAAATATTCAAGCCACAGATTTTGGGTGCACCTCTACCTTATTTATACAGGTTCAGCAGTAAATGAGGAAAATATTATTGAGAACTCTGTTTCATTTTATTAATACAAGAATTATATTTGCATTCATAAATCAAACATTTTAATACTGGCAGTCATGTTACTTCTTCAGATTCTAATTTAGAAACATGACAAAGCATGACCAGATTGACTAACTAATTAATCAATACCAAATAATGTATTCATTTGTCAAGTCACTGAGACATAGAAATCTATGTGCAACGTGTTGATTAGGAATTGTCTCTGAATGTAGCCTGATTGTTATTCTGGAAAGTCATTTACAAAAGGAAAGGTTGATTTAGATGGATTACAATGATTTAGGCAGCTAAGCATAAATGTGCCTGGTAGAATATATAAATGCATGTATTCACATAGAACAGGAAAAGTTTAATTTAGGTGTCATTGTGTTAAAAAACCCTAAAATAAAACAAATATTGAAAATGATCACATAAAAGTAGATGTAGCAACCTATAAGAAGTAAAAATACATTATATTGCCAAAAGTATCAGGACACCCCTTTAAATAATTGAATTCAGGTGTTCTAATCACCCCTGCGGCAACAGGTGTATAAAATAAAGCACCTAGGCATGCAAACTGCTTCAACAAACATTAGTGAAAGAATGGGTTGCTCTCTGGAGCTCAGTGAATTCAAGAATGGTACTGTGATGGGTTGCCACCTGGGCAATAAGTCCATCTGTGAAATTTCCTTGCTACTAAATATTCCACGGTCAACTGTTAATGGTATTATAACAAAGTGGAAGCAACTGGGAATAACAGCAATTCAGCCACAAAGTGGTAGGCAACCTAAAATGACTGAGCAGGGTCAGCGCATGCTGAAGCACACAGTGAGCAGAAGTTGACAACTGTCTGCAGAGTCAATAGTTAAAGACCTCCAAACTTCATGTGGCCTTCAGATTAGCACAACAACTGTGCGTACAGAACTTCATGGAATGGGTTTCCATGGCAAAGCACCTGCATTTAAGCCTTACATCACCAAGTGCAATGCAAACAGTTGGATGCAGTGGTGTAAAACACGCCACCACTGGACTCTATAGCAGTGGCGATGTGTTCTCTTTAGTGATGAATCACGTTTCTCTGTGTGGCAATCTGATGGACATGTCTGGGTTTGGCAGTTGCCAGGAGAACGGTACTAGCCTGACTGCATTGTGCCAAGTGCAAAGTTTGTTGGAGGGGGAATTATATGAGGGGTTGTTTTTCAGGGGTTGGGCTTGGCCCCTTAGTTCCAGTGAAGGGAACATTTAAGGCATCAGCATACCAAGACATTTTGGACAATTTCATGCTCCTAACTTTGTGGGAACAGTTTGGGGATGGCCCCTTCCTGTTCCAACTTCCTGTCCCTTCCAGTACACTAAGCAAGGTCCATAAAGACATGGATGAGCAAGTTTGGGGTAGAGGAACTTGACTGGCCTGCACAGAGTCCTGATCTCAACTCAATAGAACACCTTTGGGATGAATTAGAGCAGAGACTGCATGCCAGGCCTTCTCGCCCAACATCAGTGCCTGACCTCACAAATGCGCTTCTGGAAGAATGGTCAAACATTCCCATAGACACACTCCTAAACCTTGTGGACAGCCTTTCCAGAAGATTTGATGCTGTTATAGCTGCAAAGTGTTGGCCAACTCAATATTGAACCCTACGAACTAAGACTGGGATGCCATTAAAGTTCATGTGTGTGTAAAGGCAGGCGTCCCAATACTTTTGGCAATATAGTGTAAATTAGCACTTATCACAGACAAGAGTTAAATAACTTTAGGGGGTGTTCAAAAACCTCTTTAGTTTGTTGTGTTGCTCACTTAAAGCTGTCATAAACAATATATTGCTTAAAAATAATAAACATGTTATACTTACCTGCTCTGTGCAATGACATTGTACAGAGTGGCCCTGAACCTTCCCTTCTTGGGTCCCCTGCTGGTGGCTCCTGCTTTTCTTGGTGCCCCTCCATAGGAAGCTGTGTCCTATCAAGGCACACTTGCAGGTTCTATAGAGCTAGACTGTGTGTGTCCATTGACACACACAAGGTAGCTTGGCCCCACCTCTCACTTTTTCCTCACAGGATTTGACTGACAGCATCAGGAGCCAATGGCTCCTGCTGCTGCATCCATGTCCTGTGAGAATTGAGAGAGAGAAGAGTGCCTCTACAGATGAGCACAGCACTGGATTGAAATAGGATTCCTATTATTTATTTTGGGAGGTAGGGGAGAGGAGATACAACAAGTGGGACATTTTTCACCTTTAATGCAGAGAATGCATTAACACTTTAAAGTTCCTCTAAAACTACAAGTTTACATAAGTCTACCCTGTTCACAGTGTGACTACACTGCTGTGCAATTTCACAGCAGAATGAAAAGTCTTTTGGCTCTGTTAAAGGAAGGGGAAAATGGATCTACTGGTAATATCAACTGGTGATAAACTATGTTATGGGGGAAAAGTGATGCCTTATTGCCCGTGACAGACTGCCTCGTGTTTTTTTTTTATTGTGTTTGTCATTTCACTTTAATAACTTTATTAAAGTAACATATGTAACTATTCCAAAACTTTTATTCCAATACTATTATTTTTAGAGTAAAGGTAAAACTCATTTTTAAAATTTCATATAATACAAATCGGATAGCAATAATGACACCTCTTCCATAGCTTCTTAATAGTAAAAAAACTACAGTACACCAACAGTTTTCTGACAAGCAGAATGATATGCACAGTTGTCAATTGTATCCATTACCATGTTTTCTCCATTCTCTGTAACTGATTTTATCTCATAGTGAAGATTTGCAACACTTTGTAATTACTTTGAACAGAGACTGATGATGTCATGCAGTGTCATACACTGCAAAAACTGCATATAATCAGGATTCCCTCTGTTAGTGACCCTTAGCCAGTTGGGCACTAGAATCAGCTCTCTTTAGCTTTGGATAGTATTATCCGTGTTTCCTTTTAGGTCCTAGGACCACAAGCTATCCTAACAATAGATGTTAGAATTGAAAAAAAAAATAGTAACAAGTGAAAAAGGTTTATGTTGCTAAAAAAGCAATTGAAATTCATTGCTGAAATAATATAAAAGACACAGAAAAAATACTTTTATTTCAAGCTATGAACACACACAGAATTTTAAAATACATGAATAGTCTTTCTATGATCTTAAGACTTTGAGAACGTTAACATACAGCATTGTGCAACATGCTGATTTGAACCTTATGAATCTCATAAATTACACTGTTAAAATATTACAAAAGATTCAGGGTAATTTTCTACTTAAAGGCTATGCTTTTGAAACCTGAGTAAAAATCACCCTGAGTGTTTATTAGGCTCAAAGGGCACACCTCATTCTAAGCAGTAATTTAGACACACACTCTAGTTGTCTATTATACTTGAACTGTTAAATGAAAGACTAATTTTAAATAAAACATGAAAATCAGTCTTGAACATCTAAAAACTCATGTCCTAAGAGAACCAGAACCAGAGATACAGTTTGCTTGATTTACTAATGTGTGAAGTTAGGTGTAACAAGGTAAAATGAAGTGAAGGGAAATGTGTGCACTTCATCCAACATCAAATCATTTGCAGGGAAAAACAATATACGGTATAGCACCTGTTATGAACCTTGTACTTAATACTCCCACAAAAACTTTAATAAAGTACACAGGGCATCTGACCTTCTGCCCCTCTAACACCCCTCCCCCCTCCATTATTGCCATCAATTTCCCACTGACAAAAGTTTAAATTAAGTAGCTGTATGAAGCTACTGCCAAAAAGGACGATCTGCAGAGTGTTCATAAAGACCAGAAGTAACATTGTTACTTTTGCATTTGCCGTGTTGTGTATATCTGCAAATGAAAAGGGTGGGCTTTGATCTGTACAATATATCAGGTAAGGAACCCAACACACACAAAAAAGTTTTTTCAATTAAACATTTTTCTATTTTACCCTTTATTAACCCTTCGTTTCCTCTAACTATCTTTACCATTCATCCCCTTCTCTCTTTAACTATTACTTTCCTGCTATTGTTTTTTATCTCTATCTTTTTAATACAGGCAGTCCCTGAGTTACAAACAACTTGTACTTATGAACAGAGGCCCCCTGCTGTCATATCAGCATGCTGCATTTCCCCAACAAAATTCCAGAGTCCAGCTCCAATCCACCTTGTGTCCCACAGCCGAGCTCTGTACTTCAGTTCTCAGCTTCCGCTTTGCCTTCTCCTCAGTCCACATCCCTCCTCCATTGGCTGGGAAGAAGGCAACTAGGCTGTGAGCCATATGTGCACAAAATGGAGTGGAGGACAGAGAGCCAGGAAGGGGTAGTGTGCCACTGTGCTGCTGTGTAGCTGAGAACAGCGGGGACAGTGAGCTGAGCTGCCTGTCACACTGAGTGAGGCAGGAGGATGAGGAGAGCATTGCCTGATAGCTGGAACAGGACTGCTGTAACTGTGATAAGACACCTCTCTGCTCAGTCAGGTCACTCAGTGTTTTTCACCTAACAAGGATTCCCTGTACCCCGCCACCCTGTCCGCTCATGTGGGAACACTGAAAGCTTGGAATAGACACACTGCCCCCCAAAACACCTTCCAACACTGACATAAAAGTTAGTAAAAAGTCCCCTAACACCTTCTGAGGGGCCCCAAGGGGCTGCAAGCTCTGAGATTTTATTTGTGTCAACCTGAGCAGCACCAGAAGAGGGGGTACAGGGTGGGGTAATCTGGCATTACCAGCAGGGGTAATGTCATCACTTGGATGGTGGGGGGATAGGGTATGTGTCATTACAAGGAGGAGGGGGCATGTTGTGTGTAATTACCAGGAGGAGGGCACCTATCATTCCCTGGAGGCCATTTTTTACCCTGTCCTTAAATGAGAGGAAATGAGAGTAAATCTACCTCTAGGACGGGAAATTCACTCCTGTAAGGGTTATCATGGGGGAAAGGTGTCTCCACTGAAGCTTTATCACCAATCCTTGGTTCTGGGACAACCCTAACTTTTCAAAATTTTTCCAATTGCCATGGGGACAGAAAGTGAGGTGAAATCTTCTGAAAAGGGGCACACACAGCAAATCAAACATTACAGGGATGTTAATCCTTCCCTATGCGATCCAAAACTTAAAACTAATTTTTTGGCTGGGGTTACACTTTAAAAATGTAACTGTTCCAACTTACATACAAATTTATTTTAAGAACAAACCTACAGAAACTATCCCGGTATTTCTAACCTGGGGAGTGCCTGTATTTTGTTTTTGTTTTTCTCTTCTTGTTCGTTCATTTGTTCAGTGTCACATCACAAAACATGAAAATTTAATTATTTTGTAATCATTTTGCAATGCTTTATACCAAAATTATTATTTTAGCGCCGTTTTATTGGGACAAGGTAAAGACATAACATTAATACTTTTTATGTACAGTGCATCATTTATTATTTTATGGATTTCATAAAAATAAAAATGTTTGCAAAACCATATGTTATGCTATTACAGTTGTTAACCATACTTTCTATTCTTGAGATTTAATATCTCTTGACTATGATTTGGTTAACCTTAATGAGAGTTCTTTGACCAAGAGTGAAAGGTTTGACACAACAACCAAAATTTATTAGTGAAGGGAGGTCTAAACTAACATACCACAAATCTCCCTATTTTACAACAATAAGAAAAAGGAAAAGAAAAACAAAATGTAAATGATTAAAACAATGAATTAAAGAATATAATTCATACCCTGAACCCACAAACAGCAAGACAGACAACACATACGACAAGCATGTATACATGTAAACAGGGGTGGACTGACAACTCATGGGGTCCCTGGGCAATAGGGGATTATGGGGCCCCTGTGTCCTAGCCCACACTCAAACCACACCCAAAAAAGCCTATGAAAGGTACCAAGGGCATCTCATGGGGCCCCCTACAGACCCCAGGCCCTCGGGCACTGCCCGAGTGCCGGAATGGTCAGTCCGCCCCTGCATGTAAAGTGCCAGAGAGATGTCCTGATTTTTACCAATGGTGTAGTATGGGGCTCCCCAGGATCGTTGGATCTTCTCTCCTGTCTTATCCCAAAATCTACCCTGATATACACATATCTCTCAGACTTGCATGCGGCCATCCTGATTGGTAGAACTATCTAATCCATCTCCTATATCTGTTGCATCTCATCCAGGATTGGACAATTTCCCCATCCCATATTGCTCGCATAACTCAGCCCCTTCCCAGAGCCTCCCTTTTGGTGTTAAAATTACATATGCCAGGTCACAACCTTTGTTTGGAGGGAACAATAGTTATGTAAGGTCATAGCCTTGGAAAACTGTGCATTCCTGGACAGATGGCCATTCCTATTGCATATCTAAAGAAAGGGTACTTTGAAGTGGCCCTGGTAAAAACAAAGATATTTAAATGTTCTAGTCTAGATAATTATGTCAGCCCATACAGTCTAAGATGAGGTAGTTAAATTAGTGGTTGTCCCTTCTCGCATAATAGAGCATTCCCTGTGGCATGCACATGTTTAGCACATCAAACATTCCTCCACTGCAAAGCTACCTAGTAGATGAATTCCTAAAACCTGATCCCTTGTTCCCATGTATATGTACAGTACACCTATATTAAACCAAGCTCTGATATTTCTAACTTTGTAACTTGGTTAACATATAGTTATAAAAATATCTATTTACAGTTGCTGATGGAGATTATACATAAACCCTTCATAAGTCACACATATTTATCACCATGAAATAAATAACCAGCTGAATTATAGGGTGCAAGGTCATACTGTATATATATGTACCCAAGGTATTTTGTATAGTACATTTTACAACAAAACGTTATATAACAAAAAAAGGAAAGGAAAGTATTGTATAATAGGTAAACCTGTGTTGTCTTTGTTGCTTAAAGACTTTCCATTATTGATACCTTTATAGGGACCTTACTCTTTGGACGATGAGTGCAGGAACACAATGAGGGTTAAACTGTCTATAAAATTGCCAAAGAGTTGCTGCAGAGAGGCTGCACAGATTCTAATAAGTTATTCCTGAATCCAAAAGCGTGGATGGTGGCCCACAAAGAGTGCAACTGCACAAAATCAAAAGTCCTTATGAAATCAAACAATAGAGTAGTGCAGCTGTAATATGATAATATAGGTATAAATAAGCAATAAATATTGATATGTGAACACTAAACCCACAAACCAACATTTAATATATTGCAACTTACCAGTCCTTAGGCATATATTCCATTTAGAAATCCTGCAAACACTTCTTGTCCCTTTATGTCTATGCTTTGTTTTCTCCACTGTATCCATGGGGAATGCCAAAGTTGTCATACACATTGCACTTCAAATCTGCTTTGTTCATCTCTATTACATGGTAGTTTGATGTGTCTAGCTGTTTACATATGCAAGATATTGTTCTTTTTATTCTCAAAGAAAGTGAAAAGGACAATGTATAGCTACAAGATTAACAGAGATTTTTTTAACTTGCTGAAAATATTCTTAGCCAAAAAGAAAGAAAAATAATTCACCCACCACATCTAAAGACTGGTAAACTGAATTTTGTTATTTTTTTATTTTTTAGCTTTATCTACACTTGAAGACCTAGAAACCTGTTTGGTCATCATGTAGAATTGTTAAGAATGATTTGCTTACCTTAATAGTAAACCATTATTTGGTATTACTTGATATTAGTGTTCAAGGAATGCATCTGTGTCTGGCTGTAGTAGAACTATATTTAAAGGTTCTGTCAGAAGAAAATGATAGAAACAATAATTGTGTATAGTCTTGTATTACCGATTATGCAGATATGGAGAAAAAAGATTCTATTTCTAAGTTAAGAGCTGTGTAATAACAGCAAGGAATATAGGGCTAGAAGGCTGGATACACTTTTTAACTGAGATGTGTCTCGAAGGGGGGATCAGTGAGAGGTACTGTATACTGTGTAGTGAACAAGGGTCAGAGTGCCCAAGGTTGGGAGGGAAGGGGGCCTCAAACCATATGACAGTGAACCTACAGTATAGCGGGCCAATACTCATACAGAAGGTTGAATGAATAATAATGTAGCTTAAAAGCTTTCATGAATGAAATGATGTGTGTAGAAAATGAAAAGGCATGTACATAAATGCTAATAGTCTGGTTAGTAAAATGGAAGAACTAGAACATCTGATACATGAGGAGGATTTAGACTTTGTGGGAATATCAGAAACCTGGTTTTACAGCTCACATGACTGGCTTGCAACCGTCCAGGGATACTCCATGTATTAGAGGTACAGGGTAGGTAGAAGAGGGGGAAAGGTGTGCCTTTATGTCAAGAGCAATTTGTTAGTGAATATGAGGGAGAACATTGCTAACAGGGCTGATAATAAAGAGACTTTGTGGCTGAAGCTCCAAAGGGATGAATCAAACAGTATATCAATTGTGGGTGTATGCTATAGACCCCCCCAATGTTAAGGAGGAAGAAGAGACCCATCTTCTTTTACAGTTAGAGATGGTAGGGAGGCAGGGCAATGTTATAATCATGGAGGACTATCTGGATATTGATTGGACAAACAGAATTATGCACACAACTAAGCTTGTTGTTTCTAGAATGTAATGCAGGACTATTTCATGAGTCAAATGATGGAAGCCCCAACCAAAAATAATGCTCTGCTTGACATACTAATTAGAAACAATAAATAAGTGATTAAAGATGTGAAATTAAGAGATATTTTAGGAAACAATGATTACAAAGTAGTTACATTTGCCATATATTATAAGGAAAGGAGAAACAAGGAAAGGACAAGAACACACAATTTGAAAAGAGCTCCTTACTACATGAAACTAAATGGGATCAAATTCTTGCAACAAAGAACACTTAAGAGAAGTGGAAGTACTTTAAGGACAAATTAGATAATGACAATCCTCTTTGCTTCCAATGGACAAGAAATATATATATAAAAAAAGTTAAACTTGGGTGGCTAAATATTAATGTAAAAAGAGAAAATAATGAGAAAAAAAGGGTCACCATCAGCATTCCAGAAGTACAAAGTGTGCAGATAGGAATGCAGAAGTGTGATCAGAACAGCTAAAATATGAGAGACACATTGCAGTGGAGAGTAAAAAAAAGAAATTCCCCAATTGTTTTCATATATATTGATAGTAAGAAGGTGAAGTCGGAACATATTAGCACCATAAAAGCTGATCAGAGGACGTTGGTCACAAGTGACAGGGAGAAGGCAACTGTATGAATCATAATCTTCTCCTCAATTTATACGAAGGAAAAGGAGGGGTGTTCTGCTGCGCGTTATTGAACTGTTGTATAACACTTGTCAGACAGTCTAACAATAATTTAGAAGTCAAGAAGCATGACACATCAGATCTGTATGTATTCTTTGTTCTGAATAACTTTGTAAAACTACAACATAAGCACAAACAAAACATATGTGTCAGTACAATAAACATTATACAACAGCTTCAACCCATCAGTGAGTGTACTCACGGACAATTCCATCATAAGTCCAGGAATAGCTCAGAGCTCCACTATATGCCGCTTGCTAGATCCAGAAGCAGTCACGAAATGGAGGATAGGAAGTTCCAGGGTAAATGTTACTGTCTCTATGTGAAAATTACCACTTCCTGTCAAGTCCTGATATAACTAGGCAGCATAATAATAACTAACTCTGACCACTAGATGGCAGCAACATCACATAACATTGCAGTATAATCCATTACAGCACATTACATACATTTATTTTCAACAATATGGGCAGAACAAAGGGCATAATAAACAAAGACAGTAAGGTTAATTAAATTGTATTGAATGTATCATTGTGGCTGACAGAAACAAGTGTTAAAAAAAAACCTAGAAAAACGTAATATGAGAATCTTAACCCCTTGATGCCAATGTCACACAAATATGCGGCCTCACGGAACTGGGCTTTTTTTCCGTGGGGCCGCATATTTGCGTACTTGTCTTTGTGCTAGGAGAGAGCCGCTCGGTGTGCTCCCAGCACAAAGACCACGGTGTCACTGAGAGCCCTGGGTCCTGTTCTAATGATCGGGACTCGGGACTCCGGGTCACATGATCGCTGTGATAGCCGCTAATTGGCTATCACAGTGATCAGTCACTGTACAGCCCGGCCCCCTTGTTTTTTTTTCTCTCTCTATGAATGGAGAAGAGAGATACATTGTATCTCTCTAACTCCTGGCATAGAGAGAAAAAAAATGTTTGTAAAAAAAAAGAAAAAGAAGATAAATAGATAAATATTACAAAATAAAAGAAAAAATAAAAAAAAAATACCTAGATCAAGGTTTGATCTAGTTCAATGCCAGGGTTAGTGTTTGGGTCAAGGTCAGGGTCAAAGGTCAGGATTAAAAAAAATGGTATCAGTGTCAGTCAGTGTCAGTGTCAGTGTGTTTTAGGTAAAAAAAAAAAAAAGACAAAACAAAATGTGCACTATTGTTTCTGGGCTGTACTATGGGTACAACCAACAAATAAAATACACATATATGGTATTGCTGCGATCATCAAGAGCTGGAGAATTTATTTTGGGTTGTTCTTTGGTGGTAGGTTATGATAGTAACAAGAAACACACAGCTAAATAAAAAAATGTATTTTTTTTTTTTACTATTTTGGGCCAGTTTTCCTTTGATAATAAAAAAAAAATCAGGAACGGTCCATTACCATTTACCACCAAATGAAAGCCCAATTTCTCCTGAAAAAATCAAGGTATAATCCACCTGGATGTACAAAGTGATGATATGTACGGTTTTACTAACACATGTCAACGTTGCAGAATTGTGCTTAGGCATTTAGATTTGTTTTACCCTTAGGCGTGAAGGGGTTAAAATCTGTATTAAGAAGAGCAATTGGCCTATAGGATACACACTGTAAAGGGTCTTTATCAGGTTTGGCCAGCAGGAACACATGAGCTTTATAAAAAGTTAATGGGAGAGATTGAGTGAGCAAGCACTCCATATACCAATGTAATACATGAGGGGATGACTCCTGAACATAATGTTTATACCAACCAAAAATGTGTAATGTGCTCCTCATCCAGACATATAAATTAAATAAAAGAATTATCCAATAATCCCATGCAAGATAAATCCACACTGCAAATAAAATTCCAACTCCCAAATCACAGAATGTCCAAATTAGTGCGTTAAACAATCACTTTCCAGAAGACGTGCTTGTGCTCAAGATACTCTCCCTGCTTACCTTTAGGTTTGACCTACAAATTATAATAGGTCAAATGCGTTTTTACAGAACTGAATGCTTTCATGTGGTGATGAATCCAGAATTTCTTCACGCAATCATAACTCTAAAAAGTGTATAGAAACTAAAATATATATCGTAGTGCAACATCATTTAAATTAAAGCTAATGGTTGAGTGCACAAAACACATGCACTCACATTACAGCAAAACACAATAGTGCTCCACAATAGTGCTCCACATTCTGGTTTGCGCAATACCAGAAGTGACATCACTAGGCTCCACCCACACATTACATCACTGGTCACGTGACTTCCTCAGGCCATCCTGGCCATCAATCTGCTATAGATCGGGCAGGAAGGTGTTAAAATAATGGTGTGGACAAATACATGGCAAATGAGGTTTAATGTTGAGAAATGTACGGTAATGCATTTGGAAGCCAAAAATATGAGCACAAATTATTTGCTGGGTGATAACCTCTGGGGGAATCCAGGATGTAAAAGATCTGAGGGTCCTAGTTGATGACAGGCTCAGCAATGGCATGCAATGCCAAGTTACAGCAAGCAAAGCAAACACAATATTAGTGTGCATTAAAAAGGAATTTGCTCAAGAGATAACAATATAATCCTGCCACTTTACAAAACTCTGAATCAGCCACATCTGGAGTATGCCATCATTTCTGATCACCATTCCACAGGAGGGAGGTGCTGGAACTGGAGAGAGTCCAGAAAAAGGCAACAAAGTTGATAAGGGGACTGGAGGACCTCAGTTATGAGGAACAGCTAGAAATAATAAACATATTCTCCCTGGAGAAGAGACACTTGAGAGGGGATATGATAGTGATATACAAGTAATTTAATGGTGATTCTAGTATAGTGAATAAACTACTCAGTATCAGGGGGTGTAACAAGACACGCGGCTACTCGATGAAATTGGAATAGAAGTGGTTTAATCTTAAATTGTGTCAGGGCAGTAAGGATGTGGAACACAATTGGTGGTGTCAGCAGGAAGCATTGATAGTTTTAAAGAAACTCTTGGACAGGTATCTTGACACAGTATATAGGGATGCAGGTAATGTTTTTGACATGAACACACACCCACACAGGTTGAACTGGATGGACTGGTCTCTTTATTCAACCTTACCAACTATGAAAATCTTAAATGCTTTTACTAATGAGGTAATCAGCATATAGGAAGCCCACCAAAAAAATGACCAAGAAGGTACTTTCAGTCCGATATCACTTCCGGGTGCATTTTGACCAACAGGACTTCTTCAAAGTACGGAGCATCAGACATGTTTGCACTTAGATAGCAAGCTTCCGCCATATTCTAGGCTGAGAAACTGCCTTATTACCTACTGGAAAACTACATATACATCTACAATGGCCTTCTTCTGTGCTCTGTTGGGTATAAGGTTACTAGATTACAATCAGCTTATATAATTAAAAGCATAAATACATAAAAACAAATAAAAATCATGAAAACAATATAGAAATGAAAACCTCCCTAGTCATTTAAACCTTATTTAGATCAATATTGCAGTCTCCCCAGTGGACAATTAGTTTTATTAAGAAAAATATAAATATAAGTATTTCCCTTATAATTATACATAAATTAAAATCTACAAATATGTCACAAGAATATTATAGTTATAATAAAACTTATGATGATGTGAAAAGTCTAATTTTTAGAGATATCCCTGACCTTACTGGATCACGGTTATGCAAGTCCCTAGAGTGTATAGAGTGATATGAGCAAGATATATCTCCTTTTTATTATTCAATATCCCTTTCTCCTTGGCTTTCTTCAATAATCCACTATAAAGGGATATTGAATAACAAAGAGGCTACATATTTTGTCCCTTCCATTTGCAGAACCCCCACACTGTACAATTTGCCAAAAAAATACATAAAAAGTCTAATTAAACCTACTGGCAGGCCTATATTCAGTGGAAAATAACTTATTCCATCCTAGAGTGGGTAAATATGTGGATTTCCATCTTCAGTCAATGGTGGTACAAATGCCTGTGTATTTAAAAGATGAACAGGATGTTGTGGGGCTTTTGGAAGGGAAGGAGGTGGAATCAAATGTTTTCTTTGCTACTATTGATGTCACCACCTTGCATGCCAATATAAAACATGCTGATGGAGTTGAGGCACTGAAGTGGGCTTTTAAAACATATAGTAATTTTAAAAAGAAAAAAGGAAATTTATTCTACATGCTTTAGAATTCAGAATATCAAGAAATATTTTTTGGATTAAGGGGAGTTATTATAATCAAAAGGTGTTGCCAAAGGGGAAATTTGCCTCCAGTCTGGCAAAGTGGGAACATGATATGGTTTTTAGTAAAAAATAGGAAAGATTTAATATATGGAAAGGGTTCATTGATGGCATTTTGATGAATCTGGGAAGGCACCATGGACTACTTATTACAATTTTTTTCTGAGACTGAAACAATTAAGTACTGTTCATGATACTTTTGTTATTTGCACTAACATACAAGTTTCAGGACAAGGTATGTCCCCTTCTTCAAGGTCCAAGCAGTACTACTTCACAAAGTTCTAGCAGAATGTTAAAAAAAAGACAAACTCTGAGGGGAAAAACCCCACACAAGCATATGTACACAGCAATGGTAATAAAACTAGGATAGGTAGTGAGATAAGAGAGAGGAAACACGTAGACTGGAGGGGGGGGGGGGGGAGGATGACAGTCACAGAGGGTGTTGTAAAACTGTTGGATAATGAATGAGAAAACCCATATCTAAATTAAGGTTGTTATTGTTTGTATCAAAAAGAACTATCATTTGTAGTTCAAATGTTTTCCTTTCCTGAATAGTTTTGGAATTTCCTTTAAGAACTAAGATATTGAGGTCTTCCATAGTGTGGTCCATTTGTGAAAAATGGTGTCCCACAGGTGTTCAGAACTCATCTTCTTTATGTTCCTTGATGGTGTGTTCCTTCCCTACATTTTTTTCACTGGATAAGGTACACAACATTATTTGGAGGTGCAACTGTATGATCCTGTGATATTGAAGGTCTTTTTTAAGTGTGCAATACTTTTTGATGGATTGATTTGGTTGCATAATTTGCAGCGTTTTTTATCGTACGGTGGTTTGCTTCCATCATTTGTGACTTCATATTCAGAATGAAGTTTCCTACTGATTAGTTTATGTCTGCGATTGAGGGGTTGTCTGAAAGCCAGTACTGGGGGTTTGCTGGAATATTTCTTTCAGCGTTCCATCCTTTGTTATGATGGGTTGTAAATCTTTAAATATTTTTTTTATTCCTTCTAGTACTGGATTGTATGTGGTTACTAGAGGTACATGGTTGTTTGTTTTTTGCTCTTTGTATTGGAGTAAATTTTCTCTTTGGATTTTTCTGAGACTGATAATAATCCAATTGAGTTCTCTAAAAATGTGGATATCCAGACTATCAATGTTCTTGATCTCAACATTTTTATAGGTGAGGGGAGAGTTTTGATGAATACTCACTTTAAAGTGACTGACCTAAATGGGTATATCCCAATTTCTAGTTGTCATCACCCAAACTGGATTAAAAATGTCCCTAAAGGACAATTTGTCAGAATTATAAGGAATTGCTCTAGGTTGGAAGACTTTATATCACAGTTAGATGTTATCTAGAAGATTTATTGATAAGGGCCATGACCCACTTAAACTAGAAACAGTGAGATATGAAGCCAGTGAAAACTATAAAGGGGGTTAGAGAAAGAAATTGGAGAAGAAAAATCAGAATAAACATCACAATTTTAAATTTGCATTAGTCTACAAATATGATTGCCAATACAAGGAGCTGGAAGGCATTGTAAAGAAATATTGGCCCATTTTGATAAAGGACAAAATATTAGGTCCTCTGATTCTTTTGAAACCTCAGTTTACATATTTTAAATATATTAGTCTAAGCAATAGGTTGGTCAAGAATGTGGTCTTCCTTCCATGTAAACATATATGGTTGACATGAACAATCTTTGCAGTAGGCGTAATATGTGTAAATATACAGATTTACAAGGAGAATTGACAGTTTTAAATCCAATGTAACAGGGAAGAATTATAAGATTAAGAGCATTATCACCTGCAACACCACATGTGTAACCTACTTACTGTACTTGAATGCCCCTGTGGTTTTCACTATGCAGCAGGTACTACTTCAGGTTACATTAAGTGAGCATGTTCAGAACATCAAAAACATTTAAAAAATCACAGCCTCTAGGGATTTTAGGGACTAACATAATTATGATTCATCCCTACTACAATTGTGTGGAATAGATACAGTGGTGGAATACTGGAGGGGGTCCAATTAGGTCAAGGATTAAAAATTAATCTTATTGGATTTTTTAAACTTAATTTATGTCCAAAGGAACTAAATATTGAACTGGACCAAAATTGCTTTATTGCTGATTTTTAGGTTTGGTATTTTTACTTTTATTTTTATAAATATTTACATAATACATTTCAATTTTATGTTTCAATATTTTTATTAAATTTTTCAGAGATAAACAGGGAAAAAACAGGGAAATGAGATATGGTTCATTCATACAATATTGCAATAGACTATATATAGTTGAGCATTTTGTTGTGGTTCCGCCCATTGGACAGTGGAGACGTTAATCTTGTTTAGCAATATCATCAGAGGTATTCATGTGCATATGATGAACCTTGGCGAGGAGTTTGGGGTGTTAGGGGGGGTTTGGTGGAGGGGTGGGGGAGGATAGGATTGGGGGAGGAGGGGTATATCTGGGTAAATGAGGAGATACCAGTCTTGGTGTGGGAGGTAATTTCAGCTCATAATATGTCATCAAGGTTGTACAGAACATTTTGGGTGATTTAGCCATCGGGTCCATTGGTTATTGAATTTGTGATAGGAAGAAGTGTTAATTGTGGATAATTTCTCCATTTGACATTGAGTGTTAAGGTCTGTTATTAATGAAGTGATTGAGGGGGTATTATTTGTGTTCCATAATCTGGTAATATTAATTTTGGCGGCAAAGAGTATGTGGGTAATAATTGTTTGGGAATGAGGGGGGAATTTCTCGATTCCGATGTGTAGGAGTGCTAATGAGGGGTTTCAAAATATCAAAATTTTGGTTATTTCGGAGATTAATTGAAAAGTAGTATTCCAGAAGGATCGAAGTAACTTGCATGACCAAAGAATATGTAGTGTTGAGCCTGGCTCACCACATTGTCTCCAGCATGTAGGAGATTGTTTCGGGTAGTAGATGCAGAGTTTGCCCGGGGTCAGGTACCATTGGTGGAGTATTTTTAGATATGACTCCCAGTGGGAGCTACATCGGGTAGCTTTATAGGTGATGTTGAAGGTATTTTCCCAGCATTTTAAAGTTATTTGGTCGTCTGAAAGGATTTTTCCCAAATGGTTAGGGAGGTTGTTTTGTAGAGTAAATTGTAAGTTTATGTATAGAAGGTGGATATACCTTTACCTGGGTATTGAGGTTTGGTGAAGAAGGCAATGAGCAATGAGCAATTCTTAGGTATGTAAAGTTTTCAGTGGTAGGGAGATTATAATTGGTTTGGAGAATTTGGAAGGGGCAAATAGATTGATTGATATAGAGGTCTGTTATGTTTGTTATCCCTTGTTTTATCTATTGGGATAAATCTAATGAGGGAATGAGAAGGTGTAGTATATTGGTTGGAGTAGGTATATGTTTGACACCTTTAAATTTGATGGTTAGGAGGTCTCGCCAAGCTTGTAGGGAGGCTTGAATGCAGGGATGTTTTAGTTGGGGTTCCATTCGATTGGTCGGTGGGGTCAAGAGTATATTTTGGTGCTTAAGTGGTTGAAAAGGGAGGGTTTCCATTATAGACCAATTTTTTTCCTTCGATGGATTCCACCAGAAATATAGTTGGTCTAAAAGAGTAGATGTGTAATAAGACTTGAGGTGTGGGAGTGCTGCTCCTCCTTTAGTTGTAGGGCGTATTAAGAGATTGGTGGTACATCTTGGTTTTTTCGAGTTCCATAGGAACTTTGTGAGGATTGTTTGTAGGTTAGAGAAGAATGAATTAGGGATTAGTATGGGAAGTGTGCGGAATATGTATAAGATTTTGGGTAAAATATACATTTTTTACAGTCGCCACTCGGCCTAGTTTGGAGAGTTCTGAAGTGCGTAAAGTGTTTAGTTCTCGGGGAATAGTTTCAAGCAATATTTTGTGATTTGTTGCGTATAGTTGGTCTGCCGTTGGTGTGAGTCTGATTCCTAAGTAAGGAATGTTGTTTGTTTCTCATAAAAATGGGAATTGTTTGGCTAGTTACTTGGTGTCATTCTTGACTCCAATCTATCCTTCCAGCCCCAAGTCCAATCGCTAACGAACTCATGCCGACTCCACCCCCGTAACATCGCCAAAATACGCCCATTCCTAACCCCGGAAACCACTAAACAACTCATCCACTCCTTCATCATATCACGACTCAATTACTGCAACTCCCTCCTCATTGGCCTCCCCCACCGCAAGCTATCTCCGCTTCAATCGATCCTGAATACGGCAGCCAGACTCATCCACCTTACCAACCACTCCGTCTCCGCCACCCCTTTCTGCCAATCCCTCCACTGGCTCCTGATTGCCCAACGGATTGAATTCAAAATGCTTACACTGACATACAAAGCTGTCCATAATATCGCTCCAAACTACATCTCCGACCTAATATCCAAATACCAACCAAAACGCACTCTCCGCTCCTCACAAGACCTCCTTCTCTCTAGCTCCCTGGTCTCCTCCTCCCATGCCCGCCTCCAGGACTTCTCCAGGGCATCACCCATCCTCTGGAACTCCCTACCCCAATCCATCAGACTATCACCTACTCTCCTCTCCTTTAGGTGCACCCTGAAAACCCACCTCTTCAGGGAAGTCTACCCCGCCCCCTGCTAACTGCCGATCTCCTCCTCTCTTCCCACCACTCCATCCCCCACAGCTTTTCCTCCCGTACCCCTATCCCCTCCCTCCTAGATTGTAAGCTCCAAGGAGCAGGGCCCTCGAACCCCTCGTGTATCACACTGTATTGTCATTGTACTGTCTCATGTATTGTCTCCCATTGTAATGTACAGTGCTGAGCGAACTATTGGTGCTATATAAATACTGTATAATAATAATAATAATAGTTGGGCTTGGAGTTGGGCTGAGATGTGAAGATTAAGTATGAAAGATTTGGATTCATTAAGTTTGTAAAATGAGACTGTTAAGTAGGTGTATAGGTGTGAGCGAATTGTTTGGAGGGATTTTTTTGGGTTGGTCCCTATTACTATAATATCGTCCGCAAATAGGCTATATTTGTGTTCCAAGTTAAGGTGTGTGATTCCTGTAAATGATCAGTCCTCTCTGAGTTTGGAAGCTAGGGCTTCAATAAAGAGCGTAAATATTATCGGGGAGAGTGGACAGCCTTGTCTTGTACCGTTTGAGATGTCAAAGGGGTCAGATAATGTGCCATCTGTCAGTACTCTAGCGGATGGATGTGAGTATAATGGCAAGATGGCATTCAGCATCCAACCAGTGATGCCGCATTTTTGAAGTGTGAGTTGCATGAATTGCCAATGTATCCGGTCGAATGCTTTCTCTGCGTCTAGAGATAGGAATAGGGAGGGGCTCTTAGTACTTTCTAAGTTGTGTAGGAGGGAGATAATTCTTCTGGTAGCATCGGGTGCTTGGCGACCTTTCCTCATTTGTTTTGATTGAGTTTAGGAGATTATCTATTTGTTGGGTTCTGTTGTTGCTGACGCGAGCGTTTAGTTGTATCAGAATACCTCTCATGTATGCTTTATAGGTTGACCATAGAGTGGTATGGATATATCAGGGGTATCGTTAAATTAAAAAAATGTTCTTTGTGCATCTATTATTTGTTGCTTGTAGTCTTGGTTCTTCAGCAAGATCACGTTCAATCTCCATAAACGGGATATCGACGAATGTTGTTTTCTGTCAAGGGAGATAGTGATCGGAGCATGGTCTGACCAAGTAATGGTACCAATCTTGGAGGAGTGACGTGTTGTAGAGTCCATTTATCGGTGATGAAGAAGTTGATTCTAGAATAGGATAAGCGGGATGAGGAATAGTAGGTATAGTCCTTTTCTGTACAGTGTTGGCATCTCCAGATGTCATAGAGATCGTTGAAATGAAGAAATTGGTTGAAGGATTGTTTTGAAGATCTTGTTTTGGATGATTTGTCAAGAAGAGGGTTCCCGATAGTGTTAAAGTCTCCGCTGATGAGTAGTCTACCTTTTCTGTGTTGATTTATGATGGGGTTAAGTTTTTTGAAGAATTGGAGTTGATCGGTGTTAGGACCATAGACGTTCACCAATGTATATGTAATATCATTGATTTTGCAGATCAATATGTGGTAGCAACCTTGTGGGTCTGCTGTTGCCAAAATAGCTTCAGGGAGTCTCTTATGGCTGTAATGACGCCGTTTTTCTTTTTAGGGTTTGTTGCCATATATACTGTGGAGAGATGAGGAATATTGAATTTAGGGATTTTGGATGAGGCAAAGTGGGTCTCCTGTAGGAATACAATGTCAGGTTGAATGGAGCGGACTTCTCTCGAGAGTAAAGACCTTTTGAAGGGGGAGTTGAGACCTCGGACATTTAGCGAAGATATAGTAATCATTTTGTTGATTGTAGATGGTTTGAATTCCGTAGCTGTGGTGTTTCCGGTGCTGTGGAGATAAGTGGTTTTCCGCATGGCGGAGGTGATGGACCGCCAGGTGTGTGGCTTAGTGAGCATGGGTTTGTCATTGTTGTGGATTGAGTGTTCAATTGTGTGGAGGGGTTGTTGAGAGGAGCGGTTCTAGCGACTTATGACTGGTAGCTTGGGGTATGAACAAAGGTAAAAAAAGGAATAAAAAAGACTTGCAAACAACGCAAGTAACATGTGTAGCAGTATCTGCTACTATGTAGAGTGGAGGCACGAGAAAGCATGCCTCTTTCGAGAGCTCATGCTTGAGACGAACTTGGACGATCAATATGTTCGATCAGGGACCGATTGCCAACTTGTGTGTTAGAGAGTGGTGCCCAGGGAATTGGGCATGAAGGTAATATGCTTTAGTAAAGGTTATGCCCATTCTGCTTCCATCTGTTGCAGCCGGTTGGATGCTGGTTGGTGGGAATCTGCTGGGATGATGTTCCACAATTTCAATAATTGCATCTATAAGGTCGTTATGTGCGGTGCACATTTCCCCTAGTTTGTTCTCGATATGGCGGATGCGTTTTTCTTGATTTTGGACCGTATTTGAAATTTGGGATAGTGATGCTGTCAGGTCATTATGTAATGTTTGTCGCAGAGAAAGGAACATGTTTTTCATGGAAATTTCCGTGATAGGTTGGTCAGAAGCAGGATAGGTTTGATTAAAGATGGAGCATTAGCTGATAGGATAGTAGCTGAAAGAGAAGGTTGTTGTCTGTCAGGGGGTGATCCTGTGTCCAGTCTGGACCTGGATTTTGCAGGGCTACTAGATGTAGGAGACGGGGGGGAGAGGAGTCACCAGGATCCCTGGGTACAGCGATCCTTTCAGCCTGGGGTCTGGATGGCATGCTGCCTGGTGGTCTGTGGTCTCCCCCTGCTGTTGTTGCTGTGCAGACAGGCCATTCTGCAGAGGGCAGGCGCCAACTTGGCTGCAGGGGCCGAGTGCCGGGAAGAAGCTGGTCATCTTTGCAGGATGAGCCGGCGTTTTTCTTCTGTGGGTCATAGCCCGTTCAGATGGCGAGGAGTTAATAGCTCAAGTGAGGTAATTACTTTTCCCTGGGGCCGTAGTGTGCCATTGTCACACTGGCGGGCGGACAGAGCTCTCCTCAGTGAGCGTCCATCCCCGGAGCAGGCCGCACATGTGCCCCTACATTTCAATTTTAATTATGATATTTTGTAGATTTTAATTTATGTATAATTATAGGGGAAATACTTATGTTTATATAAGATGTAACAATATGAATTTTCCACTAAATAGGGAGAATTTAAAATATATTTCTATATTGTTTTTATGATTTTGTTTGTTTTAATGTATTTATGTGTTTAATTATGGTGGTTTAAGGAGGTGATTGTAATCTAGTAACCTTACATTGATATAGAGCATAGAAGGTCATAGCAGATGTAGATGCGGTTTTCAGTAGTTAATATGGCGGTTTCTTAGACTAGAGAAGGGTGGAAGCTGGTTATATAAGTGTAAACAACAAAGTCTGATGCCACATCCTTTGAAGAAGTCCTATTAGATGAAATGCATTAGAAAGTGATGTCAGACTGGAAGTACCCTGTGGGCCATTTTGTTGGTGGGCTTTCTGTATGCTGATTACCTCATTAATTATTGAAGGCATTTTATGATTTAATAAATGTGATTTTATAAAAATACTGCACTATAGGTATCTTTTCATCCTTCCTATATGCTGCTGTGTCATATTTGGGAACGTTAGGTGAGTGAAAATGGAAGACTGCATTGGATTGGAGTTCAAATACGACCCCTTATCCAGTGGGCTGAGGGTCTGGTAAGGTATATTGTGTTTTGGGGAGTGGATGCAAGTTTTCATGGGGGACATGGCTGGTTTGACACCTTTTTTAATGCTTTATAATGTGAATGCATATGACTTTGAACTTTTATTGATGTGACCCAGGTATAAAAGGTATCGCACTATTGTTTTTTATTTCCTTTTTTGGTACCACACTATTGTGGAGTTAGAATCATCTGGATATTGGAATTTTTTCTGAGAGTTGTGATATATGTCAAAGTAATACCTGGTAAGGTAGTTTGTACATGGGGGAGTTCACAGCACGGATGAACACTGGGTGTTTTATCAAGAAGATGGCATAAATAAAATAATGTGCGTACATAAATAATAATTGTTTAATTTAAAAACTTAGTACTACACCATGTTTTTTTGTTTCATTTGGTCCTTGGATACAACGCATGTCTTTTTGGAGAAAGTGGTTTTGGAGAAAAAAACACACAGCACATTTGATGATGTTCACAACAGACTTTATTTGACCCAATATGTAATATTAAGGGTCCTGTTATATTAACGTATTAGTATTCACTTTTTTTGTTTTTCTTTTTAAAAAATGTATTTATTTAATTGCAGGCAGTGAATAGAAAATATTGTTAATTGTTATATTTTTGTTTTTTTATGTACTTAATGTTTATTATGCATATCTAAGCCATGATTATTGATCAATTTCGAATAAATCTGGAAAATAATGTGCAAAATATAAAAATAAAATACCTACCTATCCTTCTGTCTGTCCATCTGTCTATGTCTGTTTAATCAGCATATTGTCTGTGTTCTTATACTGTAATTTTTTTACAGTTTTATAGATGCTAGGAAGAAAATAATATATTGTATATTGCAGCCTTTTACTCAGTAGAGACAGAAATGTGTTTTGTTTTTAAGTGAAAGTTAAAAATGAAATTTAGGCATACTTGCTAGGAAAATGCACAATCCTCTTTTTTCTTTTGTTCATTCCACCATAACCAAAATGCTATTTGATTGTTATTGGTAAGTGATTTAATTATTGTAAATGCAAAGCTTAACATTTGCAAATATACTAACCTTATATTAAATTGATTTTATTTCTGTTAATGTTGAGAATGGTTATGTATAAAACTGCTTCAAAATTAGATTGTATATGTTTTCCTTTACATTCAGTCTCATCTTAATTACTAGAGATGCTTTTTCTCTGTAACCTGGTTTTAAAATGTGTCTATTAGCCTTATGCTGCAACAGTTATATATTCTACATCTTCATTTATAGTTCTGTATTGCTGCTAATTAGCTACTCATGCTAAAGCAAAGTGCACTCCATTTAATTATTCCACTGCACCTGCTACTCTAGGTTTTAAAGTATTTTGCAGTTATTTTTTTTTCAGTATACCTGTATATCTTATACCTCTCCTTCCTACCCCACATCCAACTGCTATCTAGATCTTGCAGGCTCCACCTCCGCAACATCTCCAAGATACGCACATTCCTCACCCCAGACACCACCAAACAACTCGTACACTCCCTCATCATCTCACGCCTGGACTATTGCAATTCCCTTCTCACTGGCCTACCCAAACAAACACTATCCCCACTCCAGTCGATCCTAAACTCCGCAGCTAGACTCATCCACCTCACCAACCGCTCCACATCTGCCTCCCCCCTCTGCCAATCCCTTCATTGGCTCCCGATTGCCCAACGCATCAAATTCAAACTGCTAACTCTGACCTACAAAGCCATTCACAATGCCGCCCCAAACTACATAACTGACCTGATACCCAAATACTACCCTACCCGTGCCCTTCGCTCCTCACAGGACCTCCTACTCTCTAGCTCCCTGGTCTCCTCCTCCCACACCCGATTGCAGGATTTCTCCAGGACTTCCCCCATCCTCTGGAACTCCCTACCCCAATCCATCCGACTGTCACCTACCCTCCTCACCTTCAGGCGCACCCTGAAAACCCTCCTCTTCAGAGAAGCCTACCCCAACCTCACCTCACCTCACCTCACCTAACACCTGACCTCACCTAACAACTAACCTCCTTCACTCCTCCCACCACTCCATCCCCCACAGCCATTTCCTCCTGTACCACCTTCCCCTCCCTCCTAGATTGTAAGCTCGAAATAGTAGGGCCCTCAAACTCCTCGTGTATTGTATTGTTACTGTCTTGTCTCATGTTTTGTCCCCCCTGCTACTGTACAGCGCTGAGCATACCCTTTGGCGCTATATAAATACTGTATATTAATAATAATATTTTTTATTGCACAATCCATAAATTTTTAACATCACACCTATACTCCAACAGAGAAAAAAGACAAGATAATAAACATAACAAATTAAGAAAAAGAGAAGAAAGGAGAATATTGAAAATGAAGAGTTTTGCCTATTTGAGTATCACAAGAAATAAACATATAAAAAATAGTATAGTACAAAATATCAAATGAATGTCCGTGAAAACAAATGGTGCAAACCAAAATAAATTAAATAAATTAATAATGTCCATCCACCACCATGAAAGTTTTCTTGCTTGCAGTAAAACAACTCCTATTTATATATGCCATCACCGTCTCCCAGTGATTTGAAAACTCACCAGAAATGATGGCTGCCATTACAACAGCATAAATGCCCATATATCTAAGCAGGAACATGAGAGTTTGGAAGATACATTAGATCACAGATTCTATCAGGCACAGCCCCTCTATACAGACGTTGTATATCGGGAACTTTTCAAACTTGATCCCTCTCCCTTCAAGACATCACCACACTGCACCTGACACGCAGGGACATCCTAAAGTATCTTCCAAACTCTTTTGCATTAACACACCATGTCAAATATGGACAAGTTGATGTTTCCAAAGTTGTCAGTCGTAGATCTGGTTAACTTTTTCTGCCAAAATATTCTTACCGCTGCTAAAGCTAAAAAATTCACCAAGACTGACATCTAAACAACCCCAAGAATGACACGCATTCAGGGGCGGACTGACAAATCATGGGGCCCCCCGGGCAATAGGGGATCATGGGGCCCCTGTGTCCTTGCCCAAACTCAAAAAAGCCTATGAAAAAGGTACCAGGGGCATCTCATGGGGCCCCCTACTGACCCCGGGGCCTCGGGCAGTGCCTGAGTTTCCAAATGGTCAGTCTGCCCCTGCAAGCATTCACAGAGTTCGACATCAAGATATACAGTACATGTTCCTGCTTAAATATATGGGCATTTATGCTGTTGTAGTGGCAGCCATCATTTCTGGTGAGTTTTCAATGCACTGGGAGACTGTGACAACATACATATTTTGGAGTTGTTTTACTACAAACAAGAGCACTTTCATGGTGGTGGATGGACATTATTTCAACACATTTTTTATTTATTTTATTTTGGTTTGCACCATTTGTTTTCACGGACATTTATTTGATATTTTATACTATACCATTTTTTATATGTTTTAATCATTTCACTATATGTTTCCACTGCACTTCACATTTTCAGTTGTTATATAGGTTTTTATACTACCTATTTGTGTCAGCTGCTTTGTATCACCGGTCAGTGGGGATATTGTTCATTTTATTTTAGAAAAAATGAAATGTTTTGTTTATTTGTTTAGCTTTACAGTCATTTTCTTCAATGTGGCTTTTAACATTTAAATCACACTATTTTTTTAATCTAATAAAGTGTTGTATAACTTTTATTGGTTGTTCATAGTAGTCAATTTATACAGTATCAATACTTGATGAAGGGGAGGATGCCAATGGAGATTTCCAACACAGGTGGGATGGAGTGTGGGACACTGCAAACCTTTCACAGTACAGATGTTTAAACTGGCAAGTACAGTAGGATATCTTCCAACTATGTGTTTTTGGGAGCAGCCACATTGTAGAAAGAAATGTACTAAAGGGACAGGAGAAGCACTAGGGATCTAATACAGGGACAAGAAAAGGACCCAAAAATTGGACCCACTGGGAGGTTTGGCATTGTCTCCTTCAAGGAAAAGGCCCAGGTTGAGACACCAGCTTTGCACCAGGAAATGTATAAACAAAGATTGGAACTGTCATCTAGTGTGTGAGCATGCTCCCATAAATATTCTACCACATTTGGTTGTCAGAAGCTGATCCTGTAACTGTATGCTGTGTCAGATGCAGGAAAACTAGAGAACAATGAGCTCTTGTTGTTTAACCACTGTATGCCCTTAGGATGTACCTGTATGTCTTTAGGCTGAAGATGTTATACTCCAGCTGCAGCAATGATACTGGTATCAATATTTTCAGTTGGCAATGGGATTTTCTGTAGATGTGATTCAAGTGGATCTACATCTGCACAGTCACTTCTATATGGCATGGAAGGGTGGCCCCCTCCTGCTGCTGTTGCCTGCTTTCATTTCCAGGCTCTCCATTGAAATCAGGGAGCTTGGGACTACTGCAACCTGTCAGGTCCAGTAAACACAGAGGGGAGGAAGGTACATCTGTACCCTCCCCCATGATATAAGAAACCGGAAGTTATAATGGTTTTGATCAGTTTGGTCAAATACTTTTGAGGGCAGAGGAGAGATCTGGGGTCTATTAACCAAAGATCTCTCAGTAAAGAGTACCTGTCACTGCCCATGCTATCAAAAAGGATGTTGTTTATCCCTTCTGATTGCAATAAAGTTGATCCCAAAAAAAATTAAAGAGGCAGTGTAAAAAAATAATGTAAATAAAATAAATAATAATGTTAAAAAAAATGTAAAGCTCCCCCATTTCTCTGTTCATGTGAATGCATACATAGGTCCAACACCCATATACAAATGGTGGTCAAACCACACATGCAAGATATCATAGAGAACATCAGAGCAAGAGCATTAATTCTAGTGCCAGACCTTCTGTTGTCTATGGATAATTTAAAGTAGCGTAGTTTGCTGCCATTCCATGGACATGCACAATTATTAAAGAATGACATGTTGGGTATCTATTTAATTTATTTAATGCCTTCTTTTATATTTTACCAAATTTGGGTATTTTATTGTGTTTGTGTGCACTTAAATTCTTTCAAGTGTATTTTTTCCTGAAAGTTCACATTTTAAAATTTCTGAAAAAATATGCAACATAAAAATTTTAACTTTCTTCATCTCCATGGCTTTATGCTTTCAAAAAACATATAATGTTTGGGGTTCTAAGTAATTTTCTAGCAAACAAATGCATATTTTAATGTGTGATAAATGTCAGAACTTGCCCAGGCAGCAAGTGGTTAATACAGTATGAGCTTAAATAGATAAAATGATAAAGGTTACAAGTTCTTGTAAATAAAAAAAAAATATAGCAATAATATAGTATGAAGTTGAAGACTGCTAGCCCAATGTTAAATATATAGGTGGAGATTCTTCTGGTTTAAACCATGACATTTTTATAAATTATATTGCTATTAAATTTATATGTCAGATTAAATGTCAGAAAGTGATTTTTTCAAATATCACACTGTGTAGTAGTTAATCAACCTTCATTTTTTAGATATTAATTATTAGAAATTGAATTTTTAAAATCCCAAGTCGATTTTTTTAAATATAGGATTTTAAAAATAAAGAATGTTTTGGCAGGGATTATGCTGAAGTAGTTCACCTTTAATGTTTTAATTTTTACAAACTAATTAAAATTTAATTTTACTCTCTGAATTTGAATCAAGACATATAGAATTATCTATTGAACCAATGCAATCTTTATTTCAATTTTAAATAGAATATCATTCTTAGGTGCATAACCTTTCTTCCAATTCCATTGAATTGTGCAGTTTCGACTTTCCCAACAAATCGAAAACAAATAAAACATTTTCCAAAATGTTTTATTTTTGATGAAAGGGAGAATGGTGTTAATTATGTTTATAAAAACCATAATCAGGGTATGGTGCCATTTTATGGAAATTCTAGATCACTTCAGGCTGGCCCCTTTTGCAAGTATAGCTATATGAAACATTAAAAATAAATGTCCATACTGTTTGAAATCCAGTAATACACTATCTCAACTTGCTGTGCACAAGTTCACTTGCTCTCTATTTTTAGGCACTGCATTGAATTTATAGAGGCTGATCTGCTGACAGCCTAATTATTTACTGCAGCTCGGGGACTCTGGGCTTCAGCAAAATGGCAGCCTACAGCAAGAAGAAATGGGAGCAATGCTGGAGGCAATTTACAGCACACACTAATTTTTGTAGCATCATTTTTAATGTGGAATGTATGTTCCTCACTAAAGAACATTATTTTTTATCAAGTGCATTTCCACTTTAATTGTGTTAAATATAGGTGATGTGTTAATACTTACAGAAACGATTCTAATAGGAATATGGAAAGTATGATTTATTACATATAATAAGAGTTGGAAATCCTTGTTTCAATTTTACATTCCTTTGAAAGTATAAGAAGATGATTTGTTTTTGCAAGATAATAGAATATAATAAGCAAAAATAAAAATAGTAAAATGTCTGGACTTAATTCCAAACTTGAAAAACATACCATGTTGGGGGTCAAATGCCTTTTCACAAAAGCAAAAAACGACCTATTTGGTTTCTTAAAAGAAAAAAAGAAAAAGTGAATAGTTCACATGGCGTTTGGTACAATCTATGATCTGTAATTAATGGAGGACAAATATTACTTACCCATTCAAAGTCATTTTGAAAATATGTGAACAAAAACAGCTAACTGCTGGTATACAAAAAAATTAAAATGGGATTTACTGTAAAGTCATTTTCACATCTGTGCAGTGCTTTAGTACCTCCTAATGTGCAATGTGTTAAAGTAGCCCATTTATTTCATATGCTGCCAACACACCAGTAAGAATATTTTTCTAATGGTGCATTGCTTTAGTGCTTTGAGGTGTTATTAAAAAAAAATAGCATAGCACTAGTGCAGGATTCTTACAGGTACAGTAAATACAGATCTAATAAACGTAAAATGGTTCCTGCAGAATTACAGATGACAAAATACAAACATATGAATCATACCTATGACTGAACAAATGGGTCATTGTTTTGCATTTACAAAATTATTTTTGTTATTCTCTTTGTGTATATTTCATGTCTGATTATGTGTTCTCATTTGCATCTAACATATGCTGAATTTATGACTCTTGTTCCTGGTAGAAGGTAGAATGGAATTTTCACTGTCATACATTTATGGTTAAATGGTTGTAGTTAAATGTGCCAAGCACTTTACTAAATGGCCCAAAATACTACTAACAAAGATTATCCCTAGTTATGACACCATACAACACATGCCAGAATGTTAATTCCCTCACTGGAACTCTATAAACACAGACATTGCAGCTATACTGTCATTAAAAGCAGTTTTTGCACAGACATTTCTCATTTAGCGATTTCAAACAGTATGATATATGTGGCTGCAAGACACCCTAGAAGAGAACAAATACCGGTAGTCAGAGAGCTGTTGCAGTATTAAGGGGAGAGGAGGAGATGGTCTTGTGTCAATATCCTTTGTGACATATCTACTGTATATCAGCTTGATCTTGTTTAGAGAGAAGTGCACATTATTTTTTTGTCTTTTTTTTTATTAAAAATTGAATTTTTAGGGTTTTTAGTAAAACAGTGTACCATATAAAAGTTTTTTGTGTCCCTAAATATTTTACGATTATTTAGGTATGCATAATATTGTCAAGTTAGCTGACACTGCTAACAGTATTTAGAAAAAGCAGCAATATATTGGCTTGCGTTGTGATTTTATTTTAAAGGGAGGATTCAAATTGTGAAATATACTTTTTCTTGTTTAATATTTTTTAGAATATTTTCAACCACAAGTTTGCAAGTAGACATAAAGTAATGTAGATGGTGATTGAATCATAAGATGTATAAACCATAGCCAAAGTTTTATAAATTGCAACCATAGTGAAACAAACAACCAAACAGTATCATAGAACATGGGCTTACGGAGAAACGTTGTAGAAAGAGAAAAGAGAAATGATTTAGAGAGGGTATGGAAGGGACTAAGTAGAGTAGGTAAAGAAGTGGAGGGGGAAGAAAGGACTAGTCATAGAATATTTTTTTGAAATGATAAATTACAGAGTTATGTATTTTCTGCATACCACTCCACTACCAGTTTTTTCAGATTAAACACAATATTTAACATAAGCGTTTTAAAAACCTGTAATCTCTACATAATATGCATTGCATGGACTTTTCAAGGTTAGTCCACAAAATATACAATGTACCTTGCACATTTTATATTTTGCAGACATTTATAAAATATATACAAAGCATGATTTATAAAAAACTGTGTAGCAAGTAAAATCGTTATATGTCCTTAAAAATGTTAAAATTATTTAAGTACGCATATTATTGTCAAGCACATTGATTTGGGCATCTAAGCATTAATGACCTCTGATCACAAGAGAACTAAAATATAACTGAAAAAAAAGTGTTGTTTAATTTTAGAGTAAAGGTGATCAGAACATCTTTCTGTGGTTTTTATTGCTGTCTGTGCCCCTTTTAGATAGAATTACCTTCTCTATTTGTCTTGTATAGTAATGTCACTGACAGTGAAAGTAAAATAAAATACCAAATTCTGAGTTGCCAGCAGAACAGAAATAGAGGGGAAATCTTCCAATGGGGAAACCATTTCTGGCGACCCTCGTAAAAAACAGGGATGCCCTCTTTTTGGATGGCTTTCTGTTCTTTTCCTGTTTGGTTTTTTGACAGGAAGTAAATGAGATTCAGATGAAAAAAAACTTTATCCAAAATGAAAAGTTTTGCCTTTAGTTCTACTTTAATGTATTCTAAAAAGTATTTAGTAGAAGCAACCCAACTGGGCTTGCCCTGTATGTTATTCTAAAACTAAATATAACAATTATTTTACCTCTACACCTTGAAATGTTATTTTATTTTAAAGGGAGTATTCCTTTGTGTGAAATATACCTTTTTAATTATTACTGAATGACCACTCTGCTGTCATCTTTTCAAATTCAATGCAATATCGTATGGGAGTGTTTCAGAAACCTGTAACACATAATATGCACTACATGGACATATTTCAAGCTTAGTCCACAAAATATAAAAAGTAAAGTAAATAGTACATTGAGTGAATATTTATACATGTTTCTCATTTGATAATGTTTTCCATTTATAAGTAATATATGCTGAGTGTGTAAGTGTAACATTACTTATATTTTTCAAAAAAAGGTAACATTTATACCTCTTACACATATACCAACTGTACTTAGTTAAAAATACTTTCCAATCATTTATGACCAGTTAATTGTATTCAAGAGAGATAATAACAACTAGAGCTCCATAAGGTTTTCCCTCTTCATGGCCAGGGCATTTTTTTGCTATTCAGCACTTTTCTACTTTAACAGACAATTGTGCGCCCATGCAACACTGTACCCAAATGAAATTTATATAATTTTTTCATACAAATATAGATTTATTTTGGTGGTATTTGATCACCACTGTGTTATTTTTTATTATCTAAATGAAAAAAGACCGAAAAAAAACCAAATAACAATATTTTATACTTTCTGTTACAAACATATCCAATAAAAAAAAGTAAAAAATATTAAAGTTTCTTCACAAATTTAGGCCAAAATGTATCATGCTACGTGTCTTCATTAAAAAAAAAAATCCCAAAAAGTGCACAATTGGTTTGAGTGATATTTATAGCGTCTACAAACTATGGTATATACAATGTATTTGAAAATTGATCAATCCTGATGTACTGGCTGCCTGTCTCATTTATTTGAGGCCCTTAAAATGCCAAGGCAGAACAAATATACCCCAAATTATCCCTTTTTGTAAAGAAGACAGTCTGAGGCATGGCAAGTTTTTCAAAATTGTAATTTTTTTTTGACCCAATTTTTGGGAGAAGGAAGAAATGAAAAAAAAACTTGTTTTTCTCTTACATACTGTCACCAGTGCAGTACAGCATCATCATATGACTGGTGTGGTGGTTCGCCTTCCACACCCCACAATGCACTGCACCCTGAATGCATTTTGATTTATTATTATTACACAGCACTTTACATGCATATATTGTACATTCACATCAGTCCCTAACCCTCAATTGGTTTACAATCTAAAGTCCCTAACTCACATACATACAGATACTAGGGTCAATTTAGACAGGAACCAATTAACCTACTAGCATGTCTTTGGAGTGTGGGAGGAAACCAGAGTACCCAGAGCAAATGCACGCAAGCACGGGGAGAATATGCAAACTCCAGGCAGGTGGTGTTGTAGTTAAGATTCAAACTAGCGACCCTAGTACTGCCAGGCAGAAGTGCTAACCATTTAGCCACTGTGCTTCCCCAGATTGGTCAAAACAATGCATCTTGCCACAGGTCAGGTGCAATGCTTTGGCCAATCACAGCACAGGATGACGTCACAAGGGGCGGGGTGACCCTGCCCCTGTGTGATGTTATGACAGTATTTAAGAACTGTCATCACGGTGCAACTGTCAGACGGTGGGAGCCAGCATCACAAGAGGAGCAGGTTCTTTTTTTTCCCTTTTTTCCGGATCGGTGGTGGCATTAGGCATTGTGATTGATGTCAGTTCTACTTTGGGGGACTTTTTTTTATTTTAATAAAGGACTTGTCAAAGACTGTCTCCTGTCTTTTTTACACTACACTTTTTTTTGTGAATGGGTAGCAGTATGTACCGCAAACTCATTCACATGAGGGGGGCGGGGATCTGGGGGCCCCCTTGTTAAGGGGGCTTCCAGATTCTGATAATTCCCCCACCTGCAGACCCCCACAACCACCAGCCAGGTTTGTTGGGCAGAGGACCTTGTCCCTATCAACATGGTGGACAAGGTGCCCCCTGCCCCAAAGCACCTCCCCATGTTGAGGGCATGTGGTCTGGTATGGCTCAGGAGAGGGGGGGCGTTCGCTCTTCCTCCCCTATCCTGACCTGCCAGACTGAATGTTCGATAAGGGTCTGGTATGGAATTTGGGGGAGACCCCCATACCATTTGTCGGCAATGCCGACAATTCTTTTTACATTCAGCTGGGAACCCCACTGACAGCTGAAACAATAATGAATGTTTTAGTACTAAATTACCGCAGGACTTAATAATATAATTCATGTGGTATTTTAGTAATTGAGTGATATCTTACCATATACACAGATGCGGTAAGATACTGCTCAGGAAATTGTGTTCGAAGTTTGCAGCCGAACAATCTGTAGGTTTGAATGTTCGACCGCGAACCTAACAGGGGGGTGTTTGGCCCATCACTAGTGGGCTTGCATGAGCTACACCTCCACAATATACGTACTTTAATATATATAATAATATATGTACTGTAGACAAGATAATTATTTTAGCATAATTTATTATTATGGTTATTTGTGGGGGTTTTTTTTGTCATCCACATAACCAAAATTAAAGGTCCCAGTTTGTGGTACCCATTTGTGTCCAACTGCAATGAAAGGCATGTAACAGACTAAATGAAAGCTAGGAACAGGAAAAAAGAAAGAACAAAACAATTGTAAAACTAAGGCTTATTAAAAAACAAGCGAAAGCATGGTATAAACACTGAAAGATTTAAGTTGTGCTCACACTAGTTCCTGACCAGGAACCAGGCAAAGCTCAGGGCAGGCAGCAGGGAAAACAAATTGTCATGGGTGTCAGTGTCATTCCACAACTGAAATCAGGTTAGTCAAGTAGAATATCAAAATTGTCAGAAACTGACAACCTTTTCTTAAGCAATAAATAAACTGGGTGATTTGGTTACAGCACTGATAGTGTGCTCAAATAAAGAATTACATTTTAAAAAGTAGAAATACAGGCAAGCCTAAGAACAGTTTACACAGTCTTGGGGAAGGTCCCTAGTGGGAGATCTGGCAGGGATCTGAGCAGACTAGTGGTCTCCTAGAAGAAGAAAGTGTAAGTTGCTGGGTAATTATCAAAAGCTTTAATGATGCTCTCAGCAACTCATCATATCTAATATGTAATTTCCAGCTACACTGTATAATAGAGCATAAAATATTCAGTAAATGGAAAAAAGGTAAACAAATAACATCGTAGTTTATCAAATACTGAATAAGGAAGCATCAGTGCATCATACTAATAGGAAAACATTTATATGCAAATTCTTGCCACTCATAACAATCTCAAAGTATACATGATCATAGAATTGAAAATGTAGTCACACAATGTACATGATTGTGAAATTATTAACGTAATTTAAATGATTGACTCGACAGCTCTGTATTTGTTTTGTCTTTTGCTGTCTGTTTTAAACAATAAAAACATAGGCTCATGTACCTCAGATTGACATTGTGATAATTAGCTCAAAACACCATCACAAAAAAAAAAACAATGCATTTCTGTAATACATGAACATTTCCCCATATTGTGGTTTTTCTCAAAAGGCAACAATTACAGAAAATGCATTGTGATTCTGCCAAAAATCTAGTGATCTCTGACCTTCCTGTGAAAATGATTACACTTGTACAGAAATGTTGTACATGTTTAATATATGTTATGATAATGCCATTCCTAATGCCATTAGCCAACTTGTAAACACTATTAGGTCAAACATAGCCAGAGAAAGATGAACACTTTAAAGGCTTTTACAACAACAGCTGAAAAAGTAATTGACTGTTTATGCACCTCAATTGTCAATATGCTATTCCAAACATCCAGCTGTTTACTAATTGCCACAGGAACCAGAAGGCATGGGAGTACATCTCTTTCATAATGAATTTGCTTGACTTTGATTTTGACTATTGATGCACAATTTTTTTTATGTTCAGAAGGTCCCTCTACCTGCAGGTACAGGGTGAGGTGATGGGGACTTGTTGTGTCCTATAATAAGCCAAAACTATATTAGTGGGTGAGAACCTCACATTTTCCCTGTTTATGCCCTATTAATGGGCATGATCTGAAAATGGCTGTTCGGATGTTCAGATAAAATCTGTTTGGTCAGGTGAAAGACTTTTGGCCAGGGAGGGTTTTGTAAGTTACAGCTCACACATTAGAAAATGACAGTATTGCAGGGAGAGAAATTTGCCAGTGAAGTGTGCTACTACACTATATTCAGTTTTGTATTTTTCCACTAATACTTTGCAATGAATTGCAGCTTATGGGCAAGGAAGAGTAGAATGTAAGTCCTTCTGTATTCACTGTGCTATCCTAGGACACAACAGTCGTTTGTAGGGTTTTGTTTGTGTCATTCAGCAACAACTTCTGTTGCTGTGGCGCTGCTGTTCTTCCTCTTTTAGGTTTTTATTTTTTGTCTGTACTCTGTATTTGTATTAGGCACTTATTTTTCTTTCCTTATTTAAAACAAAACAGGGGGGGGGGGTTGCTTGCAGTGTTTTAGGGTTGCTATTTGGGTTTTTTTTTTATTTCATTCAGCTCTATTGTTTTTGTTTAATTTTGTTAGACGCTTTAATTAATTTATTAATTTGATTTTATGGGGCCAGCAGCAGCAACAGCAGTGTGAGGTTGTTGGTGACAACACAAAAACTGATCTTTAATTGCAATGAATAAGAAGAAACAGCAGTGAGCGCTAATCCTGAAAGCGGCTAGGCACTCTAAGCAACCAATAACACTTAAAAGCAATAACATAAAAATAGTGCAGCGCTGAAAATAATGACAAAATGACAAAAAAAGTAGTCCACTAAAAGTCTATGTCATATAAACGTATCCAGTGTCAGATGTGGATTCAGAATAGGTGATCCGTGTGGAAATGGCTGGAAAACGCACTCACCAGAAGTAAGACACATAAACGCAGTGTGTATATAAAGCTCATGGATCTTCAATCCAGAGGGAAGTAAAGCTGATCCGGTTACAGGAATGGTGGATCCCTCCTCCGCAGATGCAGCAACAGATCTTCCTTAACACGATTAGATGTAGAATTCCAAGACCAAGGTTCTGCAAGCAAAAGCTCCTCAAGGGAGTTTTAGGGAAGGACACCCATAGTGAAGTAGGTAATAAAAGGCAGCTTTATTCACAATAATGATATCCAATTCAAAGCAGGCAGGTATCATACAGATGTGTCAGCAAGACAACTAACCCTGGTACTTTGAATAGTGGCCGCCGGGCCTCCACGTGGCACCGGCGGCGTAGCGTCTCGACGTCCAGGCTCCTCCTTACGCGTTACGTGCGCACGCACATCTTCAGAGGTATGGAACCATTGATCTTTAATTGCAGTAGAGAGCGGCATATTATTGAAGTGTATAATAGTCCACTAAAGAACCACAGTTCTCAGTGCATCCAAGCACTACATTTCCCACATCCAGCTCCTGCCATTTTCCCAACAGATTGCATGGAAGAGTTGATGAGGTTAATTGAACACTGTATAAGTCACTTGCTGCAATAGGATGACCAGCAAATAATTGCATCTAAGGTTGAGGAGGCTAGCAATGGGAGCATACAAGGAAGCAACAACTGTCAGTGAGTACCAATGGACACAGACATTTCTGCAGCTGCAGTCTTCTGCAAAATTGAACTAAGAGATGAGAACAGCCTAAGCCCAGGTTGTTGGCTAGTTTATATTCCAGCTATTCCATTTTTACGCAAAACTATGCTCCTTTGGCACCCTCCATAAAGATTTAACACCTTTTGAGGCCCCATGACTTTATGACCTGGATTGTCCCCACATAGTATTTAGACTGTATACTATTGCCCTTTCTCATGCCTTCCCCAACCACCCCTATTATATACAAGGCTGGGAGAGAAAACTGGGCCATTCCTTTACTGATCATGAATGGGACAAATCTTTTTACTTACCTTTAAGATGAGTCTGCCCAGCAATGCATAAGAATGAATTTTTAAGCTTCTTACCAGGTGGTACAGAGGTCTAGTGATCCCTCCATGTATGATTGGTTTACCTGGATTGACTTCTCCACATCTTACAAACTTCAGTCTTTCTTATGATATTTCTAGGAGGTAGGAGTGGCTGTAGAGGGGCACAAGTGAATTCTTGGTTGAGGGCCCCTCTTTCTTCTTTCTTCCTCCAACTCCCCTCTTTTCTTCTTTCTTTCCTTTTTTTCTAGTTTCTTGGTGCCTTTCATGGACCAACTGAATAATTAGAAAGCTCCGGCACATCAGGGCAGTTTATTATCTGATGGAAGTGCCTCTGCCTCTTGTGGTCTTTGAGACACTGGAACCCAGCTTAGTGGGAATACTCCAGTAATATTCCGATCACAACAGGGAGACTGCCATGCGGCCTCTAAAAGCGATCCACCATGCTAATCCCACAGTGCCGCAGCTTCCCTCAGCATTGGTGATGGCACACTGTCTCATTCCTCTTAACACCTAAGCCTCACTGATCTCCAAACAGTAGCAGCGGACATTAAGTCCACTTTATCAACTGCTATCACAGATATTCAGACAGACATACAAAAGGTAGTGGCCAGACTGGGCACTGTGGAGCAGGTGTCTACCCGCCATGCTGATGCTATCTCTTATCTCCAACTATTACACACAGTTTCCATTTTGTTTGTCAGCCACATGGAGGGGACACACGCCCGACAACCTTCAATCTTTTCGTGAAGCTTTAGATCTCCCTTTCATTGAGGGGTACAGCTCTTTCTCCCTCTTGGAAGCTTGTATTGAGGACTCCAACAAGTCCACTCCAGGAGTGCAAATACAAAGAGGATGCGGTTATAGATCTCAACCCTCCTTTCCATCTAATCACCACAACCGCAGAGGTAAAGCAGCACGCAGTCCAGGCCTGTCACTACTGCGATCATATGGAGACCTGAGTGAGACCTAGACCCTTTACAATTTTACACCTCTGTTATTCTAGAGTTCATACAATGAGACATGCTCAATCCAAGCAGATTTACAGCTAGGTGTACCAAGTGCATTGTCTCGGTTCGCAGCCCAACTATTGCATATTAATATATGGGTCGTCTTAAGACTCTAAAAGTCCATATTTCTTATTTTATTTCTTCCTGAGACTCTGGTTGGAATGCCACATGGTATTATTGTTCAATATATATAAAACCACTTCTTCTTCCAATGTTATGACTGCCTATTGGTGTGTGTAGTCTCTCTGAAAGTCTAAATGTTCTCTTATGCTAACCTGTTAAGATCTAGAGTTTGGGGCTCTATGCCAGGCTGCCTAATCTCAGGGCTATACATTTGTTTTATTTCTGCTTGTTAAGTCTGATTGTAGTATTTGTCCTTCCTAATTTATCGTGAAGACCTATAAGCTCTGAGCTCCATAATTTGTAAATTATGGGGATTCTCCACATTTGCTAACGGAGACATCCTTTTTTTTAGGATAGACCTTCTTATGGAAATGCATGGTTTCCAAACAAATAAAAGTGTTTAATATCATAATCATCTCTGTTTAATAACCTTCTCAGCTTTTTACACCTCACAGGTTGCTGGAGATACCTTCCTCCTTTATCAACATTAAATACTGAAACAGAAGAAAAAGAGTTAACCATGCATTACCATAAATAGCGGCAGAAATTCCCATTTCTTTTTGTGTTTCTTTTTATTTATTTTTTTTCTCAAGTGCCTTATATTGATATTTCCACAGTGCTTCCCTGATTATAGGAGACTGCTATGGATAGTCTCACCATAACTATCCTCTTAGCTGATGCAGCACTGTCTCCATAACTGGATTTGTAGAATTCTCCAACTTTATGCTATTATTGTGACACGTTTCTTCTTGGAGGGCTTTTTAGCCCTCAAGATGCCTCAATCTTTGTTTATGTCCTGAGAGATTATGTAAATAGTTATAATGACCTCGTGCATCTCTTATACACATCGACTATACATGAGTGACATTGACCCCATTCAATAATATACTGCAATTAGCTTATACCAAAATTTTCTGCATTCCCTCCCACCTCTCCCTTTCCAACCCTTTTCCTTTTTACCTCTCCCCTCACCTATCCCCGCCTCCACTCCCCTTCCCGTGACCAATACGACAAATTAGCTCTATATACTGATTGCCTTCCACTCTCAGGATTTAAATGTCGGTCAACCTGCTAGAACAGGGTCTCCAAACTTTCTCCAGTTTACTGTCCTTCAGACTTCAGACAGGGAAGCACTGTGACTAGTGGTCCACTATGGCCAATGGTGAGTAGAAAATGCCTAGGGCTTGGTAATCAGTGGGAGTTAAAAAAATTACATAGTTCCTGTGGTCAGCAGTAATACCCCATCGTTGGTATAAGTGGAAGGAATAGTTCCCTATCATTGGCATTAGTGGGAGGGATAGTGCCCTGTCATTGGCATTAGTGGGAGGAATTGTGCCTCATCGTTGTTGTCAGTGGAAGGAATAGTGCCCAATTGTAGGCATTAGTGGGAGGGATAGTGCCCCGCCATTGTCATAAGTGGGAGGAATTGTGCCCCATCATTGTCAGTGGGAGGAATAATGCCCCATCATTGGTGTCAGTGGGAGGAATAGTGCCCCATTGTTGGTATTATTGGAAAGAATAGTGCTCCATATTTGATGTTAGTGTGAGGATTGGTGTTCCAATGTTTAAATCAGTGGAAGGCAGTATGGCCCATCATTTGTGCCAATGGAAGGAATAGGATCCTGCTGTTGTCATCAATTAGAGGAATTATGCCCCACTGTTGGTGTTGGTGGAAACAATAGTGCTGCATTAGTGGTGTCAGTAAGAGGAAATAATGCCTTGAATTAGTGAGAGGAATAGTGCCCCAAAGGCCACATAAAGGGTGAGCAAAGGGCCATATTCGGCCCTCGGACCACAGTTTGAAGACCACTGTGCCAGAATATAGTTTGCTTTTATGACTGTACTATGTAACAGTTATGTGGTTATTAATCAAAATGTGTTTTTCTGTTTGGTTATCTGGTTACAACTATCATGAAAGCTGTGGCCAACCGTTTGGCTTAAAATAATTTGTTTTTCTTTTGCATCTCTCTTCATGCACTGTGCTATCATACTGGTGCCCCTCTTTTTCTCCTGTGCTCTATCACATCGCAGCATGATACTCTATCCCTGGTATTTATTCTTCTCCTAATTTTTTTTAAATAGCACTTTTATATCGTTGCCCCAGATAATTTATCTTTGTATCATGTTCTCTGCCCCTTTTATTGTTTGCAGGTTTCTAGCTATCTGTGCCTAGCTTGTCTTCATACCCACACAGTAGGTAACGTTTTTCTACTCGAGCTGACGTTACCATTTTTTTGCTTTATTTTTCTTATTAGGTAGACTAGTAGGTCTAAATCTGCATCCCCCTTTCAAATATTTCCATACAGTACATTTGTCCCATACCCTAGATTGGATCAAACATAGCTCTGAAAATGGATGGGTAGCCCTGGAAAAATTTTGAGCACCACTCCCTTTTCCCAACACTCCCAAGGCGAATATCACCTCTCCCCTTGGAGGTCGAAATGCATCCTACCATAGGGACGACGGTGATGACCCTGGCTAAAGCGGGCTTCTTAAGCTCTGCTCCACAGTCTTTTTCCCTAATGTCCCTGATCATAGGGGCTCTGGAGTTCCCCCCAGGAGTAGAGGACATGAGGTTTTGGGCTTTTCTATTTACCAATCAATTCCAAGCCCAGGACTTTTTGATGGGCAACAGATGGCACTCCATTTCTGAGACAGGAGGGATGCTTTCTTCCATATAGATTCATGGAGGGCTATGCAAATACACCACTTTCTTTCTACCGTTAAAATGAACAAGGTGCATTCGGGTGAGATGTTTGAGCAGCAGAATTTGAGCAGCTCTGCTCCCAAACCTCCTCTTTATGGCACACGCTTTCAATGTCCTATTCTTTGACTTCCAAACCTCCGGAGGACTACGTTCCCCCTTTTCTTCAGAAATTTGAAAGGGACATAGATAAAACCCTGACTTCGGATCAGAAAGCAAGGGTTATTTACTTTGCATATCGGTCTTTCCTATCCAGCCAGTATCAAGAATCAACGTACAAATTGCTGACCAGATGGTATGTGACCCCAGCGATCCTCCTCAAGATCTTCCCAGTGATCTCACCATTGTGTTGGCAGTGCCAGCAAGGGACTGGTACACTGTTGCACATCTTTTGGTCATGCCCATCTTTAGTGCCCGTTCACATATATGCGGATTTGATACAGTTTGAACCGCATCCAATCCGCATGACATGTGAAATAATATTGATTCATATGATGCCTGTTAACATATTTCCAGTGCATAGCCGGTGCAGATTCAGTGCCGGTTCAGTGCAGTTTTAAAAAGAGTCATGTTTGATTTCTGAGCAGTGGCTTCAGGTTCAGGTGCGAATTAAAAGATATTGACTTCTATGGGAACTATTCCTAAACCGCATATGTGTGAACAGGATAAGATCCTGAGCTAATCCTGTCCTGAACTTGATGTAAGCCTGACGTGAACCTGTGAACAGCTACTGTGTCAATTAGCTGTGAAACCTGAGCTTCAATCTATACTGCATATATGTGAATCAGCTCTTACAGTCCTTTTGGAATACTATTAAACAGATGATCCACAACCTCACCGATTTCACTCTGGACATGTGCCTGGAAGTATTCCTCCTGAACCTTACTCCTTTATCTAGATGTAGGTACAAGAAGTCTCTCCTGATCCACTTACTCATTGCAGCCATTCCATTGAAATGGAAACAAACTGCCCCTGCAATAATTGGCCAACAGATAGCAGTTGTGAATGAAATCAATGAAATGGAAAGTTTGATGGCAGCCATTAAACCTAAAGAGGAACATGTTTAGTAAAACATGTTTTTATTGGCACAACTTTCAATGCACACAAAATTACGCTTTGCTTCTTTCTTCACAGGTTACATAGGTCCAGGCCTAGTGAAAGTGGACTAAGTTGCCTCTGGCATGCTCTAAACAAGACTCCCCCCTACAATCTTCCTACCTCCTTCCCTCCCTTCTCTTCCTTCCCCGGTCCTCCCATCCCCCCTTCCCTTCCCTTCCCATCCTCTCTTTTTTTCTCTCTCCTTCCCTTCCATTCTCTCTCTTCCTCTGTTCCTTTCTCTCTCTCTCTTGCTACCTTTTGCCTGGCTATTGCTTTGGAAAACATTTTTTGCTCAAGAGGTTCAAACCTGCATGGCTGGGACCCGGGTTAATGTTTCGGAGAGATGGCAAGGAGGTTGTACAATGTCTCTTACCTGGTAAATGGCCTCTGGTTGTACTGACATTTCATCTCCGTTTGTGCTGCAGTGAGGCACTGTTTTTTGTACGATATGGGTGTAACTGATGTTCATATTTTGTGCTTATAACCTTTGTTGTTTTCCAACCATGCTGAGTGGATTTTTTGCCTTAATGTTGTAACATGTACTGTTCTGAAGAGTGAAATAAAAATTTAAATAAAAATAAAAAAACACTCTAGAATTGATTACTTCTTATTTTCTCAGGCGGATCTTAACTTCCTACAACTGGCAACAATATAATCAATGATACTTTTAGATCACAACCCCATCACTATCTCACTGACATTCCCCAAAACTGTGACAAGAACAAAAATCTGCAGGCTCAACTCATGCTTACTTAAAGAACCTGCAGAACTGAAACGCTACACTGAGTGCATTTTAAATTATTTTTTTTTTAATGATAGGTCTGACATCTCGCCTCTTGCACAATGGGAGGCTCACAAATGTATCCTTCATGGAGAATTCTTGGCAACAACATCTAAACTGAAAAAGAACGCAAGGCCAAGATTGCCTCTCTCACTGTCCTTATTCACTCGTCTGAAACAACACATAAACAAACTAGAGCAACCTCTACCTATCAGGAACTATTTCAGGTGAGAACTCTCCTTCTCGAAGAATTTGATAAGAAAACTAGACGACAATATATTCTACAGCCAAAGATATATTATAAACATGGTAATAAGTGTGGGAAATTCTTAATGAAAGCAGTTCAGGCTAAAAAATCAGCCATCTAGGTCCATCACATTAAAGATCACTAGGGAGTCTTCCACTCCTCCAATGAGATCATAGTTAAAAAATTTGAACAATACTATTGTTCATTGCAGAGTCTTCCCTCTACCTCCACAGACTTTCCAGATTCATGAAAATGCAACTTGAGTCTCCTCTATCAGAGACAGAATTTGATAAGGCCCTTAAGGATATGAAACCATGCAGGACTCGAGGCCCTGACGGCTTACACCTTCAATAATATAAAACATTCAGCGATGACCTGAAACTGCAATTCTTACTTGCCTTTTGTTCCCTCCAATCTGCTCCCCAACTTTCTTCCAAATTCCTGGAGGCCCATATAGCGGTAATTCCAAAGGATGGAAAAGATGCATCTCTAGTCACAAACTACAGACCAATTTCTCTCATCAATGTTGATGTGAAAATTTACGCCATGATATTGGCAAACAGACTGCTATCCCTACTCCCCTCCTTCATCTCCTTCAATCAGACAGGATTTATTCCTGGTAGAGAAGGTCATGACAACACAATGAAAGTCCTCAACCTCCAGCATTGGCTCCCAACTCAAATGCAACAAGGATTACTTTTCTTCCTTGATGCTGAAAATTCTTTTGAAAGAGTGGCCTGGGACTATATGGAATGAATGCTGTACTGGGCTATTGGGCTTTTTCCCCAAATGCAAGCCTATATATGTGCTCTATATTTTGCCCCTGTGGGAAGGGTACATGTGAATGGCCACCTATCGGATGCCTTTCAACTTAAAAACGGGACAAGGCAGAGATGCCGTCTGTCCCTACTACTTTTTATTCTCACTTTTTACTCTCACTCTTGAACCCCTACTAAACAAAAATCTTGAACTGAGACATCAAGGGGATTAAGATACAGACTCACACATATAAACTAGCTGCCTTTGTAGATGACCTCCTCCTATTCTTAACCAAACCCCATATCTCCCTCCCTAATTTATTACGGGACCTTGATCTCTTCCAGAAGATTTCCAACCTGAAAATTAACTATTCAAAATCAAATGCCTTAAATGTGCACTTGCCTCCGGATTTGGTGAAAACCTGTTACAATAACTTTCCTTTTACATGTGCTACAGAAGCAATAACCTACCTTGGAATTCAAATCCCCACCAGACTGTCAGACCTTTACAGACTGAACCATTTAACATCCTAGATGTGACACACAGTGATTTTAAGCCGTTGACATCACTCAACGTATCTTGGTTTGGAAGGGCAGCACTGCTGGTTTCAGGTGAACCTTTACACTGCTATAGCAACTGGTCTTCGAGCCTGACCCCTGATCATGACACAAATTCTCACCACAACTCTCTGATAAATTTTTGAGATGTAAGGAAAACAAAGGGACAATTAATCATATGTGGTGGATGTGCTCCAAAATCCATCCATTCTGGAAGATGATACATGACATTATCCTAGAAGTCACCTCTGATGATATTACTTTTTCCCCTGCCCAATACCTTCTTCACCACACCTCCAATCCTAGGAAACTGCAATTGGCATTCAACTAAAGTTCTGATGATAGGGGAATGGTTTCAAAGAATAAACAAAATGAAAGAAATTGAGGAACTTGTAAGTATCTCTCAGGAAAGACTTTCCAAGTTCTCCAAAACCTGGTACTGCTGGTCTCACTATGAAACAACACAGGCATACACAGATAGACATTAGGAAACTCATCAAAATTATGATCAGTTATTGAGCATTAAGCCCCATTTTTTTCTTTTCTTTATTTTTTTCCCCTACAGAGAGGAGAAAAGATGCTATTGCCCCTTCCTTCCTGCCCCTGCCCCTCCTTTGTTCCTATCCTTCTTTCTCTTATTCTTCCCCTCCCCCTTCTCCACATACAATCCCCCCTTTTTTTCCTTTTCTCTCCTCCACCTGTAGGGCTGCTTCTTATGAATACATACACCCTAGGTTGGTGTGACCTCAGCCTTCAAATAACCATTCTGACCCTATCTAAGATTTCTCTATACAGGCTTAATGTTGGCCTTTTCCCTCTTTATAGTATATTGGTCATTCATCTGTTTGATATCTTTTATGTTACATTGTTTCTCCATGTACATGCTAAGCCAAAAATCTTAATATGTTCTAGTGTTAAAACCTGAAGCAAACTTTGTTATCTCCAAGATCATTACATTGTTTATATGGCTTTGTATTGTGCTTTTTTTCAATAAAACTTTTATGAAACAAAAAAAAAAGAAAGATTTAATTAAAAAAAATAAAACTGATCAAAAAGCCTAAAGTATTAAACAAAAGAGGATTCCCCTCACTTTTGAAAGATTTCCTTTTTACCTCTTGTTGCATCTCTAAGACAAGAAGTGGCAATAAATCTCCCAAGTAGGACACAGCCAGCAATAAATAGCCTGATAGGGTTTTCTTTATCTATTTTTGCCTAAACATACATTTAAATTGCTAACATTGATTTGTCAATGTTGTTGAAAATATTTGCTACCACATATTTTAGGAGGATGATTTGAAGACAAAGTTTCCAACAAAGTTTTTTTTTTTTAAATTCCAAAATTACCTAAAGTTCAGATTATTATTATTATACAGGATTTATATAGCGCCAATAGTTTGCAGAGTGCTTTACAAAATGAAGGTAGACATCATAGTTACAATACATTTTGGTACAAGAGGAAACAGAGATGAATTAAAAACCGGTTCTAGACACCAAAACCCTCTTGAAACGGGTCAAATACAGGTCAGAAGATGGTTACCTGTATGTCTAATGCACATGTCAACGAATTCTGAATGATCTCAAAAGCATCTCAAACTGATGCCATAACCAATGCCCAGGGGCGGACTGACCATTTGGATACTCGGGAACTGCCTGAGGGACCGGGGTCAGTAGGGGGCCCCATGAGATGCCCCTGATACCTTTTTCATAGGTTTTTTTGAGTTTGGGCAAGGACACAGGAGCCCCATGATCCCCTATTGCCCGGAGGCCCCATGAGTTGTCAGTCCGCCACTGCCGATGCCAACGGCACAAGCCCTTACAGTGCTACTTGCAAAAAGATTTGTAATTTCATCCATCTGATCTAAAAATTCATACGCCTCTGCTAGCCAGTAAGGCCACTCTGATATTTTCAGGTTTGCAGTGTGGAAATAGTTGTGTAAATTAGAAAATTGGCTTAATAGATTTGTAAGTCATTTTCAGGCAGAACAGTGAACAAAAGTGTTTTAGCTATGCATTTTGTTTGAGCTTCACTTTAACATACTTTTTTTGTTATTTCACTGGATTTGTTAGAGAGGAAGATATGCAATGAAATGTACTCAGTTGAATAAGGATTATTTTCTTCTGTGTTGCAGGATTCAGGAAAAGCAAAGCTTTGTCCACACTCTGGGTTCCAATATCATATTTAAACATGCTATTTGTACAAATGTTTAGCAATCCTACTCAGCATGCAGTATCTGATTACAGATATACTGTATCTCATAATGTGCAAAGAAGGTATCTAGTTTAAATAAAACCACATAAAAATCAGTATTCAAAAGCAAAATGCATCAACACCTCCACTTTTTCAGCAAGAGATAAATGCTGATATCCATCCAGTGAGGCTTGTCTGGGCTTTGTCTGTGCTACTGCGATGATTTGCTTCATTCATTATGCAGTCATACTCAAGAAATAGGAATGAAGACATTTTTTGATCATTTTATTAGTACCTTTAAATACTAAGTATAGACTTATGTTTAATTACTAGTAAATCTAGAATGTCTTCACCAAAGCTCATTTTCAATATACATGTAAGTACTCCAGTGGTGATCAGGATATTGTACTTTTTAAAGTATCTAATTTAACAATTATACACACTTTTTTCTTTCTACATTGTTGCTTTATGATTTATTTGGGCTATATGAAGAGCTGGAAACGTATTAACCATAATAAAAACATTACATTTATTCTGAATGAATTATTGTTTCAGTATGTTCCCAGTTTCCCAAAAGTTAATGCATTCACCCTACACAGCACTTGACTATGTATTATATTAACTCAGTATTTAGTTAAATCAAAACTCCAGTAAAATAAAGTTCAAAATAGTCATATAAAGTGTATATGTTATTATCAGTGTCAAGTCCATCCATAGATCATTTGTGCAAATAGTGAAATATCCTTTATAAAGTAAATAAACCTCCAAAATACAAATCCTTATATACTAACATTAAACAAGCAGAATCCCTAAACAAGGACAGATCAGGACTGAAAAGTATCTAAAAAAAATTATATATTAAAATGTCTGAAATTTGAATATAATTATTTTTGATATCAAGGGAAATAAATGCACAACGTGGAGAATATTTGTATGTCCTGGTGGGAAAAAGCTTTCCATTTAATGGAGAATAGTCAAATGTTATACTCTACAAGGATTTATAGAAGAGATGTGGATTATTTGGAGATGCACAAAAGAAATGAGATTGGCCTTTTTAAAACATTTGTGCATTAATCCATATGATATTTGTTTTACTGGGAGTGGAGAATATCAGTCCGTAGATTTCAAATGGGTTGGAAATATCCCCAAGGGACAGTTGATGAGAGAAACTGTGATCATAGTAAGAACTACAAAGAACAAACAAATGTATTATTGGAGTGATTTGAGGAGGAGGCATATAACAAAAATCTATTCGAGAAATAGAATGGCAAGGTGGATAGAATGCATAGAAGGGAACTCTTGAAAGATAAAGAGAGAGTGGAAAGGAATAATGAACAATGCACAGGATATAGGAAGGATTTTGAAGAAATATTGGCCTAGCCTCCTTAAATATAGAGTCTTGGGACTCTACTTCCAACCACTTGCAAATGGTATGTAGAAGAGCCTCCTTTTCTAAGAAAAAAGTTTGTACATAATATTATTAACCATTTCAGGAAGAGTGTGATATTCTTTGAGGAAACAGGTTTTTATAAATGTAAGAAATGTGGTCCCTGTACAACTGTGAGGTATAGGATTAAGAAAAGGGATAGTTTTGCAGTTAGGAATACAGGTCAGGAGTATAAACTGAGCAAGTTTATATTTCTGCAACACCAGGTATGTAAGTCTGTCCATGCAGTTTTTTATATGTGGGGAGAACTGCAATGAAGCTTTTGGTTAGAATTGAAGAATATATCAACAAAACAAGGTGGTTCTTTTTTCCCACAATTGAGCTTTCTCTTGGTGGTATTTGATCGCCTGTGCATTTTTTATTTTTTGTGCTATAAGCAAAAAAGACGAACAATTTTGAGAAAAAAACAATATTTTGGACTTTTTGCTATTAAACATGTCCAGAAAAAAAAAAAAAAAATCTAATTTCGTCATGTCTGTCAGGAATGGACTTGCCAATAGTGGTGGGACTCACCTGCCTTGTGGGCTGCAGTACCAGGGCTGGCCAGCGGGGGCTCTCAACAACCAGAGGTTCACTTCGGCAATTAGCCATCACCTGGGGCTGATTGCAGGTGGTGTATTTAAGGGATGGCCAGACCTGCAGTCTGTGCCTTGGTGTGTGTTTTTCCATGGGCACCCGGTATCTTGTAACCTGCATTCCTGTTCCTGTTTCTGCCTGACTTGTTGCCGACCCTGCCTGATCCTGACCTCTGCTGACTTCTCCTGTTTTATCCCTGGCTTGTGACCCTGACCATTCTCTGCCTGACCCCCTGTACCTACCTGTCCGTTAGTTGCTGTACCCGGCTCGTGACCTGACTACTCTCCGCCTGCTCCTCCTGTACCTACCTGCCCGATAGTTATCGACCCGGCCTGCCTGACTACATTGTGCTCTATATGTGTATGTACCTGTGTATCTATATCAGTTTAGGTTTGGGTTTGTTTCACCTTGTTGTATGTATTTGTGTTAGCGTGGGGTTTGGTGCACTGCGTTTATGTTTGTATTGTTAGTCTTAATAAATTGTCTTATTTATACCATATCTGAAGCTTGCGTTTCCCTGTGTCAGTCCACACACGTCTGGTCACACCCGCATCCCTGACAATGTCTTTGCTAAAAATAAATCCCAATACGTGTAAATTAATTGGTTTACGTGAAAGTTATAGTGTTTACAAATGGCAGTATAGATACTGGGATTTGTTTTTCCACTAGTAATGGCAGCGATCAACAACTTTTAGCGGGCCTGCGGTGGACATTCTGACACTGGGGGAAACTGAAAATCCCCAGTGACAGCAATACAGTGAGTGATCAGTGCTAAATAAAAGCACTGACACTATACTAATGGCATTGGGCAGGAAGGGGTTAATGTGAGGGGCGATCAAAGGGTTAACTATGTGTTCGGAGTGTTTTACTAGGGGGTGGGGGGTTTGTGCTATACTGTAAGCACGCTGATCGGGATGGCTGTGCTGTGCACAGCCATGCCGAGCAGTGTGATTGAGCTGTCAGGGAGGAAGATTGTAAACAAAACAGTCTTGCTCCCCGTCGGTGATTGTCGGTAATCACCTGGTACTGGCAGGTAATTGCCGGCTGGGACCCAGTGATTGACATCCGCGGCCTCGAACGGCAGCGTGGGAATGCAAAATCACGTATATATGTGATTGTGCGCACAGGTGCTGCCCTGTAGGAGAATATCTGCTATAGGATGATCCTTAAGCAGTTATTAAATATAGTATTTACCAACATTTCAAACTTTTTCACAGCAAGGCTGCAAGGCAGTTAATATTTTTTGGGATTGACAGGATGCAGAGTAATTGGGGAGGCACCCAATTGAGGAGGCAAGTTTCCCAAAGAGAGATGAAATGGATATAGAATAGATACCTGGCACCCTAGAGGTTTAAATGTTGACCTAGATCTTAATTGTTTCAACAGTACAGATTAAATGGGTTCAGCTATTCACTGGTTGTTAAGGACGCCGGAGGGTGCCGGCTCCTTAACAACCAGCTATTCACTGGTTGTTAAGGATGGCAGCAGTGGCTAAAATATTGCATCACTTTATGAAATAGCAATAGAAATGCAACATTTTAGTAGTGTTTGTTAGTGAATTGCAAAAAAAGTTTGGAAAAATACCATGAGCTATTTAATCCTACACTCATCTTTTCTGAGTTAACTTGTTTTTTAAAATCATGTTATGCAGTTTGGTGCCATGATGGTCTCCATTTTCTGTTATGCCATATTCATGCCATATTCATGTGCACATACTGTTAGAGTTGATAGTATGAGAGGAAGGAGTCGAGAGCTGTCCTATTTGTAGATGTTACCTGCTTATTAAATTAAGGGGTTATTAATATCTAGTGAGTCACCCTCATCAAGTGGCTATTGTGTGCTTTCTTTGGATGAATGTCCGGCTCACCTTTACCCAAGAAAAGGTGAGACTCTTTAGGTGGCTCCATGATAGTGGATCCATGATAGTGGATCTATGGGGAAGTGAAAGGAATTGAAATGTTCCTGAATTTGTGTTGTGGAGATTGCACTTTGTTGAGGACGTTTCACCATGGCTTTTGTACAAAGGAATTGTGGATGGATTTAGCACTGATGACCACATATGCACATTATATAAGCATTTCATTTTTACTGAAATAAACAGTATACTAAAACTATATTCTTGTATGAATTTAATGAAACACTGAGTGAATAAAATGCACAGTCATTTTGCACTCCAAAATATTGTAAATATAATCACATTTAAATAAGCACTGTATATGATGAATGCATTTTACATTATTTAGGATATCCATACAGCAGCTGAGAAGGCACATTTAGGGGGTTGGAAGGGTTAGTGCAGAGATCATGATTTGTTATAAAAATATAGTTATTTTTGGTATACAGCGAGAAAGTCTACTATGCAGAAAAGAAAGATCTGAAAAAGGAGAAATTTCATTCATTGCATAATGCAATATGTTTCATCCTTTAGTCAAACTAAAAATTGCCAATTTCAGGGACAAGCTATAAAACGTGTAAAAACTTGTCTGGGTAGCTTCTCCAAGTCTACATTCTCTATCTATCACCAGCTTATACTTATAACCTCATCAGAACTCATCTCCCTGAGACTTAAATGGACTTTTGGTGTGCTTTAAATAAAATAAACAAATTGCGCACCTCTGGATGATAACCTTAAGCAGTAAGCACCCAAATTGTCCACTTGGACAATAATATGCAGAAAGTTGTTAATTATGCTTTATGCTGCACTATAAGTTCAGATGATGAGGATTTGGTGGATGCTTAAGACAACGCTTTTAGTTATCTGGTCTCTGTAAGAGATACAATTATCCACTTTATAAATATTGTGAACACTCCCAAAGTATAAATAACTACAATAAAGGAAAAAAGATAAAATACTTTCACCCTTGAAAGTGATATAACAAACAAATTGCTCTTTTCATTTATCCCTATAATACCCTTTCTCAGATAAATCTATGTAAATAAAATCAAATATACAAACACAGACGTGTAATCACACTCAAATATGTATAAAAAAAAAAAAAAAATAAAATAAATAAAACTATAGTGTCCAAAAATGTCTTTCAACCAAGTCAGATCACTTTTTCTCCTCTTTCATAACTTCTTCTTGAGATATTATATATGGAATTTCAAATTCGATGATCCAATGTAGAAAACCTCAAAAAAATATAAACCGCAAATAGTGTATTATCTTAATTACATATAATTGTGCGTTATGTGTCATGCACACTCCATAAAAGGTGTTCAAACCGTGAGAAAGAAAAAAAAAAAATTGTTTTATCTATATATATACTCTAAATGTGCACCAACAAGATAACTCAAAATGCGTGTAGAGTATATCTCATTAATTGTGACAGTGAACTCAACACACTGCAACCACTAATATTATACCATAAAACAAATGTGAATCCAAACAATTGGTGTAAAAGTGACCACTCCAACCTAGTGCAACAAATGAACAATTATCCTATAGAGGTAATAATCCGCTTTACAAAGTGGTGGATGGCTGCACCTCCAAATTTCTCAAACTTCCTTTAAGCATATATCCACTTTCTTTAGGTATATCTCCACATCCCTTTTTTAATATTAACCACATGTTCTTTCAGTCTAATATTCAGATGCCTTTTAGTTCTCCCAACATATTGGTACTGACATGGGCACTCAAAACTGGAGCACTCAAAATCTTGTGTAGCAGTGCATGGTAACCAATCAGCTTCTTACTTCAGCTTGTTCACGGAAGCTTTGGAAATCAAACCTGGAATCTGATTGCCTCTGATTACTACTAGTGTACTATGGGTATGTCCCAGGGGTGGACTGACAACTCATGGGGCCCCCGGGCAATAGGGGATCATGGGGCCCCTGTGTCCTCACCCACAGCCAAAAAAAGCTTATGAAAAAGTCAATTAAAGGTACCAGGGGCATCTCATGGGGCCCCCTACTGACCCCAGGCCCTCGGGCAGTGCCCGAGTGGCCAAATGGTCAGTCCGCCCCTGGGATGTCCCCTCTATTTTCCTCTTCCTACACTTTTCTCACTTCCCCTCCCCTCCTAGCATGTTTTAATCTCCCATTTTTTCCACCCTGCTCAATGTTTCCTTCCTTAACTTCCCTTTCTTCCTTTTCTGTTCCCCCTCCTATCCTTATTTCCCCATTTTGTAGTTTACCCCCCCGATCACATCGGGTGTGACTAGGCATGTGATTTGTATGCCATACGACTTGCAAATCGTATGCCAAGTTGCACACTATTGTCTGCTAGAGCGGTCATATCGGTGAGGTTCCGACTTGGTCGGAGCCGCACCGATTTCTAAAGTAATGCATGCACTACTTTTGTTGCGATTTGCGTACACATCTGTGTCAGATATCTTGCAAGTCGCACCTGAAATCGGCAAGTCATCCGACTTTGAAATCGTGCAGCTTCACTGTAAGTCGCACAGTTTCAAATGTGATATAGGAATAAAGTACAACAGCGCTAGGTGTCTAATAATTATTCAGATAGATATATGAATATATGGATTAATAAATTGATTAGTTGAGCTGCTGGCATAGAAAGTGAACCTCAAAAAACAACTTCGGGTAGTATATCATGAAAATATGCAGCGCTCATAAATTAGAGATTAACCAGATCCCATATGTTAGAGAAACCTGATCGCATATAATAGATATAGATTAGATAAAATTCATGATAAAAATAAAACATAAAAGGTAGACATAATAAACTAGTGACTTCTGTGCATCCAGGGTTGGGAAACCATAGAAAAAGTTTGTGACTCTTGTGTTGAAAAACCGAGAATAGCTTGCACTAACCAGATGTCTCAGCACATGGAGCATGGAGTAATTAAGACCTACTCCTGGTACTCTGAAAAAAAGCCACTGGAAGGGATGATGTCATCTGATCTCTCGCCACTAGATGTCATGTTCCCAGGACAGCAGGATGGTGATCACGGAGATATACATCAGCCAAAGGAAGAATTAATCCAGCAAACCAGCCAGCAGCACCCAGGAGACCAGGAGGAACCGAGCACCTTCAAAAAGCCCGGGCTCCCTCCAGAAAAGAGAGCCACAGGCCAGAAGCTTTGATAGTGTAGTATTGTATTTATTTCAGTAGAAATTTCAAGTAGTAGAGAAACACACTTACAAATAAAGAATCACAGGAACATGGGGCAGTGAATTGGTATGTCCAGACAGTTGGGGGGCACCTCACTGACGCGTTTCGTGTCACACACACGTTTTCAGAGGGAAACCGTGTGTGTGACACGAAACGCGTCAGTGAGGTGCCCCCCAACTGTCTGGACATACCAATTCACTGCCCCATGTTCCTGTGATTCTTTATTTGTAAGTGTGTTTCTCTACTACTTGAAATTTCTACTGAAATAAATACAATACTACACTATCAAAGCTTCTGGCCTGTGGCTCTCTTTTCTGGAGGGAGCCCGGGCTTTTTGAAGGTGCTCGGTTCCTCCTGGTCTCCTGGGTGCTGCTGGCTGGTTTGCTGGATTAATTCTTCCTTTGGCTGATGTATATCTCCGTGATCACCGTCCTGCTGTCCTGGGAACATGACATCTAGTGGCGAGAGATCAGATGACATCATCCCTTCCAGTGGCTTTTTTTCAGAGTACCAGGAGTAGGTCTTAATTACTCCATGCTCCATGTGCTGAGACATCTGGTTAGTGCAAGCTATTCTTGGTTTTTCAACACAAGAGTCACAAACTTTTTCTATGGTTTCCCAACCCTGGATGCACAGAAGTCACTAGTTTATTATGTCTACCTTTTATGTTTTATTTTTATCATGAATTTTATCTAATCTATATCTATTATATGCGATCAGGTTTCTCTAACATATGGGATCTGGTTAATCTCTAATTTATGAGCGCTGCATATTTTCATGATATTCAAATGTGATATGACCGGGGTGTTAGTGTAATAGACATTCAGTCCTAGTCCTCCCTGTTGGAGGTGTGTTAAGGCATCGTGTTTTTTTATTTATTCTGTATTTCATGTAATTAATGCTTCAGGGGCCTCCACTGTATGGTTGGCACTGTATGGTTGGCACCTGGGGACATTGCTCTGTACTGCTTTGTAAAAAAAAAAAAAAGATGGAAAGATAACAATTTGCTTGCAATAACATTGCAACTGAGGATCTGATTACAGTCTGTGCATTGGTCCTATGCATCTGTTTGCAATTATTAAAAGCAAATCTTTCTACAATTTGGAAAGCTGTGTTTATATTGGAGTATCATTGCATTGGATTTGCTTGAGAAACTAAAAGGAATGTTCTTTCTAGGGTTATTCCTGCTGCTGAAATTGCTGTGAAAGACTGCACTTGTTTTTGTTTTGTACAAACTTTTGCTGTTTGCCACAACCTCTTAAGCACAGCAACATGTCTCGACAAGAATCTGTACATTTATTACAATTAGACAGTGAAAAAACATTATTTTCCTCAAGATAAAGGTGATCTACAACAGGTAGAGATATCTGCAAGACCCAAAAACACACCATTGTGATTGACTTTCACAATGTCCATGTGGTCAGGAGCCTATTTTACCATCTACTGACTATAAACAGTGGAAGAGGGGCACTTGCAAGGAGAAAAGAAACTTTTAAAAGCTATAAGAGATTGCCTGAAACTATTCTTCTTTTCTATTAAGTATCAATACCAAAGAACCTTCAAAAGTTAAATGACTTTACTTCTTTTAACCAACAAAGAGTGTTGCATTCCAAGGCATTGTCAGATGATGAGATATTACAATTGCATGAAACCACATCCCACTTGACATTTATCAGACTCTCTAGAGATCTTCAAGATCATCCTTTTCAAGGTGTTCATGCTTACTGGACAGATTACAAGGTCTCCTACAGAGGCTGCCAAGGTATAGATTGACGTAAAGGAAAAGAAAGCAAAGATGGAGGAGGAAGCTGCTAGCAAAGAGACAGAGGCAGAAGCTGCCCACAAAAAAGAAAAGACAGAAAAAGAAAACTGCCCGCAGAAAATAAGACTTAAGCTGCCCACATGAGAGCAAAAAAGGAAACCCTGCAAAGAAAATGTGACCCAGATACCACATAAGCAAAGGATAGAAGTATTAGAACAAGCTGTACCTGCAAGTGAGTTAGACAATGCTGGTCTAGCAAATACAGACAATTCCATAAAGGGCACTAAGCTTTAAGTCCTAAACAGAGCAGCAGATTCTCAGTTGCCTCTAATGCTGCCATGCTTAGAAAGTTAGTCTCCTGAAACTGCTATTATTACTCATGAATGTGACAGGACTGTTGGTCTCTCAACTCATGAAGTTGAATCCCAACACTATACCAGACTGAGTTGCAGACTACAGAGCAACAGACTGTCAATGCAGGTGTCAGCATTCAAGCCAAACAATCTAGCTCTACCTCTTGACAGCAACATCACCCGAGAATTTCACCCTGCCATAGCAATCAACTTCAAACCTGTTTCTAGTTTAAATGCCTTTTCCCCTCCATACTTCCCTAAACCACCCTGTTTTCACATGTCAGACTTTGTCAGATACACAGTACACTGACTGGTGAAAAGTTTGACAAGTTAATAAAGTGATGTAATCTCCAATCTTCAAAGTGTGCTCTCTGTGTCATAAACCTGATTGCAGGACTCCACATCTCTTGGGAATGGCTATGCCAGAGTAAAGGCAGCCCAGAAGCTATAGAAAATGCTCTATTCAAAAAGGACTGGTAATGATAATTGACAGAAAAAGATATTGTGAGACTATTATAATATAAATTTTTACCTTTTAACATCATCATGTCTTGAACATTATTTATTAACCAGTATGTTATTAACCTCCTTGGCGGTATGATTATTTCCGATTTTTTTGTGCTGAAAGCGGTACCATTTTTTTGTATGGAAATATGTAGTTTTTTATTGTAGGCTGTAATTTTTAGGAATAACTCACTGAAATCTGTCCGAACAAGAGTCTAGTAAACATTCCGGATATGATAAAACTTGAAACACAAAATCATAAATTATAATTTAATAAATAACCATAAAAAATAATAATATAATAATAATAATATATTTAATTCAATAATATAATCAAACCAAAAACACTGAAATTTGAAATACAGAGGCAAATTCGCACATCGCTGAGCAAAGTCGCAAAATCGTTTTCAGTGTCTGATGACGAATTTCCCCACAAATCATTATCACTCAATTCTGCAAGTGGTTCTGATTTACTATTGCTGTTCTCTAGCTGGTCTAAAGGGACGCTTTTTGGACGCCATGGACTTTTCTAAGTTTCCAGGCAGAAAGAACAGACAAAATGCAGGCAGGGCACAGGACAAAGCAGTAGGGACAAAATATATGTGGAATGCATTGAAACAGCAATGTTTTACTATATAATAATCATTTTAAAAAAAATGAAATTTTTTAAAAATGTCAAATTTGCCACCGGTTCCGGCGCCCGTACGTCCCGACGTCACAGGGACCGGAACACGGAAGCCGGATGCCGGCATCGGCCGGAGGAGATGGCCGGGGATGCTGCAGGGGAAACATCGCGAGAGCGAAGGACAAGGTAAGCGCTGCAGGGACTCCCTGAGCAACACCGCATGGTAAGCCCGAGTGTAGCTCGGGGTTACCGCTCTTGGTACTGAAATTTTACCCCGAGCTACACTCGGGAATACCGCCAAGGAGATTAACTTTCATTACCATTTTATTCTGATTGACCAATATTATAAGGTTTTTTCAGTTTTTATTCCCTTCATAGTTAGTTTTATTGTTTTTTTTCCCTTTTCATTGTTGTTCAGCTGCTATATTGAATTATTCTTTGAATATAATGTTGGTCTTTGCTTTTGCTTTTATGGTGGTGTTACTGTGGCAAGGGTACCGTTGATTGTTGTATGTGCCTTTAAGACTATCCAGTCCCTCCCAGCTCACCCTTTATGTGTCTAGTATTTTAAATTCAGTAGTTACCATGTGACTTTGACAAAGCGCCAAGTGTATGAAATGCATCGTGGTAACTAGCATGTTTGCCTTCCAAGACTCAGTCTCCTGGGCTGTTTCCAGTGTTCCTAGAATCCCAGTGTTGTCACTTCTGGTGCACCATTTCATCACTTCCAGTGTGTCCGTTCGGTGCTGGATTTATACTACAAGCCACTGGGATCTCCATGGCTCCATCTTCTTTCTGATGGGTATGACAATTTTGAGTTACTTTTGCCACAGCTACTCAGGACCTTTGTGCTTGTGTATGTATCATGAGGATTCTGTTGAATATGGATTTCATTGCTATTCAATAAACTGTTTTTAATCTTGATGGCTTGGTTACATATTCTCATTATACTAGTACTTTAGTACATTTAAGACTCTCTACCACTGTTAGATAATGAGTTTATGTGAAATCTCCATTAACAAATGTAAATAATGTTATAATTATAAATATATTTTAGTTAGATGGAAATATACAGTATTTAAACCATTGCGTTTTTTGCAGCATCAAACTATTCCTAGCTTCCATACTGGTGTAAATGTATATAGTTTTCCACTATATACATTCTGGTTTTTTGTTGTGCCTTTATCACATCTCACATGAGTTGTAAACAGCATCCATCTTCGAACTTTCAACCAGGCTGTGCCCAATATACATTTGCTAGGTACAGTAACCAATTAGGGAACAGTATATTAGCCACAGTACAGAAAGGAGGGGGGAATATAATGCGTTGTCACCAAGCTGTGGGTCTCTATTTTTGTTGGAACACACAGCAGGCAGCACAACCATACCGGACGTTGAGAGGTAAACTAACTTCATACTTGTATTGTACATTGTATTGTAAATATGGTTTTGTGGGTAATTTGTAAATATCGTAGAAGTCAAGGGACCTAAACTGTACACTGTGTTGTCCATACTGTTTAGTGTGTAATTTGTATATATTATGTAACTCTATCAATAAATGTGTATTGCAGTTGGAACTACCCATTTTGTGTAAGAACTCTCAGCTGTGTACATGTAAATACTCTTACAGGGATTGGGATGTATTCACAAATACACAGAACTTAGGCCACTACCACCATCTTATGGCCTTTTACCCTAAGCGTTCTTTTTGGTTTCAACTTTCATATTACAGGGTGGTTGAACAGAAATCAATCAGTAAATCATCTTCTGCTCAATTGCAGTGGCCACACAATATTCAAAATCTGCCCAGGCCTACTGAAACTGATGATCTTTGATTCATCTATGACCACCTTTATCTATCAAAGCCCAAATTGATACAGCTAACAGCTCAAGCATCATCCCAAAAATCTTGCTGACAGAGAAGGGCCAAAGAAGCACATCAAAGTCATTTACATCAGTCATGCTGAAATATCGTCCTCTTTGCACATTGAAAATAAAGTCTACTAGGCTTGTCAAGAGGTTTCTCTTACCAACTAGAGAGACTAACCTAGTTTTATTCATAGACCTTGAAAACTTTTAGCATTTTGGGGAAATGACATGGTGTCTTCATGGATTGGTCCAGGATTTGTCACATTTAGAGCATCAAAGGCTTGACAAAGGGGACTCCATCTCGAAATACATAGCCACACTCAATTATGTCATATATGACATCATACTGGCCATCCTGGCATCCTGTAACACTTCCTTGCTGCCCACAGTGTTTATTATCTACATGATATACACAAAAGGTTTGATTTTCTAAAACTGGAGAGTGCAAAATCTGGTGCAGCCCTGCACAGAAACCAATCAGCTTCAATTTTTTTTGTCAAAGAATAATTGAATGAGCTAAAAGCTGATTGGCTATCATGCACAGCTGCACTAGATTTTGCACTCTCCAGTTTTAGTAAATCAACTTCATACTGTCTGTTGCTCCTGCTGGTTATTCCTGATGTTCCCTTGGTTGACTTCCTGGTCCCAAGCACTATATATCAAATCCACCCTGAGAGGCTTGCTCCCCATTGACCATCTGGAAGACTGCCACCTGCTGGAGACTTACAGATACGATTTATATTACATTGTACATGCGAGTGCATATTTATTGTTTTTCTTTTAAGTGAATTTTTAATGAACGCTACACTTAGGTAGTGGTGCTAATCTCTCTTTTTTTCTTTTCTCATATACATGGTTAGCTGGTGGTAGCTTCCTCAGATACTTCTGGGAATAGAGGCTGCTGACATAGTATGAACTTCATGCCACAGTATTTTATATGGAATTTTTTCAAGGACAGAATACATTATCTTTTTATGTCAGGTATTATTTAATGCTAATTCTCATTTTTGCATGTTGCACTAGTGCCTGGTATGTTAAGGGTATTACTGCCCTTTGTGATTTTTCATATATGTTTCTAGTGTTTGCTCAACTCGACAACTTGCACCTGTTCTATGTATCTTTGGATTACAGTTTGAGTAAACTGAGGTTTGACATGTCAAAGACATCACCTTTCTTTATAGACTTATGTTTATATTTGTATGTTTACCTTCTCTTTATGTGATTTTTTTTCAGGTCTAGAGGACAAGCCATCAATTATGGGCTTATTTTCTGGTATGGTAATATAGTGAAATCTAAAGAATTTAGGTAAGGTGTGTTGTGTCCTACTATTTATATATTTTTCTCTGTTGCATTAGACAACATTATATAATTAGAATTGTGTATCTGCTCACATTTAGGGCTGTACCACTACAACTTGTTTATTTGTGTTTTTGTAGATTGTTTCCACTCCTGTTAAAGCTAGTGGGTACAGCCTTTAGATAGACCCTCTCTGCTTCTCTAATGTTCTAAAAGAATAGTTTCAGTTTCATGCGGACATAAGGTTTAGAAACTCATTGTCTTAGTCGTCTTCCAATCCAAAAGACTGGTAAAACATCATCTATGCTTAACTATGAGAAGAGAAATTGCATTAAACTCAACTTCTATGTCATACTGGACAGTTAAGTTGTGTGTGGAAACTGCTGAATCAGCATGTGATGCATTGTCTGAATAGGCAGATATCAATGGAGGAATGTCAGTGGCAGCTGGGACAGGACACTGCCTCATGAGACAGCATTAAAAATCCCACAAGAATGCATTCATGAAAGGCAATCTTTCAGCTCTGTGAGCTTCTTCCTTTAGTTGATTCCCTTTACTCCTAGTAGGAGTCTAAAGCTACACACATTACAGTCTAAATAATATACCAACAATGTAGTTTAAGGGCCTGGGTATGAATTGGATTTAGGTAGCCTCTAAGATTACCTAGTTGTGGCAACCCAAAAGGAAAGTGCACAGAGACTATACAATTAAATAGTATAGTGTATGGCCAACTTAGGAATTCTTTCAGCACTTGATCTGACACAGCTTTCCAAACTGTTGTGTTTCCTCAGCTGCTTCTCTAGCCAGTGAGACATACCCCCAGGAATCTGATATTTAATGGGTGCTGAAACAGATGTGTGCAGAACAGATTTGAGGCTGCATATGTGCAATCAAATCACCATTTCTTTCAGCTAGTGAGTATACCAAATGTGCTTGTGCCTTCCACAAGATGGCAGAGCCTGTCTGTACAGTCCAACATTCAATGTTATGTATAACAGGAAAAAATAATAAAACAGTTGAACATATGAAATAGTGTTACATGGTCCATCAAACATTCTAGTAAATAGTTAAACTGCAAAGCAACAAGCACAATTAAAAACCAAACAAACAGTATGGTATCGCTTCTCTGCAACATAGGGACAATTTATGATGATGTGGGGTGATATGAATGATTTTGGGTGATGTGACTCTATTTAAAACAAAAGCTTTCCACTGCAAATATTGAGAAGTACAGTATTGCTAGCAGAGTACCACAAAACCTTGTTTCATAGTACAGATGCAGTGCTAATATTAAGAAATTGTACAACTTGCCATCAGCTTTCCATGCTAGTTAGTTTTTGTCAATGCATGACATGGAAAATATGGCTTTTTAAATGCTTGGTTTGGGGATTAATTATACAAATTAACCGCTTGCCCGCCACCCTATAGCAGAAGTACTGCTACAGGGTGGCAGGGCTGCGCAGAATTATGTATATATTCATGACTTGCATTTCTGGGTAGGAAGCACGTGCTGACCTACTTGTATCACTATTGGCGGCTAGGGATGTCAATCACCGAGTCCCAGCTAGCGATTCTCGACCAGCACTCGGTGATTGTGGGGGAAAGCTGATGGGAGAGACCTGTGTGTAAACAAAACAGGTCTTTCTCCTGTCAGCAAGGACATGCTGTGTTGTATTTCTCTACAAAGCAGTATATCTCTGTAGTAAAACACAGCACAGCACCTAATGTAAAACACACACAGCACACAGTTAACCCTTTGATCACCCCAGATGTTAGTGTTTTCCTGCCCAGTGTCATTAGTACAGTGTCAGTGCTTTTTATTAGCACTGATCACTGTATTAGTGTCACTGGGTATGTCAGTGGCAGTTAGTCCGTTCCCACCCAGTGTCAGAATGTCCACTGCAGGCCCACTGTAAGTCGTTGATCGCCACAATTACTAGTATAAAAAAAAAAAAAGTATATATATACCACCATTTGTAGATGCTATACCGTTCATGGAAATCAATTACTTTACATGTATTGGGTTTTGTTTTAGCAAAGACATGTAGCAGAATACATTTTGGCCTAAATTTATGAAGAAATTTAGATTTTTTAAAAAATTTTTCTCGGATATATTTTTTAGCAAAAAGTCAAAATTGTTGGTCTTTTTTTGTTTATAGCGCAAAAAGTAAAAAATGCAGAGGTGATCAAATACCACTGAAAAAAAGCTCTATTTGTGGGAAAAAAGGATATAAATTTAATTTATGTACAGTGATGCATGACCGTGCAAATGTCAGTTAAAATAAAGCAGCGCCATATCGTAAAAAATAGCTCTAGAGCCATAAAGCTATACTGTGCATTTTTGGAACATAGAAAACTAAGAATTTAAAAAGAACACTGCAGTATTCTGAACTGAAACTTGACCTTAAAAAGACCAACAATGGGTATAGGCTACCTGGTGTTTCTGATCATGATCCAGGTCTAGCTGTGAACCCAAATTTCTGTACATTGGGAACGTAGTGATAGAGTATTCTAGATATTCCCAACCATAGCTGTTTTTGTCTCCTTGCCATCTCTAAGATAGATAGAGATAAAATGGATAGTGAGTAATCTTGTGGGAGCATAGTAGTGCATATAAGACCTTGCAGAATCTAAACAGAAATTGATTACTTAATGTTAAGCTAAAGGTAAATTTGGCTGACTTTATCGCTTGAGGCAAGGTTGCTATTTCACCTGGTATTAAACAGAAACATTGTGTAACAATTCCCTTGACCAGAGTATAGTATTTCACTTTATAATGAATCTTGGTGACAAGGGTAACTGTACAGAGGGCTCTAACTTAAGAATTTCAACAGAACAGAACAAATATTTTATCAATCTCTCAGAATTTAATATGCTCTACATTATGCTCAAGTGAGTCAATCATCAGTTTGTTTACATTATTTCTGTATATGGCAGTTTGTCCACTCACCTTTATTTTTATAGAGGAATTCAAAGTCACTTTAGCCCACCAAATGCTGCATCACAAACCTTTACTCAAAGTGGACCTTCCCCCCTTTTACTAAAATTCAAACCAGCATGCATCTCTGTATGCTGATGTGAAATCATCTAATATTGTAGGGGGGGGGGGGTTATTTTTCCTTAATTTACTTACATTTCTGATGCCTAGAGCTCGCACTGTGAAGGCAACAACCTCAGTTCTTTTTATGGAAATTTCATACCTAATCCACAATATATTGTGACTAGAGATGAGCGAAGAAATGAAAAATTCGATTCGGCTGATTCGGCGAATTCCAGTGTGAAATTCGATTCGATGCGAATTTCTCCGCTACGAAGATGACTTATTTAAAGGGTTTCTAGGCTTCAGAGAGCCTTTAAATTAGTGCAGAACACTGTACCTTTAATTTAAATGCCCTTGGAGATGAGGAAGGAGAAGGAGAAGGAGAAGGATGAGAAGAAGGAGAAGGAGAAGGATGAGAAGAAGGAGAAGGAGAAGGGTGAGAAGAAGGAGAAGGATGAGAAGAAGGAGAAGGATGAGAAGAAGGAGAAGGAGAAGGATGAGAAGAAGGAGAAGGAGAAGGATGAGAAGAAGGAGAAGGAGAAGGATGAGAAGAAGGAGAAGGATGAGAAGAAGGAGAAGGATGAGAAGGAGAATGATGAGAAGAAGGAGAAGGATGATAAGAAGAAGGCTGAGAATAAGGAGAAGGATGAGAAGAAGGAGAAGGAGAAGGATGAGAAGAAGGAGAAGGATGAGAAGAAGGAGAAGGAGAAGGATGAGAAGAAAGAGAAGGATGAGAAGGAGAAGGATGAGAAGAAGAAGGATGAGAAGAAGAAGGATGAGAAGAAGGAAAAGGATGAGAAGAAGAAGGATGAGAAGAAGGAGAAGGATGAGAAGAAGGAGAATGATGAGAAGAAGGAGAAGGATGATAAGAAGGACAAGGAAGAGAAGAAGGAGAAGGAGAAGGATGAGAAGAAGGAGAAGGATGAGAAGAAGGAGAAGGATGAGAAGAAGGAGAAGGATGAGAAGAAGGAGAAGGATGAGAAGAAGGAGAAGGAGAAGGATGAGAAGAAGGAGAAGGATGAGAAGAAGAAGGATGAGAAGAAGGATGAGAAGAAGGAGGAGAAGGATGAGAAGAAGAAGGATGAGAAGAAGGAGAAGGATGAGAAGAAGGAGAAGGAAGAGAAGAAGGAGAAGGAGAAGGATGAGAAGGAGAAGGATGAGAAGAAGGAGAAGGATGAGAAGAAGGAGAAGGAGAAGGATGAGAAGAAGGAGAAGGATGAGAAGAAGAAGGATGAGAAGAAGGATGAGAAGGATGAGAAGAAGGAGAAGGATGAGAAGAAGGAGAATGATGAGAAGAAGGAGAAGAAGGAGAAGGATGAGAAGAAGGAGAAGGATGAGAAGAAGGAGAAGGATGAGAAGAAGGAGAAGGATGAGAAGAAGGAGAAGGAGAAGGATGAGAAGAAAAAGGATGAGGAGAAGGAGAAGGATGAGAAGAAGGAGAAGGATGAGAAGAAGGAGAAGGATGAGAAGAAGGAGAAGGAGAAGGATGAGAAGAAGGAGAAGGAGAAGGATGAGAAGAAGGAGAAGGAGAAGGATGAGAAGAAGGAGAAGGATGAGAAGAAGGAGAAGGATGAGAAGGAGAAGGATGAGAAGGAGAAGGATGAGAAGAAGAAGGCTGAGAATAAGGAGAAGGATGAGAAGAAGGAGAAGGATGAGAAGGAGAAGGATGAGAAGAAGGAGAAGGAGAAGGATGAGAAGAAAGAGAAGGATGAGAAGGAGAAGGATGAGAAGAAGAAGGATGAGAAGAAGAAGGATGAGAAGAAGGAAAAGGATGAGAAGAAGAAGGATGAGAAGAAGAAGAAGGATGAGAAGAAGGAGAATGATGAGAAGAAGGAGAAGGATGATAAGAAGGAGAAGGAAGAGAAGAAGGAGAAGGAGAAGGATGAGAAGAAGGAGAAGGATGAGAAGAAGGAGAAGGATGAGAAGAAGGAGAAGGATGAGAAGAAGGAGAAGGATGAGAAGAAGGAGAAGGAGAAGGATGAGAAGAAAAAGGATGAGGAGAAGGAGAAGGATGAGAAGAAGGAGAAGGAGAAGGATGAGAAGAAGGAGAAGGATGAGAAGAAGGAGAAGGATGAGAAGAAGGAGAAGGAGAAGGATGAGAAGAAGGAGAAGGAGAAGGATGAGAAGAAGGAGAAGGAGAAGGATGAGAAGAAGGAGAAGGATGAGAAGAAGGAGAAGGATGAGAAGGAGAAGGATGAGAAGGAGAAGGATGAGAAGAAGAAGGCTGAGAATAAGGAGAAGGATGAGAAGAAGGAGAAGGAGAAGGATGAGAAGAAGGAGAAGGATGAGAAGAAGGAGAAGGAGAAGGATGAGAAGAAAGAGAAGGATGAGAAGGAGAAGGATGAGAAGAAGAAGGATGAGAAGAAGAAGGATGAGAAGAAGGAAAAGGATGAGAAGAAGAAGGATGAGAAGAAGGAGAAGGATGAGAAGAAGGAGAATGATGAGAAGAAGGAGAAGGATGATAAGAAGGAGAAGGAAGAGAAGAAGGAGAAGGAGAAGGATGAGAAGAAGGAGAAGGATGAGAAGAAGGAGAAGGATGAGAAGAAGGAGAAGGATGAGAAGAAGGAGAAGGATGAGAAGAAGGAGAAGGAGAAGGATGAGAAGAAGGAGAAGGATGAGAAGAAGAAGGATGAGAAGAAGGATGAGAAGAAGGAGGAGAAGGATGAGAAGAAGAAGGATGAGAAGAAGGAGAAGGATGAGAAGAAGGAGAAGGAAGAGAAGAAGGAGAAGGAGAAGGATGAGAAGGAGAAGGATGAGAAGAAGGAGAAGGATGAGAAGAAGGAGAAGGATGAGAAGAAGGAGAAGGAGAAGGATGAGAAGAAGGAGAAGGATGAGAAGAAGAAGGATGAGAAGAAGGATGAGAAGGATGAGAAGAAGGAGAAGGATGAGAAGAAGGAGAATGATGAGAAGAAGGAGAAGAAGGAGAAGGATGAGAAGAAGGAGAAGGATGAGAAGAAGGAGAAGGATGAGAAGAAGGAGAAGGATGAGAAGAAGGAGAAGGAGAAGGATGAGAAGAAAAAGGATGAGGAGAAGGAGAAGGATGAGAAGAAGGAGAAGGATGAGAAGGAGAAGGAGAAGGATGAGAAGAAGGAGAAGGAGAAGGATGAGAAGAAGGAGAAGGATGAGAAGAAGGAGAAGGATGAGAAGGAGAAGGAGAAGGATGAGAAGGAGAAGGATGAGAAGAAGGAGAAGGAGAAGGATGAGAAGAAGGAGAAGGAGAAGGATGAGAAGAAGGAGAAGGATGAGAAGAAGGATGAGCAGAAGGAGAAGGATGAGAAGAAGGAGAAGGATGAGAAGAAGGAGAAGGATGAGAAGAAGGATGAGAAGAAGGATGAGAAGAAGGAGAAGGATGAGAAGAAGGACAGTTCTGTGACAGTTTCTGTCTATTTCTGACAGTTCTGGGACATTCACTCCATACAGCGGTTTCAACCGCTGTATGGAGGGAATGTCATAGAACTGTCAGAAATAGACTATTAATGACAGTTCTGGGACTGTCCTTCCATGCAGCGGTTGAAACATTGTATGTATTTGTTTCCATAAATGGATCCATTTATGGAAACAAATACATACAATGTTTCAACCGCTGCATGGAAGGACAGTCCCAGAACTGTCATTAATAGTCTATTTCTGACAGTTCCATGACATTCCCTCCATACAGCGGTTAAAACAGCTGTATGCAGTGAATGTCCCAGAACTGTCATAAATAGTCTATTTCTGATAGATCTGGGACATTCACTCCATACAGCTGTTTTAACCGCTGTATGGAGGGAATGTCATGGAACTGTCAGAAATAGACTATTAATGACAGTTCTGGGACTGTCCTTCCATGCAGCGGTTGAAACATTGTATGTATTTGTTTCCATAAATGGATCCATTTATGGAAACAAATACATACAATGTTTCAACCGCTGCATGGAAGGACAGTCCCAGAACTGTCATTAATAGTCTATTTCTGACAGTTCCATGACATTCCCTCCATACAGCGGTTAAAACAGCTGTATGCAGTGAATGTCCCAGAACTGTCATAAATAGTCTATTTCTGATAGATCTGGGACATTCACTCCATACAGCTGTTTTAACCGCTGTATGGAGGGAATGTCATGGAACTGTCAGAAATAGACTATTAATGACAGTTCTGGGACTGTCCTTCCATGCAGCGGTTGAAACATTGTATGTATTTGTTTCCATAAATGGATCCATTTATGGAAACAAATACATACAATGTTTCAACCGCTGCATTGAAGGACAGTCCCAGAACTGTCATTAATAGTCTATTTCTGACAGTTCCATGACATTCCCTCCATACAGCGGTTAAAACAGCTGTATGCAGTGAATGTCCCAGAACTGTCATAAATAGTCTATTTCTGATAGATCTGGGACATTCACTGCATACAGCTGTTTTAACCGCTGTATGGAGGGAATGTCATGGAACTGTCAGAAATAGACTATTAATGACAGTTCTGGGACTGTCCTTCCATGCAGCGGTTGAAACATTGTATGTATTTGTTTCCATAAATGGATCCATTTATGGAAACAAATACATACAATGTTTCAACCGCTGCATTGAAGGACAGTCCCAGAACTGTCATTAATAGTCTATTTCTGACAGTTCCATGACATTCCCTCCATACAGCGGTTAAAACAGCTGTATGCAGTGAATGTCCCAGAACTGTCATAAATAGTCTATTTCTGATAGATCTGGGACATTCACTCCATACAGCTGTTTTAACCGCTGTATGGAGGGAATGTCATGGAACTGTCAGAAATAGACTATTAATGACAGTTCTGGGACTGTCCTTCCATGCAGCGGTTGAAACATTGTATGTATTTGTTTCCATAAATGGATCCATTTATGGAAACAAATACATACAATGTTTCAACCGCTGCATTGAAGGACAGTCCCAGAACTGTCATTAATAGTCTATTTCTGACAGTTCCATGACATTCCCTCCATACAGCGGTTAAAACAGCTGTATGCAGTGAATGTCCCAGAACTGTCATAAATAGTCTATTTCTGATAGATCTGGGACATTCACTCCATACAGCTGTTTTAACCGCTGTATGGAGGGAATGTCATGGAACTGTCAGAAATAGACTATTAATGACAGTTGTGGGACTGTCCTTCCATACAGCGGTTGAAACATTGTATGTATTTGTTTCCATAAATGGATCCATTTATGGAAACAAATACATACAATGTTTCAACCGCTGCATGGAAGGACAGTCCCAGAACTGTCATTAATAGTCTATTTCTGACAGTTCCATGACATTCCCTCCATACAGCGGTTAAAACAGCTGTATGCAGTGAATGTCCCAGAACTGTCATAAATAGTCTATTTCTGATAGATCTGGGACATTCACTCCATACAGCTGTTTTAACCGCTGTATGGAGGGAATGTCATGGAACTGTCAGAAATAGACTATTAATGACAGTTCTGGGACTGTCCTTCCATGCAGCGGTTGAAACATTGTATGTATTTGTTTCCATAAATGGATCCATTTATGGAAACAAATACATACAATGTTTCAACCGCTGCATGGAAGGACAGTCCCAGAACTGTCATTAATAGTCTATTTCTGACAGTTCCATGACATTCCCTCCATACAGCGGTTAAAACAGCTGTATGCAGTGAATGTCCCAGAACTGTCATAAATAGTCTATTTCTGATAGATCTGGGACATTCACTCCATACAGCTGTTTTAACCGCTGTATGGAGGGAATGTCATGGAACTGTCAGAAATAGACTATTAATGACAGTTCTGGGACTGTCCTTCCATGCAGCGGTTGAAACATTGTATGTATTTGTTTCCATAAATGGATCCATTTATGGAAACAAATACATACAATGTTTCAACCGCTGCATTGAAGGACAGTCCCAGAACTGTCATTAATAGTCTATTTCTGACAGTTCCATGACATTCCCTCCATACAGCGGTTAAAACAGCTGTATGCAGTGAATGTCCCAGAACTGTCATAAATAGTCTATTTCTGACAGTTCTGGGACATTCACTCCATACAGCGGTTTCCGGCAAAAAGTGTATGTGCAGAGTTCCTCTATTCTGCAGATACACTTAGAGGAGCTCTGCAGATACACTTAGAGGAGCTCTGCACATACACTTTTTTCCGGTTTGGAATTATTCTTATTTTCATCCTACTTCTTCTTCTTCTTCTTCATCCTCATCCTCATCCTCTTCTTCTTCTGAGGATGAGGATGAAGAAGAAGAAGAAGAAGAAGAAGAAGTAGGATGAAAATAAGATTAATTCCAAGCCGGCAAAAAGTGTATGTGCAGAGCTCCTCTAAGTGTATCTGCAGAGCTCCTCTAAGTGTATCTGCAGAATAGAGGAACTCTGCACATACACTTTTTGCCGGCTTGGAATTATTCTTCTTTTCATCCTACTTCTTCTTCTTCTTCTTCATCCTCATCCTCAGAAGAAGAGGATGAGGATGAGGATGAGGAAGAAGAAGAAGAATGAAAAGAAGAATAATTCCAAGCCGGCAAAAAGTGTATGTGCAGAGTTCCTCTATTTCTGACAGTTCTCTCACAGCTTCTTCACATGTACAGCGGTTGAAATATCTGTATCCTAAATGGAAACTAATAGATACAAATTGTATCTATTAGTTTCCATTTAGGATACAGATGTTTCAACCGCTGTACATGTGAAGAAGCTGTGAGAGAACTGTCAGAAATAGAGGAACTCTGCACATACACTTTTTGCCGGCTTGGAATTATTCTTCTTTTCATCCTACTTCTTCTTCTTCTTCTTCTTCTTCTTCTTCTTCTTCATCCTCATCCTCATCCTCTTCTTCTGAGGATGAAGAAGAAGAAGAAGTAGGATGAAAAGAAGAATAATTCCAAGCCGGCAAAAAGTGTATGTGCAGAGTTCCTCTATTTCTGACAGTTCTCTCACAACTTCTTCACATGTACAGTGGTTGAAACATCTGTATCCTAAATGTAAACTAATAGATACAATGTTTCAACCGCTAAACATGTGTTCCTTCTGTCAGAGAACTGTCAGAAATAGCGGAGCTCACTGCAGGGACACTTTTGCCGGCTGATCGGGAAATGTTCGATTCGCGCACCCGAAGTAGGCAAAATTTCGGTTTCGACACGAATCGAATATTTCCTGAAATTCGACTCGAATTCCGGTTCGCCTAGTTCGATTCGCTCATCTCTAATTGTGACATCTAGGGCTGCTGTTAGAAACCACGGGTCCCCATACAGCCAACCTGACAAGCCCCCCCTCCATTCCCACAAAAAAACACAGTTTGCTATGCTTCAGTTATGAATGAACACAGTGATTCGTTGGTACCAATCACTCTTTGTGTTCATCCATCCTGAAGAATCCTATTGTATGTTTGCAGCTGCCAATGGGAATGAGAAAAGGGAAGCCGGCAACATTACAGGTGTGGGGGCAGCAGAGGGAACTGTCTGGTGTACAGAGAGGGTGATGGGTGCACCAGGGTGGGGCAATTACTATAACCATATGGCTCTCTCTGCAGAGGCTGAAAGCCAGCATTCAACCAGCTGCCTGGGACCCTCTGCTGACCTGGGCCCAATCAAGGGGGACTGGTGGTACCCCCTTATCCACGGCCCTGATGACATCTCCCAGTATTGTTGAAATGCATATACATGAGATGGAGAGCATGACATTATGCAAACTCATCTCACGCATGCCTCATATGATGTTAAATTCTCTTTTAGAAAAATCTTGGGGGAGGAAAATGTAATGTACCGTATTTTTCGCTCCATAAGACGCACCTGCCCATAAGACGCACTTAGGTTTTAGAGGAGGAAAACAAGAAAAAAAATATTCTGAACCAATGGACTGCAGACATAGTACAGGAAATGACCAGAGACTGAGGACATACTACAGGAGATGACCAGAGACTGCGGACATACTACAGGAGATGACCAGAGACTGCAGACATAGTACAGGGGGTGACCAGAGTCTGCGGACCTAGTACAGGGGATGACCAGAGACTGCAGACATACTACAGGAGATGACCAGAGACTGCGGACATAGTACAGGAGATGACCAGAGACTGCAGACATAGTACAGGAGATGACCAGAGACTGTGGACATAGTACAGGGGTTGACCAGAGACTGCGGACATAGTACAGGAGATGACCAGAGACTGTGGACATAGTACTAGATTGTATGCTCGAAAGAGCAGGGCCCTCAATCCCCCCATGTTTTGCATTGTATTGGTATTGTTCTGTCACATGTTCTGTCCCCCTTTGTAATGTACAGCGCTGAGCGAACTATTGGCGCTTTATAAATACTGTATAATAATAATAATAATAGTACAAGAGATGACAAGAAACTGTGGACATAGTACAGGGGATGACCAGAGACTGCAGACATAGTACAGGAAATTACCAGAGACTGAGGACATACTACAGGAGATGACCAGAGACTGCAGACATAGTACAGGGGATGACCAGAGTCTGCGGACACAGTACAGGGGATGACCAGAGACTGCAGACATACTACAGGAGATGACCAGAGACTGTGGACATAGTACAGGAGATGACCAGAGACTGCAGACATAGTACAGGAGATGACCAGAGACTGCGGACATTGTACAGGAGATGACCAGAGACTGCAGACATAGTACAGGAGATGACCAGAGACTGCGGACATAGTACAGGAGATGACCAGAGACTGTGGACATAGTACAGGGGATGACTAGAGACTGCGGACACAGTACAGGAGATGACCAGAGACTGCGGACATAGTACAGGGAATGACCAGAGACTGCGGACATAGTACAGGAGATGACCAGAGACTGCGGACATAGTACAGGAGATGACCAGAGACTGTGGACATAGTACAGGAGATGACCAGAGACTGTGGACATAGTACTAGATTGTAAGCTCGAAAGAGCAGGGCCCTCAATCCCCTCATGTTTTGCATTGTATTGGTATTGTTCTGTCACATGTTCTGTCCCTCTTTGTAATGTACAGCGCTGAGCGAACTATTGGCGCTTTATAAATACTGTATAATAATAATAGTACAAGAGATGACAAGAAATTGTGGACATAGTACAGGGGATGACCAGAGACTGCAGACATAGTACAGGAAATTACCAGAGACTGAGGACATACTACAGGAGATGACCAGAGACTGCAGACATAGTACAGGGGATGACCAGAGACCGCGGACATAGTACAGGGGATGACCAGAGTCTGCGGACATAGTACAGGGGATGACCAGAGACTGCAGACATAGTACAAGAGATGACCAAACACTTCGGACCTTTGGGGCACAGAGGGGGGGTAGCAGGTACCCGAATTTGATAGGTACCTGCTCCCACTTCCACGGAGTTGTCCTCCCTCCCCTTCTTCTGGGACATGTGACAGGTCCCAGAAGACCATTCACAAAGCGCAGCGCTTCTTGCGCATGTGCAGTGGGCACCCAGCTTTGAGGCCGCAATCTGTCACAGCCGGGTGCCCACACTAAAGATGCCGGGGAGAGAAGACGGTGAGGACAGCGCTGGACCGAGGAGCACAGAAGAGCTGAGCGGCCGCCCCAGTATTCTAACACGGCGGCGGCGAGAATTGCAAGCCAGCCACTCCGTATTCGCTCCATAAGACGCACAAACATTTTCCCCTATTTTTTGCATGCGTCTTATGTAGTGAAAAATACGGTAATACATTACAAATGTAATGCACAGTACATGTGCGAGATGAGATGCACGGAGTAATCTCATGATGACATGAGATGCGCTCCATCTCGCACATATGCACAAGGACTACATTTTGAGCTGGCCATGGCAATGAATTTTCAAGGAGGGGGAGCTTGGAGGTAGGTAAGTGTATTTATTTATCTTTTAGGTTGTGTGCATGGATTTTTTTTCTAAGGGGAAGGTGCTTCTTAAATGGTGATGTGTGAATTAGTTTGAAAATCAGACATATCAGCTTGTGAATGTGCATGAACAGAATGATTTCAGCTCAATCAATTTCACTGTGAAAGCACCAATTTTATCTTTAGGCTACATTTACACTTTTGCAACTTGTCATGCAACATGAATAGTCACGTGACAAGAGGTAGCCCATTCTTTTTAATAGCACTCGTTCGGATCTGTGCGACTTAAAGTTGCAGCTATTTTGAAAAGGTGTCTGGGCTACTTTGATGTGAATTTTGATGTGACTTAGGACCAGACAGTGTAAGGTCTGATCAAAGTCGCACTCAACGTCACATCAAAGTTGCACTTCAAAGTCCCCCTGTGATTGTAACTAAGGATAAAAGTGTTGTACTGAGCACAAGGGTTTATGAACAGAACACACATGGATTAGCAGTGTTGTTTGATAGCGACAGTCCTGCAGAGGATTCAGTTTTATCAATATGGACCTAAACCACAACAACTTGAAAATACTGGGGAAAAAGGTCAAGTGCTGGAAATGTTTAATAAGAGTTGATTTTGAGTGAAAAACTAAAATATTTTAATACAGTTCCTGTGTAAATATATAAGATCAATAAATGTTCTCTAGTAAGTAAATATTAACTAGCCACTTAGTAACTGCGCTATAGCCAGATGATGATTATCCTATTCTGGGAGGGCGTCATATGATGTCCCCCCAGAACGCGCCCTCCCGCGTGCCCCCAGTGGTATGCACCCTGCAATCTCTGTGATCGCTGTGTCCTACAGGCACAGCTGATCACATGATAAGGTAAAAGGCCAATCACATTCTACCACATGATCAGCAGTGTCCAATGAAACAGCAGATCACGGAGTAAATACAGTTGCCGGTTATCGGCAGCACTTTAATCACGTTTTCACAACATGAGGAAAGTCCTGCCGATAACTGGCAGCTGCCACAGAGCGGATCGGCACTGATCATCGGGGTACTGATGATCAGTGCCCTGCAGTGTCGCCCAGCAACGCCGCTCAGCAGTGCCACCCACCAGTGCCCAGAAGTGCCTCCCACCAGTGCCCAGCAGTGCCTCCCACCAGTGCTCATCAGTGCCCGGCAGTGCCACCCGTCATTGCCCCCAGCAGTTCCACCCATCAGTACTGTCCAGCAGTTGCACCCATCAGTGCCCAGCAGTGCCGCCCATCAGTGCTCAGCAGTGCCACCAGTCAGTTCCATTAGTCAGTGCTGCCAGTCAGTGCTATCAGTCAGCACTGCCTATCAGTTTAGCATATCAGTGCCCATCAGTGCCCATCAGTACCGCCTATCAGTGACCGTCATTGCTGCATATTAATGCAGCATCATCAGTGCCTCCTCATCAATGCCCACCAGTGCTGCCTCATCAGTGCCACCTCATCAGTGCAGCCTATCAGTAGCCACCAGTGCTGCCTATCCGTGCCACCTCATCAGTGCCCATCAGTGATGCCTATCAGTGCCTGTCATTGCTGACCATCAGAGCAGCCTCATCAACACTCATCAGTGGAGGAGAAAAATTACCTCTTTGCAAAATTAGTATAAAAAAATGCTTTTTTTTTTTATAGTGCACAAAAGAAAAAAAACACTGGCAATTAAATACCACCAAGAGAAAGCTCTATGTATGTGAAAAAAATGATAAAATTTCATATGGGTACAATGTTGCATGACCACGCAATTGCCATTCAAAGTGCGACAGTGCTGAAAACTGAAAATTGGCCTGGGCACGAAGGGGGTATAAGTGCCAAGTAGGCAAGTTGTTAAAGCAGAACTTCACCCAAAAGGGGAATTTCCACTTCTTTGTATCCTCCCTCCTCCACTTCCACATTTGGCATTTTTTTGGGGGGAACAGGTTGCTTCTCCCACTTCCGGGTCAGATCTCAATGGCAATCTGAGCCAGTAGTTCTGCCCTCTCCTCCTTTCCCCCTACAGCCTTCTGGGACACACACAGGTCCCAGAAGGCTGTGGGACCATGCACAAAGTGCAGCTTGCTTTGCGCATACGCAGTAGGGAACCAATTGTGAAGCCACAAGGCTTTCCTGCCGGTTTCCCTTACTTAAAATTCCAGCACCTGAAGCTGATTGAACAATCATCTCAGTTGAGGACATCTCTGGATCCCTGGACAGGTGTGCGTCCTTATATTAATAGTCAGCAGCTACAGATTTTGTAGCTGCTGACTTTTAATTTTTTGGGAGGGGAGCCTGGAGCTCCGCTTCAAACAAGAAGGGCAAGTCATAGAAAATCACTGGTTGAACAGATCCATTATTTGCTCCAATGGGTGAATATTCCCTTTGCCTTTGCAAATGTAAAAGAAGTTGCGAGCGCTAGAAAAAATAAAGCAGCCACAGCATCAAAAAGGATACCAATAAACCTTACAAAAGCATATAATATAAAAGATGCGGCGCTATATCACAAGTAATGAGAAGAAAATGGAAATTATCCAAGGTATCAATATGGTGATCATAGGTGATTAACGTGAACAATAAACAAAGTAACATGCAGTGCAAAAAACAGTCTTTGTGGTAATTTCTCTCCTTCAAAGTGCTGATTCCATGCGGTGAACGTGAGAAAGGATAAGGCTGTGCACTCACCAGATGCACAGCGTAACTGCGCATTTAGAGATAAATATATCTCTGAAAAATCCTCTGGTAGCTCTTTAAGGTCAGGTCAAATCAGGTATTCCTCCACCCGCTGGATATTGATGGTAATCCACAGTCTCTCTCAGAGATGGCTCTACAGGTGATATGTGACTCACCAAGGGCCACAAAGAAAGGAGACCAATAGCGTGATACCGTTTTAAAAGATTTTATTCTAAGCAGTATACATAGGTGGGGATAAATGAACAAAAACAAACACTGACCATGAGGTAGATTAAAAGATGGCCGCCGGGACCTCCATGGTGCCGGCGGCAAGAAGGTAATGACGCTGTAGCTCCTACCCTGACGCGTTTCGTGCTAACCGCACATCATCAAAAAGGGAATAAGCCTCAGCGTCCTTGTGTGACAGCGTCCATTAAAAACCGTAAATGGCGCATGCGCATTACGGCCGCGCCATTTTCCATAAGAGATATGTCTCCATATCAGGCGCCATATTGCCGGAGACCAATATGATCTCACATGCGCGGGCGCCATTTTCACAGTCATCTGTGAGTGTCACTGAATCACCAGGGAAACTTACAATAAATTCAAAAGGTTTACATAAACCTTCAATAAGCGGTACCAGAGCTTCCTGAACTCTAAGGTCCGTCACTATGAATACAAAAAAATAAATAAATAAGTTAATACATGCCGTTGCCGACGAACCACTGCGCATGTGCGGGATCAATTCGGAATATATATAATGGTAAAAGCTCCTTATCAAAACAAGGAGTATATAAACTCATTGTAGGTAAATCATGGTGATGTAGATGACAAACATATTATAATATAAACAACAATGAATATGGAATATAAATAAACTCAATAGTAACTTCATAACACATCTTAAAACTGTAATTAATATTCAATACATGTCATGATATATGCATATAGAATGTAAATCTTTAATAAATAATAACCAAAGTATGCATAATGCCCTGAAAATACTCTATATTGGTTATAAAAAATGTATATCAAAATACTAAAATTGTTAAAAATAAAATATTAAAAGATTTAAAATCACAATGACCAAAACCATACATATATATATGTATATACAAATATATATGTGAAGAATCAAAAGATAAAATCAAAAGATAAAATATAAAAGGTACACAGAGATCTTTGAATCTATACGAATCAGAAAATGGAGATGAAAATGGAGATAAAAAATGGAGATAAAAATTGGAGATAAAGCTGGACATAAAAAACGTAATTCAAAATGTCAGCTGTTGTCTATAAAACAGTTGATATCTATATCAACGTTTAACCCTCTGGGATGCATAGATCCCATCTCAAATATCCACTTTGTCTCCAGTTGAGAAACAGCTTTTTTCTTATTAATACCCCTCCAATGGTGATGTACAATATCTATAGCTGTAAATTTGAGCGATGATGGGTCCCTATTGTGGCAAAGCCTATAGTGCTTTGAAAGAGAATGTTCCTTAAATCCACGTTTTATATTGTAAACGTGTTCCCTCAGACGGTCTCGCAACCTTCTTGTAGTGCGGCCTATATATTGTTTAGAACACGGACATTGGAGTAAATATACCACATATCTAGTATTACATGATATAAAGCTCCTAATGTCATATCGCTTATTAGTAGATGTAGAGGCAAATTGATCAATCCTCCTTTTTCTCTGGCTACTACAAGTGCAGATTACACATTTGTTACATGGAAAGAAACCCACTAAGCCATTAAAAAGCTGGATATTAGGAGGAGGGTTTATTACATTAGGCGCTATTCTGTTTCTCAAAGAAATAGCTTTTCTAAATGTAATCTCTGGTCTGGATGGTAAGATTTTTGTAAGCACTGGGTCTGCCAAAAGAATTTTCCAATTATTTCTAATAATCTTTGTAACACTTTTATACTGGGACGAAAATGTTGTGACAAATGGACAAACCTTAGCAGATTGCTGTCCCATATTATTACTAAACATCAAATCTCTATTCATATTAGCAACCGATGTTAAAGTGCATGTGAGTGAGGATTCATCATAACCTTTTTCGATGAATCTCTCTTTTAATATATCTGCTTGAGCAAAATACGTTTCAAGATTTGTACAGTTGCGGCGAATCCTTAAAAACTGGCCCTTAGGAATGTTAGAGAGCCATGCCGGATGGTGGCAGCTGTTGACCGGAATATAACCATTACGGTCCGTTTGTTTAAAAAAAGATTTAGTAATAATGGACCCTTCATAATTTATTAATGTTAAATCTAAAAAGTTGATACTTACTGTGCTATATTCATAAGTCAATTTAATATTTTGTGTGTTATTATTCAAAGTAATAAAAAAATTAATAAGTGCCTGTTCGTCTCCTTTCCAAATTAATAAGATATCATCAATGTACCTTCTATAAAAATATAACTCAGGCCAGTCGCGGGAATAAATGATATCTTCTTCCCACCTGGCCATAAATAAATTGGCCAGGCTGGGAGCGAACTTCGCTCCCATAGCGACACCAGTGGTCTGTAGATAAAATTTCCCATCAAACCAAAAGTAGTTTTTGGTCATTGCAAACTGTAAAAGATCCAGAATAAAAACTTTCTGTGAGGTAGGCATTCCATTAAGATCCCTTAAATAAAATTCAACCGCTTGCATACCATCATCATGTTTAATATTCGAATATAATGATGCGACATCTGCCGTCACTAAAAATGTGGAAGGTTCTGTGGTTAAGTTCTTAATGTCTTGAAGGACCTGCTTAGTGTCCCTAAGGTAGGAAGGAGTTTTAGTGACTAACGGCTGTAAAAAGTGGTCTATATATTGTCCTACTTTTGAACATAAAGAGCCTATCCCACTAATGATTGGTCTCCCCGGGGGATGTGTAAGGCTTTTATGCATCTTAGGGAGTATATACATAATAGGCAATCTTGGACAGGTGGGGCATAAAAAATCTCTCTCTTTTTTATTTAAAATATGATCATCAAATCCCTGTTTAATGAGAGATTTAAGAGATTTCTTATACTGTTTTAAGGGATCACTCCGTAACAGATGATATGTATTGTTATCACTCAGTATATTATATACCTCTTGTATATAATCCTTTTTGTTTAATACTACTACACCTCCACCCTTGTCAGCCGGACGTATGACTAGATCCTTTTTCTTCAAGAGGGAATCTATAGCCATTCTCGTATTATCATATTTGTAGTTATCTTTAATTTTAATCGCAGCGAGATCCTTCAATACCATATCTTTAAATATGTTCACATGATTTTGGGATTGTGGAGGAGGATTATATAACGAGGCATTCCTAAGATTTGAATTAAATGTCTCTTTGGAATAATTGCGTTCTACAGGATTATTCATAAAATATTTTTTCAGAGATATTTGCCTCACAAATTTTTGTACATCAATATAGGTTTGAAATTTGTTAAGTTTATTTTCAGGTGCAAACTTCAAACCTCTATCTAGTAGATTTAATTCTTGAGGTGATAATATAGTATCACTCAGATTGAAAATTCCTTTCCCTTTTACATCTTCCGTTTTTTTGGGTTTGTTGACCCTCTTGCCTCCTCTCTTTCCTCTGGTTGGATGCTTCTTTTGCGGACCCTGTCCTCCTCTAAAAAATGGGCTGGTGCATAGTTGTTGTCTCCCCATCCATTATGATGGTAATTAGGATGATTTGGGGGAGGTTGCATGTAATTAATATTGTTATATTGTTGACCATGCGGTCTGTATCCAGGGTTCTTTCCATTATTGTTGGATCTCTGCGGTGTCCTACCATTATTTCTAGGTTGAAAATGCTGGATGTTAGGTCTCTGATAGTTATTTGTATAATTTTGATATGGTCTATTCTGAGAATCATGAGCATATTTAGTGGGACCCTTATGTTTTCTATTCCCATATCCTTGTTTGGGGTATCCCCCATAGTCCCTATGTCCAACATTCTGGTCGGGAAAGGGGTAAAGGGGTGTATATCTATTATCAGTAGGTATATTATACCCCTGGTTGTTATAGGGTCTTTTAGGTGTTCTATGGTGTCCCTGTTGTGGGAGAGATTGATTGGCTCCATATGGCTTTGGAGTTTGTGGAGGAACAATATGATTATACTGTGAAGTATTGGATATTTCCTCTTTTCTAGTTTGCCATTTAAAAACTTGACTTTCAGAATAGTCTTTATGATCCCTCGCATATTTTTTGCGTTTCTTAATTCTTTGTTCTTGATCTAAATTATCCATAAATACTTTTAGTTTGTTAGATTCGGTCTTATATTCCTCCTTATCCTTATAAGGCAATAGTTTTTCACGTATTTTATTGATCTCTATATCAAGATGGGTCAATTTTTTCTTTTTTCTCAAAATCAAAAATTTGAGTAAATCCAACCCAGTTGAGTTAAAAAATTGGTACCATTCCACAGTACCATTTATATCGTCAGTCTCTGGGGACACTTCCCATCTAAGTGAGCGTGGGACCATGCCCTCCTTAATATATCTTTCAAGGAAGGAGATGTCCCAAAGTGTCCTGATTTCTGCTGACGTCAGATTATGTAAATGCATAAACAGACCCCTAAGGTCTTCTGTATCATGATCAATAATAAACACATCATCAGGTATATCCTTTCTCATAGACCGAATCTCAAAAATATCTGCCATAATGTAGGTAAGAAGAAAAAATCAAGCTGCTCAGCAATATAAATGGTATATATCCTAAGCAAATGTAAAAGAAGTTGCGAGCGCTAGAAAAAATAAAGCAGCCACAGCATCAAAAAGGATACCAATAAACCTTACAAAAGCATATAATATAAAAGATGCGGCGCTATATCACAAGTAATGAGAAGAAAATGGAAATTATCCAAGGTATCAATATGGTGATCATAGGTGATTAACGTGAACAATAAACAAAGTAACATGCAGTGCAAAAAACAGTCTTTGTGGTAATTTCTCTCCTTCAAAGTGCTGATTCCATGCGGTGAACGTGAGAAAGGATAAGGCTGTGCACTCACCAGATGCACAGCGTAACTGCGCATTTAGAGATAAATATATCTCTGAAAAATCCTCTGGTAGCTCTTTAAGGTCAGGTCAAATCAGGTATTCCTCCACCCGCTGGATATTGATGGTAATCCACAGTCTCTCTCAGAGATGGCTCTACAGGTGATATGTGACTCACCAAGGGCCACAAAGAAAGGAGACCAATAGCGTGATACCGTTTTAAAAGATTTTATTCTAAGCAGTATACATAGGTGGGGATAAATGAACAAAAACAAACACTGACCATGAGGTAGATTAAAAGATGGCCGCCGGGACCTCCATGGTGCCGGCGGCAAGAAGGTAATGACGCTGTAGCTCCTACCCTGACGCGTTTCGTGCTAACCGCACATCATCAAAAAGGGAATAAGCCTCAGCGTCCTTGTGTGACAGCGTCCATTAAAAACCGTAAATGGCGCATGCGCATTACGGCCGCGCCATTTTCCATAAGAGATATGTCTCCATATCAGGCGCCATATTGCCGGAGACCAATATGATCTCACATGCGCGGGCGCCATTTTCACAGTCATCTGTGAGTGTCACTGAATCACCAGGGAAACTTACAATAAATTCAAAAGGTTTACATAAACCTTCAATAAGCGGTACCAGAGCTTCCTGAACTCTAAGGTCCGTCACTATGAATACAAAAAAATAAATAAATAAGTTAATACATGCCGTTGCCGACGAACCACTGCGCATGTGCGGGATCAATTCGGAATATATATAATGGTAAAAGCTCCTTATCAAAACAAGGAGTATATAAACTCATTGTAGGTAAATCATGGTGATGTAGATGACAAACATATTATAATATAAACAACAATGAATATGGAATATAAATAAACTCAATAGTAACTTCATAACACATCTTAAAACTGTAATTAATATTCAATACATGTCATGATATATGCATATAGAATGTAAATCTTTAATAAATAATAACCAAAGTATGCATAATGCCCTGAAAATACTCTATATTGGTTATAAAAAATGTATATCAAAATACTAAAATTGTTAAAAATAAAATATTAAAAGATTTAAAATCACAATGACCAAAACCATACATATATATATGTATATACAAATATATATGTGAAGAATCAAAAGATAAAATCAAAAGATAAAATATAAAAGGTACACAGAGATCTTTGAATCTATACGAATCAGAAAATGGAGATGAAAATGGAGATAAAAAATGGAGATAAAAATTGGAGATAAAGCTGGACATAAAAAACGTAATTCAAAATGTCAGCTGTTGTCTATAAAACAGTTGATATCTATATCAACGTTTAACCCTCTGGGATGCATAGATCCCATCTCAAATATCCACTTTGTCTCCAGTTGAGAAACAGCTTTTTTTTTATTAATACCCCTCCAATGGTGATGTACAATATCTATAGCTGTAAATTTGAGCGATGATGGGTCCCTATTGTGGCAAAGCCTATAGTGCTTTGAAAGAGAATGTTCCTTAAATCCACGTTTTATATTGTAAACGTGTTCCCTCAGAAGGTCTCGCAACCTTCTTGTAGTGCGGCCTATATATTGTTTAGAACACGGACATTGGAGTAAATATACCACATATCTAGTATTACATGATATAAAGCTCCTAATGTCATATCGCTTATTAGTAGATGTAGAGGCAAATTGATCAATCCTCCTTTTTCTCTGGCTACTACAAGTGCAGATTACACATTTGTTACATGGAAAGAAACCCACTAAGCCATTAAAAAGCTGGATATTAGGAGGAGGGTTTATTACATTAGGCGCTATTCTGTTTCTCAAAGAAATAGCTTTTCTAAATGTAATCTCTGGTCTGGATGGTAAGATTTTTGTAAGCACTGGGTCTGCCAAAAGAATTTTCCAATTATTTCTAATAATCTTTGTAACACTTTTATACTGGGAAGAAAATGTTGTGACAAATGGACAAACCTTAGCAGATTGCTGTCCCATATTATTACTAAACATCAAATCTCTATTCATATTAGCAACCGATGTTAAAGTGCATGTGAGTGAGGATTCATCATAACCTTTTTCGATGAATCTCTCTTTTAATATATCTGCTTGAGCAAAATACGTTTCAAGATTTGTACAGTTGCGGCGAATCCTTAAAAACTGGCCCTTAGGAATGTTAGAGAGCCATGCCGGATGGTGGCAGCTGTTGACCGGAATATAACCATTACGGTCCGTTTGTTTAAAAAAAGATTTAGTAATAATGGACCCTTCATAATTTATTAATGTTAAATCTAAAAAGTTGATACTTACTGTGCTATATTCATAAGTCAATTTAATATTTTGTGTGTTATTATTCAAAGTAATAAAAAAATTAATAAGTGCCTGTTCGTCTCCTTTCCAAATTAATAAGATATCATCAATGTACCTTCTATAAAAATATAACTCAGGCCAGTCGCGGGAATAAATGATATCTTCTTCCCACCTGGCCATAAATAAATTGGCCAGGCTGGGAGCGAACTTCGCTCCCATAGCGACACCAGTGGTCTGTAGATAAAATTTCCCATCAAACCAAAAGTAGTTTTTGGTCATTGCAAACTGTAAAAGATCCAGAATAAAAACTTTCTGTGAGGTAGGCATTCCATTAAGATCCCTTAAATAAAATTCAACCGCTTGCATACCATCATCATGTTTAATATTCGAATATAATGATGCGACATCTGCCGTCACTAAAAATGTGGAAGGTTCTGTGGTTAAGTTCTTAATGTCTTGAAGGACCTGCTTAGTGTCCCTAAGGTAGGAAGGAGTTTTAGTGACTAACGGCTGTAAAAAGTGGTCTATATATTGTCCTACTTTTGAACATAAAGAGCCTATCCCACTAATGATTGGTCTCCCCGGGGGATGTGTAAGGCTTTTATGCATCTTAGGGAGTATATACATAATAGGCAATCTTGGACAGGTGGGGCATAAAAAATCTCTCTCTTTTTTATTTAAAATATGATCATCAAATCCCTGTTTAATGAGAGATTTAAGAGATTTCTTATACTGTTTTAAGGGATCACTCCGTAACAGATGATATGTATTGTTATCACTCAGTATATTATATACCTCTTGTATATAATCCTTTTTGTTTAATACTACTACACCTCCACCCTTGTCAGCCGGACGTATGACTAGATCCTTTTTCTTCAAGAGGGAATCTATAGCCATTCTCGTATTATCATATTTGTAGTTATCTTTAATTTTAATCGCAGCGAGATCCTTCAATACCATATCTTTAAATATGTTCACATGATTTTGGGATTGTGGAGGAGGATTATATAACGAGGCATTCCTAAGATTTGAATTAAATGTCTCTTTGGAATAATTGCGTTCTACAGGATTATTCATAAAATATTTTTTCAGAGATATTTGCCTCACAAATTTTTGTACATCAATATAGGTTTGAAATTTGTTAAGTTTATTTTCAGGTGCAAACTTCAAACCTCTATCTAGTAGATTTAATTCTTGAGGTGATAATATAGTATCACTCAGATTGAAAATTCCTTTCCCTTTTACATCTTCCGTTTTTTTGGGTTTGTTGACCCTCTTGCCTCCTCTCTTTCCTCTGGTTGGATGCTTCTTTTGCGGACCCTGTCCTCCTCTAAAAAATGGGCTGGTGCATAGTTGTTGTCTCCCCATCCATTATGATGGTAATTAGGATGATTTGGGGGAGGTTGCATGTAATTAATATTGTTATATTGTTGACCATGCGGTCTGTATCCAGGGTTCTTTCCATTATTGTTGGATCTCTGCGGTGTCCTACCATTATTTCTAGGTTGAAAATGCTGGATGTTAGGTCTCTGATAGTTATTTGTATAATTTTGATATGGTCTATTCTGAGAATCATGAGCATATTTAGTGGGACCCTTATGTTTTCTATTCCCATATCCTTGTTTGGGGTATCCCCCATAGTCCCTATGTCCAACATTCTGGTCGGGAAAGGGGTAAAGGGGTGTATATCTATTATCAGTAGGTATATTATACCCCTGGTTGTTATAGGGTCTTTTAGGTGTTCTATGGTGTCCCTGTTGTGGGAGAGATTGATTGGCTCCATATGGCTTTGGAGTTTGTGGAGGAACAATATGATTATACTGTGAAGTATTGGATATTTCCTCTTTTCTAGTTTGCCATTTAAAAACTTGACTTTCAGAATAGTCTTTATGATCCCTCGCATATTTTTTGCGTTTCTTAATTCTTTGTTCTTGATCTAAATTATCCATAAATACTTTTAGTTTGTTAGATTCGGTCTTATATTCCTCCTTATCCTTATAAGGCAATAGTTTTTCACGTATTTTATTGATCTCTATATCAAGATGGGTCAATTTTTTCTTTTTTCTCAAAATCAAAAATTTGAGTAAATCCAACCCAGTTGAGTTAAAAAATTGGTACCATTCCACAGTACCATTTATATCGTCAGTCTCTGGGGACACTTCCCATCTAAGTGAGCGTGGGACCATGCCCTCCTTAATATATCTTTCAAGGAAGGAGATGTCCCAAAGTGTCCTGATTTCTGCTGACGTCAGATTATGTAAATGCATAAACAGACCCCTAAGGTCTTCTGTATCATGATCAATAATAAACACATCATCAGGTATATCCTTTCTCATAGACCGAATCTCAAAAATATCTGCCATAATGTAGGTAAGAAGAAAAAATCAAGCTGCTCAGCAATATAAATGGTATATATCCTAAGCAAATGTAAAAGAAGTTGCGAGCGCTAGAAAAAATAAAGCAGCCACAGCATCAAAAAGGATACCAATAAACCTTACAAAAGCATATAATATAAAAGATGCGGCGCTATATCACAAGTAATGAGAAGAAAATGGAAATTATCCAAGGTATCAATATGGTGATCATAGGTGATTAACGTGAACAATAAACAAAGTAACATGCAGTGCAAAAAACAGTCTTTGTGGTAATTTCTCTCCTTCAAAGTGCTGATTCCATGCGGTGAACGTGAGAAAGGATAAGGCTGTGCACTCACCAGATGCACAGCGTAACTGCGCATTTAGAGATAAATATATCTCTGAAAAATCCTCTGGTAGCTCTTTAAGGTCAGGTCAAATCAGGTATTCCTCCACCCGCTGGATATTGATGGTAATCCACAGTCTCTCTCAGAGATGGCTCTACAGGTGATATGTGACTCACCAAGGGCCACAAAGAAAGGAGACCAATAGCGTGATACCGTTTTAAAAGATTTTATTCTAAGCAGTATACATAGGTGGGGATAAATGAACAAAAACAAACACTGACCATGAGGTAGATTAAAAGATGGCCGCCGGGACCTCCATGGTGCCGGCGGCAAGAAGGTAATGACGCTGTAGCTCCTACCCTGACGCGTTTCGTGCTAACCGCACATCATCAAAAAGGGAATAAGCCTCAGCGTCCTTGTGTGACAGCGTCCATTAAAAACCGTAAATGGCGCATGCGCATTACGGCCGCGCCATTTTCCATAAGAGATATGTCTCCATATCAGGCGCCATATTGCCGGAGACCAATATGATCTCACATGCGCGGGCGCCATTTTCACAGTCATCTGTGAGTGTCACTGAATCACCAGGGAAACTTACAATAAATTCAAAAGGTTTACATAAACCTTCAATAAGCGGTACCAGAGCTTCCTGAACTCTAAGGTCCGTCACTATGAATACAAAAAAATAAATAAATAAGTTAATACATGCCGTTGCCGACGAACCACTGCGCATGTGCGGGATCAATTCGGAATATATATAATGGTAAAAGCTCCTTATCAAAACAAGGAGTATATAAACTCATTGTAGGTAAACAAACGGACCGTAATGGTTATATTCCGGTCAACAGCTGCCACCATCCGGCATGGCTCTCTAACATTCCTAAGGGCCAGTTTTTAAGGATTCGCCGCAACTGTACAAATCTTGAAACGTATTTTGCTCAAGCAGATATATTAAAAGAGAGATTCATCGAAAAAGGTTATGATGAATCCTCACTCACATGCACTTTAACATCGGTTGCTAATATGAATAGAGATTTGATGTTTAGTAATAATATGGGACAGCAATCTGCTAAGGTTTGTCCATTTGTCACAACATTTTCGTCCCAGTATAAAAGTGTTACAAAGATTATTAGAAATAATTGGAAAATTCTTTTGGCAGACCCAGTGCTTACAAAAATCTTACCATCCAGACCAGAGATTACATTTAGAAAAGCTATTTCTTTGAGAAACAGAATAGCGCCTAATGTAATAAACCCTCCTCCTAATATCCAGCTTTTTAATGGCTTAGTGGGTTTCTTTCCATGTAACAAATGTGTAATCTGCACTTGTAGTAGCCAGAGAAAAAGGAGGATTGATCAATTTGCCTCTACATCTACTAATAAGCGATATGACATTAGGAGCTTTATATCATGTAATACTAGATATGTGGTATATTTACTCCAATGTCCGTGTTCTAAACAATATATAGGCCGCACTACAAGAAGGTTGCGAGACCGTCTGAGGGAACACGTTTACAATATAAAACGTGGATTTAAGGAACATTCTCTTTCAAAGCACTATAGGCTTTGCCACAATAGGGACCCATCATCGCTCAAATTTACAGCTATAGATATTGTACATCACCATTGGAGGGGTATTAATAAGAAAAAAGCTGTTTCTCAACTGGAGACAAAGTGGATATTTGAGATGGGATCTATGCATCCCAGAGGGTTAAACGTTGATATAGATATCAACTGTTTTATAGACAACAGCTGACATTTTGAATTACGTTTTTTATGTCCAGCTTTATCTCCAATTTTTATCTCCATTTTTTATCTCCATTTTCATCTCCATTTTCTGATTCGTATAGATTCAAAGATCTCTGTGTACCTTTTATATTTTATCTTTTGATTTTATCTTTTGATTCTTCACATATATATTTGTATATACATATATATATGTATGGTTTTGGTCATTGTGATTTTAAATCTTTTAATATTTTATTTTTAACAATTTTAGTATTTTGATATACATTTTTTATAACCAATATAGAGTATTTTCAGGGCATTATGCATACTTTGGTTATTATTTATTAAAGATTTACATTCTATATGCATATATCATGACATGTATTGAATATTAATTACAGTTTTAAGATGTGTTATGAAGTTACTATTGAGTTTATTTATATTCCATATTCATTGTTGTTTATATTATAATATGTTTGTCATCTACATCACCATGATTTACCTACAATGAGTTTATATACTCCTTGTTTTGATAAGGAGCTTTTACCATTATATATATTCCGAATTGATCCCGCACATGCGCAGTGGTTCGTCGGCAACGGCATGTATTAACTTATTTATTTATTTTTTTGTATTCATAGTGACGGACCTTAGAGTTCAGGAAGCTCTGGTACCGCTTATTGAAGGTTTATGTAAACCTTTTGAATTTATTGTAAGTTTCCCTGGTGATTCAGTGACACTCACAGATGACTGTGAAAATGGCGCCCGCGCATGTGAGATCATATTGGTCTCCGGCAATATGGCGCCTGATATGGAGACATATCTCTTATGGAAAATGGCGCGGCCGTAATGCGCATGCGCCATTTACGGTTTTTAATGGACGCTGTCACACAAGGACGCTGAGGCTTATTCCCTTTTTGATGATGTGCGGTTAGCACGAAACGCGTCAGGGTAGGAGCTACAGCGTCATTACCTTCTTGCCGCCGGCACCATGGAGGTCCCGGCGGCCATCTTTTAATCTACCTCATGGTCAGTGTTTGTTTTTGTTCATTTATCCCCACCTATGTATACTGCTTAGAATAAAATCTTTTAAAACGGTATCACGCTATTGGTCTCCTTTCTTTGTGGCCCTTGGTGAGTCACATATCACCTGTAGAGCCATCTCTGAGAGAGACTGTGGATTACCATCAATATCCAGCGGGTGGAGGAATACCTGATTTGACCTGACCTTAAAGAGCTACCAGAGGATTTTTCAGAGATATATTTATCTCTAAATGCGCAGTTACGCTGTGCATCTGGTGAGTGCACAGCCTTATCCTTTCTCACGTTCACCGCATGGAATCAGCACTTTGAAGGAGAGAAATTACCACAAAGACTGTTTTTTGCACTGCATGTTACTTTGTTTATTGTTCACGTTAATCACCTATGATCACCATATTGATACCTTGGATAATTTCCATTTTCTTCTCATTACTTATGATATAGCGCCGCATCTTTTATATTATATGCTTTTGTAAGGTTTATTGGTATCCTTTTTGATGCTGTGGCTGCTTTATTTTTTCTAGCGCTCGCAACTTCTTTTACATTTGCTTAGGATATATACCATTTATATTGCTGAGCAGCTTGATTTTTTCTTCTTACCTACATTATGGCAGATATTTTTGAGATTCGGTCTATGAGAAAGGATATACCTGATGATGTGTTTATTATTGATCATGATACAGAAGACCTTAGGGGTCTGTTTATGCATTTACATAATCTGACGTCAGCAGAAATCAGGACACTTTGGGACATCTCCTTCCTTGAAAGATATATTAAGGAGGGCATGGTCCCACGCTCACTTAGATGGGAAGTGTCCCCAGAGACTGACGATATAAATGGTACTGTGGAATGGTACCAATTTTTTAACTCAACTGGGTTGGATTTACTCAAATTTTTGATTTTGAGAAAAAAGAAAAAATTGACCCATCTTGATATAGAGATCAATAAAATACGTGAAAAACTATTGCCTTATAAGGATAAGGAGGAATATAAGACCGAATCTAACAAACTAAAAGTATTTATGGATAATTTAGATCAAGAACAAAGAATTAAGAAACGCAAAAAATATGCGAGGGATCATAAAGACTATTCTGAAAGTCAAGTTTTTAAATGGCAAACTAGAAAAGAGGAAATATCCAATACTTCACAGTATAATCATATTGTTCCTCCACAAACTCCAAAGCCATATGGAGCCAATCAATCTCTCCCACAACAGGGACACCATAGAACACCTAAAAGACCCTATAACAACCAGGGGTATAATATACCTACTGATAATAGATATACACCCCTTTACCCCTTTCCCGACCAGAATGTTGGACATAGGGACTATGGGGGATACCCCAAACAAGGATATGGGAATAGAAAACATAAGGGTCCCACTAAATATGCTCATGATTCTCAGAATAGACCATATCAAAATTATACAAATAACTATCAGAGACCTAACATCCAGCATTTTCAACCTAGAAATAATGGTAGGACACCGCAGAGATCCAACAATAATGGAAAGAACCCTGGATACAGACCGCATGGTCAACAATATAACAATATTAATTACATGCAACCTCCCCCAAATCATCCTAATTACCATCATAATGGATGGGGAGACAACAACTATGCACCAGCCCATTTTTTAGAGGAGGACAGGGTCCGCAAAAGAAGCATCCAACCAGAGGAAAGAGAGGAGGCAAGAGGGTCAACAAACCCAAAAAAACGGAAGATGTAAAAGGGAAAGGAATTTTCAATCTGAGTGATACTATATTATCACCTCAAGAATTAAATCTACTAGATAGAGGTTTGAAGTTTGCACCTGAAAATAAACTTAACAAATTTCAAACCTATATTGATGTACAAAAATTTGTGAGGCAAATATCTCTGAAAAAATATTTTATGAATAATCCTGTAGAACGCAATTATTCCAAAGAGACATTTAATTCAAATCTTAGGAATGCCTCGTTATATAATCCTCCTCCACAATCCCAAAATCATGTGAACATATTTAAAGATATGGTATTGAAGGATCTCGCTGCGATTAAAATTAAAGATAACTACAAATATGATAATACGAGAATGGCTATAGATTCCCTCTTGAAGAAAAAGGATCTAGTCATACGTCCGGCTGACAAGGGTGGAGGTGTAGTAGTATTAAACAAAAAGGATTATATACAAGAGGTATATAATATACTGAGTGATAACAATACATATCATCTGTTACGGAGTGATCCCTTAAAACAGTATAAGAAATCTCTTAAATCTCTCATTAAACAGGGATTTGATGATCATATTTTAAATAAAAAAGAGAGAGATTTTTTATGCCCCACCTGTCCAAGATTGCCTATTATGTATATACTCCCTAAGATGCATAAAAGCCTTACACATCCCCCGGGGAGACCAATCATTAGTGGGATAGGCTCTTTATGTTCAAAAGTAGGACAATATATAGACCACTTTTTACAGCCGTTAGTCACTAAAACTCCTTCCTACCTTAGGGACACTAAGCAGGTCCTTCAAGACATTAAGAACTTAACCACAGAACCTTCCACATTTTTAGTGACGGCAGATGTCGCATCATTATATTCGAATATTAAACATGATGATGGTATGCAAGCGGTTGAATTTTATTTAAGGGATCTTAATGGAATGCCTACCTCACAGAAAGTTTTTATTCTGGATCTTTTACAGTTTGCAATGACCAAAAACTACTTTTGGTTTGATGGGAAATTTTATCTACAGACCACTGGTGTCGCTATGGGAGCGAAGTTCGCTCCCAGCCTGGCCAATTTATTTATGGCCAGGTGGGAAGAAGATATCATTTATTCCCGCGACTGGCCTGAGTTATATTTTTATAGAAGGTACATTGATGATATCTTATTAATTTGGAAAGGAGACGAACAGGCACTTATTAATTTTTTTATTACTTTGAATAATAACACACAAAATATTAAATTGACTTATGAATATAGCACAGTAAGTATCAACTTTTTAGATTTAACATTAATAAATTATGAAGGGTCCATTATTACTAAATCTTTTTTTAAACAAACGGACCGTAATGGTTATATTCCGGTCAACAGCTGCCACCATCCGGCATGGCTCTCTAACATTCCTAAGGGCCAGTTTTTAAGGATTCGCCGCAACTGTACAAATCTTGAAACGTATTTTGCTCAAGCAGATATATTAAAAGAGAGATTCATCGAAAAAGGTTATGATGAATCCTCACTCACATGCACTTTAACATCGGTTGCTAATATGAATAGAGATTTGATGTTTAGTAATAATATGGGACAGCAATCTGCTAAGGTTTGTCCATTTGTCACAACATTTTCGTCCCAGTATAAAAGTGTTACAAAGATTATTAGAAATAATTGGAAAATTCTTTTGGCAGACCCAGTGCTTACAAAAATCTTACCATCCAGACCAGAGATTACATTTAGAAAAGCTATTTCTTTGAGAAACAGAATAGCGCCTAATGTAATAAACCCTCCTCCTAATATCCAGCTTTTTAATGGCTTAGTGGGTTTCTTTCCATGTAACAAATGTGTAATCTGCACTTGTAGTAGCCAGAGAAAAAGGAGGATTGATCAATTTGCCTCTACATCTACTAATAAGCGATATGACATTAGGAGCTTTATATCATGTAATACTAGATATGTGGTATATTTACTCCAATGTCCGTGTTCTAAACAATATATAGGCCGCACTACAAGAAGGTTGCGAGACCGTCTGAGGGAACACGTTTACAATATAAAACGTGGATTTAAGGAACATTCTCTTTCAAAGCACTATAGGCTTTGCCACAATAGGGACCCATCATCGCTCAAATTTACAGCTATAGATATTGTACATCACCATTGGAGGGGTATTAATAAGAAAAAAGCTGTTTCTCAACTGGAGACAAAGTGGATATTTGAGATGGGATCTATGCATCCCAGAGGGTTAAACGTTGATATAGATATCAACTGTTTTATAGACAACAGCTGACATTTTGAATTACGTTTTTTATGTCCAGCTTTATCTCCAATTTTTATCTCCATTTTTTATCTCCATTTTCATCTCCATTTTCTGATTCGTATAGATTCAAAGATCTCTGTGTACCTTTTATATTTTATCTTTTGATTTTATCTTTTGATTCTTCACATATATATTTGTATATACATATATATATGTATGGTTTTGGTCATTGTGATTTTAAATCTTTTAATATTTTATTTTTAACAATTTTAGTATTTTGATATACATTTTTTATAACCAATATAGAGTATTTTCAGGGCATTATGCATACTTTGGTTATTATTTATTAAAGATTTACATTCTATATGCATATATCATGACATGTATTGAATATTAATTACAGTTTTAAGATGTGTTATGAAGTTACTATTGAGTTTATTTATATTCCATATTCATTGTTGTTTATATTATAATATGTTTGTCATCTACATCACCATGATTTACCTACAATGAGTTTATATACTCCTTGTTTTGATAAGGAGCTTTTACCATTATATATATTCCGAATTGATCCCGCACATGCGCAGTGGTTCGTCGGCAACGGCATGTATTAACTTATTTATTTATTTTTTTGTATTCATAGTGACGGACCTTAGAGTTCAGGAAGCTCTGGTACCGCTTATTGAAGGTTTATGTAAACCTTTTGAATTTATTGTAAGTTTCCCTGGTGATTCAGTGACACTCACAGATGACTGTGAAAATGGCGCCCGCGCATGTGAGATCATATTGGTCTCCGGCAATATGGCGCCTGATATGGAGACATATCTCTTATGGAAAATGGCGCGGCCGTAATGCGCATGCGCCATTTACGGTTTTTAATGGACGCTGTCACACAAGGACGCTGAGGCTTATTCCCTTTTTGATGATGTGCGGTTAGCACGAAACGCGTCAGGGTAGGAGCTACAGCGTCATTACCTTCTTGCCGCCGGCACCATGGAGGTCCCGGCGGCCATCTTTTAATCTACCTCATGGTCAGTGTTTGTTTTTGTTCATTTATCCCCACCTATGTATACTGCTTAGAATAAAATCTTTTAAAACGGTATCACGCTATTGGTCTCCTTTCTTTGTGGCCCTTGGTGAGTCACATATCACCTGTAGAGCCATCTCTGAGAGAGACTGTGGATTACCATCAATATCCAGCGGGTGGAGGAATACCTGATTTGACCTGACCTTAAAGAGCTACCAGAGGATTTTTCAGAGATATATTTATCTCTAAATGCGCAGTTACGCTGTGCATCTGGTGAGTGCACAGCCTTATCCTTTCTCACGTTCACCGCATGGAATCAGCACTTTGAAGGAGAGAAATTACCACAAAGACTGTTTTTTGCACTGCATGTTACTTTGTTTATTGTTCACGTTAATCACCTATGATCACCATATTGATACCTTGGATAATTTCCATTTTCTTCTCATTACTTGTGATATAGCGCCGCATCTTTTATATTATATTCCCTTTGCCTTGTTTAAGAGGGGACTGGCATGGCTGGCTGGGGAAGAAGTGATGAGATTTCTTGCCAATTAATACTCTTGCATGTATTTTAAACTGTTCTAAACTTATAATAATACTTAATAATACTGAAATATGCAATCTGCATTTGTTTCTGAGGTTTACGGCATGAATGCATACATGCTAACTGCTATTTCTACTGTAAAATAATCCTAGCAGTCCTTTTTTCTTTTTTATGCTCAGGTGAACTGAAATACATTAATTAATTAATTAATTAATTAATTAATTAAAGTGTGGTCATAATACTGTTACCCCCCTTGCATCTATGAACATTGAACAGTTAAAAAAAAAAAAATTCTGAATAATAACATAAAATAATTAAAAACAATGTCAGTTCAAAAATACATTGCTGTATTGGGATAGCCATCATTGGTAGTAAAACAAAATGCTGTGAAAATGACAAAATTATGTTTTTCTTAATGACAACTATTGAACCTGACTGTATGGTTAAACCTAATAGGCCAATTGTACCATGAATACAAGCCACTTGTCACTTTAATGGCAAGCAATTTTGTAAAGCAGTTGCTATGCAGATGTTGAAGAGGTTTTAGACTTTTCTCTATCATTACCATTATATATTTTTTCTTAAAAAAGAATGCTTCAGTGCAGACATTAGTCTAAGGAATATTTAAACTAATTACATGCACAGATTGAAAGTTACTGGTCATTTTTGGAATGCAATGAAGCCTGTCAAAATTCAATTTTTGAATACATTTTATAACCACTGTTATTACAATTGAACATGTTATTAACCACAGTACTTAAAACTATTAACATTTGTTGAAATTATTTATAGATCACTGGAAATATTTAATGAGAACTCATCATGATCAAGTGTGAAAAACGTGCAGAGCTATGAAAGAATAATCCATTCATTTGTATCTCATTTGATTTAATGTGTTTTTTGTGCTGAGAACATTGCTCATAATGGCAAGCAACCTCCAATCTGTACTTCTTGCAGTCCCAATATGATTTACAGTAATTGCTTTTGTGAATTTGACATTTAACTATCATGAAAAAGTACATGTATAATGCGGGCAACCATATAAAGATGTAATAGCAAACATATATACAGTATGTTGGAACTATCTTTAAAGTGGAACTTTAGATTACATTTAAAATTTTGCTAGAAGGAAGGGTTTTTCTCTTTTTCAACTGCACGTTCAACTGTGCTTGTGCACCTCCCTTGGAATTCCCAGCATTAGATTAGATAAGATTTTTTACTATCGTTGTATTCAATACAACAGCAGCAAATAATGCATACTTATACTTATCCGTACATACTTATATATGCACCTTTATACATACAGTATGTACATTACATGCTAATAAAAGGTAAGCAATAATTCATGTAAACAATTTAAATCTATTCATAGTAATGCAAATATTATAAAAGTAAAAAAAGATATTAAAATAATATTTGCTCATACATTAACATTCTTGGGAGTTTTGTATATAATGGAGTAATAGACAGTACATACTTTGACAAAGTCGTAATGACGAAATGCGTCAGTAAGTGTTGTCAGACACCAACCGGAAGTTGTGCGGTGGCCATTTTGGATGAGGTTCGGTCTACACTTTTTGAAACAATGCTGATTTACATCATAACTATGTAAGCACTTTTTCACCTAATAAATTAGAAGGTTTTGATATACTACACAATGTCTATTATGGTTTTGATCCATGCATTGGCATTGTGATGGAACAACAAGAACGATATCGATTGGTGAGCAGTTTATTTGTGGAATGTTGTCTTTTCTTTACTATTTGGTAAGGTGCATGGTTTGGAAGGTGGTGGATTTCCCTATTGTCTCACGTATTGGTGGTTACTGATTTGATACCACAAGAGCACGGGAGCACGGAGTGGCACAATATAATTTGTTGATTATACTGCACTACATACAATGTAAATATTGGAAGGAACGACTATTCAGAAGGGGGGATTTGGAAGCAAGAATGCGGGAGTTTGAAATACCTTTTTGTGAGTGTATTTTAGTTGGATTTATATGGTATGGCATATGTAATGCACTATGTGCGCTCTCAATGTGATATTTTTTTGAGGATTAAAGAAGAAGAGGAAGATGTCACTTTATTAAAAATTTAAAGAATCTTGAAGAATTGCTAAGACTCTTAAGGATACACATTGAGGACGTTGATTTGATTGGATGCTGAGAAATATTCTTAATAGACAGTACAGCTTCGGTAAATAAACTGTTCCTCATTCTGTTTGTGTGACTCTTGATAGCTCTGTATCTTTTTCCTGATTGAAGTGAAATAAACACTTATTTATGTAATTAATTATTAATTATATCCTGGGTGAGTTGGATCATTTCTGATGCTGCTAGCCCTCTTTTCAGACAGCATACACTGTGGCCATGTTTGATATTTCCGTACCATTATCCTGCTGTATCCTGCTACTACAAGGGAACTATTTTTTTTGCAGCTGTCATATATAATGTAGACAAAAACAAAAGAATGAATGTGTGAAGAGACACCAACTTGAATCTACAAGATCACAAAATGTAACCACCAAATATTAAAAACTTGTGTTTATTTAGTATCAAAAGGTAAAACAATGTTAATACAGCACCGCATCAAATCAAAATCTCCCTCACCCTATTTTCCCTTATTTCCCGCCACACACACATCCCCTCGACCTCTCAAAAACCCCAACCAAACCCTACCTACAACTACCTCGGGACATGAACTACACCTCAGTCACTGATGGTATAATATAATGAAAAACTGCTGACCTAGGTGTATCTGTTGTGCCTCCTATAAGCTGTGTAAATTACAGACATCATATAATACAAGACATTACAGCAGGGACATACATACAACACATCAGAAGTGTCAAAAAATACAATACCAACAAAATGGTTGGCCATGTCCACACATCACTTATAATGGCAAGAATGAGCCATATATCTATGTATTAACATTAACATGTGAGTTAATCCAAACTGTGTACAAAAAATAATGCACCAAAGTTTGGTAAGCAGGCTTCAATCATGTATAAAAGAAGGATGAGCAGCAATTAACTTTTTTTTTTGTAGTTAAGCATACTATAACGTAGCACAGTGAAGGAGCAGACTCTCTATGGATCACTAATAGATATTTACTAGGAGCTGTAACCCAGTTGCTGACAAAGCTATTTTTTTATTATTTTGCACATATTTAAAAAATTATTTAAGGTCTCAGGATTAGTTAAAACCATCAATATCAGAGAACATGGAGAATAAAATAGTGGTGGTTCCAATTAACAGTATTAGCGTAAAAGTATATCAAGCACACATTTTCAGTAAAACCTACACTAAAAAACACACTAAAGTTTGTTTTAGGGCATAGAAATGGAATATACTACCAATTTGTTTAACAGAATATAAAAGATGAGGTTACTCGGAGTAAATGGATACACAACATGTCATGAAATGGCTACTAACGTCAGTACCATACATTTTTCATTAGCAATGTTTTATAAGCCCCTACATGTCATTAGTCTTGGGTGGTCAAAGTGGACCACGGGTGTATGCAATGCAATAGTGATAGCTTCATCAGTCGATTTGTTCATTCATTAAAGGATAAGTTCACCTTTTTGACCAAAAATAATAAATGAACATTTTTTTTGCGGATAAAAAATTTGCGTTTATTATTTTTGGCTGCAAGAGCCTGTAAACCATTGCACCAGTGATCAGCAGATCGCTGGTACTATGCAGGTCACTTGCAGACCTGTCAGTATATCTGCTTGCCCGTACAGGATGCCGTTCAATGAACTACCATGGTGCTGCAGAGAATTGATTGAGAACTAAGGCTGCTAAGGTTGTTGAGACTTGTAGTTCATTCATTCACAGAACACTGTGAATGAATGACACAGCCATGTGGGCAGAGGTCTGCACTGCTGTGCTTTTTTTAAAAAGTGATGATTAGTACGGGAAACTTCTCTATGTACATCTCTCACAGGGAGGTGACACAGCGGGCAGCGGCTGCTGCATTGGGAACATGTTACATGTTCCCAAAGGTGAACATCCTTTAAGCAAACTGATTCAGATCAGTGGGGATACTGCCCTTGATGTGTGATAGTGCAAGCAGCTTGTGGCACTTTGTAATCACTGAAGTTAAAGCAAATGGGTGATAACCATTCAGGCATCTCACTGCTGATTTGTTTGAATACTGGAACAATAAAAGTGGATTCAAAATAGGTAGGGACAGCAGCTGGTCACAATGACAGATTAAAAAATGTTGATAACAACCTCTGCTAACTGATCATCTTATACCCTCAGTGTATTGCCTGCCACTTCAACTGGTTCTGCTGCCTTGTAGATGTTGATCTTCCCCAAGATAGATATCACCTCATATGGCTGCAATATTAGTGTCTGCTCCTTTGCAGTTTCTTTAATGAGATTGTCATCTGTAAAGTTTTGATTGTCAAAATGGGAAAAAAAAATTGTTTAGGGTATTAGGTGAAAATGTCGCTACTCTGCAAACTGATAGATTTAAAACCTATCATCATTTTAATTGCTTTCCACATGCTACTAGGATTATTGTTCTCAAAACGGCATTCAGTCTACTGTTTGTATGTATCCTTAGTCTCTCTAATACCCCTATTTAGTTCTCTCCAAGCATTCCTGTACACCAACAAATTATCTGAATTAAAGACAGTGAGGGAAATTTACTAAGACTGGACCAGAAAGAATCTGGAGAAGATGTGCATGGCAATCAGTCAGCTTCAATGTTTATTTTTCAAAGTTTAACAAGCTAAACTTAGAAGCTCATTCAGTGGTGTATTTAGGTTTTGTGCTGCCCAAGGCAGCACAGAAATCGTCTGCCCCCACGGACTCCAACCAACACCCCCCCCTTTCCCCTCCCGGGGACTCCGACCAACAACACCCCAGACCTCCACTCGGGGGAGCCTTCCACTACCCCCCCCCCCCCCCCGGTGATAGGGAGAAATACACTCATCTTCAAAGCTTCAGACATCTTTGGGCATGAGAGTCAGGATCTACATACACCATCAAGCAGTCCACAGCCTCTCTTGGAACCCACCTGGTTCCAATGGCATGCATGTCCCTTATTTCATCCCTTCTTCTGGGGGGAAATGCTACCCCCCTGCAAAATGCCATCCTAGGCTCTTTCATCGCTTCTACTGGGGGGAAATGCTGCCCCCCTGAAAAATGCCATCCTAGGCAAGTGCCTTGTTTGCCTTGTGGTAAATACGCCCATCAGCTGATTGGTTACTCTGAACAGCTGCTCCAAATTCTGCTTGCTCCAGTTTTAATAAATTCCTTCCAGTGTAATTTTCTTGAGCTAAGCCTGTAACCAAAATCAATGGCTTTTGATTTGGAAACACCTTGTGGGTTTTAGAGTCTGTGATTTAAAAATAGTCTTGCAAGAGTGAGGTGACTTCCACACTCCAGACTCTAGAACAGTTCTAAAAGTTTATCATTTTTCTGTTATCTGTTTTCAAGTTAGAGGTTTGTAAAATGGAAATATAATCAGTGAAACAGGATAGACCAAGATGTGGTTACTAGGTCATTTTGTATGCTCCAGGGATATTTCTACATACTTGGTCCAGGATGTTGTTTTCACTCATTGGAAAATTCACATTTTTAAGGTTTTTGGGAAATACTTTTCTCTGTGTGATTAAAGTCTCCAGCCACAATCAAAACCTTCCTGGATAAGTATTCATCTGTTAATAGCATCATGTCATTTCTCCAGAGTTAGCTTAGCACTTGCAAGTTCAGTGAGAAATCTGTCTCAGGAATATTAGTAGCTGTGCAGTAGTCATTGTATACATATATACAGTATGTACAAACACCTCCACCTTTGGACTTACTGGAGTCTACAGTCCTGTCTGTCTGGTAGACAGAGCAGCCTTCTTACTTGATAGTAGGCTGGAATGGGGCTGTCTAGTTATGTCTCTAGAGTAACCATTATACAGTTGTTAATTTTGTGTAAAGTAAGCATCAGCTGGAGTTTGTCGATCTTGTTGGGAAAAGATTGGGAGTTGCTGAGAAAGAGACTCAACACAGCTGGACTTTGCAGGTAAGCTTTCAGCCTAACTCACTGATAGCTCTCTTTCCTATACTCACTAGCCTTAATTACTTCTTTGGTGAAATGGAAATACCTCCAGTTGCCTCTATCGAGCATAGGATCTCCAGTGAACTAAAGTCCAGGCTCTTTGAAATTTAACTCAGATGTATATCTCTGAAAATCAACAGTTCCTTATGTCCACAACATATATGTGTTTTAGCAGCCTGTTTTTGAAGAGTACTGAACCAAAGCAACTGTAAGCATCTGCCAAGTGCTGCTATGAATGAGATTACATGTACATAAGTAAGAGTTTTGTCATCCCGGCAAGGCCAATTAATGTGGCTGATGATCCTGAGCCTGAAAGAAGCTGGTAAAGGAGCGCACAGATGTCAAATTACTGTAGGGGCGGTGAGTATAGCTCCATTTTGTACATTTCATAGTTCCATTGCTATATTGATCACTGGTGGCTGAAATGAACAAATATGTATCTTCCCAGCACATGATCTCCACAAGACTGTGTGTTTAATCCTTGTCTGTATGCTCTTTATACTTATGATTCTACTCTGTACTATAATACAATTAGTATAGTCAAATTTGCTGATGATACCACTGTAGTTGGATGTATTACAGGTGGGAAGGAGGAGCCTTATAGGAATGATGATGGCAAGATTTTGAGTGGTGTGCTGTAAACAATTTGTCTTAAATGCTGGGAAAACCAAGGAACTGATTATCTATTTCAGGAAGAACAAGACTGATACAGCACCACTTTTATATAAAGATGAATGTGTCGAGCTCATTTGTGCTTTTAAGTTTCTCAAAATATATATTTCTGAAAACTTAACATGGTCAACAAACATGAACGATGTAAAAAACTCATACTTCCTGAGATTATTTAGGAAAAGTTTTCTAGGGAAGAAGGTATTAGAAACCTTCTATCATTCATCCATTGAGAGTCTATTGATGTATTGCATTTTAGTTTGGTACCCCAATTGTTCATTGATGAATAAGACCGCTCTCCAGGAAATAATCCACACTGCACAGAAAATTGTGGCTGTAAACTTCTTTCTTTACATGAAATTTATCAGTCTTGTTACCTTTGTAGAGCAGATTAAATAGTGAGAGATTGTGCCATCCTGATCACCATTTTTTTTTTAAATTATTGCCATCTGGTAGACTGTTTAGAAATAGAAAGGTGAGTACAAACAGATTTAGAGAATTTTTTTCCAAGGGCTATTAAGTCTATAAATATGGAAATTAAATCAAATTAATTAGCCAAGAGGTCCTGGGTTACCGATTGTTATAAAAAGTTGTTCTTATTTTTATAGATGGGAATGTTTTAGTATTTGATATAAATTTTTTGATGTACTGTGAATATGTGTGTAGCATATTTTTTTTATGTTTTTATGTAAAATTTGAGGACTACAGTTGAAATTTAATTGTGAATTTATTTGTAAAATGACAATAAATCCTATCTGCTTGTTATTATAAAAATTTTAAACACAATGACAATGATTTAACTGATTGAATGTGCAGTGAAACAGTTTAGGTGAACTGTTGTTGAATACATAGTGAAATAGTGAACCACTGTTTCTCAAGCAGAGTAAGGCAAACCCTCCTCATATACTTACCATTATTTTGCTTCTCTGCTGCTTTATTTAGCTGCTGGAGTCATAGCTAGCACAGGGCTACAGACTGCCCATATAAAAGCTCTGATTGCCACAGCATTGTCACATGGAGTGAGTCACTTGATTCACTAGATGGTATTTAATTTGGCTTCTAGAACTGAATTGAATGCTATGAGAGAGGGAAACTATGTTGCTTTAGAAATGGGGCTAAAAGCTAATCTGTTAAGTTGCACAAATTGTCACTTCTGCTCTGTTGTTCTATCCAGTATACTCCCTTCTTGTTGGCTGTATACTCTTGCTGTCAGTGAATATACTTATCATCCAGTCATCTGTTTGCCTAGAGCACCCATTGCCTTGTATTTTGTACAATCTGTGTTGTGTATCTCTCATTCAACTCATTATGCCTATTTTCAGGCTTAACGAATTGCTCTTCCCCCCTAGATTGGACAAATTGGCGTGCACATGAGATTTTTAATTCCCCAAAATGATCACATTTACCCAATCCCCCAGATTTGCCTATTTTGTGGATCAGTATGCTCATCTAAACAGAAATAATGTGTGTCTATAAAATGAAAAACTAGAATTTGGTTTTATAAATATTTATGGTTTATGAACATATTCAAGCTACATCTGTTGACAGATAGCAATGGAGACAGTCGTGACAAATAGCTGAAGTAGGACAAATGTATAAGCTAAAAATGTTTTCCCTAGGAATAAATCAACAATCGCAAGTAAAATTAGCTGCTTTTAGATTATTTTACAATAATGTATTTTAAGAGAAACCTTCTGCAGATTGTTAAGAACAAAACACAAGTAAAATTTATGGCAAGATTTTGGCACAGCATCTTGGTTGCTAAATTACAGTGTTTATACTCTGCAGTTCTTTACTATCATAATACATTTGTCTTAAAATTGAACACTTCTATTTTTTTTCTGCATAAAAGAAAACATTAAGGGCCTATTTACATTTCTGTGGGTCATTAAGGAACATGCATTAAGCACTCCAGAAGATATCACCCCCTTTCATGACCAGGTCATTTTTGCTATTTAACACAGCGTTACTTTGGTAATTACGCGGTCATGCAATGCTAAACCCAAATGAATTTTATATCATGTTATCATATTTTTTTTTACACAGTGAGAGCTTTATTTTGGTGGTATTTGATCTTCACTATATTTTGTTATGTTTTCTTTAGTAACAAAAAAAGACCAAAAAAAAAAAACGTTTTTCTAACTTTCTGCTATAATACATATTCAAGAAAAACATAAAAAAATCAAATTTATTCATAAATTTAGGGAAAATGTATTCTTCTACAATGTTTTGGTAAAAAAAAATCCTTATAAGTGTATATTGTTTCTTTGTGAAAGATATAGGGGAAGATTTACTAAAACTGCAGCACTCAGAATCTGATGCACCTGTGCATGGTAGCCAATCAGCTTCTAACCCCAGCTTGTTTAATTAGGTTTTGGCAAGAAAACCCACTTTCTATACAGAAGTGCACCTGATTGTGCACTCTCCAGCTTTAGTAAATAAACCCCACAGTGTCTGCTAACTATTGTATATATACAGGATTTTTTTTTTATACTTGTAGTTTATAATAGTGTGGTTGGCAATATGACACTAACTAATGCAGGCTGGGAGGGACAGTAACTGACTAATTGACACTGACATCACCAGTGACACTAATACAGTGATCAGTGATAATACTATACACTGTCACTGTACTAATGAAACTGGCTGGGAAGGGTTTTCCATCCAGGGGTGATCAAAGGGTTAACTGTGTGCCTAACAATAAGTAACGTGTATAATGTGTGCTGCTTTTTACTAAATATCTGTTTATTCCTTTTCAAACAGATAGAAACAAACAAACAAACAAACAAACAAACAGATTTTTCTTCCTGTACAGAGCCCTGTGTTGTCTGTCATCACAGGATTCTGGGCTGTGATTGGACAAGCCTATCAGCAGGTCTCAGCCATGAATCATTGGCCGCGGTCAGAACATGTACAGCAAGTTTTCTAGCTGGTTTAGGTAGACCCGGGAATGGCAAGCCCAGCAAAAAATGCAGTGGGTCAAATGGGAGAGAGATATGCAACAACGATTGCAACAAGGAGCGGACCTCTTCCCAAAAAGGGGCAATGGAGCTGCATGTCCAAAAGAGCTCAGCAATCCGCGTCCGACATCATCCCTGGTCGCGCATGCGCCCCCATACTGGTGGTGTTTATGTCTTGTGTTGCTTTTATGCTTATTTTTCTGTTGTCCATATACATGGTCAAGGGGATAGTGAATCTGGCATACTTGTCTTGGTGCTGCTTTATCTGCTTGTCTTCATTTACCTTTGTGTGAGGTCTAAATGTTGTCCCTATGCAAAAATAAAACAAAAACTGGTTTCTTGCAAGGCTGCCAGTTCAGACACTGGTCTAACAACAGAGTCAAAGGATGCTAGAAATCCTGCCTTGTAGGAGGGAGTAGAGCTATGAATGTCTCTAATGAACAAGATTATTATTATTATTATTATAATACAGGATTTATATAGCGCCAACAGTTTGCTCAGCGCTGTACATTATAAAGGGAGACAGTACACGAGACAGTACAGTAACAATACGATTCAATACACAAGGGGTTAGAGGGCCCTGTTCCTTGGAGCTTACAATCTAGGAGGGAGGGGATAGTGGTACAGGAGGAAATAGCTGTGGGGGATGGAGTGGTAGGAAGAGTGGAGGAGTTCAGTAATTAGCTGAGGGCAGGGTAGGCTTCCCTGAAGAGATAGGTTTTCAGAGTGCACCTAAAGGTGAGGAGAGTAGATGACAGTCTGATGGATTGGGGTAGGGAGTTCCAGAGAATGGGGAAGCCCTGGAGAAGTCCTGGAGACGGGCATGGGAGGAGGAGACCAGGGAACTAGAGAGTAGGAGGTCTTGTGAGGAGCGGAGAGTACGTTTTGGGTGGTATTTGGATACCAGATCAGTGATGTAGTTTGGGGCAGTATTATGAACAGCTTTATAAGTCAATGTTAGCATTTTGAATTTTATCCGTTGGGCAATCGGAAGCCAGTAGAGGGATTGGCAGAGAGGGGTGGCAGATACAGAGCGGTTAGTAAGGTGGATGAGTCTGGCCGCAGCATTCAAGATAGACTGAAGCGGGGATAGCCTGCAGTGGGGTAAGCCGGTGAGGAGGGAGTTACAGTAGTTGAGGCATGATATAATGAGGGAGTGAATGAGTTGCTTAGTGGTTTCCGGGGTTAGGAACGGACGTATTTTGGAGATGTTACGGAGGTGAAGTCTGCATGAGTTTTACAGGACTTGGGGCTGGAAGGACAGACTGGAGTCTAGGATGACACCTAGTACTCTGGCTTGAGGGGAGGGACTGATGGTGGTGTTGTTGGTCTTGATGGAGAAGTCGGGGGGGGCGCGGGCTGGGGGGAAAACAAGGAGCTCAGTTTTGGACAGATTTAGTTTGAGGAAGTGGAGTGACATCCAGTCCGATATGTTGCTCAGTAGGCTTGTGATACGAGGAGGGACTGAAGGGGTGAGGTGAGGGGTAGAGAGATAGATTTGCGTGTCGTCGGCATAGAGATGGTAGTTGAAGCCATGAGAGTGTATCAAATGGCCAAAGGAGGAGGTGTAGATGGAGAAGAGAAGGGGCCTGAGGACAGAACCTTGAGGGACCCGAACAGCAAAGAGGGGGAGTGGAGAAGAGGTGGCAGCGTTATAGGTAACACTGAAGGAGCGCTGTGATAGATAGAAAGAGAGCCAGGAGAGAGCGGAGTCTCTGAGGCCAAGAGAGTGTAGTTGTTTGAGGAGGAGGGGGTGGTCAACCGTGTCGAAAGCTGCAGAGAGGTCGAGGAGTAGGAGCACTGAATAGTGGCCATTAGCTTTGGCGGTTAGCAGGTCGTTGGTGAGTTTGAGTAGGACAGTTTCGGTGGAGTGTAGGGGGCGGAAGCCAGACTGTAGGGGATCAAGGAGGTTGTTGTCGGTGAGGTGAGAACTCAGGTGATTATAGACTAAGCACTTTAGGAGTTTGGATGTAAATGGCAGCAGGGAGATGGGTCTAAGGTTGTTCAGGTCAGTGGGATCCAGGGAGGGTTTTTTAAGTATGGGAGCAATGTGAGCGTGTTTTAGAGGGGAATGTGCCAGTAGACAGGGAAAGATTAAAGATGTGTGTGAGGGAGAGTAGGATGGAGGAAGAGGGTGATCGTAGGAGTTGTGAGGGGACAGGGTCAAGGGGGCAGGTGGTGAGGCAGGCTTCAGAGAAGACCTTAGTGACCTTTACACATACAGTATAAGGGGCAGAAGATTACTGATTCTTATTCAATGGGTGAGAGGCTAACAGTCTCTGAAAGAAGATAGAAGGGGCAGAAACATGGCCCTTTGAAACAAAAAAGGTAAACTCCTGCACCAACTCAATATAGTGCCTCAATGTGTCAATAAATGTGTGCTGCTGCTAACATCTTCATGTGTTCCCACATAGTGTATGCAAAATATATAAACAAATGCACTTCCGCCTGGCAGTACTAGGGTCGTTGGTTCGAATTCCAACCACGGCACCACCTGCCTGGAGTTTGCATGTTCTCCCTGTGCCTGCGTGGGTTTCCTCCGGGTACTCTGGTTTCCTCCCACACTCCAAAGACATGCTGGTAGGTGAATTGGCTCCTGTCTAAATTGGCCCTAGTATGTGTATGTATGAATGTGAGTTAGGGACCTTAGATTGTACACCCCTTGAGGGTTAGGGACTGATGTGAATGTACAATATATATGTAAAGTGCTGCGTAAATAGACGGCGCTATATAAGTACCTGAAATAAATAATAAACAAATGATGTAACACTAGCGATTGTGGTCTGCCTCCAACTACGACAAGTTGTGTCACAGTCACGTGATTTCAACCAGAAGTGATACATGCAGAAGCTGGATATGGGAATACAAATGTGTTTTTATGCTTTTTTTATGTAAGTGCAATAACTGCAATAAATGATACTGGTTTTAAAGTTTAATACACCATATGAAGCATGATTTCTTGCATGAGTGAACTAGTTGATATGGCTCATAAAAGGTAGAGAGGGTGCTTCTGATGTGGGCAGGCATTTAAGAGGAGAAGAGGTGTATGGAGTGTTCATGAGGAGTGGAGGAGAATAAGGTAAATATATTCATATATGTTATTCCAAAGAGCATTGGAGGTGAGAGTTCTGGGAGCACTTTGGTGGCACAAGATTGGACGAAGTGGATTTTAAGCATGAGCACTTTGGATATTGGATTTTCCCCCACTAACAATACTTTTATAGTTTTTTTAACAATATTTACAGGTTTTTATTTTTAGCATTTTAATGTTTTAATGTTAGAGATTTTTTTGCTTGTAAGGCTATTCCTGCTGTGGTCAAATGAACACGGTGGACAAGGACAACGGGGATGTAACTAAATTGCTTACAGCCAATCATATCCATGAATTACTGGGTGTCCAGTCTTGAGCAAAATGGCATTTGGTTTTGACCACACTATCACATGTCTACCCCTCACTCTCTCCTCTGTTTCAGTGGTTGCAATAATAATGAAGATATCATGCACATTTGGTTAACTTGCCCTATGCTAAACACATTCTGTACAAAAGTGTTCAACTTAGTACTCAATTTATTTAACTGCTCCTTCCCAAGAAATTCCTGGTTTGCACTCTCCCATCTAAAACTCCCCTTCTTTACCAAATTCCAATATAGGCTGGCTAGTTTAATATTACTGACAGCCAAACAAATGATCACAAAAGTCTAGAAGAAACAATTTGAACAATTTGCTGAAGTTAAATAGTTCATTAGAAAACTGACCAAAATTCCCACAGACACTCACAAAAAGTCTGTCTCTGTGTGGAATCTGTGAATTCAATACGCTCATGATTCACTTTCACCTGAGTTTAATTGCCTTATATTGCATACATTTGGAAAGATACACTCAGGAGACCTTGAAACCTTTTCCCTTTCCCAACCCCCTACCTATGAACCCCTCACATAGGTGTCCTTTTTTGACACAGAGAATAGCTGTGATTCAGAGGATCGCAGCTATTCTCTGGTCATTCACAGTTTATAACACTCAGGAGATCAGCAGAGAACATGTTCAGCCCTTCACTGGAGATCTGTTTTTTCCCTCCAGATTCTCCAGCCCAGAGCTGGAGAATCGGAGGGACCGCAAACTAAGCAGCGATAATTTACCTCTGCTTAGTAAACTGATCTCTTACTGTAATCTCGCAAGATTTTCCAGTGTTTGTAGACCGTTCTCCCTTCGTTTGGAGAACTGATCTACATATGCTTCATAAACGGCATTCACAGGAGAAATGTGTTCACAGGAGAACTATTACTGCTGCTTCATAAACGGACACCTTAGTCCTTTCACTTTTTTTTTATGAATAACATTTTATTAAATTTTCCACATGTATATACATACATGACATTTTAAAAAGAAATAAAGATAAAGAAAAACAAAGGGATCATCGATGCTAGTAACATGGGTAGAAAAATAACAGTATGCAATGACAATAGGGCAACATTGGAAGGATGATCAAGTCCGCACAAGTCAAGCAGGTTGACCAGAGGTGTAAACATCCCACGGGTTCCACACAGCTTCAAATGAGATTATAGAATCGGCATGTGAAGCGGTTAGATATTCAATTTTTCTGATATCTGCAATAATCTTAAATAATGTCAACATTGAGGGAGGTGTAGGGGAGAGCCAGCTCATTGGAATGCTTCTCCTGGCCGCCGTCAAAATATGCACAGAGAGTCTCCTCGATGGTCTAGAGAGACCTGGAAAGGGCAGACCCAATAAAAAATAAAGAGGCTCAAAAGGGAGAGAGGAATGTAATACCAGTTGTAATACGGCCAAAACCTCTTCCCAAAAGGGAGTGATAAGCCTACAGTCCCAAAAAATGTGAAAAAGGGAGCCGGTTTCCCTTCCGCAGCGCCAGCAAGCAGGAGAAGCACTCAGGTTACGAGAATGGAGCACATCAGGGGTTCGATACCACAACATTATGATTTTGTAAGCATTTTCCTTATAAACTACACACATAGAGGATTTGGATGCGTTCTCCCATATTTTCTTCCACTGCAACAAGTCAATGTCACAGCGGAGAAACTGGGACCACTTACGCATATAGCGATGGGTATCAATAGTTAAGGGAGGGACATCCAGCAGGAGCTTATATGTATTGGAGACTGTGCCCTTTTGATGTGGGCCCTGAATACACAGGCGCTCAAAGGGTGTAGGCTTCTGCAAAGTCAATGAGGGTGACAGGGTGGAGAAAAAATGGCGTATCTGCAAATAAACATAGAAGTGCTGAGGAGGTATTTGGGTATTTTTTTGGATGTCGGAAAATGATTTAAATTTCCGAGTTACGGGATGGACCAGATGACGCAGTTGGAAAAGATTGGCTGAGCCCCATGGGAGCATGCGGTGTAAGGACAAACTATCTGGAAGGGAGGGATTAAAGAGAACATTAGTCAGAGGGGAGCACTCGGAGGACAAAGCGAATTTAGCCCTGCATCTCTTCCAGATAGACAGGGAGAATTGCATGGGTCCAAGTAAAAGGTGTCGGTGAGAAGCGATGGCCACCGCTGACATATCCCAAAGCAGAGAGCATAAATGGGTCGGAGTAAGTTGTAAGGTTTCAATCTCAGTCCATTTGTTAGAAGGGCGTCTGGTGGACCAGGAGATTAAAAAACGAAGGTGGGTGGCATAGTAATAGGTCACAATATCTGGTACTCCCAAGCCTCCTCTAGAGCGTAAAGAAAGGAGTACAGTACGTGCAATTCTATGTTGTTTGTTGTGCCAAATAAAACGTAAGAGAGATTTTTGGATAGAATTTAGCTTGGACATAGGGATGGGGACGGGGAGAGTTGCAAATAGATACAAAAGTTTGGGCAGTACGGTCATTTTTATAACATTTATACGTCCAAGAAAGGAAATAGGTAGGGTGTCCCAAACTTTTAAGGAACGGGAAATAGCAACAAATAGGGGGGGGAAATTAGCCTCATATATGGAATGGTAGGAGGAAGTAAGGTTGGTACCCAAATACTTCAGTGAGTGGGTACACCAACGATATTGGTAAGATGCTTGGAGAGAGGTTAACATGTCGGGTGGGATATGAAGTGGGAGTGCTTCGGTTTTGGATGTATTTACCTTGTAGCCTGACAGGGTCCCAAATAATTGTAAGGTTTTATGAAGAACCGGAAGAGAGGTGCAAGGACTAGTTAGAGTAAGAAGGATATCATCTGCAAATAGGGACAATTTATATTCACGCCCATGGGAATGTATCCCTCTTATGTCAGGGTTAGATCGAATGGCAGTGGCCAGCGGCTCTAGGCAGAGGATAAACAGTAAAGGGGAAAGTGGGCACCCCTGCCTTGTACCCTTCGACATCCTGAAAGAAGGTGAAAGAAACGAAGACAATCTGACCTCTGAGGACGGGGAGGAGTAAAGGACCTTCAGGGCCATCACAAACGGGCCCCGGAAACCATATCTCTCCAAGATCATAAACATATAGGGCCAGCTAAGGCGATCAAAAGCTTTTTGAGCATCCAAACTCAGCAATATAGCAGGGGATGAAGTTCTGTTAATCAGGTCGATCAGGTCAATAGACCTCCTGGTATTGTCCGCAGCGTGTCTGGTGGGCACAAAGCCCACTTGGTCCCTGTGTATGAGCTTGGATAGGAATCGGGAAAGCCTATTGGCCAAAATCTTAGTAAATATTTTATAATCAGAGTTTAACAGGGCAATGGGGCGATAATTGTCCGGAATAGAAGGATCCTTATCAGGCTTGGGGATAACGGAAATATAGGCACGTGAAAAATCAGCCTGAGGGGGGACACCTCTTAAGAGATCCTGAAACAAAGAGAGAAGATGGGGGGCCAAAATGCCTATGAATGTCTTGTAATAAGAATAAGGCAAGCCATCAGGTCCTGGTGATTTGTGAGAAGGGAGCTGCTTAATTGTATCATACAGCTCCTCAGATGAGATATCGGCATTAAGGGCTGAAAGGTCAGAAGGTGATATCTGCAGCAAAGAGAATGACTCAAAGAAGGCATCGAATGACGTTTTACAAAAAGGAGGATGGAGATCTGGGGTTAAACAGTTGTAGAGAGTCTTATAATATGATCCAAAAAGTGAGGCCATTACATGAGGGTCATATGTAGGTGTACCATCTGATTGAAGAAGATGGTCTGGTAACGAGGGAGAAAATTGCGTTTTAAGCCTGTTGACTAGCATACGGTGGGGCTTATTGGAAAATTCATAAAATTTCTGTTTGACCCAAAGAAGTGATTGCACAGCTCTATGTGAGTCAAGAGCTTTGATTTGGTCGCGTAGAGAAGTAACCCTACGAAGATGAGTTATGGACGGCTTGATTAGCAGTTGACGCTCAGCTGAGGATAATTGGTGGATGAGAGAAGTCTTGGCACTGGCTGAGGACTTTTTCAAACGGGAGCCTATAGAGATACATATTCCCCGGAAAACGGCCTTGTGGGCTTCCCAAAGTGTCGAGGAAGAAGTCACTGAGCCAACGTTGTGTTGGAAGTACATATCCAATCCCCGAGAGAGTTCTTCACGGAAACAGGCAGTAGTGAGAAAGGTCTCATTGAGACGCCAATGACAAGCTTTCGGTAAAGAATCAGGGAAGAAAAGATTCAGAGACAAAGAGGCGTGATCGGACCATGTACTGGGATTGATTTCGGATGAAACCAAGAGAGGGAGTACGGGGGAAGAGATAAAAAAGTGGTCCAAGCGGGAGAAACTCCGATGAGGGATGGAGTAGAAAGTATACTGTTTATGAAGGGGATGTTTGATCCGCCAAGCATCAAAGAGACGATGTTCCCTTATCAATTTGCGAAAAGATTTTGAAGAGGAACACTGCCGCTTCGAGGGGGTGGATTCAAATAGTACTTTCCTATCCTTGTGGGGGGACATGATTAAATTAAAATCACCTCCAATGATCATATGTGGTGTGGTAAAGACATTCAGTCTAGCAAGGGTTTGGGAGAGGAAATGTAATTGACCTGCGTTCGGGGCATACAAGTTTAACAGGATAAGGGGGGAACCAGCAAACATACATTACAAAATGATATAACGACCCCGTGGGTCGACTTTAGAGGAAATGACCCGAAGGGAGCAGTGTGTCCGAATCAAAATAGCCACTCCGGCTTTCCCAGTGGGATCAAAAGCCGAGTAGGAGTGGGAGAAAAACCGTGAGGCAAAACGAAAAGAGCCAGTCGACTTGAAATGGGTCTCCTGGACAAAAATAATATCTGCTCCTGAGGATCGAAATTCCTTCAAAGCCATCCACCGTTTTTGGATGGAGTTAAGACCTTTGACATTGTACGATAATAACCGTAAAGCCATCATTAGATAAACATACAAATAGCAAATGTACCCAGATAAAGAATAATGGAGGTAGCATCGATGAGACAAATCTAAGAACAGTAGGGACATGAAACATTAGAACTAATAACATTGATAGACAAACCAAAAAAATTACAATAAAGAACATAGATATCCGTATGGATATGAACTTGGGAAAGACACCGGCACCCAAGTCGTCCAGGCAAATGTCTGGACGTGATCGGGGGCAACATGACAACCGGAACATAGAATTCGGCAAACCCGGCCAAAAAGATACAGCATAAAAAGGCACCCAGCGCAAAAATAAAATGAAAAAAAAGGGAGGAAGAAGGGAGGGTGAGGAAAAGAAGGGAGAGGGGGAAAGGGAAGGAGAAGAAGGGGGGGAAGAAAAGGAGGGGGGATGGAAAGGGGAGAGGGGAGGAGATAGGGATACAACCTTGAAGAACACCTCAAAAAAAAACATCAAGCAGGATCATCACTACAACGAGGAGGGCGAGGGCGTTGTGGAGTACGGGAAGGACGCTTCCGGCCCCTACGAACTGGTGTCCAGATCTTGCTGGGGGTAGCGGAAGGACGAGATGGAGTAGATGGTAGTGAGGCATTGTCGTCCGGCAGGGGGGTAGTCCCAGTTGCTTCAGGAAGGAGTCCGCTTCAAAAAGATCGCGTAGAATAACTTGGGCGTTATCTTTGGAGACAACCAGCTTGAAGGGAAAACCCCAGCGGTAAGGGATACGAAGATGTTGAAGATGTGTGGTGAGTGGTTTCAGCGCTCGCCGTTTAGCCAGGGTAATAGGAGAAAGATCACAAAAGAGCTGAAGCCGGTCCCCTTTAAATTCCAGGGAGGGAACGTTGCGTACAGAGGCCAACAAGGCTTCCTTGCTCTCAAAAAAATGAAAGCGGACGATGACATCACGTGGTCTGGTGCCGTCAGCAGGTCTGGGACCTAAAGAACGATGAGCCCTGTCCATGCGCCACTCCGCTTCTGGGACCAAGGGTGCGGTTGTGGTGAAGAAAGACAGGAGGTGTCAGCGAAGTTGGGAATCGGCAATGGATTCAGATATACCTCGAATACGGACATTTTGCCGGCGTTCCCTGTTTTCCAAATCTTCTTGCTGGAGCTGAATTTGGGACATGGTGTGTTTCAAGTATGCATTGTCTTCTTCCAAGACATGAACGTATTGCACCAGTTCATCAAATTTATTCTCCAGTTGATCTGCACGCTCCCCAATCTGCGCTATTTCTCCACGAAGATCCAAGGCTAATTTGCCCACTTCAGCGGCAATAGTGGCGGTAATATTGCGCAAGAATACCTGCAATTTTTCTTCTAGCGTAGATATCGTGAGGGCAGGTGACACACGGAGATTGGTGAGAGCGGAGGAGGAAAGGCTCATCAAAGGATGCTCTGCTGTCCCCTCTATAGGGATTTGGGATTCAGATTCATCTATATGTTGGTGCTGAGGGAGTGAGGAGATTAGCTGCATTGTAGAGGCAGCAGGTGTAGTACCTCCTGCCGCCACTGGGGGCCCGTCAGAGCTCATCCCTGGGAATGAGGAGGTTGGCTGCATTGTGGAGGCATCGTGGAGGAAGCTGGAGGCAGCTGGTGTAGTACCTCCGACCGCCACTGGGGGCCCGTCGGAGCTCGTCTGTGGGATCCCTGTTGTAATTGAGGCCGAGGATTGTGGCCTGTGAAGAAACCGCTGCAGCGGTGATGGCCGCGGCTCACGTGGCGGAGGGGAGGGGGGCTTCCAGCGCCCTATCTTCCCCATTATAGGACTGAGGTCTGGCACGCTGGGTGCCCTGCTACTGTCTCACCCAGGGAGGAATATGGAGCAGCGGTGCGCCGTGGGTGAGTCTCTTAGGACGGGGGATGTACGGAGCTCACAGGAATGCGGCCATCAAAGTTCCCAGCCACGCATGCGCCCCTTTAGTCCTTTCACTTTACCCTCTTCATCTTTTATTTCCTACCTACTTTTTTTATAGGGTTATAGAGAGCAACATTGTAACTTGCTGTGTCACCCCACCCCGCTCCCCATTAAAGCATTTCTCTCTACAAACAATACTACCTTTCTAGAAATATAGAAATTTAATACATAAATAAAGAAAGTCATACAAAGTGCATAGCAAAGAAGTGAAAAAATAATTAAAAACCTCAAGTGCAATTTTATATATAACAGTAAATAAATAATATAAAATGAAAAAAAATCATAATCAAAAGTTTAGCAAACATAAAGTGCACCAACAAAGTCCTCTAAGGGAAATGTGCATTTACATAAAGAAGAAGACAGCTCAATTTCAAGTCACCTCTGTGCACCAAACCACCAGTGACATTAGTTCTGATTATCAAAAGATTAGACCTCAATAACAAAGATGGATGCATGGATGAATGGATAATTAGCCTCCGGTCTCACAGCCTGACACCTACACCACAGCTCCATAATTGGTCATATCAAAGGCAATTCAATCGAACAAGCATGGCACAAATGTTAAGCGGATGGCGAATTGCCCATAGTTTAGCATTAAAAGCACCTTTATTAAGAACTAGGTATCTACTCACATTTGAATTAGACGAGCCAGCAAATTACAAACAAAGCATCCAACACCTCGGTGGGTGTGATGAAGTCATCGCTGTAGATTCATCCTACGCATTTCATTCAAATGGACCTCATCACAGTGGCGAATATAAAATCACCCTCCTTTACCAAATGCCAATTTAAGCTGGCTACCTTCATATTGGCAGTCAAACAAATTATCCCAAAAGCCTGGAAGAAACAAATTGTTCAATTTGCTCAAGTTAAAACAGCGCACACACAAAAAAATCTGTCTGTGTGGAATCCATGGATTCAATATACGCATTGTTCACTTTCACCTGATAGTTTAATTTTCCTATGATGCGCAAATTTGGAAGGAGACACTCATTAGACCTTGAAACCTTTTACCGTCCCCCACCCCCTATCTAAGAAACCCTCCTTTCACTTTACCCTCTCCATCTCTTTCTTCCTATTTAATCTTTTTTATTTGGTTATAGAGAACAACATTGTAACTTGGTGTTTAACCTCTCTCCATTAAAGCATTTATCTCTACAAATGATACTACCTTTACTCTGAAATATGACAGGAACAATGTGAGAATCTAACTCAATGCTTTATTAATTTCTACACTACATTGTTACATGTAACCTACTGTGTTTTTGTTAAAAGTTTCATGGAAATTCAATACAAATTATAACAAATTAAAAAACAGAGGAGTACAACTGTTAAACAGTAAATGAAGTTGTTGCTGACACACAAAAACTAGATAGACTATATTTCCTCAATGGGACCTTTAGGGTACAAATACAATATTATCTAGAGACCTATGTGTATTTTATTAAAGATACAAAATCCAATTGGTTAAAATCATAGATATGGCTTACAGTACATAATTAGTGTTGGGCTTTATGTTCGAACATAAGTTCGTTGAATACACGAACGGTAAGGGCATTCAGCGGGGGGTTGTTTGGCCCATCACTATACATAATGTCACAAAAGTACAGAGCTGTCAAAATAACATGAGCTTAACGATGTGTCTCCATTCATCTATCTCGTTTCAGAGATATATGACTATTTCTTCAGGGGTGTCCAGGGTATCACATTTCTATAATATAATTGAACATACATCATATAGCATGTATATAAAAAATCAGTTTATGGAAGTATACAATTCATAGTATTTATAATACTTACAGTTAAACAGACAGCAGTGGGCATAAACATGAAGCCTCTATAATATAATTGAACATACATCATATAGCATGTATAGAAAAATCAATTTATGGAAGTATACAATTCATAGTATATCTAATACTTACAGTTAAACAGACAGCAGTGGGCATAAACATGAAGCCGTAAACATTAATATTTATTTATTATTTATTTCAGGTACTTAAATAGTGCCACCAATTTATGCAGCGCTTTACATATATATTGTACATTCATATCAGTCCCTTACCTTCAAGGGGCGTACAATCTAAGGTCCCTAACCTTATATTCATACATACACATACTAGGGCCAATTTAGACAGGATCCACTTAACTTACCAGCATGTCTTTGGAGTAAACATTAAAAACATGTGCAAATCTCACCACTCCACCCATCAGCCATGGAGGGCCCTAAACCCCTCGAGTCTCACCCAGAGGGGAAAAAGGGGGGCCATGTGCTTACACACAAAGACGTAATGCTAGAAAAGACTTGTTAGGTCAATGAACTATGAACACAGATGGGGTTAACTTATTTTGTTGCCCACCACACTATAATGCAGTGCAGTGTAGCACAATACATGACATGATTTGGAATTGTTCAGCACTATAAAGGATGACAGAAACACTGCGTGATCTCTACCTATCTACTTCAAGTCTCCCCAAAACTGAATGTATACATACTTTTCATCAGCACTGTATAGGATAGATAGACTCTATGGGGTTTATTTACTAAACCTGGTTGACTCAGAATCTTGTCCACTTCTGCATAAAAACCAATCAGCTTCCAGGTTTTATTGCTGAAGCTTAACTGAACATGCTGAGGTTAGAAGCTGATTGGCTACCATGCACAGATGCCCAAGATTCTGAGTCAACCAGGTTTAGTAAATAAACCCCTATAGGTCAGAAACGTTCTCTCTCTTCAAACACCCTGTGATCTATCCCTATCTACTAAGTGTCTCCTCCAACATACACTGACAATTGACAAATAACAGTTTCCCCTCTTCCCCCCAAGACAGAGTCTTTTCAAATGAGAAGATCTATATTTGATAGATTGAAAGGCTAAAATGACATTTTCCCTTTAATATCAGCTTCACTTTGATAATGTGTGTGACTGTTGGTAAGTTAAATCAATTTTATATAACGAATTGGAAATACTTAACAGAAATAAAAGGATGTGCTAATTTGACTCTTTATGCCTATAGGTGACAAAATTTTAAGTGGTCTTATTATTTCAGCTTCTAACACAATACCAATCAGTGTTTCATCACATATATGCATGCTAAATTGGTGAAGCAATTGGTTAAGTGTAAGTGAAGGACTTTATTATATTTAACGCTGAACTCCAGAAAAACAACTTTCAACTGCTTTAACTACCAAAATCATTTTTATTATGTTTAACCTCTTCTGTGATTCAGAATTTTACTACAAAGCCAGAACAGTGATATCATTTTTTTTTTAATATATAGTGCTTAAAGTGGTATTAAACCCCAAACCAAAAATATAATATATTGCAGCAGTGACTGCATCAGTTTCCTTTTATTAGGCTTTTTCCCCACTGCCCCCACTCTGGATGAATGAGCACAAGGGACACCTTTGGACAGCAGCATTGTCAGTCTGGGGGATTGTTACATGTACTAGCAGATTTAAATACACTAACAAATCAATGCCACATTCCAGCTAATACTTTATAAGCAATTGCAGCAAACAGCTCTCCCTTTATTATGAAAGTGTTACATAAATAAATACAAAATGATCATTATAAGCCACCACTGCCAGTGTTAAATGGTTTATATTCTATTTCTAACTAATACATTCTGCTGTTCTTTTGAAAAACAACAGACTTTCTGGCTGGATCACTTGATGAAAATAGAAGAAAAAAAATGAAGAAAAAAAGAAAAGAAAATGAATGCAGCCATCACATCTAAGAAATGGTAAACTGCAATATAATAAATGTTTGCCTTTGGGTTTAATACCACTTTAAGGCATACAACATTATATCTTTCCTATTTCCAGTTTTTTCAATGAACATCAGCTTATGGATTAAATTGTCTTTTTGCTCTCTCTTTCAGACTGAAATCATGTATACAGAGTTAAATTTAAGTTAGATCAGAGTGCTGACTTTCTTACTTTCAGCAGAGTTCTGATATTCAGGAGATTATAGGAAACTAATATAAACAAAATGAGAACAAAGGACGTCCGATCGGCTGCACTCCAAACAATCCACTTTATTGAACAAAGGTAATACCAATACAGACAGTGGAAATACAGTGGGGGACTGGCAGGTAAACGCGTTTCATGCTAAATTGAATTAGCGCTGTCTTTAGCGTGAAACATGCTTACTTGCCAGTCCACCACTGTATTTCCACTGTCTGTATTGGTTTATCTTGGTTCAATAAAGTGGATTGTTTGGAGTGCAGCCGGTCAGACATCCTTTGTTCTCATCTGTGCAGCACATGAGCTGGGCTAGCACCTACAGGAGGAGTTGTACTTGGAGATTGGGAGTCTCTACCTTGAGCAGTGGTAAACTAATAGAAAAAAAATTATGAAATACTTACATTATCTGTATTTAAAACACATTGAACATTTCTAAAGAAATACATATGTGGAGGATTTTTTTTTGCTTGAATTATGAATGTGAATTTTCTGACTTTAACATTCATACAGTATTTACTTACTTATTTTTATGTGGTCTTTCACTGTTTTGCTGCCACTCATGTGCTTCATTTATTCCTGGCTGTGGTCTTGCTAGTAGAAATAATTACCACCCGATTACTACTACAGGATAACAAAATGTGCCCTCACCCCTCCCCTGCTTAACTCTCCTGTCTGTGTCTAGGGCTCACCTTTCCCTCCAGAATACCCAGGACCATCATGTTGGGTGTTGGGATGGATAGTGGTAGGAGATCAGTGAACATCTATTTGCTGTGAAGGATTAACCTGGAAGCACTAAGCTCTGAGCACTTCTGGGTTCTTACCTGCCAATCCCTGGCTGTTCAACCCAGGAGAGAAGCTAATTCAACACAGTATATGTCCATTTGACTTGAATAGTGTGCATTAGTGACATTAGGAGTCTAAAAGATCTCTCATGTCTCCTTAAAGAGAACCTGCACTATGCTATGACATGGGGGGATTAGCAGCCCCCTCATGAAAGCAGTTAAGTTAAAGTTTAATAAAACAAATTAAACCCCCTTACACTTTTTTAAAATCCCTCTGCCCCCATATACATGTACAAACCCAAAAACACATTTCAGGAGTGCACACATACAAAAACATTGATTTTGCCACACATGGTAGAGGAAAGAAGTCCAATAGAACATTGCAGTAGTGGTTGATGGAGTGACCAGAGCAAGCACAGACCTTGCATTGCTGATGTCCTGCTGATGAACTTTAAGTTTACCATAATATGCAAGTGTGGAAGCTTAAATGGGTACATTATGATTTCCAACTTGTCCAATCGGTGAATGCCTTGAATTCACTGAACAAAGTACAAGGTATCCTGTAAATATCAGTGATTCTGAACAAATGACCCATTGAGATTAATATGCAGTGGGGAAGCTGCTTGGCACAGGATTTACTACTTCAGTGATTGTCAACTTTCACAAAGGACCCTCAGGTATCAAATATGCATACTTACATTGTTCAAAACTGGACCAGTATAACTATGTAATTATTATCATACCTATAGTTCAGCTTTAAAGTGAAGGTAAACATATATTTCTTGGCAAGAGCAAACAAAACCTGTTTAATCTGCCACAAATGTAATGTTAACCTGTGCCCTCCTGTGTACTCTACAGTCATAGCTGAAGCATTGTTATCAGCCCTGGTTAACCTCTCAGAGGTGGACTGCTACTCTTCTTTCTAGAGACACTTCTTATCCTAGGGGTACAACACTGATCCTCCATAGATTCAGTTCAGTAAGAGAGTATTGTCACCTTAAGGGCAGGAAGTTGTTAATGGAAGATCACCAGGTGAAAGCAATGGAAAAAAAAGACTGAAAGGGGAAAACTAATACAGTCACCACATTTAAGGACTGATAAGCTGCAATATATTTAATTATTGATCTTTGGTAGAGATGCTGTAGGAGCTGACATTTTTACTTTTGCAAAATTATATCAAAAACAAGTAGCCAAGTAGACCAAAGGTAACCCAGTACAATACAGAAAAGGAGTTTATTTTTTCTGGCCTCTGAATGTATAGTTATCATGCAAACAAATAGAATTCAACTGTAACAGTTTGGGACTATCATGATAAAGGAGAGTACTAAGTTTCTTTATATAGATCAGACAGAATGAATGTGACAGGTTTCTAATTATACAATAAATAGTAGGAGGCATTAGTGAAAATAAATAAGTATTTCTAATGAATACTGAAAACACATTTATAAGCATTTATAAAAAAAAAGCAGGGCAAATAATTTAAGAATAATATAAGCAGCACAGAATCAACTTGAAAGACCAATATAAAGGTTTTATTGAATGAACAACAGAACTATTTTTAAGTGGATTAGAGCATCCTATCGATGGATTCCTTGAATAATAGCCAGACAGGAAAATGACCTATGAAAGTGCTGTGATAAGTACAATACACAGCTTTTGTGTCTTTCATTCCAGCTACTTAATGACTGATTTTAAAACACTCTGTTTCTGAAAGTAGACATTGTGGTGTATACAGAAACAATTCAATATTGTCTTAGAAAAGAACCATTTTTAGATATACACATGGCATTTTAATCCCCATAGGAAAACATATTAAAATCTTGTTTCCCAGTCTACCAAAAAGGATTTGATTGTAAACAGTAGATTTTTAGCTGTCCCTAATAGAGGCAACATTGCAATGTTCCTGGTAGTCAGAGTTCATATGATTTTCACCTCCATTTTTGATCATGCGAGACAGCTCAGGAGAATCTTTTTTTTCCTTTTTAGCTTTCTAGGAAAAACTAATTACTTTTATACTCAATAGAACAATGTTGTTCTTTAAATCCCTAATCAAACCGTCCTATTTAAGAAATATATTATTCTCTGCAGACTGGACAAATCTAAGTTCATAGATTCAGGAGAATCACAAATTTCAATTTGACATTTTTCAAACCGATTCATTTGTCACTATTCATAATGATGACATGTACATTATGAGGTCATGTAAATTTTATTGATAGGTTCACTTTAATATACATTAGATCTAACTTTATTCTGCCTCTCTAGCTTAACGTGTTGCTGTACATACGCTTTTCCATTTTACAATAATTTAGGTTAATGTGTTTTACTCTGAGCTTTAAACATTTCCATTTACTCACTTTGCTAAGTTGTTTTTATACAACAGCACAACATAGTCAATACTCTAAAACCTCATAGAGGTTGATTTACTATAGGCAAATACTGCAGACTGTTCATTTTGCAAGAGAATTATCACTTTGCAATAGAATTTTCCTTGGCTTAGTGAACTAGGTTAAGCTCTGCTGACTTCCAAAATTCTATTATGTACAAGCAAAAATACTGCTTTTTGTATTTATTGATCTTTCACAGGATTGTCTATTTTTTGCAAAGTGAATTTTCACCACATTTACCGAGCTAAGGGAAAATTCCCTTGCAAAGTTAAACAGTTATTAGTATTTATTATATCAACTTCATACTCTCTTACAAGTGGATTACTTCACCTTAGCCATCTTCAAATTAGCTCATCATCGTTCCTCCAATCATGCTCATAACATTTTGAAACTTAAAATCATTTCAGGCCATACTATTTTACTCCTTTGCAGTAATACAAAAAAGATACAGTGATACAGGTTGGTCTGCCAGTCATCTAGCCCCAAATCCATGTAGCAACTGAGTAAGCTTCATGTGAAAAGTATCACACACTCCTCTATGGAAAATCTGGTCACTTTATTGAAATTATCCCAATCAGTGGCTAATATCCCGAACAAGATAAAAGCAATGCATAAATGAATATACAAATATTACAACATAAAGCACAAAATGCCAGAATGTCAAACAGCACCATCAAGATTAAAAGAAAAATATACTTAAATGTATGGCTATAGAGAATTTGTCCATGTAATATACATATATTTAACAACCTAAAATAGTTTGTAATTCATAATTACCCCTTATTACTTGCATATAAAAGAAAAAACAAAAAGCAATAACATGGAGAAGAAAAAGCAAAGGGAGGGAAACCAGCAGACTGCAGCGAGGACGAAAGAAAAGAGGAATGAACCAGAAGGGAAGATGTGTTCTGACTCTGTATAGAAGAAAGAGGTGAAAATGATATCACTCATTAAAATGAGTGACATCAAACTTAAAATGGAGTCAATTTGGCATGCAGATTTGGAGATGGAAAAGACAATACACCTCTCTTCTGCACAGAAGACAAAACACATCCCCAACCTTTTCAACAATTTAAATCAATTAATTTTATATTACATGGATTAATTCTCTATATATTCATATATTTATCTTTTAATCTTGATGGTGTTATTGGACATTCTGACATTTTTGTGATTTATGTTGTAATATTTGTATATTTATTTATGCATTGTTTTTATCTTGTTGGGGGTATTAGCCCCTCATTTAACACTGCTGTATATGGGACTGAACAGTATTTAAAGTGTTCTCAGTTGTGCTTTATTATGTTAGCACTTTCAGCATGCAATGTGTTAACTATCCTGTCCATCCTGTGTATAGTGTGATGTTTTGACTATGGGATTATTTCAATAAAGTGTCCGGGTTTTCCATATATGTGTGTGCAGTCATCCACTTTTCACTTGAATACTTTACTTCTTTTTCCAGCTGTTGCATGCCTGAACCCCCAGATACCAACTCAGGCTTTCTAGAAACCTAATAAGCTTACTCACTTAACTCTTCACTTGCTACAAAAATCTACAACTTATGCACACTTGTTTACCTCTCCTGAAGATATCTGCTCAGAAACAGGCCCCTTGCAAGGAACTCTATCCATTTCTTACTAACTGCTCCTAGCAGCTTATGGTCTGCCCTTCAATTTGTTCTAAATAAAGTGGGCTGAGAAAGAGAACTAAACACTCCCTCCTTCCCCCAAGCAGATTGACTACATTACTTACTTCTCACACTCACTGAGCCTCCATCATCAACAGATAGCATTAATTAATTTGAATTCAGCATTACGTATATCAGTTGCATTTTTAGTCACAACCAAATGTGGGTTTTTCTTTTCAAAGTTTGAGTGGTGTTCTTGATCCATACCAGAGTATCAGCCATTCAATGCTTTTCACATTTCTTTGTTTACTAAAGAAATTAGTAAAACAAGTCTTTGTCTACCTAGGAAAATAAAACAAAAGAATCTATGTAAAGCCTTCAAGAAAACACATGAAGATGTCTAACACATGTGCACACAGTTTTGCAAAATAAACATTAAAAAAACATACACAAATAATTGTATCAGAAAAAAATGTGGAATGTAGAGCACAAGTATAAGCAGAGATGATGTATCAATTGTACAATTGCATAAAATGCATAAAATAATAATTTATACTACGGCAATATTTATAAATACTGATTTATTCAACAAAAGTATACATGTTTTATAACTGATTGTAAAAAGTGTTTTATGCCCACCTAGCCCAGTTTTTTTTACCTACTCCAATACTTCAAACTTTGCTCTCTATTAAATGTATCTGTTATACAGATATAATTTGAGTAAAGTTAAATATATATTATAGAGTAGAATGCTATTCACTTTAAGATACAAATTTACAACAATGAGATTTTGGAATAAGTCAATAAAGGTTTAAATATATTTAGTTAAATGTGAGCACCAACCTTTATCATTGTAATCACTTATTCATTTATGTTTAGTACAGTATATAAATTATTTTCAAATTTTCTTCAAGATGCAGGTGACTATGATGGCAGAAAGAACTTCAAGGGCTTTTTTCTTGAGCTTTTTATTTCCTACTTAAAACAGGTATAAAAGATGGCTGCAAATTCAGCTGTTATTTGTATTGTAAACAACATATTGTCATTTGCATAACTGTCTTTTTCATGCATTTATTTTTATGACAAAATGCTTAAATCAATTCAGTGACAGATACTTTGTGTGTAAGTGGATTTACAGATTTTGTTTTCTTTTTTATGTACAGTGTATATCACTAAAAATTACAACTTGGTTTTCACAAAGCTTTATTTCTTTCACACTAGCAATCAAAAAGGTACATACAACATTTTTCTTTTAGTGACAGTATATGTCTTGAGGTACATTCTCCTAAATTATATATCATTTCACAGCCTGGACCAATTGTATGTAAAATATGCAACACTTTAAAAATACACAGATTGCACTCACAATTACCATTGTATGCCCCAATTCCTGCGCACAGCATACATTTTGTTTAGCTACTTATGTCTGTTAGATATGACTGCATTTTGTTTAGTTGACATCAAACTTTTGCCTTGCTTTATTACAATGGATATGAAGGGAAAACTTAGAACTATTTGTATCCTTCTCAAAGCTGCAGTGTATAACTATGTACAAGTGTACTAAGTGCCTAGAGTGAAGTTTTAGTTTTAAGATATTGCAAACAGCAGATTATTAAATGCACACACTCAGATGAGAATAAAGAATATGATATGAAGAAAGTAAAATAGTGCATTTGCATTTGGGCTCTCCAATCCAGAATGCATTCATAAGTTGGTTTTGTGTTACGTTTATCCTCCTTAACCAGACAGTTTGGTTAAAGCCAATCTACATGCAAATGCAAAACACCAATTGAGTCCTCCCTCCTGCTCTTTTCTCACAAATTCAAACATTGTTTTTTTTTACAAAGAATTTTATTATAGAATAGGAAACAGCAGAAAATCAGTATGCAATGACCATGAAAGATCATATGCAATGACCAGCAGAAATATAACATACAAAAGATTCGATGTATAATGCAGAATATGTACTGATGAGAAAACATGAAAATAAACTGCGTACATAAGTGTCGTAGAAAAAAAAAAAAGACAATAAATTGCAAAAATGATAGAAATTTAGAGACTAATAACATAATAAACTCTCAGGAAAAATTGTTGCAGAATCAACATACAGAATGCGAGATGAACAGGAGAAAGAGCCTCTCTGAGTACAGGGAGGTACTTAACATGCAGGGCTCTCAAAGCAGTCCAGCACATGGGTGCAGTATTGCTGGTACGGGACTCAAAACAGGGATCACAATCAGCACAAATAACCTGAAGAAGACAGATTAGACAAGAGGAAAGGAAGGAGTGAAGAAAAAGGAGACAAACAAACACACCAACAACAAAAAAAAAGGGGGGGGGGACTCCAGGGGGACTGCGGCAAAGAAAATGAAAAATAAAAATATAAAAATAAGTTGGTATATAAGTTTTATATCGACAAGAGGGACTGGTCGAATCTTGACGGTTGAGCTATATCAAGCCAAGGACGCCATGTCTGTAAAAATTTTGAATGGGTGTCTAACAGTATAGCTGTCAACTTTTCGTTGACCATCCGGTTTTTGACAGCCTCAAAGCTGAGGAGGGGAGTCTTCCAAGCTCTCGCAATCGTCAGCTTGGTGGCCATGAACAAGTGTGATTCCATTGTTTTCAAAACAACTTTTAACCACTTGCCCTCTGAAAACAATTTTCTCGTTTTTTTCACACACATTTTAAAATATGCATTTGTGGCTAAAAAATTGTTTAACTTCCCCAATACATTATGTATTTTCTAGAAGAAGAGCTATTTGAAATCTGTAAGTCTATATTTTCATGAAAAATACACTGATTGAAATATTTTTAGAAATAATAATTGCTGAATGCCATAGAGTAAATAGAATTGTAGGTGAAAACATAATTTATTCAGTCTAGATCTGTCAACTGGGAATGGGCCGGTCAGTTTGAGGCAGGTTCAGAGAGCATGAGTAAAGTTTGGTTTATAAGGTGAAAACTGAATTGTCCTGGATTCAGTTTGAGCAGGGTTCATCATATTTCAAATAAGTTTGGATCACAAAGGCTGAAAACCATTAAAATCTGTCAAATGAAAAATGCCTATTTTCTGGACTACTAGGCAAGTTATTGTTATAAGATAGCATGAGGGACTGGGCACTGCCCTAGGGAACATGTACCAATGCACAATTATTTTTAAAAAACATTCCATTTGGCCAAGACCAGATTTTGGAAAACGCCAAAATTTACAAAGGAAAAAAAGTATTTGAAATTACCAGATGAGGATCTGATTTGGATCTTAATGGGGGCCCCACACAAAAAAATTAAGTTTCCTAAAAAATGTCCCCATCAAATGGATGTCAAAGGGACCCCACATGTTTTAGGGTGGGAACAAAAAACAAAGAAAGAAATGCATAACAGACCCTAATTTTAGCATGCAGTGTTGCAGACAAGGAAAGGGGGATGAATGTGTTTCCCACCCTGAACCATTCCAGGCCACATGTCCTCTTGGCAAAGTATCCTATCCCCATGTTAATCAGGAGCCAATATGAATAGATCCTCCAGATGCCAGCAACAGAAGACCTCTCCCTCAACAATAGATCCCTTTCAGCAACAATATACCATCATGTGAAAATAGATCCACTCCAGTAACAATATATCCCCCAGCAGCCAAAATCAATAGGCCCTCCAGCATACCCTAGCATCCCTTGTCATTACATACATTCAGTGCTGGAGGTGCCGGAACGGCGTTCCTGCTGAAATAGAGCCCTGCTTACAAGTATCCTCCTTTTAACAATAAAGTGAATGAGTATAGGTAAATAGTACCCCTATTCATTCAGACAAAAAAATAAACAGCAAATAAACTCACTTACACAGTTTTCAACATTTCCTTTGTCCTTTGTCTAAATCAATGGTCAATCTTGATGAAGGATGCCTGACACCCAACAAAAGAAAAAATCTTGTTGATTAGTAGACACATCCAATACCATCACTAACTAACACCAAATGACATCTCCTGGGCCCCACTTTTCAAAAGTAAACAAAGGGGTGGTGTCTCCCAGATGACATAATTGACTAAATATGGCCATGTGGCTGTATTTGTTCAGTAATGCCATACTGTCCAGAAAATTAATGAGGCCAGGTTACATCACTGGTTGCTATGCATGCGGCAGGTGTCTGTACCTGCTGCTTCCTTAGCATCCATTGACAGCAAGGAAACATGTGATACATGTTCTTGAGTTTGGCAAGACCTTTGAGCTCATCCCAGCTGTCAACTACATTAAGGAATCTGCTTATAAAGCAGTGAAAGTGTCTTTTACTGAACATTCACAATGTGGAGAATCAATCACTGTCATTTAAAATACAAGCACTTGAAAAGTTTACCTGAAATGGATGTTTGGTAAATGCCAGATCCATTGCTTTAAAATATGTCCCTAACAGACAGTGATTTCATTTATGTTCAAATATATCTAATACTATACTGTAGCCATGTGTTTAAATCATGTGTGGAAAAAGAGCTAGAAGACTATGAAGCAGGATTTATGGCTAGAAGACTGGCAACACACCAAATGTAGGACATGTTTTGACAGCCTTTTTTTTGCATAAAACAAGCTTTACACAAGCTTTACATACAAGTTTGCAGGAATGCAAAACTTGTTTTAAGCAGGTCAAATGAAAGTCCAAAGGAGGTCAACTGGAGGTCAAATGAATTTTATATGAGCTCAGAAACATCTCAAAATAATGTTAAACTGATGCCATTGCCAGTCCAAAGCCCATTGTCACAGTCCTTTCCCTTGAGGCAAATATCTGAAAGAAACCAAGATGGTTAAAATTTAGGCCAAGCCAAAAACCTTTTTTTAGCTTTGGATAGATGAATGAAGGATTACAGCACCTTGTTGGATTTTACTGGTAGCCAGGGTTCTTTTTACCCTCAGTAAGCATAAGATTTGATTTTACCGCTATCGGGTTTAGACTGAATCCTGCATGTTTAAAGCTGATCTCCACCTATACTCTCACTATAAATAGTTAATTTGGGCTGAGCTGGCTCAAACAAACTATTCTCTACACTAACATGTGTGCCCACTGGGAGCACTGTATAAACTATATGGCTTCAACTACAGTACATACAGTATACAACAATAAGTTTCAGGTATGAGATATGACCTTCCCGTCTCACACCCGAAGCAAAATAGCATAGAGCTGAGTGGCACTCAGCCATGCATAAGCAGCATTGCCATCTTTCAATTAATACAAAGCTTCCTCTGATTGGCTGAGACGAAGTGGTGGGCAAATGACCCCACAATCTCTAATTTAGCCAATCAAAGGAAGCCTTGTATGTATTGATAGAATAAAAAGCTGCCTATGAATGTCTGAGCACCACTCAGCCCAACACTATTTAGTTCCGGATGTGAGACAGGAGTGTCTCATCTCACACCTGAAACACGTTGCTGTATACTGTATGTAGCTGAGGCTACATACAGTTTATACAATGTACCCAGCACATGTTAGTGTAAGGAATAGTTTGGCTGGGCCAGCTAGTGAAACTAGAGCTTGAGATTAGCTTTAATGTTTGCAAACAAATGCAGGAATTCACCTGACAAAAGTATTTCTAACCATAGTGCATTGCAAGGCCTTTGAACCTATATTAACAAGCTTCTTTGAACCTATATTACACGGGAAACTTCTGAAAGATGAAAACTGGCTGATGGAAAACATAGGTTAAAAAACATCTGTTTAGCCACATTTGCTAAACAGTGGTAAATTATTAACTCTTTCAGACTGTTTTAGAGAAATACAGAGAGTAGAAGCAGAGACAGCAGTATGTGTTGAAATTAGCTTAGGTGTGAGTTGCTCATTAAAATTTTTTTTGTTTCCAAGGGTGGGAAAGGTGTCTGGTGGAGTGAGTCATAAAGGCCACCTGGCAGGGGGTCTTCATGTGGAATTTGAGGTGTGAATGGTCATTAACATATCTTTTGTTTCCAAGGGTGGGAGAGGTCTGAGGTGTGAATTGATCATTACCCTGTGTGACCAGCTTGGTAGGAACATCCTATGTTCAGTGTTTTGTCCATCTGAGTACCTTGAAAATGCTTTGCATGCATTTTTCATGATGAAAAAAGGCTCCGGACAGCATCGGGAACTGGAAGAGTTAAAAAACATTTCAGACGCAAATGCTTATAAACGCTTATAAACGCGATTTGCCACATTTAGCCGCGTTTACAAGCATTTTGCGTTTGAAATGCTGATAAAATCGACTGCTGAATGCAAGTTTTCTGCGTAAAAAAAAAGACTGTAAACTGAAATGCCTGTAAACGACTGTAAACGAAGATGTGTACACATAGGAAAACATTAGGGTGAGTTCAGGGGCTACTGAAAAAAATGCTGAACAGCTCCTAAACATCAGCTGCAGTGTACATGAGCCCTTAGAAGGGTTAATTAGGGAATTTTAGATAAGCCAGCCCCATCTCTATAAAAGGGTAAGGTCACAGAAGCCATGACAAAGTGCTGTATCTGTGATAAGATGACAGGTCTGTTAAAGTACATGTACACTTACTAAAAGTGTAGGTATAAACCTTGTGAGTATCTTAAAGAATTTGGAGGTGGGGGTTTTACCTGTTGTTATCCTTTGTTACATAATGCTGCTTATTCTGCCTCTTGACAGCCTGTCCCTGTCCACATGCACTACAGTGATAATAGGCTGCATGTGTTTTTTTCACAAGGCACATTTCATAATTATTGATGGCTGCAATTGTTTTTCACAGGTCTTTCTTTTAATGTGGACCTTCCAGGAAAAACTTACTTCCGCTCAGCTTTCAATGCTTCAGGGAGGCATGGGTGACATCACTGTGCCTTAAAGCTGCCTTCTGTGATAACTGGGCATTTTAAATCCTGTACAAGTTACTCCTAAAATTGAAAGGAGTGCATTTTCACAGAATTTCAAATACCCTGCGATCCCAGGAGGCAGTGCTGAGACACAATAATGTCACCATTGCCTCCTGAAAGTACTGAAAGCAGCAGCCAAGGTACATTTTTTTCTTTTTTAGCACTTGATTTATTTTTGATTTGCCTTTGCAGGCAATTTGATTTGGAGAGGGGGTTGTTTCAATAGAGTGTTTGAAGTAGTGAGAGCAATGGAATATTCCTAAGCAATGCACATCAGAAATTCAGCCTTTAATTTTGTTTTGAACATCTAATGGCTAATTAAGGGCAGCAAATTGTGAAAGACATGGCAGATTCTTGCCACCCTATAACACAAACTACGACCTTCATATTAAGATATAAAGAGAATAAACCTGTACTTAATTCTCTAGCAACTCAAAAAATCTTATAAAACATCTTATACGCGCTTCATATCAAAACAGTCCAACATAAATAAAGTCCCAAAATTGTATTATATACATTTATTCCACATGCTGGAAATGATTTGTTGTTGCGGGACATCAAACAAAACCAAATCCACAACTGCTCATGCCACATATCCACCTCGTGTCCACCACTCCACCTCAACAGTGTACTCATCTTTTTTAAATGACCTGCATGTTATAGGGGTCAGCAAAATGTTTTTTTCCCTCTATGGTGCACACTTGGTTTCATATACTTTATTCAACTTCTCTTCTCCTTGGATGATGGTGTTACTCAAAAACATACACACCTCCCATAGTGCTTTCCGTAACACGTCAAAATCTTAAAATATAAAAAAAATTATACACTCACACGCTCAAAAGCACTGTAAAGCCCTTTCTTTTATGTTTATAATAAATCATGTGCCACTTTAAATGTTCATCTGTGTAAAAAGCCTTTAAAAACACATGTTCTGGCCCGTTCCTCATAGTACACTTTTCATTTCAGATTTACATGTGCAATTTGTTCTCGAATATTACAGTTGCTTATATTTCACTAACTTTTTCATTTCTCCATACTATATCCCCAGATGAAGCATTGATAATAAATCCTGGAAGCTGATTGGTTTCTATGCAGAGCTGCACCAGATTTTGCAAGCTCCAATTTTTGTAAATCCCCCTCCATTAAGTTTTCCATAATATGGATTTTGAATTGAAGACTTCATGTCTGTTCTCCCTTTAGTTATCATCTTTGATGTATAATGCCATAGTATTTAGAGCAGTGGTTCTCAACCTGTGGGTCGCGACCCCTTTGGGGGTCGAATGACCCTTTCACAGGGGTCCCCTAAGACCATCAGAAAACACATTTCCGATGTGTAAAGAGCAGCTACTGTGTAGAAAGCAGCTGCTGTGTTGAAAGCAGCTACTCTGTTAAAAGCAGCTACTGTGTTGAAAGCAGCAGTATTGGAGGTAAAACGACACTCATGAATTATAATTACTGGGTAAATGATTTTATGGTTGGGGGTCACCACAACATGAGGAACTGTATTAAAGGGTCACGGCATTAGGAAGGTTGAGAACCACTGATTTAGAGAGTATGGAGTCAAAAGTCCTTTTTGAAGACTACTGTTTTATATCTTTTTAGTATCATACAACTTGTCTCTTATAGTGTGATGGAGTAAACTTTTCTAAAATTATATCTAATTGTTTTATATGGCAAGTTAAAAATACATGTTACTGTTGGTAATATCCATTCTATATTTGTGTATGTTCAGATGTGGCACCTTTTACCACTGTATATAAATGTCTGACGATTATACTGTATGTATATATATATATGTATATATATATTGCCTCATTCCCAGGGCAGCGTCCAGCCCTCATGCCTTTTGTGCGAAAAATCCTGTACCTATTAGCTTAGACAATGACCATTAATATACTACTGTCTAAGACTTTGTTCCCATCCATTCAGTGGAGTCCAGATTCCATATTCATTTATGTACAGTTTGGCGAAACAACCCCAACGTGAACCTTGGTACTTTCAGCCCTTCACTATTCAGTTCTTAATCCTCAGAGATCCCATACATATTTTCAAGTTTCTTTCAAAAAGATCTCCCTGATAAATACAGATGTAGTCATGCTTTTTAAAAGATGATAACAAACGGCAATAAAACAAAAAAAATGGCTTCATAATAATGAGCCTGAGCTGGAAGCTGTCCCATTTAGCAATGGTAGTAATACTGCTGCTAAATGTTTGACTTTCCACTGAAGCTGAAGGTTAAAGTGGTTGTAAAAGCTTTATTCTGTAAGACATCATGTAGATGAGCCTACCCTGACCGCTGGCCATGGGAAAACGCAAATCATGAGAGGGAGGTTTAACCTCACCTAAACATGGCAGCTCCTAAACTCTGCTAAAAGACTATTTTTACATGGACACAAAGGCTTTTATGGAGTTGAGTTCAGAAGCTTCGTTAAAAAAATGCCAAAAGTTTCTAAACTTGAGTTTAGGAGCTGCTCCTGTACATGAAACCTAACAGTTCTATTCTATGCATGAAGATAAAAACCTTCTGTGTGCAGCATCTCACCCAGTCCCCCCCCCAATACTTATCTGAGCCCCGCCATGATCCACGATGTGACAAGAGCCTCGGCTGTCCAAGGACTTTCCCTCCTCATTGAGGAGAGAGAGGGGTGGGGGCAAGACGCTGCTGTATGTGTAAATGAACACACAGGGCAGTGGCTTGGGAGTGAGCCTGTTTGAGTGTTCCATAGCAAGCTGCTTGCTCTGGAGGCACTAGGCAGGAGGGAGGGGCCAGGAGCGCCAGCAGAGGACCCAAAAAGAGGAGGATTGGGGCTGCTCTGTGCAAAACCACTGTAAAGGGCAGGTAAGTATGACATGCTTTTTTTTAATTATTATTGCTTTTAATATAATTTTAAGCTCACCTGGACACCCATTTATTTCAGCTGTTCACCAATCCTCTAAACAAGCAAAATTCAGTCTGAACATGCATTCTGACTGAACTGGAATCTCATTCTATAAATAGTAACACTGACATGACGTTTTCTAAGAAATATTAATTAGTGCATATGTAAAAAAAACTATAAAACAAAAGTAAACACAGAAGAATAAAACACAAAAACAGAAGGCGCAAACGCCTAGCGCATTATCCTTGACACTTAGCGGATATAATAAACAATTGTTATACTCACAAACCAAGTGAGCTAAAGGCATTTACAGTGAAGGAAATAAGTATTTGATCCCCTTCTGATTTTGAATGTTTGCCCACTCACAAAGAAATGATCAATCTAAAAATTGAATGGTATGTGTATTGTAACACTAAGAGACAGAATAGGAACAAAAAATTCAAAAGAAATGCATGTGTAACAAGTTATGCACTGATTTGCATGTTCATGAGGGAAATAAGTATTTGGTCTCCTTCACAAAACAAGACTTAGTACTTGGTGGCTGTGTTGCCTTCACAGGCTAATTGAATTATAGTTACTTATATGGGACATGTAGTGAACCACTGCCATCTAGTGGCAAACATGTATGGCAGTTCTCCTCTGGATATGTAAGCTCTCAGACAGGAAATGACTCTTGGTTTAGGAAGCTCGTCAGCCATTTTAGACTTCTATTAACTGTGGATGCAGTGTGCTTGCTTCTCTCCCAAGGGGCTTGAGACATCATCACCTGCAAGTGCCTTTCTTCTGTGTCATCTGTCATTTATGTTACACTAGTTATTCTATGTATACTGATATGCTGTTATTGTATTGTGTTTCAGTTTCACCTATAAAATAAAGTTGGATTCTTTGGTAGACAACACAAGCAGTGGGCTTCTGTTTGCTGGAGATTCTGACAAGGGTTTAGCTGTCCGTTTAGAGACACACATAGTCAGTGTTTTGAGAACGGAACAGTGAAAAGGTGAAGCGCAACAAGCCTGGAGATAGGAGTCACTACACAGACAGAATGAGTCTAAGATCAGGAAGACAGTATAAGGCTGAAGATCAGTCACCCGGGACACATCAAGGCAGGGAGAGCATGTCAAGTGTCCAGCAAGATGATGCATGCTCACACTCGTCTAGATCAGCAAGGTCCAGTCAGATTTCATCAGCAAGTGCCCTTTTAGCCAGAGCTCGCGCCAAAGCAGAGGCAGCTCGTGTTCAGCTAGAATTCGCTGAGAAAGAGGCCACCGTTATAAAGGAAATTGCTGAGAAAAAAGCCACCGCTGCAGCAGCAGCAGAGGCTGCCATTATGAAGGAAAGAGCAGAGAAAGAAAAAGAAAAATCAGAACAAGAAGCAAAGTTGCATATTCTTCAGCGTCAGTGTGCAGCCGCCGCCGCCGCAGCAGAGGCCGCAGCTTATGCCGAAATGGAACGGTATGGAAGTGGGTCTATCCACGAAGGCCCATATGTGCCTGAGATACCCCTCTCCTCAGTAGAACGCACAAGGGAGTATGTCCAAGAACATTCAAGCAGCAATGCAACAAAACAGTTCACCAATCCAGAATCAGCTGAATCTAAACCAAGACCAGCAGAATCCCTGAGTGTACAAAAACAAACCAATCCAGAATCAGCTGAATCTAAACCAAGACCAGCAGAACCCCTGAGCGTACGAAAACAAACCGATGAGGCCAGCAGTACCAGAGCGATTAAAAATGAATCCTTACTACAGCAATCCAAACACCAGAGTACATAAGATGTCACTAAATATCTTATCCGTAAAGAAATGGTTAATTTGGGCTTTCTCAAGTTTGATGACTGCCCTGAGAATTACTGGGCATGGAAGTCTTCTTTTCTGTATGCAGTCAAAGACTTAGACTTATCAGCAGCCGAGATGCTGGACCTGATGATAAAATGGCTTGGGACGGAGTCAGCAGAACATGCAAGAAGGATGCGCAGGGTACATATATTTAACCTTCCAGCAGGACTTGATATGGCCTGGCAAAGGCTAGAGGAAAGATATGGATCACCAGAGGCAATTGCAGGTGCTCTAATGAAAAGACTTGAGTCTTTTCCCAAGCTAAACAGCAAAGACAACTTGAAACTGCAAGAGCTGGGTGATATTCTTTGGGAAGTCCAGTGTGCCAAAGAAGAAGGCTATTTAGGAAGACTTGCACATTTAGATACCGCCAGCGGTACTAAGCCAATAGTGGAGAAACTACCTCACAACCTGCAAGAAAAATGGGTGAGTGTTGGAGCCAAATACAAAGAAGAATATGATGTCCCCTTCCCCCCTTTCTTTGTGTTTTCTAGATTTGTACAGCAGCAAGCAAGGATCCGGTGTGATCCCAGCTTTTCCTTCATCACCAGCAGTCAACTGCCAAAGGCAGAAAAGCCACTTAGATCCTACAATAGGACTTCAGTGATCGCCCACAAGACAACGGTTCCCCCTGAGGACCCAGGCTGTCCAAGCAGCTACAAGGTAAACACCTTTGAAGGTCCTGACAGACTTTGCCCACTTCATAAAAAGCCCCATCCTCTAAACAAGTGCAAAGGGTTCAAAAGTAAACCCATCAAGGAAAGGATAGCCTTTCTTAGACAAAACGGCATCTGCTTCAAGTGTTGTGGATCCACTAAGCATGTAGCAAAAGACTGCAAAATACAAGCGGATTGCTCAGAATGTGGCAGTAACAGACACATCACAGCTTTACACCCTAATACATTGCATCAACCCCTAGAGGTCGCTGAAGAGCAGAAAGATGAGGGCAGGGAGCAAAAGGATAATTCAGCTACCCCAGTAATGTCTAAATGCACTGAAATCTGTGGCGACAGTACAAGTCCACGCTCATGTGCCAAGATCTGCCTAGCAACAGTGTACCCCACAGGGAAAAAGGAGAAGGCAGTTAAGATGTATGTAGTTCTGGATGAACAGAGTAACAGGTCACTGGCAAGGTCAGACTTTTTCGATGCCTTCAATATTACATCAAGTGCTATCCCATACACCCTAAAGACATGTGCAGGAATGATAGAAACTTCAGGAAGAAGAGCTACTGACTTTACTATTGAGTCTCTTGACAAGAGAGTCCATCTCTCACTTCCCATTTTGATAGAGTGTGATATGATACTGGATGATAAAACAGAGATCCCTTCACCAGAAGTAGCCCGTCATCATCCTCATCTCAATTCAATATCACATCCTTATTCCAGCTATCCAGACAGATGCCTCTATTCTTCTACTTCTTGGGAGAGACATTCTACAAGTACATAAGGTACGCCAACAAATTAACGGGCCCTTTAATGCCCCCTATGCCCAAAGACTTGACCTAGGGTGGGTCATAGTAGGAGAAGTTTGTCTAGGAGCAGTACATCGGCCTGACAGTGTCAATACGTCAAAGACATCTGTGCTACTGAATGGACGCACATCCCTTCTAAATCCATGCCAAAACAGCTTTGTTGTGAAAGAAACCCTTAACATCCCAAAACCATACTGTGACTTTCCTTCTAGTTACAATAGAGACATTAGTAGTGGCATGGAGTCTGACACTTTAGGGAACTCAGTATTCCAGAGAACAAAAGATGACGACAAACAAGCAATGTCTATAGATGATCGAGCTTTTCTCCCTATCATGGATAAAGAGACTTTCCAAGATGAAAACAACAATTGGGTAGCTCCCTTACCCTTTCGCACACCAAGGTGTTATTTACCCAGTAACAGAGAGCAGGCCTTGAAGCGCCTGAACACACTATGTAAAACCTTGCAAAGAAAGCCTGAAGTGAAAAAAGACTTTACAGAATTCATCAAAAGGATGCTTGATAATAATCATGCTGAAGTAACACCGTCACTGGATGAAGGTAAAGAACACTGGTATCTGCCAATGTTTGGCGTTTACCATCCACACAAGCCAGAACAAATAAGAGTTGTGTTCGATTCCAGTGCTCAACATGGAGGTGTTTCATTGAATGATGTACTCCTGAGTGGCCCAGATCTAAATAACACACTTCTGGGTGTCCTCTTACGCTTCAGGAAAGAGCCTATTGCTTTCACAGGTGATGTGCAACAGATGTTTTATTGTTTCCTAGTGAGAGAGGACCATCGTGACTACCTGCATTTCCTGTGGTACAAGGATAATGACATAGCTAAAGAGGTGACAGAGTACAGAATGAGAGTACATGTTTTTGGTAACAGCCCGTCTCCTGCTGTTGCCATATACTGCATGCGCAAAGCTGCCCAGAAAGGTGCAGAATGTTATGGTCAAGATGCCAAACACTTTGTGATGAGACATTTCTATGTAGACGATGGACTTGCTTCAGCTAACACACCTGAAGGAGCAGTCGACATTCTCAACAAAGCAAAACAGATGCTGGCGGAGTCTAATCTGCGACTACATAAGATTGCCTCTAACAGCAAACAAGTCATGGAAGCTTTCACCGCAGAAGATAGAGCTAAAGATCTCAAAGACCTGTGCCTGGGAACAGACACCCTTCCTTTACAGAAGAGTTTAGGCCTAAGCTGGGATCTAGATAAAGACTGCTTTGTGTTTCAGGTTTCTTTAGCAGAAAAGCCATTCACAAGAAGAGGGATCATATCCACTGTGAACAGTCTTTATGATCCTCACGGGTTTGTAGCACCAGTCACCATAAAAGGTAAGGCCTTAGTTCGTGAACTGTCAAGTGGAGAAAGTGAGTGGGATGCCTTATTTCCACAAGAGAGACTCCATGAGTGGGTCCAATGGACAGAGTCTTTACAAGCTTTACAATGTCTTCAAATTTCCAGATGTTATGTTCCTGTTTCATTGTCACAGACCTGCAAGAGAGAACTGTACATCTTTTCAGATGCCTCTGTTATAGCGATAGGTGCAGTCGCTTACTTGAAGATAATCGATGCAGGAAATGTCTGTCATGTTGGATTCGTAATGGGAAAATCCAAACTGAGCCCTAGGCCGGCACATACAATTCCACGCCTAGAGTTATGTGCAGCTGTACTAGCGGTTGAACTGTATGAGCTAGTGAGAGACGAGATAGACCTGAGCCTAGATGCTGTGAAATTCTTTACAGACAGTAAAACAGTTTTAGGCTATATCTGCAACACTTCAAAGAGATTCTTCTTGTATGTCTCCAATCGGGTGAATAGGATCAGACAAACAACCAGTCCAGAGCAGTGGTTCTACGTACGCTCAGAACAAAATCCTGCAGATTATGCTACCAGGCCTACACAGATAGCTTGCCTTCAGAACTCTATATGGTTCTCAGGTCCACCTTTTCTGTGTCAGACAGCTGTAGATAATCCTGATGACAACAATGTTTATCCTTTAGTGCATCCTGAAGCTGATCCTGAAATTAGGTCAGAAGTAGTAAATTTCAGTACTAAAGCCTTTGACACCAGACTACGGCCGCATTGTTTCGAAAGATTTTCCAACTGGAAGAGACTAAGCAAGGTTATAGCAAAATTAATTCATGTTGCCAAAAGCTTCCAAAAGAAAACTAATGATGATCAACCCGGAAGCTGGGGAGTTTTCCATGAAAGAGTCAGTTTAGAAGCACTTTCACAGGCCAAAACAGTTATAATTTCTTCTGTACAACACGCATGTTTCAGACAAGAATATGACTGTATTGAACAACAAAGGACACTTCCAAAACAGAGCCGTCTTACAAAACTGAGTCCCTTTGTAGATCAAGATGGACTGTTGAGAGTGGGTGGCCGTTTATCCTTTGCCACGCTGCCAGATGAGGAGAAGCATCCTGTCATCATTCCTCATGATCACCACATTGCTACATTGATCGTAAGATATTATCACAACCAGATAGTTCACCAAGGGCGCCACATAACAGAAGGTGCAATCAGAGCTGCGGGTTTCTGGATTCTTGGTGGAAAACATCTAGTGTCTGCAATCATTCACAAATGTGTTGTGTGCCGTAAGCTCAGAGGGAGATTGGAAAGCCAAAAGATGGCAGAGTTGCCTAAAGATAGAGTCAATCCTGAACCTCCCTTCACTAGTGTGGGTGTTGATGTGTTTGGCCCCTGGGCAGTTGTAACACGACGAACTAGAGGAGGCAGTGCTGACAGCAAATGCTGGGCTGTTCTTTTCACATGTCTTTCTACAAGAGCAGTGCATATAGAATTGGTTGAGTCCATGTCGGCATCCAGTTTCATTAACGCTCTAAGAAGATTCTTTTCTGTTCGTGGTCCAGCTAAGTTGATTCGCTCTGATAGAGGTACTAATTTTGTAGGAGCATGCAAAGAGCTACATATATGCTCAAATGATGCAGAACTTCTAAACTATCTTGAAGACAAAGGATGCACATGGATCTTTAACACTCCACACTCATCTCACATGGGAGGTGCTTGGGAGAGATTAATAGGTGTAGCTAGGCGCATTTTAGATGCAATGTTACTCCAAGCTAAACCTACTCATTTGACTCATGAGACTTTGAGTACTTTCATGGCAGACGTTATGGCTATCATTAATGCAAGACCTTTGGTACCACTATCTACAGATCCTGATAATCCTACAGTTCTTACTCCTGCCATGCTCTTGACCCAAAAGGTAGACTCTTTATCGGCCCCTTATGGGGACTTTAGTACAACAGAACTTCATGTAAAGCAATGGAAACAAGTCCAATGCCTGGCTGATATGTTTTGGAAGAGATGGAGGAGAGAATACCTGTGTACCTTACAAAGTCGCAAGAAATGGACTGAGACCAGTCTCAACGTCAAAGATGGAAATGTTGTTTTATTGAAAGATAGTCAAGAAAGCAGAAACAACTGGCCTGTGGGAATTGTCACAAATACATTGCCAAGTAAAGATGGTAATGTCAGAAAGGTTGAAGTCAAAGTGACAAAACAAGGGACTGCTAAAGTGTATACTAGACCAGTTTCAGATGTCATTGTTCTCCTTTGAATAGCATTTCTGTTGTGTAGCTGGCACAATACATAGCAGAGAGCTCCTCACTGATAGCGTTCAGGCGAGACATTTGCCATTGAGTTAAATTCCATCCTGTGGATTACAATTGGGGTTGGAGATAGTTTGGCCTTGGGCGGCTACTCCAATCCGAAGATGGGTTTATGGACTAAACTATTTCTTCATGTGGGCCATAAGCTTGAAGTACCATAACCAAAAGACACTGATATGTTGTGGACTCATGTTTTAGTTTATGTTACCAATCTAGGCCGGAATGTATTTTCTTATGTGTTTTCCCTTTACAGTAGATATGCATGGGTAGTGATATAATATATTATATCAGGCAGGGAGTGTGTTGCCTTCACAGGCTAATTGAATTATAGTTACTTATATGGGACATGTAGTGAACCACTGCCATCTAGTGGCAAACATGTATGGCAGTTCTCCTCTGGATATGTAAGCTCTCAGACAGGAAATGACTCTTGGTTTAGGAAGCTCGTCAGCCATTTTAGACTTCTATTAACTGTGGATGCAGTGTGCTTGCTTCTCTCCCAAGGGGCTTGAGACATCATCACCTGTAAGTGCCTTTCTTCTGTGTCATCTGTCATTTATGTTACACTAGTTATTCTATGTATACTGATATGCTGTTATTGTATTGTGTTTCAGTTTCACCTATAAAATAAAGTTGGATTCTTTGGTAGACAACACAAGCAGTGGGCTTCTGTTTGCTGGAGATTCTGACAAGGGTTTAGCTGTCCGTTTAGAGACACACATAGTCAGTGTTTTGAGAACGGAACAGTGGCAAATCCTTTGTTGGCAATCACAGAGGTCAGATGTTTCCTGTAGTTGGCCACCAGGTTTGCATACATCTCAGGAGGGATTTTAGCCCACTCCTCTTGGCCGATCCTCTCCAAGTCATTAAGGTTTGGTGGCTGACGTTTGGCAACTTGAACTTTCAACTCCCTCCACATATTTTCAATCGGATTAAGGTCTGGAGACCGGCTAGGTCACTAAGGCTAGACCTTAATGTGCTGCTTCTTGAGCCACTCCTTTGTTGCCTTGGCCATGTGTTTTGGGTCATTGTCATGCTAGAACACCCATCCACGATCCATTTTCAATGCCCTGGGTGAGGGAAAAAGGTTCTCACTCAAGATTTCACAGTACATTGCCCCGTCCATCGTCCCTTTGATGCAGTGCAGTTGTCCTGTCCCCTTAGTAGAAAAACACCCCCAAATGTTTCCACCACCATATTTGACAGTTGGGATGGTTTTCTTGGGGCCGTAGGCAGAATTTCTCCTCCTCCAAACACAGTGAGTTGAGTTGATGCCAAAGAGCTCAATCTTGGTCTTATCTGACCACAACACTTTCAACCAGTCCTCCTCTGCATCATTCAGATGTTCAGTGGCAAACTTCAGATGGGCCTGGACATGTGCTTTCTTGAGCAGAGGGCCTTGCGGGCACTGCAGGATTTCAATCCTTGTTGGCATAGTGTGTAACCAATTGTTTTCTTGGTGATTGTGGTCCCAGCTGCCTGGAAATCATTGACAAGATCCTCACATGTAGTTCTGGGCTGATTCCTCACTGTTCTCATGATCATTGACACTCCATGAGGTGAGAACTTGCATGGTGCACCAGACCTAGGGAGACTGAAAGTTGTTTTGTGTTTCTTCCATTTGCGAATGATTGCACCAACTGTTGTCACCTTCTCACTAAGCTGTTTGGCGATAGTTTGGTAGCCCATTCCAGCCTTGTGTAGGTCTACAATCTTGTCCCTGACATCCTTGGACAGCTCTTTGGTCTTTGCCATGGTGGAGAGTTTGGAATTGGATTGTTTGATTGCTCCTGTGGACAGGTGTCTTTTAGACAGGTAACAAAATGAGATTAGCAGCACTCCCTTTAAGAGACTTCTTCTAATCTCAGCTTGTTACCTGTATGAAAGACACAAGGTAGCCAGAAATCCTGCTGAATAACAGGGGATAAAATACTTATTTCCCTCATGAACAAGCAAATCAGTGCATAATTTGTTAGACATGCATTTCTTTTGAATTTTTGTTGCTATTCTGTCTCTCAGTGTTACAATATACCTACCATTCGATTTTTAGACTGATCATTTCTTTGTAAGTGGGCAAACATTCAAAATCAGCAGGGGATCAAATACTTTTTTCCTTCACTGTAAATGCATAAAGCACACAATTTAAGATTCCGCTCTCCACATCCAGCTAGAGACAGGATGACAAAGACAGCCGACACGTTTTGGAGACCCAGTTTCTTTCCTCAGAGCTATAGCATTTATATGCCTTTAGCTCACTTGGCTTGTGAGTATACCAATTGTCTATTATATCCTTAAGAAAGTGTCAATGATAATGCGCTAGGCATTTGCATCCTCTCTGTTTTTTGTGTTTTGTACAGTGTTGGACTTCCCCAATCTGAGGATGCTGCACTGCCACTTCTTTCCAGTCGGGGTTGTGAAAAGTCTACATGACAATTGGTTTTTGCGATAAGTACCACTACTGTTTTCTGAGCACTGAAGTGTCAAGTTTGACTTTTTTTTTCTTAAATAACTTACAGGAGAATATGTAAAGCATTTTTAATACAATTTTAAATGGAAACAAATTTAGCAAGCTAAGATAAACTGTAGTGCATGAAATATATATCTATTATAGTCTTTCTAAGTTGGGTAAAACCAAGCCCATCTAAATTATTTTTATAAAAGCATCTTTTGCTTACAGTATATGTTAAAACATGTGAGTCCTTCATTAACAGAAATATTAGCCAATGTGTTAAAATTATATATAATAGTAATCCCTTTCTTTTATCTTTTCAAACTAGTGCCAAAGTGATGGATTACCCTACTAGGAAATGTGATACTATACTCTATATTTTTCTGTTTCTAGGCCAAAAGCAAATACTGTGAAGGTCAGGTGTTGAATACTAGTACTATAATTCAAATCATGCCTTGTGAGGCATCAAATTACATCAACTCTAGTGATATTAGAGCGAGCCCGAAGGTGGAACAGACATTTTCATTCTTTGCTGTGGAAAAAAAAAGATTCTCATCTGACTATCACAGAGGACATAAAAAATGTACAGATCAGATATTAAAATGTCTTGGTTATAACTTCCAAGATGAATTACTGATAACAAGAATAATAGAGCAGTAAAGAAAACATCAAATTTCTAACAACAAATTCTTCTTCTTGCTGTTTTCTTTCTTCTACTTTGTTTTGAAGTCTTAAGTATGAAAGAATGAAATGGCAGCAGGCAATACTACACTTTTCTTGAAATATTGCATGTCATGAAACTGAAACCATGGACAAAATTATAAATTACAAAGCTGTAAAATATACAAAGTACAAGAGGGTAACATCTATTGAGCTGATAGGAAAAAGTAGATTTGGGTGCTATTTTTAAAGAGATGATGCACTGACTGCAAAGACAATATTCATAGACCAGGAAATAAGAGATGAATAGAGACAAAAATACATTTATATTTAACTATATAGTGCCCACACAGTATATGAAGATTATTGCACAAAATTGACATAGTCAGAAATATCGTTGTATTAAAGTAGATGTGAGTCCTAACTAAAACTGCTCTACGTATCATAAACAATTGTCTTTTTTTTGTCTTTTTTTTTCCTTTTTTCAACCTGTGTTAAATCTCAGTGCTACTGATCTCCAGAAGCCATGTTCTGCTAACATGCATACAATCCAGTAATAGCTGCAAGGCATTTCTCAGAGCAGGTTTACAGTATTGATGATAGCAATGGTGGACAACACCTGCATAATGTTTCTTGAAATAGCAACTTGTATTCTTCAATGGAAGTCTCTTTGACAGGATAACAACACAAGATCACAACTGGGGCAGATAGAGCATTGTTACCCTATGGCAGAAAGTGCCCTTACAATTACCTTCAAGTATTATTTCAGTAAACACTACAGATTTAAAAATATTGAAAAGCACACATAGATGTAATTTTACAAATTGGTAATGCACTGCTAACATTGCTATTTTTAATAAATGTTATTGAGTATTACATCTTAACTTCAGGCCAGTTTGTTACTAAAAATTTCCACTTAGAAAAATAGATCATCTAATGTAGAACAGCAACACGCTAGTTTTAATAAAAGCTAAAGTTCCATACACTAATGTAAATATTTGTAAATGGTTTCAAAATACTGTACACTTCATACAGGAAAAAGTTCCACCCTAATTATTAATAGCTGTAATTAGTAACTGTACTTAGTAAGAGTTTAAGGTAATTGTAACCATGTCCATAGAATAGTGCCTGGATATCACACACTCATTTAGAATATTCAAGCTAGTTCATATCTATAAAAAAAATCTATACTGTATATACAGTCATGGCCGAAATTGTTGGCACCCTTGATATTTTTCCTGAAAATCAAGTATTTCACACAAAAAAGGTATTGCATTAACACATGTTTTGCTATACACATGTTTATTCCCTTTGTATGTATTGGAACAAATATAAAACAGAGGCAGAAAAGCAAATATGACATAATGTCACACAAAACCCCAAAAATGGGCTGGACAAAAGTATTGGCACCCTTAACTTAATATTTGGTTGCACACCCTTTGGAAAACATAACTGAAATCAGTCGCTTCCTATAACCATCAATAAGCTTCTGACACCTCTCACCCAGAATTTTGGACCACTCTTCCTTTGCAAACAGCTCCAGGTCTCTCTTATTGGAAGGACACCTTTTCCCAACAGCAATTTTAAGATCTCTCCACAGGTGTTCAATGGGATTTAGATCTGGGCTCATTGCTGGCCACTTCAGAACTCTCCAGCGCTTCTTTGCCATCCATTTCTGAGTGCTTTTTGACGTATGTTTGGGGTCATTGTCCTGCTGGAAGACCCAGGATCTTGGACGCAAACCCAGCTTTCTGACACTGGGCCCTACAGTGCGACCCAAAATCCTTTGGTAATCCTCAGATTTCATGATGCCTTGCACACAGTCAAGGCACCCAGTGCCAGAGGCAGCAAAACAACCCCAAAACATCATTGAACCTCCACCATATTTTACCGTAGGTACTGTGTTTTGTTCTTTGTAGGCCTCATTCCGTTTTCGGTAAACAGTAGAATGATGTGCTTTACCGAAAAGCTCTATCTTGGTCTCATCTGTCCACAAGACGTTTTCCCAGAAGGCTTTTGGCTTACTCAAGTACATTTTGGCAAACTGCAGTCTTGCTTTTTTATGTCTCTGTGTCAGCAGTGGGGTCCTCCTGGGTCTCCTGCCATAGCGTTTCATTTCATTTAAATGTCGACGGATAGTTCGCGCTGACACTGATGCTCCCTGAGCCTGCAGGACAGCTTGAATGTCTTTGGAACATGTTTGGGGCTGCTTATCCACCATCCGGACTATTCTGCGTTGCAATCTTTCATCAATTTTCCTCATCCGTCCACGACCAGGGAGATTAGCTACAGTGCCATGGGTTGCAAACTTCTTGATAATGTTGCGCACTGTGGACAAAGGCAAATCTAGTTCTCTGGAGATGGACTTGTAACCTTGAGATTGTTGATATTTTGCCACAATTTTGGTTCTCAGGTCCTCAGACAGTTCTCGTCTCCTCTTTCTGTTGTCCATGCTTAGTGTGGCACAGACAGACACACAATGCAAAGGTTAAGTGAACGTCTCTCCTTTTTATCTGCTTTCAGGTGTGATTTCTATATTGCCCACACCTGTTACTTGCCCCAGGTGAGTTTACAGGAGCATCACATGCTTGTAACATTCTTATTTATCCGCAGTTGTGAAAGGGTGCCAATACTTTTGTCCAGCCCATTTTTGGAGGTTTGTGTGACATTATGTCGAATTTGCTTTCTTTCCTCCCTTTTTTTGTTTTGTCCCAATACACACAAAGGGAATAAACATGTGTATAGCAAAACATGTGTTAATGCAATACGTTTCGTGAGAAATACATGATTTCCTGGAGAAATATCAAGGGTGCCAACAATTTCGGCCATGACTGTATATATATATATATATATAAATATATAAATACTTTATTGCCAAAAGTATTGGGACTCCCCTCCAAATCATTGGATTCAGGTATTCCAGTCATCTCTATGGTCACAGGTGTATAAAATCAAATACCTAGGCATGCAGACTGCATCTACAAACATTTGTGAAAGAATAGGTTGCTCTCAAGAGCTCAGTGAATTCAAACGTGGTACCATGATAGGTTGCCACCTGTGCAATACGTCCATCCATTACATTTTCTTGCTACTAAATATTCCAAAGTCAACTGTTAGTGGTATTATAACAATTTTAATGCAACTGGGAACAACAGCAACTCAGCCACAAAGTGGTAGACCACATAAAATGGCACAGCAGAGTCTGCCCAATGTGCAGAAGTCACCAACTGTCTACAGAGTCAATGGCTAAAGACCTCCAAACTTCATGTGGCCTTCAGATTAGCACAGCAATAGAGAGCTTCATGGAATGGGTTTCCATTGCTGAGCAGCTGCATCCAAGCCTTATATCACCAAGTGCACTGCAAAGCATTGGATGCAGTGATGTAAAACACACCGCCACTGGATCTGGAGTGAAAAATCACTCTTGTCTGTCAATCTGATGGACGTGTCTGGGTTTGGCAGTTGCCAGGAAAACAGTACTTGTTTTTCAGGGGTTGGGCTTGGCCCTTTAGTTCCAGTGAAGCATACCAAGACATTTTGGACAATTGGAACAGGACAATTTTTACTCCCGGCTTTGTGGGAACAGTTTGGATATGGCCCCTTCCTGTTCAAACCAGTGCACAAAGCAAGGTCCATAAAGACATGGATGAGTGAGTTTGGGGTGGGGGAACTTGACTGGTATACATAGAGTCCTGACCTCAACCCGATAGAACACCTTTGGGATGAATTAGAGCGGAGACTTTGAGACAGGCCTTCTTGTCCGACATCAGTGCCTGACCTCACAAATGCGCTTCTGGAAGAATGGTCAAATATTCCCATAGACACACTCCTAAATTTTGTGGACAGCCTTCCGAGAAGAGTTGAAGCTGTTATAGCTACAAAGGGTGGGCCAATTCAATATTGAACCGTACAGACTAAGACTGGGATGCCATTAAAGTTCATGTGCGTGCAAATGTGATACAATCAAGTATTTTCAAGCTTACAAATCTCTTGGTCCAATATGATTAGATTGCCATACATTTAACTTATGACTCTTCTTTATTGGGATGAACAGTCAAAGATATGACCCTCACTCCCCCTCTCTGTTGGGGTCCCTCAAGACTTCGTCCTCGGGCCCCTTCTCTTCTCCATCTACACCTCCTCCCTTGGCCAACTCATACACTCTCATGGCTTCAACTACCACCTATATGCCGACGACACACAAATCTATCTTTCAACCCCCCACCTCACCCCCTCAGTCTCCGCCCGAATCACACACCTACTGAGCGATATATCAGACTGGATGTCGCTCCACTTCCTTAAACTGAACCTCTCCAAAACCGAGTTTCTTGTCTTCCCCCCAGCCCGGACCCCACCCCCCATTGACTTCTCCATCATGTCCAACAACGCCACCATCAATCCTGCCCCGCAGGCCAGAGTGCTTGTTGTAATTCTGGACTCCAACCTATCCTTTCAGCCCCAAGTCCAATCTCTAACAAACTCATGCAGACTCCACCTCCGCAACATCGCCAAAATACGCACGTTCCTAAGCCCAGAAACCACTAAACAGCTCATCCACTCCCTCATCATATCACGACTCGATTACTGCAACTCCCTCCTTACTGGCCCGCCTCGCCGCTGGCTATCCCCGCTTCAGTCGATCCTGAATACGGCTGTCAGACTCATTCACCTTTCCAACCGCTCCGTTTCTGCCACCCCCCTCTGCCAATCCCTCCACTGGCTTCCGATTGCACAACGGATCAAATTCAAAATCCTAACACTGACGTACAAAGCCATGCACCATACTGCCCCGAACTACATCACCGACCTAATATCCAAGTACCACCCAGCACGCATACTCTGCTCTTCACAAGACCTCCTTCTCTCTAGTTCCCTGGTCTCCTTCTCCCATGCCCACCTGCAGGACTTCTCCAGGGTGTCACCCATCCTCTGGAACCCCCTGCCCCAACCCATCAGATTATCACCTACACTCCTCTCCTTTAGGCGCACCCTGAAAACCCACCTCTTCAGGGAAGCCTACCCCACCCCCTGCTAACTTGCGGACCTCCTCCACTCTTCCTACCACTCCATCCCCCACAGCTATCTCCTCCTGTGCCACCATCCCCTCCCTCCTAGATTGTAAGCTCGAAAGAGCAGGGCCCTCGATCCCCTCATGTTTTGCATTGTATTGTTATTGTTCTGTCACATGTTCTGTCCCCCTTTGTAATGTACAGTGCTGAGCGAACTATTGGCGCTTTATAAATACTGTATAATAATAATAATATAATAACCCAATTTAGCGATCTTACAGTGCATCCAGAAAGTATTCACAGCGCTTAACTTTTGCCACATTTTGTTATGTTACTGCCTTATTACAAAATGGATTAAATACATTTTTTCCTCAACATTCTGCAAGCAATACCCCATAATGACAATGTGAAAGAAGTTTTGTTTTGAAATCTTTGCAATTTATTAAAAAAAAACAAAAAAAAAAACAAATGTACATAAGTATTCACAGCCTTTGCCATGAAACTCAAAATTGAGCTCTAGTTCATCATGTTCCCACTGATCATCCTTGAGATGTTTTCACAACTTGATTGGAGTCCACCTGTGGGAAATTCAGTTGATTGGACATGATTAGGAAAGGTATAAACCTGTCTATATAAGGTCCTACAGTTAACAGTGCATGTCATAGCACAAACCAAGCCATGAAGTCCAAGGAATTGTCTGTAGATCTCTGAGACAAGATTTTATTAAGTCACAGATCTAGGGAAGGGTACAGAAAGTGGCCTCTATAATCCGTAAATGGAAGAAGTTTGAAACCACTAGGAAGCTTCCTTGAACAGGCCTCCCGGCCAAAATGTGTGATCGAGGGAGAAGGTCCTTAGCCAGGGAGGTAACCAAGCACCCAATGGTCACTCGGAAAAAGCTCCAGCATTTCTCTGTGGAGAGAAGAAAACCTTCCAGAAGAATAACCATCTCTGCAGCACTCCACCAATCAGGCCTGTGTGGTAGAGTGGGCAGACAGAAGCCACTCCTCAGTAAAAGGCAAATGGCAGCTCACCTGGAGTTTTTCAAAGGCACCTGAGGGACTCTCAGACCATGAGAAACAAAACTCTCTGGTCTGATGAAACAAAGATTGAACACTTTGGCCTGAATGCCAAGCGTCATGTCTGAAGGAAACCAGGCACCGCTCACCACCTGGACAATACCATTCCTACAGTGAAGCATGGTGGTGGCAGCAAAATGCTGTGGGGATGTTTTTTAGTGGCAGGAACTGGGAGACTAGTCAGGATTGAAGGAAAGATGAATGCAGCAATGTACAGACACATCCTTGATGAAATCTGTTCCAGAGCACTGGACTGGGGCAATGGTTCATCTTTCAACAGGACAACAACCCTAAGCACACAGCCCACATAACAAAGGAGTGGCAACTCTGTGAATGCCCTGAAGTGGCTCAGCCAGAGCCCAGATTTGCACCCGATTGAACATCTCTGGAGAGATCTGAAAATGGCTGTGCACCGACACTCCCCATCCAACCTGATGAAGCTTGAGAGGTACTGCAAAGAAGAATGGGAGAAATTGCCCAAAAATAGGTGTGCCAAGCTTTTAGCATCATATTCAAAATGACTTGAGACTGTAATTGGTGCTAAAGGTGCTTCAATAAAGTATTGAGCAAAGGAAGTGAATACGTATGTACATGTGTTTTTTTTCCTTTTTGTATTTTTAATAAATTGCAAAGATTTCAAAACAAACTTCTTTCACATTGTTGTTATGGGGTATTGTTTGTTGAATGTTGAGGGAAAAAATAATTTAATCCATTTTGGAATAAGGCTGTAACATAACAAAATGTGGCAAAAGTTAAGCACTGTAAATACTTTCTGGATGCACTGTAGATTAGGCACCTCAGATTATTTTTTTGTATTATCTACAGTGAAAACAGATAGGCATGCTTACTTTTGTTCAGTGTGAATATATATATATATATATATATATATATATATATATATTCAAAAAAATATATAAACATATACTTTGGTAGGGTGGCACATACAGGAACAATCACGTACATGTACGTCATTGTGCCTGTGCAAGCTAAGAGGAGCACTGCGCACCCTCCCTGCAACCACTATGTCCACCAGACACAGCGAATTTTAGATCCCAGTACTTGGGGCCATGTGATCGCATGTTATTCACAATAGTGTTACCTATGCTGTGTTTGGCCCGCAGCTATCACATGGTACTTGGACCAATCACAGAATGCTGTACCATGTAATTAGTTGTAGCCAATAACAGATCACTAGTGATCACAGATGTTCTGAATGCCTAACTCATTCATGACAGTTTAAAACGTTGCTGTTATAATCATCTTCATTTTAACAGCAAAGTGTAAAAACAAAATCCCTGATCACCCCCTCAGAGTGGTGACAATAAGCTACTCTGGTGAAAGCACTTAAAATAAATAGTAAAACATTTTTAAAATGCTAAAAAAAATTAAGAAAGTTTAAAAATTTAATAAAAAATATTTTAAAAATGTTTTTCACTTTTTTTTACATATTGCCACCAGTCAGTGTCCCTGATTCATAATAAGATGCTGTATTGCACTGTCCCTGATTCATATTATGCTGTGTACTGCACTGGTGACAATATGTAAAAAAAGTAAATTGTGACAAAAAAAACTACATCTTCAAAAAACTCCCCATGCCTCATGCTAAATGCCTCAGACTCTACTTTTCAAAAAGGGGTCATTTGGGGGGAATTTGTATTGTCCTGGCATTTTAGAGCCTCAAGAAATAAGTACATCAGTATTGATCAATTATCAAATATACTGTATAAAGCAGGGGTGGGCAAACTTTTTGACTTGAGGGCCGCAATGGGTTCATATATTGGACCCGGGGGCCGGACCAAGAGTAGATGAATTATGTGTATGTGTCATCCATAGTAAGTATAGTAATATTCCCCCATAGTAAGCATAGTAATTAATCCCCCATATAGTAATTAATCCCCCATAGAGTAATTCATCCCCCATATAGTAATTCATCCCCCATAGTAATTCATCCCCCATATAGTAATTCATCCCCCATAGTAATTCATCCCCCCTATAGTAATTCATCCCCCATAGTAATTCATCCCCCATATAGTAATTCATCCCCCATATAGTAATTCATCCCCCATAGTAATTCATCCCCCATATAGTAATTCATCCCCCATAGTAATTCATGCCCCATAGTAATTCATCCCCCCATATAGTAATTCATCCCCCATATAGTAATTCATCCCCCATAGTAATTCATCCCCCATATAGTAATTCATCCCCCATAGTAATTCATCCCCCATAGTAATTCATCCCCCATATAGTAATTCATCCCCCATAGTAATTCATCCCCCATAGTAATTCATCCTCCATAGTAATTCATCCCCCATATAGTAATTCATCCCCCATGTAGTAATTCATCCCCCATAGTAATTCATCTCCCATAGTAATTCATCCCCCATATAGTAATTCATCCCCCATAGTAATTCATCCCCCATAGTAATTCATCCCCCTAGTAATTCATCCTCCATAGTAATTCATCCCCCATGTAGTAATTCATCCCCCATAGTAATTCATCCCCCATAGTAATTCATCCCCCATAGTAATTCATCCCCCATAGTAATTAATCCCCCATATAGTAATTCATCCCCCATAGTAATTCATCCCCCATATAGTAATTCATCCCCCATAGTAATTCATCCCCCATATAGTAATTCAGCCCCCCTATAGTAATTCATCCCCCATATAGTAATTCATTCCCCATATTAATTCATCCCCCATATAGTAATTCATCCCCCATATAGTAATTCATTCCCCATATTAATTCATCCCCCATATAGTAATTCATCCCCCATAGTAATTCATCCACCATATAGTAATTCATCCCCCATATAGTAATTCATTCCCCATAGTAATTCATCCCCCCTATAGTAATTCATCCCCCATATAGTAATTCATTCCCCATAGTAATTCATCCCCCATATAGTAATTCATCCCCCATAGTAATTCATCCCCCATATAGTAATTCATCCCCCATAGTAATTCATCCCCCATAGTAATTCATCCCCCATATAGTAATTCATCCCCCCTATAGTAATTCATCCCCCATATAGTAATTCATTCCCCATAGTAATTCATTCCCCATATTAATTCATCCCCCATATAGTAATTCATCCCCCATATAGTAATTCATCCCCCATATTAAGTCCCCAAGTCCCCCCTGTGTCAATTCACTTACCTTTGCTCCGTGCGTTCCTCTCGCCGTGTTCCCACGCCGTTCCGGTGTAGCATGAAAATCTGTCTCCTATGAGGATCTGTCCCCCTCGACGTATTTGCGCATGTGCCAGTTTCAGGCATTAGCAGCCGATCGGCGATCTCCGGCACATGCACAGATACGTCGAGGGGGACAGATCCTCATAGGATACAGATTTTCATGCTACACCGGTCTTCAGGGCGGACTGTGAGAGGAGCCTAGCTCCGCGGGCCGGATTAAAAGGTCCGCCGGGCCGTATACGGCCCGCGGACCGTAGTTTGCCCATTGCTGGTATAAAGCATAGTTTGTAGACTCTATAACTTTCACACATACCAATTAATATACACTTATTGGGATATTTTTTTTTTACAAAGACTTGTAGCAGAATACATTTGGACTGAATTTATGACAGAATTTAATTTTATTGGATATGCTTTATAACAGAAATATTTTTTTTTCAAAAATGTCAGTCTTTTTTTTATTTATATCACAGAAAATGAAAAACCCAGTGTTGATAAAATACCACTAAAAGAAAGCTATATTTGTATGAAGAAAATGATATAAAATGAATGTTATAACATCACAGTGTTGCATGACCGCGCAATTGCCAGGGAAAGAAGAACAGTGCCAAATAGCAAAAAATGGCCTGGTCATTAAGGGGGTAAAAACTTCCAGAGCTTAAATTGTTAATTGTTAGCCACACTTTATATTTTTTACATTTAATATCTCTTGACTAAGATTTGGTTAACATTAATGAGAGTTCTTTGACCAAGAGCAAAAGTTTTAACATAGCAACCAAAATTTATCAATGAATAGTATGGAGGTCTAAACTTACACACAGCAATCTATTTATTTTACAATAAGAAACAGGGAAAAAAAACTTAAAAGATTAATGAAAGGAATTATAGAATATAATACTCATACCCTGAATCCGCAAACAGCAAGACAGACAACACATAAGACAAGCATGTATACATGTAAGTGCCAGAGAGATGTCCTAATATTTACCAGTGGTGCAGCATGGGGGCCCTCAGGATCATTGGACCTTCTCTCCCTGTCTTTCCCCAAGATCTAACCTGGTATAAACCTATTTCTTATAGGCTTGCATGGGGCCATCTGACACATCTCATCGAGGATTGGACAATTTCCCCATCCACTTTATTTAGCATAACTCAGCCCCTTACCAGTACCTCCCATTTTGGTGAGAAAATCAAGTAGGCCAGGTCATAACCTTTGTTTGGAGGGAACATTAGTTATGTAAGGTCATAGCCTGGGAAAATTGTGCATTCCTGGACAGATGGCCATCCTCATTGCATATCTAAAGAGAGGGTACTTTGAAGTGGACATAGTAAAAACAAAAGAGATTTAAATGGCCTGGTCCAGATAATAATGTCCCTGATTTTTTTTGTGTCAATGAGCTTGTCTCTGACTGTGCTGTCTATAATAAAATTCATTGTAAAAGAAAAACTGTAAACAAATATTTGTTTAACAATATTTTAAGCAAGGTGCAAGGTTAGAAATATTACAGATTGGTTTATTATAGATGCAACATTTTAATGTCATTTCTCACTTACGTCTGAAAGACCTGTAGACTGCTCAAGGTGTCAGATTGGTGATGTGATATACAGCTCACCGCAATCTGGATGGACTGTGTAGTGCCTTTTGAGATTATTTATCAAAAACATAATTTCATTTCAACAGCAAACCAGCCCAGCCGTCTGTTAAGGGTTAACAGTTTCTTGGTTGGAATTCAGAAGACCTTCTAATGAAGTTACATGCAAACACTGGGTGGAAGGGGCTTCTTCCAGAGACAATAGACTATTTAAATATCCACAGGTGATCCAAGACAGACAATCCTGAGAGGTTTAGGTTGGCAACTATAAGGCTAGCTAAAGTGTATATATGTCAACAAATGCTGTTTGTCTATTGGGGTTGAGGAGATTGCACCTACAGAAGTTAATCAGACAGTCAAATACAACTTTGGACCTCTAAACAGTGAGTCACTACAAAGACCCAGTTAACAATACATAAGACATACTTGTAAGTCTGAGAAGGTTAAACAAAACCTTGAAGAGAGTGATAAACCAACAGGCTTCTCAAAGAAAGGCCACACAGAGAACTGGTTGTTTACCCTTTGGTCTTTACAATGGACGTAAACATCAGTTTCCTGTGTCATTCTTAAGACTAAAAGTTAAAGCTTAGAACTTATATTTTTACCCACAGAGACATTAAAAGAAAGACGCAATATTCACACGCTTTCTCAAACAAAAATATATTCAGCAGAGTTGGAGATTGTATACCACTAAATTGAGTATGAAATGATGAAAAGTAAGATATATTGTGAATTAGTATCAGTTGTATGTTTTATCAGAAAACAAATGCTTTCACACACGTTTGAACCTCAGGGAAATGAATAACTGAATACACATATATCTTCTATGGTTCCTATCTAGGACATTATAAGTAGAATCAACTACCGTATTTTTCACTCCATAAGACGCACTTCTTGTCCCCCAAAAAAGGAGGGAAAATGTCAGTGCGTCTTATGGAGCGAATATAGAGCGGCCGGTCCGGTATTTCCACCGCCGCCGTGTCAGAATACCGGGCCGGTCGCTCAGCTCTGCAGTGGGACCTTACCTGTTCCTCTATCCAGCGACGCGCTGTCTTCCCGGCTTCTGTAGTGTGCGTGACAGCCGGGTCCCAAGTGCGCATGCGCAAGAAGCAGTGCTCTATGTGAATGGTAAGGCGGTACCTGGGACACATGACAGATCCCAGAAGCCGCCGGACCAATCACAAAGCGCAGTGCTTCTCGCGCATGCGCACTGGGAATCCGGCTGTCCGACGAGTGCCCACACTACAGAAGCCGGAAAGACAGCGCGCGGCTGGATAGAGGAACAGGTAAGATAAAAAAAAAACTCTGCGGAAGTGGGAGCGGGTACCTGTCAAATTCAGGTACCCGTTCCCCACCTCCCCAAAGGTCAGCAGTCATCTGTACTGTCCGCAGTCTCTGGTCATCTCCTGTGCTGTCCGCAGTCTCTGGTCATCCCTGTACTGTCCGCAGTCTCTGGTCATCTCCTGTACTGTCCACAGTCTCTGGTCATCCCTGCACTGTCCGCAGTCTCTGGTCATCTCCTGTACTGTGTCCGCAGTCTCTGGTCATCCCTGTACTGTGTCCGCAGTCTCTGGTCATCCCTGTACTGTGTCCGCAGTCTCTGGTCATCCCTGTACTGTGTCCGCAGTCTCTGGTCATCTCCTGTACTGTGTCCGCAGTCTCTGGTCATCTCCTGTACTGTGTCCGCAGTCTCTGGTCATCCCTGTACTGTGTCCGCAGTCTCTGGTCATCCCTGTACTGTGTCCGCAGTCTCTGGTCATCCCCTGTACTGTGTCCGCAGTCTCTGGTCATCTCCTGTACTGTGTCCGCAGTCTCTGGTCATCTCCTGTACTGTGTCCACAGTCTCTGGTCATCCCTGTACTGTCCGCAGTCTCTGGTCATCTCCTGTACTATGTCTGCAGTCTCTAGTCATCTCCTGTGCTATGTCTGCAGTCTCTGGTCATCTCCTGTACTGTGTCCGCAGTCTCTGGTCATCTCCTGTACTGTGTCCGCAGTCTCTGGTCATCTCCTGTACTGTGTCCGCAGTCTCTGGTCATCCCTGTACTGTGTCTGCAGTCTCTGGTCATCCCCTGTACTGTGTCTGCAGTCTCTGGTCATCTCCTGTACTATGTCCGCAGTCTCTGGTCATCTCCTGTACTATGTCCGCAGTCTCTGGTCATCTCCTGTACTGTGTCCGCAGTCTCTGGTCATCCCTGTACTGTCCGCAGTCTCTGGTCATCTCCTCTACTATGTCTGCAGTCTCTGGTCATCTCCTGTACTGTGTCCGCAGTGTCTGGTCATCTCCTGTACTATGTCTGCAGTCCATTAGTTCAGAATTTTTTTTTCCTGTTTTCTGCCTCTAAAACCTAGGTGCGTCTTATGGTCAGGTGCGTCTTATGGAGCGAAAAATACGGTATATATTTTGATGAGACGTCTACTTAATACCTAAAATCACATTGGGTTCCACCCCAGGTATGAGTCATCATAAATACTCAAATTGTTTTGTGATCCCTGACTGCCACCTGGTGGACAGGTGAGAGATAGCTTAGGTACATACACTTCTCGACCGGCCAATCAAAAAGCCTGTTGGGAGGGTCTTTTAGAACAATAGTTTAGATGGTATAAAAAAAAGCCATGCACCTCATTTGGAAAAAAAAGACCTCACTGAAAAAAACAACAAACTGAGACAGCTGAAAAACACAGACAAAAAGAAACAAGCTACCCAAGGAAACCAACAAGCTGAAGAAATCTGACGAGGCTGAAATCCATCTGAAGAACTACTGCTTAATCTTTCCAAACTTCTAAAAACTTTTACTAAACTTCTAAATCTCTGTAATTAAAAAGTGAATACTTGTGAGCCACTATGTCTCAGATGTTCAGTATAATATGTGCAATAGGTGGTAGTGAACTACCTGTTGTGTTAGGTGCGCTGGCACTTTCACAAACTCACTTAATTGTGTATATGTAAATTGATTAGACGTATTTATAATGCCGCGCTCCTACTATAAATACTTAATACTGTATTGTATATCACTCATAAACATCAATAAACTAAATAAATTAATAATAAATATACTAAAAATCAATAAATTAATAAATGTGATATAGTGAATGAAAAATCAAATCATGAATATGCTAAATTGTGCCATTAGTGCTCAAACAATATTAACAATGCCATATTCCAATTTCATGATTAAATAAAGAGTCTTTTATATCTTTGTGCAAAGGTGCATACAAAAATGAACAGTCTTATATATCTTTGTGCAAAATGTGCAATGTGCAGGTGAACTCCTTAATCCCTCTTTCCAGGTGCCGTGTAGTCTCAATATGCGCTCACCTTAATATTTGCCCAAATAAATTTAGGCAAATAGACTTGTAGTCCTTCTAGGACTGGTGGGATAGTGCTCCTTTATGCAGTTCTCCAGATGGATGTGCAGACCTGCTCAGATCCTCCTCCTATAATCTCCTCTTAATTCATCCACATGGCCACTCGTAGATAGATTTTTGAAAGGGGTATCAGTATCTCCTATTTCCCCTCCTGGGGACACCTCCTTCTTATATCCACCTTTCCTCAATGTTGAGTATATAGATCAGATGGAGAAAAAAAGACCATGGTGTCTTATCCTTTTGAATAAGCGTATTTATTGCTACCAGATGCGGTGATACAAGCATATGAGGCACTTATCTTATGCAGATATGCAGAGCTGGTGATTCCCTCTGCCTCTCTGTCTGCCTCTGCTAGAGTCGCCGAGCCTCTCCGATGCAACGTCGTGACGTCAGAGCCCCTCCCCTACGCGTTGTGTCACAGGGTCACGTGACTTCATCAGGGGGAATTTGATTGGACATCACAACTATCTTGTGTTGGTATATATACATAGCGGCCGCCATTTTGTTGAAGACCGCATGGGCGCGGCCATTTTCTCACTGATTTTTCCTATGTTCAATTAACACAGTATTATCCCAGGTGCATGTTAATTTTCTGCCTGTCAGACGTTGCTACTCGGATCAGCTGCATGCCATACTCTTATATCTAACTCGGTATCCATATATAATATATGATCCAGCAGATTTGTGCCTCATAATCTGATTAGTATACCTAACATTAAAATAATAAACTTTAATATGCCTCATATTTAAAATTATATAATGTATCATAAAATAGCCTTTATATAAAAAATAATGATTATTACATAACCTATACATAAATGATCACATAAAAAACCCTCTGGTTTACACCTATTATGTCTATTTTATTACTCTTTCATACTATGTACTAATCCCTTGTTACCATATTCATATACTAAGATGTATATTATCCCCTTGTTACAATACTCAATACATGTTTGATTTAATTTATTTAAAAATAATTATTATCTAAAAATCATTATTTACCAACATCTTTATATACTTATTCACATAAATCTAACAATAAAAAAATATCTTGTATTATAAAATTATTACTAGGGATTAGTACATAGTATGAAAGAGTAATAAAATAGACATAATAGGTGTAAACCAGAGGGTTTTTTATGTGATCATTTATGTATAGGTTATGTAATAATCATTATTTTTTATATAAAGGCTATTTTATGATACATTATATAATTTTAAATATGAGGCATATTAAAGTTTATTGTTTTAATGTTAGGTATACTAATCAGATTATGAGGCACAAATCTGCTGGATCATATATTATATATGGATACCGAGTTAGATATAAGAGTATGGCATGCAGCTGATCCGAGTAGCAACGTCTGACAGGCAGAAAATTAACATACACCTGGGATAATACTGTGTTAATTGAACATAGGAAAAATCAGTGAGAAAATGGCCGCGCCCATGCGGTCTTCAACAAAATGGCGGCCGCTATGTATATATACCAACACAAGATAGTTGTGATGTCCAATCAAATTCCCCCTGATGAAGTCACGTGACCCTGTGACGCAACGCGTAGGGGAGGGGCTCTGACGTCACGACGTTGCATCGGAGAGGCTCGGCGACTCTAGCAGAGGCAGACAGAGAGGCAGAGGGAATCACCAGCTCTGCATATCTGCATAAGATAAGTGCCTCATATGCTTGTATCACCGCATCTGGTAGCAATAAATACGCTTATTCAAAAGGATAAGACACCATGGTCTTTTTTTCTCCATCTGATCTATATACTCAACATTGAGGAAAGGTGGATATAAGAAGGAGGTGTCCCCAGGAGGGGAAATAGGAGATACTGATACCCCTTTCAAAAATCTATCTATGAGTGGCCACGTGGATGAATTAAGAGGAGATTATAGGAGGAGGATCTGAGCAGGTCTGCACATCCATCTGGAATACTGCATAAAGGAGCACTATCCCACCAGTCCTAGAAGGACTACAAGTCTATTTGCCTAAATTTATTTGGGCAAATATTAAGGTGAGCGCATATTGAGACTACACGGCACCTGGAAAGAGGGATTAAGGAGTTCACCTGCACATTGCACATTTTGCACAAAGATATATAAGACTGTTCATTTTTGTATGCACCTTTGCACAAAGATATAAAAGACTCTTTATTTAATCATGAAATTGGAATATGGCATTGTTAATATTGTTTGAGCACTAATGGCACAATTTAGCATATTCATGATTTGATATTTCATTCACTATATCACATTTATTATTTTATTGATTTTTAGTATATTTATTATTAATTTATTTAGTTTATTGATGTTTATGAGTGATATACAATACAGTATTAAGTATTTATAGTAGGAGCGCGGCATTATAAATACGTCTAATCAATTTACATATACACAATTAAGTGAGTTTGTGAAAGTGCCAGCGCACCTAACACAACAGGTAGTTCACTACCACCTATTGCACATATTATACTGAACATCTGAGACATAGTGGCTCACAAGTATTCACTTTTTAATTACAGAGATTTAGAAGTTTAGTAAAAGTTTTTAGAAGTTTGGAAAGATTAAGCAGTAGTTCTTCAGATGGATTTCAGCCTCGTCAGATTTCTTCAGCTTGTTGGTTTCCTTGGGTAGCTTGTTTCTTTTTGTCTGTGTTTTTCAGCTGTCTCAGTTTGTTGTTTTTTTCAGTGAGGTCTTTTTTTTCCAAATGAGGTTCTCTGTACCTCTAACTTCCTACATTTTCCAACATCACTACCTATTACACTATCTCTCACTTGCCCCCTGTGGCCATCATCCCTGAAGGCGTTTCCATTGCCAGCTGAATCCACTGGGGAAGCGTCATAATCCCGTTTTGGGTGTGGTGAGACTGTTTAAATCTAATATTGTATTGCATATTTCCTCTGGGCTTAGAGTGATAAGAATTACATTAGAGTGATAATAACTGCATTGGGTGTTCATATATATATAGAGAGATCCATGTATTACTGCTAAAATAGTTTGGTGTCATTTTAAAAATTTACATATTTCATAAATCATAAATTTTTATTGATTAGAGTATAATTTATCAGGGAATATTTTCTCCCAATCCTATGGCCACGTTTTGGAAGAAAATGACCTCTGAGATACTCTAAATTATCATTTATTACTAAATTTAATTTTTAATCATTATTATCTAGAAATATTGTAATCTGTATTACCATTATCTAGAAATATTGTATTGTGTATAATATTGGTATAGTATATCTTTGATCGTGTGTACCAGTATTCATTCATCACCAGTCTTTTGCGTTTTGTGTTAATATATATATAATTTTTGTACATAAATAAATTTATATATTTATCTATTATAAGGCAAATTTTGTGTGTATGGTACGAAAATACTGGCTAAAAGGATTCAAGGTATAATAATAAGTGGTGATCAAATTATCAAGGTGTCCAAATTATTGGTTCATTAAATATTTGCCGTATTTGACGGCTGGAGGCACTGTAATATTTTATTTAAGGGAAAGGAACACCGCCCTTTATAAGTAGAATAAATCCTTACATAAACCACCACAACTGATAGGTCTAACCTCAATGTTAGGCACAAGCAGGGGCGGACTAACAACTCATGGGGCCCCCGGGCAATAGGGGATCATGGGGCCCCTGTGTCATAGCCCAAACACAAAAAAAGCCTATGAATAAGGTACCAGGGGCATCTCATGGGGTCCCCTACTGACCCCGGGCCCTCGGGCGGTGCCCGAGTTTCCAAATGGTCAGTCCGCTGCTGGGCACAAGTGTTGTGTGACCGTCTCTGGGGGCAAAGGACTGACATTCTTGGAATGCTTTGGTGACCAGTTCTGGATCATATCCCAGGAATCTGTCCCTCAGTATCTGTCCTTTTATGGTGCAGTCATCATCCAGGGTGCAGTTCTTTCTCAACCTGCAGAACTACCCCCTGGGGATCTACAGCTGGTCCCTTCTTATGCCCTGCAGCCCTATCAGTCCATCCAGATTGTGGTGAGCTGTATATCGCATCACCACTCTGACATCTGAAGCAGTCTATGGGTCTTTCAGATGTAAGTGAGAAACAACATTAAAATGTTGCATGTATAATAAACCAATCTGTAATTTTTCTAACCTTGCACCTTGTTTAAAATATTGTTAAACAAATATTTGTTTACAGTTTTTCTTTTACAATGAATTTTATTATAGACAGCACAGTCAGAGACAAGCTCATTGACACAAAAAAAATAAGGTGTACAATTCTGTTGATGAAGGACATAACAAATGCACTGAAGTAATAACATGGAGAGAAACGGAGTACACAAACACAATCTATAAAAGGATGGAATGAAACCCTATAAATTGGATTAACAACAAACAAGTAGTGACCAATGAGCTAGTGGGCAAAGGCCAAGAATAGTCACCAAAGTCAAATACAGATGATAGGAAAAGCTGAGCATGGAGTCTCACTGGACGCATATCGAAACCCTACACCAAACACTCTCGAGAAAGTCCAACAGGTGTATAGAACATTACAGGCATGATTCTCTAGGGGTATCACAATCAGCGCATGTAACATAAAAACTGACAGAAACAAAAGAGAGTTTTTTTTTAATCATGAACAGAATATCATGTTTGAAAAGACTAGTATATGTACTAATATAGAGAAACACTAGTACGTAAAAAAAGGTAAAAATAAACCGCACACAAATAGCATTTCCATCAAATGTCAAAAATAGTGTGCTTATTGCTATTTTCTGCTGCATTGTGTGATTTTATGAAATTGCATTTGAAAGGAATTTAAAAACTGTATCTGTTTTTTTAATACTAATTACCAATACATTAATCTAGCATCACAGTGCATGGTTGAAAAATTTACATTTAAATGTTCAGACTTTTTATTATTAATTTGCAAATTACATTTTCTATTCATACCTTGGGAACCACAAAATCATTTGATGCCTGTAAAGCTACATATTGGGTAGCTAAAAGTTATCCTTGTATGTAATGTGTGCTGTTTATGAGCATAACATCATGACACATTTTAGGCATTATGGACCCTAATAGAATGTTAAAGAAAATAATTTTGAATGCCTACTTAAAACTGGTACAGAATTAATTTTGAAAATGATCTACAACGTACTGTTAAGATCATATCTTAATGAAACAGATCATATTTTAAATAAGGGATAATTATTTTAAATGTTTTGCAAACTTTTTTGAAAAGAAAAAAAGACTTTCTTTTATGCTCATTCTCCCTGTGTAGTTATCATTGCTAGTATAATAAAGAGACTTTTCTTTTGCTGGTAAGTGTAATGAACATCTACAAAACAAAAGCAGACAGACAAGGGAAAACAGAACATGTATAATTAGAGGTGAAAGATCATCCCAATTAATATCTAATGATATTGTTAAGCATCTAAATTTGATTAAGTAGACAAGTAGAAGTCATTTTAAAACATTTAAATCTTTTTTGATGATCATTATGAAAATTGATATAGTAAATTAATGACACAATTAAAACAAATATAAAGTCTATTTAATAACTATTACATTATGGTATCGGCTAATTCAACAGGAAATAATAAATGCACATTTTTTTTTTACAGGTAAAAAAATGTGCATTTACTATTTTTGTTTTGGGAACATGAAAAGCATTGCACCAGTGATCAGCAGATTGCTGGTGCCATGCGGGACTCCTGCAGACCTGTCAGTGTGTCTTTGTGTTCGTACCTTGTATGGGCAAGCAGATGCAGGAAGAATCAATGTACTGCCATGGCGCTCAACAGCGCCGTGGTAGTTCATTGAGAACTACAAGCCAACAGCTGCAAAGGCTGTCGGACTTGTAGTGATGCAGCCTGGCAGGTGGAGCCCCACACAACAACATTTTTTTTATAAATTGTGACAGCTAGTGGGGGAGAGAAGATCCCCCACTACCTGTCACAGCTAGGGATTCGGGAGAGCAGGGGCCAGTCCTGAATATGGGTGTAACATGTTACGAAAGGTGAACTTATCCTTTAACACTTAAAGGCTAAGTTCACCTTTGGAATTTGTTACATGGCCCACCTGTATTTAGGGTAGAACATGTACCATGTTCCACCCATATTTATGGTGTGTTAACTAGGTTCTGTGTATATGTGAACACGCTCACATACTGTATACACAACCAGTTCTGAGGATTATTGAATAAATGCAGTAGTTTGACCTGCAATATACATTTATTGACAAGGTCGAATAATATATACAAATTACACATTAAACAGTATTTGCAACACAGTGTACAGTATAATTATGGTGGATTGCATAACCTTCACAAGTTACACACAAAAACATATTTGCAATACAATGTACCTTTAAGCTTCAGATCTGATCATTCTGACTGCTTTTTGTGTCCCCACACAGAGAGCACAGCTAGGACACAATGCATTACTGTATATCCCCCTCAATTTTTGGTACAGTGGCTAATACAATGCACCCTAATTGGTCACTATATGTAGCTAATCTATATTAGGCATAGCCTATTTGGAGGATTCAAATAAGGCTTTTATTTACAACCCATATAAGAAGTGATAAGGAAAGACAATGACCAGACCTTGGAAGTAGAAAGCTATTTACAGTAACACAAACAAGGAAGCTATGAATGGTTTGATGCTGAAACACACTCAGAGGTTGAAATATGTTTCCATCTAACTAAAATATATTTCTAATTACAATATTATTTACAAGTATTAATGGAGATTTCACATGAGGTGATTGTAGCCGTATTAGTGCATTTGCTACAGAAACAATTGAGTACTGTCCGTGATACTTTTTTTATTTGCGCTTTCGGGGTATTTCCCCTTCTTCAGAGTCCAAGCAGTACTATTACAAATTACAAAGTTTAAGCAGAATGTTAAGGCTACAGATAAGATACAGCAAAAAATTTCCCCCTCCCTCCCCCCCTCGCTTTTGCTGTATCTTATCTGTAGCCTTTTTTTTTTTTTTCATCCCTTCTAACATTCTGCTTAAACTTTGTGATTTGTAATAGTACTGCTTGGACTCTGAAGAAGGGGACATACCCCGAAAGCTTGCCCTCAAAATTGTATGTTAGTGCAAATAAAAAAAGTATCACGGACAGTACTCAATTGGAGATTTCACATAAACTCATTATCTAACAGGTGGAACAAGTAACATGCTCCAGATTCTTTGCCCCTGACCCCCTCTCCCTGTAACAGCAGGCGGGGGATCTTCTCCCTACAACTATTGTCACAGTTTAAAAACAGCATGGCAGTGTGGGTCTCTGCCCACATGGCCACATCATTTTCAATAAGTCATACCTCATAAATTTATCAGTATATCTTTTTTTTAATCTCTGTTTATGTAAACTATGAGGTTTCATGTAAACTTTTTTACTTTCTATAAACACCTGGACCCTCTGCTCCTCTTTGGGAGGATGAGCCTTCAGGAGGAGAGGAGGCAGCAGAAACCCCAGTGTCCTTCCCAGAGGAATTGTTGGAGTCTAAAGGTAATAATAGAACATTTACACTATGTGGCAGACTCACATATTTTGAGGGGATGGGGGTTGAGACAAAACATTTTGCAAATGTATTGTATTGCGCAGTGTAGGAAATGGTAAACCCCCTTTCAGGTTTTCTTGCTGTCCAGCACTAAATTATAGAGATTTTGCCTGGCAACCTTTTCTTCTTCAACAGACAGAAAGTTAGGGTCAATCTGAAACAACAAAATCTGCCAAAATGTTTTTTGAAACGTAATGATCAAACACGGATCAGCTTTTTATTTTTGTAAATTCCCTAGTTAATATTTCTGGCTGTAAAAAATTTATAAACAGGCCCTAAAGTCATGGGAAAGCTCTAGAATGGAGACCAGACACCATAAACACCTGACAAGGTTTGGGTAGCTTTTCTTATTGTAGCTTACATTTTTGTCAGTAATTTAAATAATTCAAAAATCTTTTCCAATTCTGCAAAAGCACACTCAACAATTTACGTGGGACCATCCATATATTGATATATGCTGTTGTTCATTTAACTTTTAAAATTAACTATGCTTTACTTCTGATATAAATGTATAGTAAATTACAGAGGCACACATAGGTCATTTCTATGTAGACTGTGGTGTTTTAACAATGCAGGTCTTTTTTTGGCCATTACTGTTAGTGCTTTTTTAATAGAATATTTTCAGACATGTCATGCTTTGTTTTCCTTCTTATAGTGGCACCAGATGTGCATGCACATGTAGGATAGTATTCCCCGCAGTGGGCTTCTGTCAGGACTTGTGTCATCACCTGGGTCACCTGCTGTTGACACTGTGGTTCCCAGAGTCAAAGGGCACACTTCCGATGGTACATAAGCCCTCCCATAACTGAGATTCAGTGCTTCAGTATTTCTCCTGCAAGCCGTGTCCCTGCCTGAGCCTAAACCTTGTTCCTGTACCTGCACCTGACCCTGAGATCTGTTCCTATGACCTGCGACCTGCTCCCTGCGACCTACATTCTGCGCTCCAAGTACCTTGCCCCCTGCTCCCCTTGTTCCTGTCTTAGTCTTGACCTTGCCCTGCTTGTGTGTGCTCCATCCATTTGTATATAGTTAGTTAGGTTATCGTTTGGTTAAACTTGTTGGGATATGACACCTTCCTAACTCTGGTTATCAATAGTGTGCTTTATCTATAATATGATGTTATATACCATTTTTGGTTTAGGAAGGTGTATTGTGGTTATGGTGGTACTGATTATTTTTTTCATCTGCTTGCAAATTAATTTTATGGGGTTATTCCCTGATTTTTACCTTTTTGGAATAAAATATATGATTTTTTATGGAATTTTTGGGGTGAACGTACTTTCCTGAGCATGAGAAAGCACCCAAAAAGTCCCAATATGCATTGTTTTCTTCATTTTCCTTTTTATGTGGCTTTGACTGATCAATGGTACCTGTTACTGGTTTGAATTAGGAAATACTTGTGTCTACTAGCCACTGACCCTACAATAGGGAGTTACAGTATATGCATCCCACTGCAGAGGTTTTTTTTTCCCCATAAATTGTTTATTAATAACAAATTGTATTTGTAACAGTTGTAATCCAGAATTATTTAAATGTAATTACAACAGCAAGGAAAGAAGTTTAAAAAAGAACAGAAAATGAACATTGGTATACAACATAGTACAATCAAATATGACCTGTTATGGCCATTACAATAGAAAAATAGATGTGCAAGCCCTGTACTGCAGCGAAATGCAGAAATCTGTAAAGTGGGCCTTTTGCGCAAATAGTATAGGTACACAGTCCAACCAACTATTCAGCTTTTCTATAAACTTGTTTTGCTGAACATTCAAACATATTGGGGCTTAGAGAGAGAGAGAAATAGAAAGAAGAAGAGAAGAAAAAAGAGAGAGAGACGGAAAAAAAGGGGGGGGGGAAAGAAAAGGGAAAGAGAAAGAGCGTGTTTCAGTCCTCCTCTCCCATTTGCAAGAGCTTCCTAAATTTAAGAAGCTAGATCTTCTCCTACTGATGGTATCCATGGGGGAGACCTAGGGAAAATCCCCCCAAAGGGTCTGCCTGGACATCAGAAATCCGGAAAAACCCTTCCCAGCTAAATCATAAGTAGATCAGAGGTAGTCCTCAGTGGACTTAAAGTGAATCCAGTCAGATCAGGTAGCGTGAAATTTCTAAAACACAACAATATGCAGCTCTATGGTGTAAAATGCTTTAAAAAACAAATAAATAAATAGGTAAACACAAGTGAGATGCTATAGAGTGCCAAATAACACAATGAAGTGGATAAAACATCTCGATATGACGTATAAAGTGCTCAAGGGGATGAAATGAATTATATTAAAGTCCCAAACAATGCCTTTGATCCTATTTAATAACAATACTGCACTATTGGAAGCACTTTCTCTGGCTCGTTTTTCATGAGCCCCCCTCTAGGTTAAGTTCCTGGTTATACTGCACCTCTGTGAGTGTTCCCCCCCCCCCCCCCCGGATGGATGGTCATGTCCCTGGAGCCTGAAGATGTATGCTGACTGTTGCCTGACATGCTGAGGTTTGCCAGATGACCCCCAAAGTCCTGCTGTTCCAGATCCAGTTGATCAGGAGTGGTTTGAATTACTCAAATGCGCATTTTACTGCGCTTTCTGGTTAGTGCAATATACATCTACTATCACAGGAATCACGGATTTGCAACTTAAGGCGTTTTGCTGTTTTGGACTTTAATATAATTCATTTCATCACCTTGAGCATTTTATACGTCATATCAGGACATTTTATCCACTTCATTGTGTTATTTGGCGCTCTGTAGCATCTCACTTGTGTTTATTTATTTATTTGTTTTTTTAAGCATTTTACACCATAGCGCTGCATATTGTTGTGTTTTATTGATTAGGAGGTTTGAGAGGCTCGCTTTTTATGCCTTTGATTTATTTTTACCTTGTGCTCGTTTGTTTATTTTACTTAATTTCTGTATACTTTCATGTGAAACATGAATAAGCTCTTCCATTTCATCGGTTTTGTTGATTCTCAAAAACCTTTTTCTAATCATTGGCATAGTCTTTGAGAGCCAGTGAGTTGGTATGCACATTCTAGCTGTTTTCACCATGTGCATAGCAAGGGATTTGACGTATTCCTTTCTGGGGAGAGAGGAGTAATGTAATAGATAGTACATCACCTGAAAACTTTTGAGTGGGCGAACTATAAGGGGATGATTCAGCACGTTTTTCTGCCAGTGTTGAGGAGGAGTCCAATAGAAATCGCAAAGATTGTTGGTTCAAGTCCCTTTCCAGGTCTACCCATGATTTTCCTGGAGCATGTATGTGTCTATCTACAATGTGAACAAGTTGGAAGGCCAAGTAATATTTATGGAGATCCGGGAGGGCAATTCCACCATGTAATTTTGGGAGGGTAAGTCGGAATTATTTAATGCAGGGTGCTGAGTTTTTCCAAATAAACTGGGAGCAGGAGTTCTTATATATTTAAAAATAATTTTGAGAGAGTAATGGGAATAGTTTGCATTAAGTACAGAAATCTTGGAAGTATGTTCATTTTAATTAGCGCGGATCTCCCGAACCATGAGATATTGAGATTAGCCCACTGGATAAGGTCTTCTTGAATTATATTAAGAATTGATTTAAAATTTCTATCATACAATTCAGCAACAGAAGCTGGAATCTGAATGCCTAGGTAAGTAACAGTAAATGCCATGTAAATGGGAAGTGTTCCTTACATTAGGTCACAACCAATTGTGGCAGAGAGAAATTGAGAGCGTGAGATTTATGATAATTAATTTTCAGATTGCAGAGAGCGTTAAAGTGTTCCAATTCTTTGAGCAAAAAAGGCAAGGAGATCTGCAGTGATTGCAAAAACAGCATGAAGTAATCGGCAAATGCAGCCACCTTGTATTCCCTACCTCCCACAGAGAGGCCTTTCATATCTGGATGTGATCAAAAGCTGTTCAAAAATCGTTCTAGTGTTAAAAAAAAGATTAGTGGGTAGAGAGAGCAACCTTGGCGGGTGCCATTGGTTATAGAGAAAGTCTCCGATAGGTGACCATTGGCTCGGACGCGTGCAGTTGGGTTGGATTACAACTCCAAAATGTTAGCCAGCATCCTTACCCTCCTAACCCAATTGCTTGGAGAACCTCCTGCAGGTAGGTCCATGCTACCCTATCAAATGCCTTTTCGGCATCAAGGGATAGGAAAAACCCCTGGGTCTTGCTAGATGTAAGCCACTGATGAAGGTTGAGTACTTTAATAGTGTTATCATGAGTCTCTCTTTCTGGGACAAAGCCCACTTGGTCTAGTCCCACCAAAGAGGGTAACAATAGAAGAAGCATTTTTGCTTTAGCTTTCTATCTACATTAAGGAGCAATATTGGCCTATAGCTTTCAACCCTGGAAGCATTCTTTCCTTCTTTAGGGATAAAGTTAATATGTGCTTCTAAAAAACTTTTTGGGAGGGGACCAGAGTCTGGTAGCAAGTTAAACAGTTCCAGTAATCAGGGTACTAGTACCTCTTGAAAACATTTATAATATTATAGTGTCAGGGCATCAGGACCTGGGCTCTTCCCCATTTTCATCTGTTTCAAGGCAGTTGTGAGTTCTTCCATAGAGAGGTTACATTCAAGATCTCGAGCCACCTGTCCGTAAATGGCTTTTGGGACATATTTAGTCAGGAACTGACTGATCTGTTGGGTATAGGAAACGGGAGCAACATGTGTTTTTGAGCGTAAATTGTAGAGAATTTGAAGCGATGATCTCATCTCCTGCACAGCCCTAGACAACTGTTTCCCACTTTTGCTTTCAAACTCATTAAACACTTTCTGCCCCAATATATAGCGACATCTGGTTTGTTTGCTCAGCTCCTCTAACAAGAGACATCGTAGCTGGGAAAGCTCCAGAAAGGTCTGCCACGCGCAAGACTGTTTATGGAGGGTTTCCAGCACTCTTATGTGATCAGTGAGAGTCTTGACCTTAGTTTGATGGATGTTTTTTGCTTGGGCCAACAAGGCCAATAGTTCACCTTGAATCATGCATTTGTGAGTTTCCCATAAGAATATCCAGGAGATGTCAGGGGAATAATTTTCCTCAAAAAAACACGCGTAATCTAGAGGTCAGATTATGAACAGTCTCAGGATCCTTCAAGAGGGAATGCATCTAGTCTCCAAATTTTAGTCTGCCCCCTCCAGTGTTTTTATATAGATGCGGGATGTCAGTTTGTATAAACTAATGTTACGTCAACTGAGGAACTGAGAGGGATGACCCCTGCACACGAAAGGGCATGTTTGGGTGCCAGCAGTGCCTACAATGTCCATGGTTTCATAAATGTACAACTTTTCTTTAAACAAATCTTAAATTATTCCACCCACATCATTAAGTGGGTTGTGGGACAGTGGGTATTATCTACCTAATGTTATGCACCTGTGGTGCTTTTTACCTCGGAAAGACTGTCTGACCCTTTAGACGCAGGATCTATGACCATGTATATCATCCAGTCGAAAAATGACTAATCATTTGCCATGTGGGATTAAAGCATAATTTTGATGCTTCCTGTCTTTCCTTCATGGCAATGGACAGGGTCCATCCAAACTCATGCAGGGGTGAGTTTAACAGTGCATTCCTCCAGTGATAGACTTGCTGGATATATGAGCCCAATGCAGTACAATTTCCGAACCTGAACAAAGTTATTAGCTTCAAACCCTTTTTCTAGGTATTCCACGTATAGTTTACCATTCATAATTTTTTGGTTCAATATTTACATAATATTGTTATTTTTGTATTTACAGTATCAAATGCCACATCTGGAGGTTCAATATTGCAATCCCCTGGTGAGTGTTTGGATCCAAGCATTAGTACCCATAGCAACAATCATCAGCCAGGGCTAGGGAGTGAGCAGACATACCCATGTCCATTGCATTCAACCTGTTATTTTTGGGTCTGTATATCATGGCCCTTTATGTGTATCTTTGGAATTTTACCACCATATTCCCTGCTGTGTCTATATAAGTCCCTTAATTACATTTGCTATAGTGTTTCTGTTTAGCTATGTGTGATTTGTGTTTATGTCTTGATTTACTATAGGAAACATGATGTGGTGTTTATGTTCTTCTATTTGAACTAGGTTGCAATCATTAATTGGTTGATGTTCTTATGCTATGCTATGTATGAGTGCTATAGCTGCTCGCTGTTTATTTTGACATTTATCCAAGGTTTTTTTTTGCAGCTCTCAGTGCACAGGCACTGGTTTAGTGACTGGCATGTGTGTGCTGTGATTCAGAGTGTGATAGGAGCTTAGTATCACTTCCATCCTGAATGATCTGGGATTACTGCTATGAACTGTGCATGTGTACACGGTTGCATTATGGAAATGCTGACATTTATCACCCTGGCTCTGCCATGATGGAGGCCAGTCCTTTCCCCCTTTATAAGGGGGAAGTCAGGGGCACAAGAGCGTTATTGCTCTTCTGGGTGATTGCACCACTTTTAACACCAACGAGGAGCTTAGGTGACAGCAGTATCTCCCCATTCTTTTTGGGGGGACCATCTTAACTTTGGAAGGTTTCAGCATCTCTATGGGGGTTATTATTCAGGAACATTTTCATTTGTGATTATGACATTTTCTTTTGGGATTGATATTTGTTTGCCTTCTACTGTATACTACATAGATGCTGTCTTTTATAGCTGGAAGTGAACAGTGGACCTCTCTGCTGCTGTTGTCATCACACTCTTTATACAGACATGGACATACATGTAATGTGGGATTGTCCTTTTTCCTTGCAAATATATGCACCTACTAGTATGTAGTTGCTGGTGTGAGTACTCTTGTGTTGGTGGTTGTACTCATATGGGCAAATGTATGTATGCTATTCCCTATTTTTAGGTGGTATATCCAGGCCATATAAGTTAGTATTGGTTCTTTCTTCCTCTGTGTGCCGCTTTACTGATTCATCTGGATACACTCAATGAGACTATTGTTTGATGGTGGCTTAATGCGTTAGCATATTTGGCAAACTATACATACAGTCAGGTCCATATATATTTGGACACAGGCTCTAACTTCAGTTGTCTTCAGTTGTTCTTTGTTTGTGGGTCTTTCTGCCATTAGATTTGCCTTCAGCAAGTGAAATGCATGCTCAGTTGGGTTGAGATCAGGTGATTGACTTGTCCATTGCAGAATATTCCAATTCTTTTCCTTCAAAAGCTCCTGGGTTGCTTTTGCAGTGTGTTTTGGGTCATTGTCCATCTTTACTGTGAAGCGTCTTCCAATCAACTTTGCTGCATTTGGCTGAATCTGGGCTGACCGTATATCTCTAAACACTGCAGAATTCATCCGGCTGCTTCTGTCTTCTGTCACATCATCAATAAACACCAATGACCCAGTGCCACTGGAAGCCATGCTTGCCCATCACTCTGCCTTCACCATGTTTTACAGATGACGTTGTGTGCTTTGGATCATGAGCTGTTCCAAACCTTCTCCACACTTTTTTCTTCCCATCATTCTGGCACAGATTAATCTTAGTTTCATCCATCCAAAGAATGTTTTTCCAGAACTGGTTTGGCTTTTTTAGATTTTTTTTGGCAAAGTCTAATCTGGCTTTTTTATTCTTCAGGCTTATGAATAGTTTGCACCTTATGGTGAACCCTCTGTATTTGCTTCCGTGAAGTCTTCTCTTGATTGTAGACTTTGACAATGATACATCCACCTTCTGGAGAGTGTTCTTCACTTGTCTGGATGTTGTGAATGGATTTTTCATTACCATAGAGAGGATCCTGCCATCATCCACCACTGTTGTCTTCTGTGGACGTCCATGCCTTTTTATGTTGCTAAGCTCACCAGTGCATTTTTCTTTCCTCAGAATGTACCAGACTGTTGATTTGGCCACTCCTAATGTTGCTGCTATCTCTCTGATGGATTTATTTCATTTTTGAAGCCTACAATGGCCTGATTCACTTGCATGGACAGCTCCTGGGCCAAAGAAGAGTTTACTACTACTTTAAGGGACAGATACTGAATCCATGGGTCCCACGTTTTAATGAATTTCACTGTATTATTATGAAGAATATAGGTAAGTTTGTCATTAAACATGATTTAGTTTGTTTTTTAACATAATCAAGTGGCTCCACAGGTCATCTCCAGCATTTTGCAATACTGATCCTTGCTGCTGGAAGCGTATATAGGATCAGTTTCACAGATTTCTTTGGAACCTCAGTGGGTAATTTCTGAAAGAGGGCAACCTCTGGTGATCTGTGAATATTCATTCCCGTCACCAAGTGGATGAAATTAAACATCCAAATCTAAAATCTAGATACTATGGGGCATTGCCACCAGATTTGGAACGTGATGCCCATTTGTCTGCGGTGCTGGAAACAAATATATATATATATATATATAAATATATATGTTATTTTTACAAATTATGTAGGTATGTAATATATATGTAATATATTATCTCATGGTACATGATGATGGGAGTGTGACAAACCCCTTGGATGAGTTCTAGCTTCTTTATGATATACTTAAACATGCAAAAAAAATTAATCATTTGATTGTGACCTTATTTATTTAAAAGAATGCTTCAACTGATGCAACACTGAAATGTGTATTTCTTAAAGGAGTAGAGATGGTGATCTTTGAAACATTTATTTTCTAGTTCCAATTGCACTTTATGTCTCATTTGACTTTCTAAACTACTTGAGTAGAACTTGTTCATTGTGCCATGGGATTTGTTCTTAGCTTTGTAAACTAAGTTAGGCTGTGCAGATTGAAGTCATGTAAATTTGAAGCTCAAATTATGTAATACACTTGTGTAATGCTTATCCAATGATGCAATGTCACTGCAGTTACCAAGTTAATTAAAATAGTGCATATGACAAATGACTATTCTCTACTAAAGTAGAATATTCCATTCAAGGCTTTTGCTCTTTTAATACATTTTTTGCTGCTCCATGTTTACAAGAGTGACATAACAGAGGTCATAGCAGGCTACACACATTACTATTTATGGATTATTTACTTTTCACATAATTCGTTCATAAAGTTTATTTATTCCCTGCAATGCTACTTCTCCCAAGCAACTTCAACTGTCAAGAAGAATAACAAATAGTGTTCAGATTAATGTGACCTCCTGCCCAGGCCAATTTTCAGCTTTCAGAACTGTTGCACTTTGAATGACAATTGCGCAGTCATGCCACACTGTGCCCATATGACATTTTTATTTTATTATTTTTTGAGACAGATAGTGATTGCTTTTGGTGGTATTTAATCACCACTGTGTTTTTATTTTTTTGCTGAACAAATGAAAACAAACCAGACATTTTGAAAAAAAAAAGTTTTCTTAGTTTATGTTACAAAATTTGCAAATAAGTAATTTTTCATCTTAACTGATGTGCTCTGACAAGGCTGCACTGATGGGCACTGATAGGCTGCACTGATGGGCACTAATGAGGCTACACTGATGGACACTGATGAGGCGGCACTGATGGACACTGATATACTGCACTGATGGAATGGATATGCTACACTTATGGGCACTGATGGGACCTGATTGGCACTGATGGAACTGCACTGATAATCAGGGCACTGAAGATCAGTGCCCCAATAATCAGTGTAAACCATGCACTGACAGTCTTTCTGGTAAACTGCCTTCCTTTCCTCACACAGACACAGCATGTAACTGAAGGACTGCAGATAACCAGCAAGTCTATTTTTATGTGATCAGCTGTGATTGGACACAGCTGATCACATGGTAAAGGGCTGCTGTGATTGGTCTTTTACCTCAATCTGTGATCAGCTATGTCCAAAGCATACTGCAATCACAGATCATGCCTGATGCAAGCCCCGGGGGGTATGCAGGGGGCAGAGTTCTGGGAGAATGTCTATAGAAACCCTCTCAGAACTAGCATGTTTATCTAGGCAATCATTTATTTGTTTAGTTTGGGATAAGGTAACAAAGCCTGCCTGATTTCTACTGCTCTTTGAGTACACATCATTAAGATCTATGAAAACATTTCAACAACCTGTAAGTAATCAAAAATAGGACACAACAACAAACAACCCAAACTGAATAAACAAGTTTTGTGTCACTTTCTGTCTGTTAAAATGTTCTTACCAGATTTGATGTGACATCCCTTTAATGGAGATCCAAAAAGAAGTTACAAACAGTCAAGGGTTGAAAGCCTTAAATAAATTAGGAGGCAAAAGTAAAAACTCTTCATGTGGACATGCACTTTATAGCCTAACTGCAGCAAAAATCACAAACAGAAATATCAGAACAAGGGATATAACTTACAGTCAGTAGAACATGTTCCTTGAGTTGAGTCCCACTTGTTAGTGAACATCATCCTTCATCCTGCCACCCTCACCGTCTCTGTGTATAATCATTTAGTATGGTGGAGGTTAATACAACAAAGAGGCTGTCACAGGCTCTCATCTAGAAAGCCTGACTATGCTTACCCTTTCCAGCCAGATCGCCATTCATAGCAACTGTACTACTACTAGTGATCTAAGAATCTGTAGTTAGGCTTCTATGAACAGTGGATCTGGATGGAAAGGGTGAGCATAGTCAGGCTCTCTTGATGAAAACCTGTGATGGCTTTTTAGTTGTATTAATCATAAAGGAAATATCCTACTGACTGTAAGTTGTGTCCCTTGTACGGATTTTTCTGTTTGTGAATTCAACTACACAAAAAGAGTGAGGTCTCCCTAAAAATCTATAGCATCCTGACTGGCCAGGAAAGGGGGGGGGGTGAGCATGCCCTCCCTCGTGAACCATAGCAGGCCACATTCCCTCAACATAGGGGGGGGGAGGCGCCTCACCCCATGCCCATGTAGATAAGGACTTTCTCCTCACAACCTTTGCCAGGTGGTTGTGGTGGTCTGCTGGTGCAGGGATTATTTAAATCTGGAAGCCCCCTTTATTAATAGGGTGGGTTCTAGATGCAACCCCCCATGTAGCAGAGTATTCATAAACTACTCATTCACAAAGAAGTCTCCTAGAAATAAATATGCCTAAATGTTTGACAAGTCTTTTATTGCAAAATAAAAATACCAAAAAAATCCCCTATCAGTCATGATACCTGTCACTGACTTGTCTGAAAAATGTGGCCAAACTAGTGTATTCAGCTTTAGAAAGCAATGTAATATCTGATATACATTCTTCTGATACACTCTCAGTGTCCCTTTTTGATCTTAGGTCCCTTCTCCTTAGGTTTAGGATGCTCAGGCAATATCATACTCAAATGGCTCAAAGTACAAGGCCCTCCAGTAATATTGCCTGGAATATATGAATATGTGGTATTTTCACAAGAAAACAACCATCCTAAAGGTAATTTGACAAGCTTAATATGGCTGGACTGGGGTAAAACATTGTGTTATGTACTGAAGTACATATTCTGTTAGATTTACATATAATCCTATCATGAGGGGATAGGGTTTTTGGATTTGGCCCATATGTAAATTTTAGATACCAACACCAGGGAATCTCTTCAGAATCACGTCATATTGTAACATACATCTCCTTGGGTAAAATTCAAAGTTTTTATAATAGTCATATTTTGCCAACGTTTAAATGCATCTGCACTATTCTGACACTACTCATACAATGAAATAGATGGTAGATCATCCACTCTCACATCACTATTATTAGTTATTACTCTGAAATTATTCAGCAAAACTTGTGCTGGAGTAGGAACAGCTACCAAACATGTAGTTAAAAGGTCAGTAGGATTCAGAAGAAACACTACCAGTGTGAGACACCCTATTAAAAGGAAGATTTTCCAAAAGGTTTGTGGATGCAAAAGCATTGACATATGGATCAGACTCTTTTTGGATGTCTTTCAGAGAGACTCTATCACTGGCTTCACTCTCTTTGTCTGTACCAAACTCCTTAGGTCGAGGACAATCCGGGACTTTCTTTACCCTTGACAAATGGATCCAGGCCTGAGAATTAGCTGTCAAAACTGCTGTTATCATTGTGGGCTCTCCATAAGATGGGTCCAGGACCTTGTCTATTTATGCAGGGGTTTAACAAGCACATTGTCTCCTGGCTTGAAAGAATGTGTTTGTTCCTGTGAGGGAAGTGGAAAAAAAGAGATACATCACTGTAGATGCCATTCAAAAGCTTTATAAGATTTGTCACATATGTTTCTTGGATAAACTCTAGGTCCCCAGGCATAATCACCATTGGACCTTTGGTCCATGGGGTAGGAAAAGGTCTACCCATCAAAATTTCAAAAGATGACAATTTAGTAATTTTGTTTGGTACCATCCAAATTTCAGCCAATACTGCAGGCAGATAAGGCTCCCATTTGGCAAATGTACCTCCAGTAGATTTTCTCAGCTTATCCTTAATCATCCTGTTAATTCTCTCTATCATTCCTGAACTCTGTGGGTGGTAAGGGATATGAAATGTCCGCTAAATAACCATTAATTTAGCTACCTGTTGGGTCACGTTGGATTTGAAAGCCAGGTCTTTGTCTGAATCAATCATCCGAGGGCATCCTCATCTCGGGATAATTTCTTTACACAAGTTCTTGGCCACCATTGAGGCATCCTCTTTGTTGGTGACAAAGACCTCTGGCCATTTACTGAATGTATCTACTATAACCAGCAGATACTTACCCCTCTTACTGTTGGGCATATGTGAAAAATCAATCTGTAACGCCTCTAAAAAGACCCTTTGGTGTAGGAAGATGGTCATGTTAACCATGTTGTTGTCCTGTACTATTATTCCTTAAACAAATAACACATCTTCCTCGCTGATCTTGCACCCACTGTGTTATGTTTGGTATGTAAAATGTTTTTGCATTTCCTGCAATGTTATCTGCCATCCTCTGTGCCCTATGCCATGAAACTGTGCAATTAGTACTGTGTTGAGGTATCCCTATTATCCCCTCTTTGGATATTAGACCGATCTCGTCTAATGTCAAACCTTTTGTCTTTCCAATATTGAATATCCTCCATAGTGGCAGTGTACTGTAATTCTTTGAGCAACTGCTGTTCTGGGAGCCTGGGTAGCTCTAACATGGTTAAAGTAAGGTTGGCAGATTCCTGTAATGGCTGCAAGGCAGCTTCCTTGGCCATACAGTCAGCCAATGCATTGCCCAGAGCAATGGGGTCATGTGAAGATGTGTGGGCTCTACATTTTATAACAGCAATAGTACAGGTTTGTTTATAGCTTCCAAAAAATCATCCACTAAGGATGCACGTGAGATATCTTTACCATCAGCGATAACAAACCCCCTGCACTGCCAAATCTTGCCAAAATCATGCATTACACTAAATGCATACTTGGAGTTTGTGTAAATGTTAACTTCCTTTCCCTCAAACAATTCACAAGCACAAGTAAGAGATACTGTATGTGCTCAGCAGTTTGTGCCGAAGGATAAGGGAGAGGCTTTGCTTCCCACACTATGTCTGGAAGTTGGACAACTGCGTAGCATGACAAATATGTATTGTCATTAGGTCTTGTACAAGAACCATCTACAAAAATGCTAATACTCCCTTCAACTGGGTCTTGTAACATGTCAGCTCTGGGGGTAATGTCTTCATGTATGATTGAAACACAATCATGTTCCTTGGGCGGAATATCAGACTCTGATTTCAAACCTAGCATACCATTAAAAACAGCAATTGGTCCAGAACTTGGAGAAGAGTATTTAATGATAAATTAACAGTGGAAGTGAGCATAACCTTATACCCCCTAGCTCTCTGGGCCGTCATCTGCTGTGTGGTAAGATTCTTCACAATTTGTAATACACAATATGTGGTATGCAGTATGGTGTTATGTCCCAATGTAATAGCCATAGATTCCTCCTCTCCCATAGCACACACTGCCAAAGCTCTCAGACACACCAGCATTCCTTGCACAGGGACTACATTGGAAAAATAGGCTACCGGGCACATGGCCCCTCCATGTTCCTGGGTGACTACCACTGCATGGTTTTACAATTGTCTTTAGCATACACATGAAATGGAACAGTATAAGAAGATAAGTTTAAACCAGGAGAGGAAACTAATGAGAACTTTAAAGTTTTGTAGGCATCATTTAACTCCTGGGTCCACAGTATTTGGTCAGGTGCCTCGACCTTAGTAGTTTGCCTCAATATGTTGTCATAATGTGAACAGTCAGGTATCCATTGCCTGCAGTTGTTTACCACACCAATAAAGGACAGCATATCCTTCTTAGTCACTGGGTGGGGCAGAGCCAGAATGGCTTGGATCCTTGACTTACTCACAGTACGTATACCTTTTGTCAGAGTAAAACCCAGATATTCAACAGATTCTCTGCAAAATTGGATCTTATGCCTCGCCACCATGTGTCCTTCATCACCCAAATAAGCTAACAGAGACAAACTATCCTGCCTACATTCCTCTCTGCTCAGGCTGCACACCAAGAGATTGTCACAGTACTGTAAAAGTACCGAACCATGGCAGGGAATCCATTCCTTCAGGGATTCATAGAGTGCTATAGAATATACTGCCGGGGAATCAATCTAGCCCATAGGCATACGACACCATTAATTGGCGATCGTCAAACGTAAAAGCCGACAGCAGTTGTGTCTCTTTGTCAACAGGGATGGAAAAAAAAGCGTTACTTAAATCAAGAATGGTGTAATATTGCGTGAGGCAGGGAATAGAGGTCACCAATGATGATACATCTGAAACAATAGGGGCAACAGGTACTACAAGAGCATTAACTGCCCTTAAATCTTGAGTAAATCTGTATGAACTGTGGGGGTTTAACAGGATTAACTGGGGTGTTGCAAGGTGATACTACAGGAGCCAGAATTCCCTCCTGTAAAAATGTTTCAATCATGAGTCTAATACCTTTTAGCTTTTCCTTAGCCAAAGGGTATTGCTTCTGAAAAAAGGGGTGTGTGTTGGGCTTCAGTGTGGCTTTGTATAGTGTACAGGGTATGAATCCCACATGCAACTTATCCCTTGCCCATACTTTGGGATCTACCCCTTCCAATTCCTCAAATGGCAACAAAATAATATGATGATTCCATATGAACACCTCCTACCGAGAGAAATATGGAGGGTTGCTCAGCGTATTCAGAAGAGAGCTGAGGGAGCATGAGGGGAACACCTTCCGGGCAGCCAAGTTGTTGTTGATTTTGCCACTGGAGTGGGTGTTTCACAGCAGGCTGTGCTATGGGGATGAAAACGGGAGCTTGTGGTGAAAGAGCTTGTGAGGGCATGCTTGATATATTCTGATTCTGTGGTGTCACATTTGGGCACTGATTTCTCCAATGTCCGCACTGACCACAGGAAAAACAGCGTTCATTCCTGGGATTGAAGGCTCTAACTCTTCCCCTTCTACCTCTTACTCTAAAACCTCCTCTTGTGTTGCTTCTAAACTGTCCAAACTGATCCCTTGGTCTGGCATCTCTAGGATCACAATGCTGTAATCCTTGAAAATGAAACTTTGTATTTGTTTCAGGAAGGTCAAAACACCCTGCTGAATCCTTCCCCATTACTCTAGCTTCAAATGCTTTAGCATCCATGCCTGTCCAATCCAACACTAACGGTTTGATTAATAATGAAACCTCTGGTTTAAGTCCTTGCATAACTGCCTGTATGTATCTAACTCCTAAATCTTGCGTTGTCAGATTAATACCTGCTTTTTCTTTCCAGACCTTCCTAAATCTCTTAAGGAACTCCATAGTTGACTCCTTACTACCCTGCGTACAAGCAACCGCTGTAGCTAGCGATTGCTTGTCCTTCCATAACCTTTGCATTTCTACAGTTAACTCCTTCCACATCTGTTCCTGTCCCACAGCAGTTCCCTACTCATAGTTTGTAACCAGTTTAGATGGTTCCTGAAGCACAATAATGGTAGGCATTTTAGCCCAATTCCAACCTGATTCCTTATCACATCCCAAAATCCCATCAATTATTATCTTCATATCCTGTTGTGAACATTGTCGCCCTTGAGTTGCTCTCTTCAGGTAGTTGATGGCAGCAGTGGGGTTCCTCCGAGGAGCAGGACAACACTTTATGATACTATCAACTTCAGTCATTTTGATCTGCTTTACCACCACATCATTACCCACAATGATATAAGGGTAAGCTTGGATGGCTCCCTCGTTGTCTCCAACTTCTTTGCTGGCTCTCAGATGAAACATACCGGATTCCTCTGATTTAGCCTGCTCAAACTGATTCACCTCTTTGTTCCCTGCTAAATCTTTTGACTCCTCACTTGCAGCATCCCTCTCCTGTACTGCCTACTCCTTTACAACTGATTGCTGTTTACTTGGTTTTGTTACCTTGCTTGCTACCTTGCTCTTTTTACCCTTTCCCTTCTTAGTCTTGAGCGTCATAGGAGCTACAGTTTCCTGCATCTGCTCCAACTCATTTCCCAATACATCTTTAGTTTTTTTCCCACTCTCTACTTATTTCATGTATTGATAAACCTTTAACTGATTTTTCCCCTGCAGAACCCTCACAATCCATCAACACCAAATAGCTTTCTTGATTGGTTGGCAATGGCTGGGTAGAATCGGGGAAGTGAACACCTGGTGGTAGCAGAGGGGAAACTAGTGGAGTGGTTGGCAGAGTCCCTTGCGCAAGGGCAGAATGTAATGAATGTCTTCTTTGATTGCATGACAACAAATATTCCTTATCCTCATCCTTAGGGAGTTGAGGATACAGTTGAGTATAATCAGGAAGTGTACTGCTGTGTCAAAGAGGTGTCAAGAAAAGGATTATTATTCTGCTTGGCGATTGGGGCAGAAGGGGTTTGTATTGGGTGCTTGTATCCTGAAGCATATTTCAGCGAATTTAATGCTCCCCCTTTCATATAAGTCATATCCCACTCTGGATCTGGATCAAAATATGGAAAGACTGTCTTGTCCCCTAAACATAGGCCCTTTATCATGTCCAGATGAAAATCATCATTGTCTCCATCCCTGGGAAAAAGACTGGCACTACCCATAATTTCAGTCCATCCCGCCAGGCTGTCCATCCATGAGTTAACATAATAATAATCCCAAGGTGACACTCTGGCAACATATTCCTTACATATCTCATTAACTGGTGGCTGGGTGTTTTCTAGAGCTGATCACTTTTCTTTAGTTAATTTTTTTAACAATTTTATTTCTCTTAATACTTTATGCGGTGGCTTCTGGATCTGGATACTTCCCCTTACTTTGGGAGTTACCCATCATCACTTAAAGCAAAAAAGCAAGGTTATGCGAGCAGGCCTATGTGTTTCTGTCATGTGGTTACTCTTTGTGCAGAGTGAAACTGTACTGAACTCATGAAGAGCTTCGACAAAATTCTTCTCAACTGCACAAGTGCTGCAAAGCTTAAAATCACCTGGACAAATACACCCCTATTCTGACTCTTTCAGACTGCCACCATGTTTTCACCTGTCCCAGGTCAGCGGGCAGAACCCTCACTGAGCAGATGGTGCGTCTTACAGTCATCCAGAGACTTACTGTGTAGTACATCTACTTAACAGTTTCTTTAGTTGCAAGTAGAGATGAGCGAATCGAACATGACGAAGTGGAATTCGTTTCGAAGATTAGGAAATATTCGATTCGCGCCGAATCCGAAAATTAGCAAACTTCGGATGCACGAATCAAATTTTCCCAAAAATGGCGGCGACATGTGTGGCGACGGAGCGGGGATCTCTGGGAAGGCGCGCAGACAAGGCGCGCTGACCCATAATGCATTCATTCATGACATGTGATCGCATTAGCCAATCAGCAGCCAGCCAGCCAGCACTGTGTAATGGTGGAGCTATAAATCGCGGCCATCTTAGAATTCTCCATTAGCCTCCGGTCATTCAAGAGAGACAGACCTCTGTGTATTAGGGACAGAGTTAGGGCCACAGAGACTTTAGGGCCACAGAATCGTTACTTAGGGACACAGAATCGTTACTCAGGGACACAGAATTGTTACTCAGGGACACAGAATTGTTACTCAGGGACAGACACAGAATTGTTACTGAGTGACACAGAATCGTTACTCAGGGACACAGAATTGTTACTCAGGGACACAGAATCGTTACTTAGGGACACAGAATTGTTACTCAGGGACACAGAATCGTTACTTAGGGACACAGAATTGTTACTCAGGGACACAGAATTGTTACTCAGGGACAGACACAGAATTGTTACTCAGGGACACAGAATTGTTACTGAGGGACACAGAATCGTTACTCAGGGACACAGAATTGTTACTCAGGGACACAGAATTGTTACTCAGGGACACAGAATTGTTACTTAGGGACAGACACAGAATCGTTACTCAGGGACACAGAATTGTTACTCAGGGACACAGAATCGTTACTCAGGGACACAGAATTGTTACTCAGGGACAGACACAGAATTGTTACTCAGGGACACAGAATTGTTACTGAGGGACACAGAATCGTTACTCAGGGACACAGAATTGTTACTCAGCGACACAGAATTGTTACTCAGGGACAGACACAGAATTGTTACTCAGGGACACAGAATTGTTACTCAGGGACACAGAATTGTTACTGAGGGACACAGGGACACAGAATTGTTACTTAGGGACAGACACAGAATCGTTACTCAGGGACACAGAATTGTTACTCAGGGACACAGAATCGTTACTCAGGGACACAGAATTGTTACTCAGGGACACAGAATTGTTACTCAGGGACACAGAATCGTTACTCAGGGACACAGAATTGTTACTCAGGGACACAGAATTGTTACTGGGGGACACAGAATCGTTACTGAGGGACACAGAATTGTTACTCAGGGACACAGAATTGTTACTCAGGGACACAGAATTGTTACTCAGGGACAGACACAGAATTGTTACTCAGGGACACAGAATTGTTACTGAGGGACACAGAATCGTTACTGAGGGACACAGAATTGTTACTCAGGGACAAAGAATTGTTACTCAGGGACAGACACAGAATTGTTACTCAGGGACACAGAATTGTTACTCAGGGACACAGAATTGTTACTCAGGGACACAGAATCGTTACTGAGGGACACAGAATTGTTACTCAGGGACACAGAATTGTTACTCAGGGACACAGAATTGTTACTCAGGGACAGACACAGAATTGTTACTCAGGGACACAGAATTGTTACTCAGGGATACAGAATCGTTACTGAGGGACACAGAATTGTTACTCAGGGACACAGAATTGTTACTCAGGGACACAGAATTGTTACTCAGGGACACAGAATTGTTACTGAGGGACACAGAATCGTTACTCAGGGACACAGAATCGTTACTCAGGGACACAGAATTGTTACTCAGGGACACAGAATTGTTACTGAGGGACACAGAATCGTTACTCAGGGACACAGAATCGTTACTCAGGGACACAGAATTGTTACTCAGGGACACAGAATTGTTACTGAGGGACACAGAATTGTTACTCAGGGACACAGAATTGTTACTCAGGGACACAGAATTGTTACTGAGGGACACAGAATCGTTACTGAGGGACACAGAATTGTTACTCAGGGACACAGAATTGTTACTCAGGGACACAGAATCGTTACTCAGGGACACAGAATTGTTACTCAGGGACACAGAATCGTTACTCAGGGACACAGAATCGTTGAATTAAAGAGTATGTCAGACAACACGCAGAGGAGTGGCAGAGGAGGCAATGTTTCAGGAGCGAGCAGACGTGGCAGCAGAGGAAGGGGTCGAGGCAGCACTAGTCGCAGCCAGAGGCCAGTGCTCCCGGTTTCATCCAGCGGTCGTGTCTCCACCGACAACCCTGCCGTCATCGATTGGTTGGCTCGGTCGTCTTCCTCTTCCCAGGTCACCTCTGACACCTACAGCCAACGGTCGGTGGGTACGTCAGACACAACCGTTAGTTGGCATGGCCCGGGAGCAAGCCCACTGAAATCACGTGTCCTCTACCTGCCCCTGTCCTTTGGTGTTCCCTCACCAAGCGAAGTATCGCATGCTGTGGGCTCAGCCCCACTGTACAGTGAGGAAGAGCTAACAGAGGGCGGTCAGGAACGGGGGGAGACATCCGCCTCTTCAGCAGCCAGGCGAAGAAGTACTGGCAAGGAGAGTGGCTCGGTAGCCGGTCTAGAGACAGGTCTGTCTCCTGACCCACACGCAGCCGAGGGGGCTAGTAGTGAGGCGGAGACCCTAATTGATGATGATGAGGCTGATCGCACTTGGCAGCCTCGTCGTCATCAGGCTATTGCTTCCGCATCATCAGGAGAAGAGGGTGCCAGCTTGGCAGCGAGAAAAACAGTCGGTGGGTTGCCCAGGAGGCAGCAGGGTCGCAGCAGTGTCAGTGGAGGCAAACGGCCACGGAGTAGAGCACCAGCTCCACTGCAGCCTACCACCACGGCCAGTAGTGGTGCCGGTGTGCACGGAGGAAGTAGCAGTCAGCCAGTGAGGAGTAGCGGGGGCAAAGTTTCCTACTCGGCGGTGTGGCAATTTTTTGTCAAGCCGCCCGAGGAAGTAAACGTAGCTGTATGTCGACTATGTGGCCAGAAAGTCAAGCGTGGCCAGGGGGCCCATGTTGGGACTACAGCGTTGCGTCAGCATATGCAGCGTCGCCATTCGGTGGCCTGGGAAAACCGTGATAAAGATACAGCGGTTCTGCCTGCCCCAGCCCCCGCTCCATCACCCGCTCCGTTACTTGCTCCGTCACCCGACGTCAATCGCCCTCTATCAGCCAGTCAAGGCTCCAACACCTCTGCTGAGGGGAGTTGTCACTCGTTGCCATCTTCCGCTCGTTCAGATGCTCCTTCTCCTGCTACTCCTCTTCACGGATTCCGTCAGCAGTCTTTCTTGGAATCCGTTTCCAAGAGACAACAGTTTGCGAGCACGCACCCGACGGTGCAGAAGCTGAACGTCCTCCTGTCCAAGTTGCTGGTGCTGCAGTCCCTCCCTTTCCAAGTGGTGGACTCAGCACCTTTCCGAAAAATGATGGCTTGTGCCGCGCCGCGGTGGAGAGTGCCAAGCCGGCATTTCTTCGCCAAAAAGGCAGTGCCAGCCCTGCATTCACATGTAGAAGAGATGGTGGGCCAGTCTTTGAGCATGTCGGTCTCTGCCAAAGTGCACGGCAGCGCCGACGTGTGGAGCTGTAACTACGGTCAGGGACAGTACATGTCATTTACGGCCCACTGGGTGAACGTGGTGCCAGCACAGCCGCACCAGCAACTTGGACAGGTCACGCCGCTTTTGCCTCCACGTTTGCACGTCCTTGGTCCAGCAAAGATGTCCGCCTCTACCACCTCTTCTTCCGCCGTGTCCTCAGCCGCCACCCCCGTGCCAAGTCCCATTACCCGACCGGCATATCACATGTGCAGGGCGCAACGGTGTCACGCTGTGCTGCACCTGGTATGCCTTGGCGAACGTAGTCACACAGGGGAGGAACTTCTCAGTGTAATGAACAGAGAAATCGACAGATGGCTGTCTCCGCGCAAACTGAAAATCGGAACCATGTTGACCGACAACGGAAAGAACATGGTGTCTGCTCTGCGTCAAGGAAGGTTGTGCCATGCGCCATGCATGGCTCACGTGTTCAATCTGGTTGTCAAGCGGTTCCTAAAATCCACCATCCCACTGCAAGACATCCTTAAAATGTCGCGTAAACTTTGCATGCATTTCAGCCATTCCTACACCGCAAAGCACACCCTCCTTGAGCTGCAGCGGCAGAACGGAATTCCACAGCATCGCCTGATCTGCGACGTTGCAACAAGGTGGAATTCAACCCTACATATGTTAGACCGCCTTTACGAACAGCGAAAGGCCATCACCGATTTCCTGATGTTACAAGCGGATAAAGGTACTCCCCTGTGTAACTTAGATGTCAGCCATTGGCAGCTCATGCGTGACACCTGCCGCTTGCTCAGGCCCTTTGAGGAGGCCACGCTATTCGTGAGTCGGCAGGACTATGGGATGAACGACATCATTCCTCTGTTGCACGTCCTGGAACAAATGCTGTTAACAATGGCTGGTCAGGGTGCGGTAGACGTGGCGCACAGATCTCAATGCCACATGACCCCTGTGGGGGCAGGACAGGAAGAAGAGGAGGAGGTAGAGGAGGACATTGGTGCTCAGGAATTATTGAGTGAAATGGGTGGTTTTTCCACTCAGCGGACAGGAGTGGAGGAGCAGGAGCATCTGGTAGAGGAGGAGGAGACAGAGGACCCAGACGCACCGTGGCAGTATGCTGCGGAGATGGAGGCAGGGAGTCCCTCGCATTCCTTGGCACAAATGGCCCATAGCATGCTCGGTTGCTTGCGTAGCGACAGCCGAATAATAACCATCAGACAGAGGGATGACTTTTGGCTGTCCACCTTGTTGGACCCTCGCTACCGTTCAAAAATGGTGGCCTTTTTCACACCTGCTGAGAGGGAGGCCAAAATAACGTACTATAAAAACCACCTATGTAGTCAGTTGGTCTCTGCCTTTCTGTGCCAACATCCATCCTCAGGTCCAGAGTGTGTCATGGGTCCCTGTACGGCCTCCCATTGCTGCTGTCTCCATCGCCACACTCTGCCATGTGCCACTTTCAGGTCTCCTCACACTGCTGGTGGGTTCCATTTTGTCATAGGGTGCTGGCAGATTACGGGCCTCCCATTGCTGCTGCCAGGCCCGTAATCTGCCATGGGCCCCCGTACCGACTCCTCATGCTGCTGCCAGGCCCGTAATCTGTCATGGGCCCCTGTACCGCCTCCTCATGCTGCTGCCAGGTCCAGAGTGTGTCATGGGTCCCTGTACGGCCTCCCATTGCTGCTGCCAGGCCCGTAATCTGCCATGGGCCCCCGTACTGACTCCTCATGCTGCTGCCAGGCCCGTAATCTGTCATGGGCCCCTGTACCGCCTCCTCATGCTGCTGCCAGGTCCAGAGTGTGTCATGGGTCCCTGTACGGCCTCCCATTGCTGCTGCCAGGCCCGTAATCTGCCATGGGCCCCGTACCGACTCCTCATGCTGCTGCCAGGCCCGTAATCTGTCATGGGCCCCTGTACCGCCTCCTCATGCTGCTGCCAGGTCCAGAGTGTGTCATGGGTCCCTGTACGGCCTCCCATTGCTGCTGTCTCCATCGCCACACTCTGCCATGTGCAACTTTCAGGTCTCCTCACACTGCTGGTGGGTTCCATTTTGTCATAGGGTGCTGTATGGCCTCCCATTGCTGCTGCCAGGCCCGTAATCTGCCATGGGCCCCCGTACCGACTCCTCATGCTGCAGCCAGGCCCGTAATCTGTCATGGGCCCCTGTACCGCCTCCTCATGCTGCTGCCAGGTCCAGAGTGTGTCATGGGTCCCTGTACGGCCTCCCATTGCTGCTGTCTCCATCGCCACACTCTGCCATGTGCCACTTTCAGGTCTCCTCACACTGCTGGTGGGTTCCATTTTTTCATAGGGTGCTGTATGGCCTCCCATTGCTGCTGCCTCCACCGCCACACTGTGGCTCCACACTCTGGTTTTGGCCCCGTGGCTGCCCAAATGAGTGAAGTGTGCGGTGATTCTAAGATCGACGGCACTCATCTGCATGTCATACTGACTGACAGTATTATTTCTCTTCCCCAGCAGACTCCAAGGGCATTTAAATTAAAGGTACAGTGTTCTGCACTAATATAAAGGCTCTCTGAAGCCTAGAAACACCCTTTTTATAAGTTAAATTCGCAGCAAATATATTCGACTCGAATCGAATTTATTCCGCGAATTCGCCGAATCAGCCGAATCGAATTTTTGAATAATTCGCTCATCTCTAGTTGCAAGCATACATAAGCAATTTAACACACTATTCTGAATGGCTGGAGGGAGGCACATATACAAATCTATATACATAAACTATGAGTAAGGTCTTGTTTGACTGAAACGCATTAATGTTGCTTGTCTCCGGGAATGTTTTATACTCTATAAACATTTCACTCTCATCTTGTTGCGGACCCTACGTGATCAATATATCCAAGTTGAGCGGATGGAGACTGCAGAAATTGCAAGGTGAAATTTATACTCCTCCTGGAATGTGTTATAGGGGTTGCAGCACTTCCCTTTTGTATGTGTAGTTAACTATTAACCCTTTCAGGTGCCACATATCCTAGTTCCAGAGTGGTACCAAGAGTTTCTGTTATCAGTGCTCCATTCAGATGCTCCCACGAAACCGTCCGAATATAATTGTCCGACCAGAAGAATTTCAGGCAGGGAATATAAAACAGTTGCTTATGCCGAAGATATACTCTTATTTTGCACAGAACCCCTTACAATCCTCCCATGTTTCCTGAAAAAAGATTAAGAAATTTGGTATAACTGATATAACTGAAAATGCAGTGTCAAAATAATGTCCCATTTATGTGGTAAAAGGATGCAATTACTCATCTGGGTATACAAGTACCCACCCCCCCTAGCTGATCTATACATTTGCAACTATATACTCCTACCTAAAACTCTACAGCAAAATACAGAATGTTTTTCCAGGTTTAGAAGGGCTGCAATAATTAAGATGAACATACTGGCCAAGGACTTGTACATACTACAAGGAGATCCAATTGCCATACTAAACACATTTTATTTCTTGCATTACGTAAAACCCCTAACTATTTTTTGTGGAAAGATAAAAAGCCAAACTGTGAGCATTGCCCATCTCTTCTTCCTGAAGCATAAAGGTGGCATAGGACTCCCCAAATTGAAACATTACTCCTCAGCCTGTAATTTAGTTAGGCTGGTATACTGCATGTACATGCTAAGACCAAAGACTGGGTGAAATTAGAATAACCTTTCTCCTGAACGTCATTGGACATGTTACCCTGTAACCCCTCCAGACATACCCATCAGGAGGTGGTTAACTGCCCTCCCTTATCACTGACACTTAAGTGTTTCAATTTCAACTACATAGTGGCAGACATTTCATCCTTACCAGGTCCAATGACATCTATTTTCTTTAACCCTGACTTTCCACTGGGGTTTCACCCCGAATTTCTTTCACACTGCAACTTTCCCAGAGCAGGTCACTTCTCTGATAAGGTGCATTTGTGCAGCAGCAAGCCTTGCCTCCACTGACTTTCCCACCTGGCCATATTTTCAGATAAGACACTTCCTAAACCTCCCAACCTACAAAACAGCCTGTTGAAGACTTCAAGCACCATTTGAAAAATTATGTTCATCAAAAGAACCTCAATGACTCCTTATCTCAACAGTGTACTCTATTCATTCATACACCCAGACCCTTGAACCTAATATAACCACTAGCACTTGGAACACGGAGCTAGGACAAGACCTTACAGACCAGGACACAGCTTGTACCATGATACATAAAGAGTTTCTTATTGTGTTAACCCAAGAACATTATTACTAAGTACTCCAGGTGATATCAGCTCCCATACTGGGAGAGGGTACACAGTATTGTCTCTGGTGCGTACCCTTTGGAGTACACACCAGTACAATCATACTACTTCATCATAAATCTATGTAGATGCACTTGATCAATGCGGTAAGAATGTTCATTCCAGTTTATTGGAAGCAATCCAGCATCCCAACGTTGAAACAATAGTTTTTGCAACTCAAACAAATTGCTAATATGGAGAAATCGATTTATATCTTAACCCATAGAGTTTATTTATTTCAGGTACTTATATAGTGCCTTCAATTTACACAGCACTTTTTACACATACATTGTACATTCACATCAGTCCCTAACCCTCAAAGAGCATACAATCTAAAGTCCCTAACTTACATTCATATATACACATACTGGGGCCAATTTAGACAGTATCCAATGAACCTACCATCATGTCTTTGGAGTGTAGGAGGAAACCGGAGTACACAAAGGAAACCCACGCAGGCACAGGGAGAACATGCAAACTCCAGGCAGGTGGAGCCGTGGCTGGGATTTGAACCAGTGACCCTAGTACTGCCACACAAAGTCTGTGTCTGCTGGTTGTCTCCTTTACATGCTCAAATATAGACGACTAAAACGTCAGCAGCTTGGGGTCTTGATGGTTGACTTTGTGTGGCACCCTACTCCAAGATGCACTCAACTATGGCCATTTGTGCTGCATTCTCCCCAATACTCTCTTCCCTTTGTACTGTACTCTGTGACTTATAATAATGGTATAAAGTGCCACAAGAATAAATAATTACACAAATGTAAAGGACGGTTTCACGTGTTGTGGTTTTGGTCACGTTTTAAAAGTGAAATGCACAATTTTTAACCCGCAGAGGGTAAGAGTATTTAGAAGAGTGGTACACATATTGTGTTTTGCACATAGTTGCATAAGCAATGTTTAAGTATAAAAATACTACACTATATTAGTTTTTCTTTGTGGAGTTTCGGATCAGCACAGTGGAAGATCACAGAAGAGAAAAATTGCACGGCATACATCACAACGGGGCAAAAGCAGATTTTGATGGGAAATTAAGAGGATTGGAATACGAAGAGGTGCGCTTCTGTTTGCATAACAAGAACATATAACTGTGACTGTCTCTCATTATTCAACCAACACCTGATGTTTCCAGTATCCTTTATTCCTCATTTAAAGCAACCAGAACTTCCTTGGATGAACATTTGCTCTTCATACTTGATCATTTTCACTAGATTTTAGGCTTTCCTTGATGTGGCAGATTGAAAAAAGGTTTGACATGTTATTTAATCAATTAATTGCTCTTATATAATTATTTCTCCCTTGTGTTATTTTGATTCTTGATGCACCTCGTGAGTACTTAGTAAGATTGTAGAAGCCATGTATATATAAAATTCTTGTACTAATTCCTGGAATATCAAAGAACACTGTTATTTTTAGAGATGTGCATGACGGAAAAATTTGTTTTCATACGTTAAGGTAATAATTTTGTTTCATCATATTTGTTATGTTAGAATGATTCATATTCCGAATTTGTTTTTGTATATTTGGATTCGGTAGTTATTATTTTGAAAATGATTCGAATTTTGGAACATGGCTATATTCATTCTATTCTATTCTATTCCATTCTATTCTGTTTTATTCTGTTCTAATCTGTTTTATTTTATTTTATAATATATTCTGTTTTGTTGTATTCTATTCTATTCTTCTATATTCTAATTTAATTCTGTTCTATGCTTTTCTATTGTCTTTATTTCTATTCTATTCTGTTTTTACTCTATTCTATTTTCTTCACTTCTATTGTATTATTTTCTATTTTATTTTATGCTATTCTGTTTTATTCTATTCTATTCTTTTTTTTCTATTGTACTCTTTTTTATTTGTTTTTATTCTATTTTACTGTATTCTACTCATCAAATATGCACCACACCACAGCAAAATCTCAGTCAAATACATATGCATTTTGCTGCTTTTTGCAAAGGAGCAGTGTGAAAGCAATAGGAATCATCATCTTATTTCACTTTTATACCTTACTGTATTTATCATAATGTGTTTCATTTTCAAAGTCAAATTCAAATTAATTTTCCATTTGAAAACAATGACTACATTCCTTCTATTCTATTCTGGTCTATTAGGCTCTAATCAATTCTGATTTATTCTGTTCTATTCTTTTTTATTCTATTCTATTGTTTACTATTCTATTCTTTTATATAGTTTATTCTAGTCTGTTAAATTGTCTTCTATTCTGTTTTTTCTATTCTATTCTGTTATTTTCTTGTCTGTTCTATTTTGTTCTATTCTATTTTATTTAGATTTTTCTATTTTATTGTATTCTACTCATCAAAAACACAATGCACGTGACAAAAATGCAGTAAAAATGCATCTGAGTTTTTGCAAAAGAGCAGTGTGAGAGCATCCTAAGTAGGTTCACTTTTATACCTTCCCTTATTTATTGCAATATGTTTCCTTTTCAAATTCGAATTCAATAAAATTTGGTATTTCATTACTTTTTGTTTTGTTATAATTTATTTACGATTCATTGAAATTCATTACTAGTATGATTCAGAATTTTGGATTCATCCAAAATTTTAAAATAATGAAAATCATGTTCGAATTGTGATTCATAATTAAATGAATCGCACATGTCTAGTTATGATTTCATATACAACTTATACTGTCTGTACAAGAACATTGTAGCAGCCTCTGTTTGTCACATTTCACCCCATGGTTGTGGATGGTTATATGATTATAAATTTATATCTATCTAAAATCCATTAAAACATTATGAAACTAAATTCAAAAACAAGAATTCATTATATTGGAGCTTACCAATTCTTAGTTGTAGTGGTTGCATTTGTTTTCTTTTGTTTGTTGTCTTATCTTCATTTTCATCTGTTGATTCTGTCTGTTGTAATTCTTAAACTTCTTTTACCAGACCAAGCAGTCCAGCAAAAGTGGCAGTTTGAGGGTTGGAACAAACCATTTAACACTGACAGAAGACTCAAAATGAAAAAAGTTATTGCTGTCAACAGAAATGGTTAGAATGTCTGGCAATTTTCTTTGTCGCCTGTGTCCCCTCTGTGGAAATTCACTCACCCATTTGCACTAAGAAAGAAAGTAAAAAAAACTTACATTTCTAAAAAAGTTTTCATGTCTCAAGAGATGAGGTGAAATCTTCCAATGGGACAAATGGTCTAGGGAAAACATTTTCTGTAGAGCTATTTGTCTTGCATATCCATTCTTTCTGTATGAATGGAGCAAATTGAATGCTACTAGACTATTTTTTTTTCCAGTTTGAATGTTATTCTTTTATAAGAATAGAGTGAATCAGGTACATACCATATTATGGTCACTAGACGGAACTGATTATCATAGGAAGAATATTAAAATGATCATCAACAAGCTGTGCAAGCTTACACACCTTAAAGTTAGTTTGCATTAGTTTATATGGAAAGTGAACTCTTTACCTTTTATGCATCATTCTAACAACTAAACATTATCACAGTCATCTTTTTTGTTGTTAAAATATTCAGTAAAATATAAAAGCAGAAAGTTTGGAATGATTAAGTTTGCTTTCATTGATGGCAAATAGAATATTCTGTTGCTATTAAAATATAACAAAAAATACTGTTCTTTAGACTTGCAAATATACCCAAGAATTGTGAAGAGTAAAGTTTTATCATTAAATGACTTTCGTTGTTCTTGCAGAATTAAAATGTAAATAATATACACAACAGGAGACTAGTACAAAATGCACTCAATAGAAGCTTTAGTAGAAGTTGAAGAAATGTAAGGTTGATTTTGTCACTGTGCAAAGATTTTTGCATATTCATGTATGGTAGATTCCACTTGATATGAACTAATGAAAATCAAAAGAAAACTGACAACCACCAACCACCCTTGGTTTCTATTTTATTGTGCATATTCATCTTATTCATTCAAAGCCTGACTATACATATGAAGTAGATACTCAATATTTTAAGTGTTCTTATGAAACAAGCTACAATTTCTCAAATGTGTATGACTGTGCTAATAACATAATTTAATAAAATTCTGAATATTTCTGCATAACATTTACATTTATTTCTGAAGCTATGTTTCCACGGATTAAAAAAAAAATGTTGTTTATCTGTTTCTGAAAATATCAGTCACATTGTTTCAAAAAAGTTAATCATCCATTGTAGATATTACTAATCACTAGTGATGAGTTAACTGAGTAAAGTATGGTTCACTGGACATTTGATGAACACATGAAAAAATCTGCAAACCCCACACATTAAGCCAAAGAATTTGTGTTACTCTCACTTATTAATATCCTTTGGCTGTAATTACCTTGTACAGGTTTCCTGACTGCGGCTGTCCACAAACACCTAAATTCTCAGGCGCAGATATCCGCAATATGTTTTCCTAACTATGGCCCATTTCTCCATGTAAATGAGGCCTTCAAGAGTGGAAGTCAGAATTGGGGAATGCAACCAATATTTACAGAAAAAGAGGAGTTAGGAGATTCAAGGCTGTTTTTGTTCATAATGTGCATTGTTTACAACTCACTAAGGTTTGCAGGAGCCAAGTCTTGCATTTTTTTCTGGTCTTTTTCAAGGCCAATGTGCAGGATTTTGTTTAAAAGAAGACATGTCTAACTGGGCATCCCCCTTAAAATCCATACCAGATCTAAAGGGCCGCTTGCCAGTAATTAAATTACATTGCCAGCTTCTTTTATTAAAAAAAAGAAAAAGGAACACTTTGTCACTATGGGGACACTGAGCTACTCTAATGACAGAATGTAAAAAAAATAGTAAAAAAAGAAAAAATGTTAAAAAAAATGAATAAAACATTATTTAAATTTTTTTTGTTGCATACTTTTATCAGTCAGTATCCTTGACCCTCACCACACCAGTCTCATATGATGACACTGTACTGCACTGGTGGGCAGTATGCAATTTTTTTTTTTTAATTATACTTCATTTCTTGATTTTCCCAAAATAATTGTGACAAAAATGTACAACTTTAAAAAACTTGCCATGCCTCTTACTAAACACCTCAGATTGTGTACTTCCAAAAAGGGGTCATTTGGGGATATTTGTACTGTCCTGGTATTTTAAGGGCCTCAAGAAATGAGATAAGTGTCAGTACATCAGGGCTGATCAATTTTCATTAAAGATATGCAGCAGAATAGATTTTGTTATGTTTGTGGATATGTTTTATAACAGAAATGTTAAATTATTGGGGTTTTTTCAGACTTTGCAGACTTTTTTCGTTCATATAATACAAAATAAAAAATCCAGTGCTAATAAAATGCTACCAAAAGAAAATTCTATTTGTGTGAAAAAAATGATAGAAATTTCATTTGTGTACAGTGTGCGTACAGTGTTGCATGACTGCATAATTGCCAGTTAAAATAGTGTAGTGGTGAATAGCAAAACATGGCCCGGTCATAAAGGTGGTAAAACATTCCAGAGCTTAAGTGGTTAAAATATACACTGTATATTCCCTGATATTTTTTAGCTTACTTGAAACAATATAGACTATTACAACCCCTCTTGACTACTTTGAGAGATGCCAAAATCCCTTGATGATAAGGCTCCCCATTTTGTCTGACAACACAGAGAGATAGCAAATCAGCAGCACTTAGAGGTTCAAGAGAATCGTCATTGTCTGCTCTAAACTATAGGGATGGAAGCCACTGTAAGCTTTGCCAACTAAACCACCTCTTTGCCAAAAGGTCTAAGCTGGGAAGCATATCTGCTCTCTGATCTCTTTACATGATTGATCACACCAAACTTCTCCTCCAATGATACCTCTTTCCAGAGATTCCTTCCTCATTTCCCATTTTTTTTTGCACTGACCATCATGTTCAGGTACACCCTGAATGCTTGGGCTCTTTTATTTGCATTAGCTTCCATTTCCACTACATTTTACCATATCTAAACCCAATTTATATAAAATACTGTCCCTAAATGTAAATGAAACCTCATTCAAATGCTAAGAGGCACTTGGTACTTAGAGAGTTTAAGAATTCTCAAGCAGGCATTCTATTTTTACAGTGGACTCACTTTCACTCCAAAGGTAATTTTACATTTGTGCAGTGTCCTTACCTGAGATCTTTCGTTGTTGCTACTAAGAGGACTGGGGTTGCCATTCTTATGAGATACACATGTCATTTTAAAAATCTTCATATCATTTTAAACAAACAGGGCAGATATGTTCTTCTGAATAGGATGGTCTTAACATGACTTGCTGTAACCTATATGCCCTCACTTCTAACCAGATTTTCCCTGGTGCTTAGCCTCAGCGGTGAAAACCCTTTAACTATCTTAGTTGGCCCTACTTGCTGTTGGTGTTGGAAAATGCTAGTATAACCTGACTTTTGTAACAACTGCTTTGAAGCTCTACTCAGCCTACTTAAACTCCGAGTTGACCTCTTTGGTCCAGGGACCAAACAGGGACACCTAAGAATGCTTGGAGTGACTGTTTGGTTAGACTGGCTTGGTACAATCAAACCTTCCTCTCTCTCTCTCTCTCTCTCTCTCTCTCTCTCTCTCTCTCTCATTCCTCATTCCCCTTCCTCCTTTTTCTTTCCTATCTTAATATTTCTTTCTGCCTTTTCCTCAATCTTTATTTCTTATCAGATTTCTCTCATGCACCTAAGCAATATAAATACAAATCCCCAGACTTAGTCAACTACCCCACTAATTAAACCTAAATGACCATGACATGTCAGATAAGGCAACCTAAAATCACATTTTATCAAAGAACAATGAAAATCTGAAACACATAGTAAAATTCTTGTCCAATGAATAATAGTAACATACTGGTGCCACAATGCTACATATATAGTGCTACCAAATAATATAATAGGCTAATCAATAAATTGCTGAAACAATCTAACATCCATATATAGTTTCATGGAAAAGTGTAGAAAAGTATCTTCAAGCAGACTGTAAGCCTATCAAAGTTCTGTCACAGTGCACAAAGCTCCAGAAAGCTTTACACAAAGGCTGGGTACATCTAATATAAAGTCCCAGGAAATGGGCTATAGTATAAATACTGGTATGTTTCCAAGGAGTCAAATGAGACAGAATTCTACCAGATGTGGTACCTCATATAACTGAGTGCAATCATAGGTAAATATGTTGTTCACAAAGATTCCAACCCTTAGGGTTAGTTGGTCAAAATTAATGCTCCACAGCTTTTAGAAACCAGTGGAATCCAGGTCTGAGACTCTGCTCTCTCCTGGTTCTCCTCCTACCTATTGCAGCGCTCCTTCAGCGTTACCTGTAACGTTGCCTCCTCCTTTTCACTCCCTCTTTCTGTAGGGGTCCCTCAAGATTCTGTCCTTGGACCCCTGCTCTTCTCCATCTACACCTCCTCCCTTGGTCACTTGATAAACTCCCATGGCTTTAAGTATCATCTCTATGCTGATGACTCACAAATCTATCTTTCTACCCCTCAACTCACCCCTTCAGTCTCCTCTCGCATTACTAACCTACTAAGCGACATATCGGCATGGATCAAACAAGAGATACCTGTGCTCAAATCCCAACAGCTAGTGCATGCATTTATCCATCAGGTGCTAAAGGGGTGTAACTACATGTGGTTACACCCCTTTAGCACCTGATGGATAAATGCATGCACTAGCTGTTGGGATTTGAGAACAGGTATCTCTTGTTTGTTGTATTGTTGGGTCAGTAGCCAAACCTGAACCTTGTAGCTCTCCCCATTGTGTCTTTTCCCCTATGCTAGCATTGTGTCCACAGTAGCATTTGCGTAGGCAGAGCAGAGTAGGACTGGCCATAGAGGGATTACTTTGAAGCAGTTGGCCAGCTTAAGCATGTATTGCAATATGTGTGAACTAAATATCCCTATTTATTGCATAGTCTGCTTGAAAGGGTATATACCAGTGTGCAGAGGGTCCTTCAGAATATCGGCATGGATGTCACTCCACTTCCTCAAACTCAATCTTTCAAAAACTGAGCTCTTAGTACTGGCTTCCCATTGCCCAACAGATAAAATTCAAAACATTAACAATACCGTATAAAGCCATTTATACCTCTGCCCCAAATTACATCAACAATCTTGTCTCTAAATATCACCCAAACCGTACTCTCCGCTCCTCTCAAGACCTCCTGCTCTCTAGCTCCCTTGTCTCCTCCTCCCATGCTCAACTCCAGGACTTTTCCAGAGCTTCCCCAATCCTCTGGAACTCTCTACCCCAATTTATCAGACTATCGACTACTCTGCTCACTTTTAGGAAAACCTATCTCTTCAGGGAAGCCTATCCTGCCCTCAGCTAATAATGGAATCTTCTACTCTTCCAACCAGTCCATCCCCGATAGTTACTACCTTTTGTACCACTAGCCCCTCCCTCCTAGATTGTAAGCTCCAAGGAGCAGGGCCCTCCTTTCCCTCTTGTATTGAACTGTATTGTTGCTGTATTGTCTCCCATTATATTGTAAAGTGCTGAGCAAACTGTTGGCGCTATATAAATCCTGTATAATAATAATAATAATACAGCTAGTAACTCCACTTAGGCCAATATAGTCAAAGTAATCCAAATAAAAGTAGCCATAGTAAAGATGAAAGGTACTTTCTCCACTCAGATCATTAATTACAATTTAGCCCAGATGTAGTATTAATGAGTAAGCCATTGCAAAAAATTAGAGAATGGTGCATATGCAGGAGATATAGAATTCACACTTATCAGTCTATGAGGCTAATGGTGGCCCAGATAGAAAATGGCCTGACTGGTTTCTCTGGAAGCAGACGGCTGCATCATAGACTATTGAATATTACCTGTTGTCAACTGCTCCCTTAAATAATAACATATAAATACATTCAATGGGGAAAATGGTGTTGGTCCACCCTTCATCATGCCAAAAATAACAGAAGTGATGTTACTCCAGAAATCAGAAGTGACATCACTCCTGAAACCAGAAGTGATGCCGCCTCTGCCATTCAGTACAGGAAGTGACATCAATGTTGCTCCATATGCTGTAAATCATAACAAAAAGAAACACAAAAAACAAGTGTTCAAATATTGATTCCCCGAATGAACAATCTGAAATAAATGTATAGCACAGTGGTACAAAAAGAGGAGCAGCTGGCAAAACAGGAAATTGAAAAGCATTAGGCTCCCAAATCCAACCAGATACTTTTAGGAAAGCTAAACATTCAAGATTCCCCCCCCCCCCCCCCCCCATGAGGGTGTCCAGAGCTTCAAAAGGAAAGGGTTACTATCATGTTCCAAGCAGATGTGGTGTGCCACAAGAGACATAAGGTAATTTATGGAAATAGAACATAATAATTACATCTATGCATGCCAAGGGAGGAATCAGCCGGGTAATTTTTATGTCTCCAAGTAACATCACTATGAGTCAAAAGTTGTGGATAATTGGCAATAAACTTTCACAGACTCATTAGTCAATAAGTGCCAGTGTTTAGCACATGCCTTTATTACTGGTTCAGATAAGTTTGTATATTGTAAACTAATTCTAGTTGAAACTTCATTTGATCCCTCTCTATTGGTCCTTATATTCCTCTTTTTTGCTATCTCTGGCACGTCTTTATGCCTGGTATAACCAGGTCTTCCTATAGCCTCTTACGATAAATATATCACATAATGTTTTGGCTTCCTCCTTAAAATCTTTTAAACTTGTACAGTTTCAGTGGGCACGTAATATATTGTCCCACTGGTATGTGTTTATTCAAAGTAGGGAGATGGAAACTTCCCGCATGTAACAGATTATTTATTGCAGTAGGTTTTCTGTACAGTTTAGTTGAAATGGTACCATCTGATTTAAGTCAGATGGTCACATCCAAAAAAGTAACTTTGTGCCATGAGGATGTACACTTCAGATTATAATCATTGGTGCCCAAACTGGCAACAATATCCTTGGCCTCCCCATAGAGTAAGAGGATTGTCTACTGACCTTTCACTCATGTCAAAGAAAATGTCCAGCTCTCAATTCAGATCCGCCCTGACTATTATAGTATGGACTCATTTAATTTTCAATTAGTTGAGTTGGAAAGGCTACAAAATCAGAGAAATAGAGGCATGAGCCAACAGGGCAATCTGGCATATTTCTGCACTGGAGAGCATAGGTAGGAACACACAGCATGTTTAACTAGGAAAAGGTCAATGCTGGAGTAGGACTCATGGAATAGCGAATAGTAGTTGATATGCTTCAAATGAAGGTAAAAGATTCTTCAGATGTCAAGGAGTTCGTTTTCTTGATCCCATTATGGGTTGCTAAAGATAATTGAGATGTACCATTTTTAACTAGGCTAAGTGTATATGGAGGTACATTCCACTATATTATACTGTAAGAGTGATTACGAACACACACCTAGATCTGAGGATTCATGGACAAAAGAATTAGTTCAATAAGCAATATTCATTTATAGGTAGCATTACACAGAAAACAATATTTACAAGGCAATGTATAGTAATGTACAGCGGATATAAAAAAGAATCACCTCCCTGGATAAAAACAAGCTGGATAAAGCAAAAACTTTGTCTCTTCATTTCAGGATTCATTTCAGGCTGTAAAGAAAAACATATGATTATTTTAAAGGGGAGTGATTATTTTCTATATCAACTGTATTGTATAAGTACTGTTGGTTACATGATATTTACAAATTACAAAATCATATTTACAATACAATGTACAGTACAAATTTGGAGATGGTGTTACCTGGTCAATACACCTAACAAATGTCTTCAGGGCTAATTAGAGGATCTAAACAAGATTGCTGTTTCCAACCTATGTGATATATGCTAAACAAACATATAAATGACAGGGCTCTTTGAAGCAGAAAGAGTCACAGTGACACAACTGAAAATTGTGTAATATGTGGAGAAACAAAATAATGGTTTAAATACTGTATATTTGCACATATTAGAATGTCTAATGAAGATATTATATAAGTACAATTGTATATGGGAACACCTTTGCATGCATTCCTTTTCAGGTCCAGAATCAAGATAAAATTGCCACCATAAATAAGGGTTTCTTTTGTGGAACCCTCAAGTTTGTCTAGGATGCTCTTAAGAAGAAAAAAAAAAATCCGAAACAGAAAGTTGTCTTCAGAGTTCATTTCAGAGGCTAAATATGGTTGTGGTACCCTGCATGGAAGCAATGCTTTTCTAATTTAGAGATTAATTCTGCCCTAAAATGTCTGTCTTGTAAAAAAGGCAAGCCATGCCAACTGCCTCCACAGGCCTGTGAACCATGGGGAAATGTAAATACACAATTTATTATTTAAACCTTTATATATCCCTCAGAATGGTTTAAAGTTCTAACTGACTATTGGTAAATACTCTGACTCCTAAAAAGCCCTTTTCTCATTTGGTACACCCTGTCAATTCTTTTACTTAGTAATAAAAGAGTGCCAATTTCAGGGTTTTATACTTTCTGCTTCACTAGGCCAACTGTCCTGCACTACACCTTCTTTTTCTAGTGCCCCTGTTTTTTTGAAACTGCAGAACACCTAAAGCATTTTGTGCAGTTATTACTCATACATACATGCATATACACACATAAATGCACAAATTCCTAATTGAACGTTTGTAGTCAATAAAGGTTTTAGCAGGCCTACCGGGTCAGCGCACTACATCCCTTACTAATTATACTCAAAGTATCAACTGGATTGGAGACATATCTCACATACATATTGCATCTTACTAAAATATTTTATTTAATTGAAATAATCATATCAATACAAATGTTACTAAAATTAAAAAAAGAAAACACATAGGAAGCCTATTAAGGCCTTGGTACATCTATAATTCTGGATATTAAGTATCTCACAATATACCTTTCCACATAACACCCTGGTTACCCCACATATATCAGGATATATGTATCAATAATATATAATTTTAGTCATTCTTGCTAATTTCGACGATGGAGCCCTTATAAATGTTACACTTTTCTGCAGTTGACCCGCTTTATTAGGAAATGTGAAAACTGTATCATGGTGACCAAAAAAAATATTTACAATGATATACAGTACATATCTAAAACTGATACATAATTTGTGTTTTTCTGCTATCAACTATTTGGGTTCACCCACCTTTGATTTGTAGGGAGGGTGGAGAGACCTGCAGATGATTGCAGCGGGTGTCAGTTGGTTTGCACTGACAACTCACGGGGCCCCCGGGCAATAGGGGATCATGGGGCCCCTGTGTCCTCACCCACACCCAAAAAAGCCTATGAAAAAAACCAATGAAAGGTACCAGGGGCATCTCATGGGGCTCCCTACTAACCCCAGGCCCTCGTGCAGTGCACGAGTGCTCGAATGGTCAGTCCGCCCCTGGTTTGCACACATCAGCCAGTTCTTGGCCTCCCATGTAGTGTTCTTGCACCTGGACCTACCCAGCATCTCAGGACAGAAGTGCAGACATGCTACAGTCCCACCTAACCCTTCAGAGCAGAAACATAACAAAGATGCTATCCACTATTCCAGATGTTGGCTAGGGGATGCAAGACAGAGAAGGTTTGCCCATACCATTTTCGACCCTCTGTTAAATCCAAAAGAACATAGATCCCAGGGAGAAAAAAAAGCCCTCTCCTAGCTGGTACAAGAGGGAGCCCTCCTGGACACTTATCGCAAACTGATTCTTTTCAGAGCCACACACATCACCAATTGCAACCATTTCTGCACCATAATTACACAAATAGAATCCCAACAGAAATATGACTAAAATATGACTTTCTCCTTCAAGATAAACAGATCTTCTCATACATGAAATGGTTAGTTGGAAACTTCCATATTTTAACTGGCTATTTCTCTCCTTCTCTAATATACAGATGAAACTCGAAAAAATTTGAAATTTAAAAGTTCATTTATTTCAGTAATGCAACTTAAAATGTGAAACTAATATATGAGATAGACTAGTTACAAGCAGAGCAAGATAGTTCAAGCCATGATTTGTCATAGATGTGATGATTATGGCTTACAGCTCATGAAAACCCCAAATCCACAATCTCCGAAAATTAGAATATTACATGCAATCAATAAAACAAGGATTGTACATAGAACAATATCAGACTTCTGAAAAGTATAAGCATGCATATGTACTCAGTACTTGGTTTGGACCCCTTTTGCAGCAATTACTGCCTCAATGCGGCATGGCATGGAAGCTATCAGCCTGTGGCACTGCTGAGGTGTTATGTAAGACCAGGATGCTTCAATAGCGTCCTTCAGCTCTTCTGCATTGTTCGGTCTCATGTCCCTCATCTTTTTCTTGGCAATGCCCCATAGAGAATCTAGGTCAGGCGAGTTTGCTGGCCAATCAAGCACAGTAATCCCATGGTCGTTGAACCAGGTTTTGGTGCTTTTGGCAGTGTGGGCAGGTGCCAAGTCCTGCTGGAAAATGAAGTCAGCATCCCCATAAAGCTTGTTTGAGGAAGGAAGCATGAAGTGCTCCAAAATCTCCCGGTAGATGGCTGCGTTGACCCTGGACTTAATGAAGCACAGTGCACCAACACCAGCAGATGACATGGCTCCCCAAATCAACACAGACTGTGGAAACTTCACACTGGACTTCAAGCATCTTGCAGTGTGTGCCTCTCCATTCTTCTTCCATACTCTGTGTCCTTGGTTTCCAAATCAGATGCAAAAGTTGCTCTCATCAGAAAAGAGGACTTTGGACCACTGATCAAGAGACCAGGTCTGTTTTTCTTTAGCCCAGGTAAGAGGATTCTGATGATGATTGTTGTTCAGGAGTGGCTTGACAAGAGGAATATGACATTTGAAGCCCATGCCCAGGATCTCTCTGTGTGTGGTGGCTCTTGATGCACTGACTCCAGCCTCAGTCCACTCCTTGTGAAAGTCCCCAACACTTTTGAATGTATTTTGCCTAACAATCCTCTCCAGGATCATCCCTGCTGCTTGTGCACCTTTTTCTTCCACACTTTTCCCTTGATTGTAACATAAGCAACCTCTGTATGATACATAATTATACCCCCTACACATATACCCCAAAATTTTTATCTGTGCAAATGGGTTTTACTTTTAATGCAAGCTTTTATAGAGAGATACAGGTTAAACGCAAAAAATTTGAATATCGTGCAAAAGTTCATTTATTCCAGTAATGCAACTTAAAAGGTGAAACTAATATATGAGATAGACCAGGGGTGGGCAAACTTTTTGACTTGAGGGCCGCAATGGGTTCATATATTGGACCCGGGGGCCGGACCAAGAGTAGATGAATGATGTGTATGTGTCATCCATAGTAAGTATAGTAATATTCCCCCATAGTAAGCATAGTAATTAATCCCCCATATAGTAATTCATCCCCCATATAGTAATTCGTCCCCCATATAGCAATTCGTCCCCCATATAGCAATTCATCCCCCATATAGTAATTCATCCCCCATATAGTAATTCATCCCCCACATAGTAATTCATCCCCCACATAGTAATTCATCCCCCATATTAATTCATCCCCCATATAGTAATTCATCCCCCATATAGTAAGTCCCCCATATAGTAAGTCCCCCATATAGTAATTCATTCCCCATATAGTAAGTCCCCCATATAGTAAGTCCCCCATATAGTAATTCATTCCCCATATAGTAAGTCCTCCATATAGTAATTCATTCCCCATATAGTAAGTCCCCCATATAGTAATTCATTCCCCATATAGTAAGTCCCCCATATAGTAATTCATTCCCCGTATAGTAAGTCCTCCATATAGTAATTCATTCCCCATATAGTAAGTCCCCCATATAGTAATTCATCCCCCATATAGTAATTCATCCCCCATATAGTAATTCATCCCCCATATAGTAAGTCCCCCATATAGTAATTCATTCCCCATATAGTAAGTCCCCCATATAGTAATTCATTCCCCATATAGTAAGTCCTCCATATAGTAATTCATTCCCCATATAGTAAGTCCCCCATATAGTAAGTCCCCCATATAGTAAGTCCCCCATATAGTAATTCATTCCCCATATAGTAAGTCCCCCATATAGTAAGTCCCCCATATAGTAATTCATTCCCCATATAGTAAGTCCCCCATATAGTAAGTCCTCCATATAGTAATTCATTCCCCATATAGTAAGTCCCCCATATAGTAAGTCCCCCATATAGTAATTCATTCCCCATATAGTAAGTCCCCCATATAGTAAGTCCTCCATATAGTAATTCATTCCCCATATAGTAAGTCCTCCATATAGTAATTCATCCCCCATATAGTAAGTCCCCCATATAGTAATTCATCCCCCATATAGTAAGTCCCCCATATAGTAAGTCCCCCATATAGTAAGTCCCCCATATAGTAAGTCCCCCCTGTGTCAATTCACTTACCTTTGCTCCGCGCGTTCCTCTCGTATTCCCGCGCCGTTCTGGTCTTCAGGGAGGACTGTGAGAGAAGAGTTCGTCACGCTGCCCCGCCTACATCCAGGCTGCCCCGCCTACATCGTGACAGCTGCAGAGTCCTGACGCCCGAGAGGAGGGAGGGGGCGGCCATCCGAGAGGAGGGGAGGGGAGAGGAGGAGAAGAGGAGAGGAGGCCGCCCGCCCGCCCGAGAGGAGGGAGGGGAGCGGGCGCCCGGCACGCATCTAAGTTTGTAAAGAGCCGCGGCTTGCCGACCACTGGCCTTGCGGGAGCCTAGCTCCGCGGGCCGGATTAAAAGGTCCGCCGGGCCGTATACGGCCCGCGGGCCGTAGTTTGCCCATTGCTGAGATAGACTCATTACATGCAAAGCAAGATATCATTCTTGCTGGCAGGCACTTGATTTGAATTGCTATCACCAAGCACATATCGGTAGTGACATCACTGCATCACCGCAATCATGTCTGGCGATAGGCGTATGTGGCGTTGGAAGAAAAAATCGGGGAATAGAGGTCTCTCTCTCTCTTTGTGGGGGATAGATTGTGGGTAAAACCATGTCCCCAGAGAACGAGGAGATCCTGACTTAGTTAGCTGGCGACAGATGCAGATGTAGGTGAAAGAACATGACTGTTACAGAGATAAATCCCAAAGTATATAACTTTTTGGCGTAGTATATTTTAATTCTCTTGTATGCAATATGCTCACAATCCTGCTAGATTGATCCAATGATTAGCATCAGTACTTCCGTGTAGCTCTGCAGAGATACTTAAGGAGCAGGGTGGCATGAATGCATTAGCAGGAGGAAACACAGATAAATAGTCACATGTATAGATATTGGATCTATTTGGGATTCTTTGGTCTGTAGATATTCTGGAGGAATGTATGAGCCAATATATATATTTTTACAGATTCCCCCTTGTTTATAAAAGGTTTTGTCAGTGCACAGAGTAAAACATTCCGATAGAAAGAATATGGATAGGTATACACATGTCCATAAGGAGATAAATTAACACTATGAGGGAACTGAAATTAATGATTTTGAAGAAGTACTGTATATTGCATTGCGTTTGCAAGTTTACTTGTTATGAGTAGAAAAAAGGTAGAACTTTCTAGAGAAACCAGTATTCACCTAGAGGCAAGATTTTGAATAAACTAAGGATCTAGATACCTATAGAGCTACAACCTAAGGAGGTAAATACCGATCAAAGGTGGGTGAGCCTAAGCAAACTGATATAGGAACAAAACAGGTCCTGTATCTATATACTATTCTTTCCCAGAATCAAATCATTTGCATCGTTAGGTCCTTCTGGAAGTTAAGAATCCCCTGCTTTTTATCTCTTGCTGTGCTTTCTGTTGGGACATACGGTATAATAGAATAGGATGCCTGAGGCTTTTAACTGACTATTCAACTTACCAGTGATATGTTAGCAATTATTATGTACAGTAATATCATGTATTGCATTTTGATATGTATTTGGTTTTAATTGTGATACTTACATTCTTTCAACATGATATGGTTTTTACAGTTCCTAATAAAGTAGGTCAACTGACTGGACCCCATCATTGCAATCAACTTGGAAGACTAAAATGATTTTTTATTGATACATGTAATATCCTGATGGGTAGGGTAACCAGGGTATTATATGGAAAGGTGTATTGTTACTGTATTGATACTAAATATTGAGATTTCTGGATGTACCAAGGCCTTAATAGACTTCCTACAGAAAGTTGTTTTTAATTTTTGTTTAAACAAATATAAGAATATGATTATTTCAATAAAATAACATTTTTTTAATAAGATACAATTTGTATGAGAGATACATCTATGTAGTACTTTAAAATCCCAGTATGTCCCCAACCCACTTAAAACTTGAATATAATCTAACGTTTGGTAAAATGTTGCTAACCTACACTTTGGATGTTACATTTAAATACATGGCTAAACATTTCCATCATATGATTTGAAACGCTCATATTTTATTAACTGCATGTATGTTTCTATATTTTTGTGATTTATAGCAAACTTTTACTGTAAGTTTTTATGTTTAAATTAATGTTTTATAATGGCAAGCACATAGTTTGAATTACATCTCCATGTAAATTTTAATTACATTTTAAAATTAAAAACATAAAATAAATCACCTCTTTGTAACCTATGTTGTATCATTAATTTTTCTCTAATAACATTTAGTACAGGTGAAAGTGAATCATTTCACTTGATTGTGAATGTCTTCATTAAAATGATCTACCACAAATCTAAAACAGTACCTTAAGAAATAATGTTGACAAGCACAATTTGTGTTCTTTTTTTCCAGGTCTAATCCCACTATTTATATTACTATTTCATTTACTAGCTTAACATTTTATGATACCAATATTCTTTTATGGCCTGTTAAGTTTATCAACTGACAAGATTTTATGTACCTATTTCAATGCACTGCCTTCAGAAGTGACAATTATTTGGACCATATAAATTGGATGCTTCTGAGAAGATCATTTTTTTAACGTATACAAGCTATGACAAGTATTCAGGGAAACACAATCCCCACGTACACAGCAATCTATGCGCATAAAATATAAAGATGCTATAGTAAACTGGAATAAATAAAAGCTATTTTAATTAAAACTGCATTAAAGAAATTTATAGACAAATGCATATTAATTCTACAAATAACACGATCATATTTTCCAGGGAAGTAAAAAGTGTTCTTTTTGTAAGATGTCCTATTAAAAACTAATACAGTAATTGCATAGCTCATAAATCAGCACAATGTTTATAATGATCAAGCTAACTTGCCTTGAAATACTTGTGGCAGGGTTAAATAACTAAGACAATGCAGCAGTGCTAAGTTGGTTTCTTGCTTGAAGTATTTATTGAAAGTTTTCTTGTTTGTTTTCATTGCAAATTTGTGTAGAGCTTGACAGTGAGATGCTTCAGTAACACTGCAATTTCTCAGTTTAACTGTTGTTTAATAACAAATAATATGACTATAATCTTTAAATGTTGATTTTGTATCTTCCTGTATAACCTCTGACAGCATTTCCTTTAATTCAGCAAATCTGCAGTCTAGACACTCACAAAGTCTCAAAGTACAGCACACCATATTTTATCATTTCTCACTCACACCTTATTATAAGAGGCAGTATTTAACTCATTCATTTTTTATTTTTTTTAAATTCACCTTCCATGGGTATAAATAAAATCAATAATGCCAGAATACTCTAGTGTTGTCTATATACATGGCAAAGCTGAAGTCTGGTGTACAGATTCATCTGCTGTCCCATCGTACATCAGCCTTGCTAATCAGCATACTGTAAATAACATGACTGGGCAATAATGTTCTTCCCTAAAAGATCACAAACACTAAAAACATTTGCATTTTATTGTATGTAATTTTTCCATTAAAATTATTGTATTTATGAAAAACATTAAAGGAAACCCATGCTGAATGAATATGGAAGCAGCTATTGTTGACATATCACTCTAAAAATTCACTGACCTGAAACAAAAATGAATGCCATGAGTTCTTAATGTTGGGTCAGTAATATAGAAAGCACCAAAGTTAATAGTGTTCAAGCCACTAGTATTTTAAAATAGTTCAGCAATGATACCACCCATATTTTCTAAGCATAGGTTTTCTTCAAAGTGTACTCCCTAACAATGAACTTCTCTAATTTGCTCATTTTGGTCTGCTAAATAGTCTAGTAAAAGTGTTTGTTATATCTGATTTATATCTGATTTATAAATGCTAAAATACCTGTTGATTGTTCCAGAAATCTTTTGAACAAATAACTCCATGTCAGGGGCGGACTGACCATTTGGAAACTTGGGCACTGCCCGAGGGACCGTGGTCAGTAGGGGGCCCCATGAGATGCCCCTGGTACCTTTTTCATTAGCTTTTTTGAGTTTGGGCAAGGATACAAGGGCCCCATGATCCCCTATTGCCCGGGAGCCCCATGAGATGTCAGCCCACCCATGCTCCATGTTTTTTCTGCCTGAGCACAAGGAGGTGTTATGAAAATAGAGAGAGATGTCTGTGTTCTTTGCAATGCATTAGAAATAAAGTAGGCAGGGCTGACACCATGTGCTTTGGAATTTGGAGCCAAAAACACACTGGGGTAGATTGCATGGTAGACAATCAGCTTCTAACCTCAGCTTCTTCAAATAAGCTTTGGCAATAAAACCTGGAAGTTGGTTTTTATGCAGAAATGCACCTGAGTTTGCACTTTCCATCTTTAGTAAATAAACCCCTGTATTGTCATGTCCAAAAGAAAGGAACACATTATATTTCTAGTTATTTTACTGTACTTGAGGCATGTTTAAAGGGAAAAAAATGGGGAATATGCATGCATTGCAGAAATGTGCAAAAACGTGTTTTTTTTTCTAAATGAATATGTAACCAGGCTATGGACATTCAAGTATTTACATTTTCTTAACAAGCTCTAAGTTAACTTTAAAACAAGCCCTCTTTTAACCTCTGTAGCTACAGGCACTGTGGAAATTACAGATATCCATGAATATTGAGCAACCTGACAGCATGTATCCCCTCCATCCACTGGTGCAAAAGGAAAATGTGATGGTCTGCTCATAGCAACTGGCCTTGCAAGGATAAGTGTTCTCTGTTATTTTAATACCAGCCCATATGCCAATCAGCACTAGGGCTTTATTTCAAGGAACGGAAGCCTAAACATCAGTTTTTTTCCTCTCTTGGTCAACTCAAATGTAGGTGCAGACATGTTGAGGCATATTAATGTGAAACATACCTGTGCAATGTGGTGTCTACTCCTTAAAACAAGTATTTTTTTTGTCTGCTTACAGTACCTATTCAATACAACATAAAAACACCAGCTAACACGTTTTTCATTCTTTTTGGCACACATATCACAATAGGTGAAGCATACTGTTTTTATGCTAAATGTAAACATTTAATTGGAATTTCCCTGCACAAGGATCCTGATTGACAAACAATTAAACTTTATGTTATACATAGCTAAACAATATTTACATCATAGTGGAAATGACTCCTCGGAAAGGTAAAAAGATATTGATTTTCTGCTGTACTTGGCCTCAGGAACATCTCTCTTAAGGGTGCAGTAGAAATTAGTATGCATACTGGTGCTCCATATGCCTTATGCCTATAGTTTTTTTCTTTCAGAAATGTCCCATTCAACATGCTCTTCAGCGACTTCTCAAAAATTTTCTTTAAAAAGAGAATGCTAGAAATTAACTTTTAAAGGCTTGTTACACCCTATAGCATTTTATGACTTCAAACGATCATCCACTATTTCCTGGTTGCTGACTGCACCTGCACTGCAAGTCGCAGGAAAAGCCTGCAAATACTCTTGAAAGGCTGCCATTTAGCATTTTTAAACTTGATTCAATTGGTATTTAAAATTTCTCATCTCCTCTAATTTGAGGTTCCATAAAAATTCCTTTTTTGAAATTAGTGTAGATTATGCTAAACAAACATTTCTTAACCCCTTGGCGCCACTGCCTCCAGGCCCTTTAAGGGGTTTCATATGCCAGGACATGAGGCGGGATTTGTGATCATGTGACCGACTTGATTGGCTGTCACAGTGGTCAAATGATCAGAAAGCTCCTGATCGCAAGTAGAGATTGGGATCTTTTTGTTAGTCGCCAGTAACTGCACTGTTCTGTTTTTCTTTGGGTACGCATATATGCAACTTCTTGGAATTAAGGCCCTCCCACCAAGAGGCTGCATATATGCATGTGGCTGGTGGGAAGGAATTAAACAAGTGAATCCAAGACTATTCTAATTCATTGTGTAACTAACATACCTATAAATCCTAGCTTAATGTGCAGCAGAGGTAAACTTTTTCAGGGTCCACAAGTAATGTGTTCATCACATTCTCCTTTCCTGGAGTCAATAATGTTTGCTTTGACCACTGTTTATTTCCCGTGTCTGCTATCCATTTACATTTACATTCACATATTACAGTCTGTAAGCTCTGGCAAAAAAAGACTTAAGCAATCCAAAGATGATTCAATTTTCAGGTTGCAGGAAGGAAAATAGTTTGATTCCACCATCAACACAGTAAGTGTTGATGATGTAATTTCTCCTGCTGCACTGTTGTGTTCTGCTAGTGGGGAGCCTCCCCTGCCATTAGAACACAATGATTATTGCTGGCAGCTATAGCCACCCATAGTAATTGCATGAAAAAAATCTGACAGGCTGGTTGTATTGAAGTCGATAGATTGACTTCAGTGCAGCCAGTCTGCCATACATAAATCAAATTTCAGTTGGTCCCTTCTGAACTGGCCTAGATTCATTCTATCTATGGCTGGCTTTACAGTACATATGTCCCTCCAGTATAGTCTGAAAATGTTTCTAGATATAAATAAAAACAATTTACCTAAATAAACTTTATATACTTAAACATTCTAAAAAAGGTGATAGTAAATTTCTCAATTCAAGTCTGAAATTTGCCTAAGGGTTCGTAAAAAACACCCCTTAGTTTTTCTGTGACAAAATCTTTGTCGACGGGGGTAATTGTAAAATATAACAGAAGTTCAGAAAAAATCATTATAAATTAAGACAACGTCCCTCCGTCCCTTTTATTTAATTGCAAAAAATTGAAATGGGTATTTTGTCTTTGTGATTGTATGCCAGGCTATCCTCTGACAGGATTGTATGTGAAGGAGCAATACCTCCCCTGATTACTCCATGTCACTGTCAGCAGCTGTCTAAGTCATGCATGATTATATCCAACCCTAGTAGGGTTTTTTCCTACACACTGATAGGACATTAGTTTGACATTTTCTGTAGACTATGACAATTTGTTTAACACATGACAATAATATTAACAATGTTGTTTGAAGCAGCCACTACTGAACTATAATAAATTTCAGAAAAATGTTAAACGTTTAACACACAGTAGTTCATTTTCAGAGAACAAGTTTTCCAATGCTGATGGTTGCTGTCCATGACTTAGGCTGGGAGGGAAATTTTGTCATTAAAGAACATAGAACAGAAATTGGAATGTATGCAAACACACTTCACAATATATTGCCGTGAGCAATAAGTTTAAAAGGCCAAAAATAAAAACTATGTGGTTCTTATCCAATGTTAGAAAAAAAAAAGAACAAGAAAAGGGCATTTAAAAATACACTGCTCAAAAAAATTAAAGGAATACTTTTTAATCAGCGTAGTCAGTTAAACTCCTGAGATATTGATCTGGTCAGTTAGGTAGCAGAGGGGGCTGTTATGTAGGCCATAGATGTGTCGTTTATCGGCCAAAATTTTGTCCGCACGAAAAATCGGTCGATATTCACGCCATTAGTGGGGCCAGCCCGCCGGCCATTTTTCGCGGATCTCCTCATTTATTTTTATCGGTCATGCTGGAAAATACGCAAAAAACAGCTGTTTTTCGTGGACATTGGTGGCAGCATCGGCAACGGGGCCGACCGATTTTTCGTTTATCGGCCGAAAATTCGGCCGATAAATGGCCCGTCTATGGCCTGCCTTAATCAGTTTCAGCTATTTTGGTGTTAATGAAATTAACAAAAGATGCAGTAGATGAGCAAACAATGAGATGACCCCCAAAACAGGTATGGTTTACAGGTGGAGGCCACTGACATTTTTCCCTACTCTTCTTTTCTGACTGTGTTTCACTAGTTTTGCATTTGGTCAGTGTCCCTACTTGTAGCATGAGGCGTTACCTGGACATTAATATGTGCCATTGCCAGAAGGTTTGCAGTGTCTCCCAACACAGTCTCAAGAGCATGGAGGAGATTTCAGCAGACAAGCAGTTACTCTAGGAAAGCTGGACAGGGCCATAGAAGGTCCTTAACACATCAGCAGGACTGGTATTTGCTCCTTTGTGCAAGGAGGAACAGGATGAGCACTGCCAGAGCCCTACAAAATCACCTCCAACAGGCCACTGGTGTGAATGTCTCTGACCAAACAATCCGAAACAGACTTCATGGGGGTGGCCTGAGGGTCTGACATCCTCTACTGGATCCTGTGCTCACTGCCTGGTACCATAGAGCTCTATTGGTATTTGTCATTGAAAACCAAAATTAGCAGGTCCGCCACTGCTGCCTTGTGCTTTTCACAGATGAGAGCAGGTTCCCCCTGAGCACATGTGACAGACGTGAAAGGGTCTGGAGGAGCTGTGGAGAACGTTATGCTGCCTGTAACATCGTTCGACATGACCATTTTGGTGGTGGGTCAGTGATGGTCTGGGAGGCATATCCAAGGAGGGACACATAGACCTCTACAGGCTAGACAATGGCACCCTGACTGCCCTTGGATATTGGATGAAATCCTTGGACCCATTGTCATACTGTACGCTGGTGAAGTTGGCTCTGGGTTCCTCCTGGTTCACAACAATGCCCGGCCTTATGTGACAAAAGTATCCAGGCAGTTCCTTGATTAAGGAATTGATACTATTAAATGGCCCCAATGCTCGCCTGACCTAAATCCTATAGAACACCTCTGGGATTTCATGTTTAGGTCCATCCGATGCCGTGAGGTTGCACCTCAGACTGTCCAGGAGCTCAGTGATGCCCTGGTCCAGATCTGGGAGGAACTACCCCAGGACACCATCTGTTGTCTCATTAGAAGCATGCCCCGACGTTGTCAGGCATGCATATAAGCACATGGGGGCCATACAAGAGTACCATTTTTAGTTGCTGCAATGAACTTTACGCAAAATGGACTAGCCTGCTGCATTATTTTTTCACTTTGATTTTTGGGGTGTCCTTGAATTCAGTCCTCCATAGGTTGATAAGTTTCATTTCCATCAAACTATGAGGCATCCTTACATTCCTAACACATTACCCAGTCCATATCAGTATAGATATCCAGCATGATATTTTTCCCCATTGAGATCTGATGTGATTCAAAGTGTTACTTTCATTTTTTTGAGCAGTGTATAAAAATTAAGAAACACTTTGATCATTTGATAGTAACAAAATATGTACAGGAAAATGAGAATCAAAGTAAAGGAATCAAGTAAAGATAGCAATAGTTCAAAATGAACGAGAGAGACAAAGAGAGCAAAACAAACCTCCCTCCCACCCAGAATTCTTTAAAATATATTAATAGCAAAAAGATCAGGTCGGAGCATGTAGGTCCTTTAAATAACTCAGAGATGGTGACCAGAGAGCAAAAAGAATCAAATGGAGATGAGTCTCTTTCTGAGGTGCTGCATACAGTAAATGTGTGCCGGCATTTGTGGTGGAAAATATTCCCATCACTGAGATCTAGCTGTCAACAACACCTCTGGGTCTTATATTATTGATCAGGAGGTGGGAAGACTGGCTCTCAACTACATGATTGCTGTGATAGCTTGTGATTGGCTGTCACAGTGATTGCTCTTAATAAATTCCCTCAATACTCTTTTTCTCCTTCTGAATGGATAAAAAGATACATTGAGGTTGATTTACTAAAACTGGAGAGTGCAAAATTAGGTGCAGCTCTGCATAAAAAGCAATCAGCAGTTTTTTTCCCCTCAAAGCTTACTTGAACAAGCTGAACCTAGAAGATGAACATTTTAGTAAATCAACCAAATTGCATTTTTCTTCTCCTAGTCAAAGGAGAAGAATGTAAACAACAAAAATGTGTATGTGAAATAAGAATATTAAAAATAGATAGATCAGGGCTTGATGCATAATACTGCCAAGATTAGTATCAGGGTCAGGATTAAAAGTCAGGCTTGGGGTCAGGGTCATTATGTTCTAGGTAGGATTAAAAAAAAAACTTTTTTGTTTAGTGTTAGTGTCAGTTTGCTTTAGATAGTGTAATAAGAAAATGCATGCAGGTACAAACAACACATATTATACACACTTGGTGTCTCCACTAACATCAGGAGCAGAATTGATTTTGTTGGTTTTTTGGGGGGGGTTTTGTGGTGAGTCATTTTAATGTAGAGAAATAGACAAATATATTGGGCCAGTTTTCCTTTGACATAAAATATGATCAGGAGATATTCATTAACATTTATGATAAAATGAACAACCAATTTATCCTGAAAAAACAAGTTATAATTTACGTGAATACGCTAATTAGTTTCAGTGATATGTACAGTTTTGATAACAAATGCAAAACTGTCCTTAGCCTGCAAAATCTCCTATAGCATGCTTGGTCATACATGATCTTTGATCAAATCTCATAGCATATCTGCAGTCTTTGGCCATCTTTTTGCCCACTTGCTATTACATGTCTGCAGTCTCTGAAAGATTTATTTAGCAATGCATTCACTGAATATTATGTCCGGCCCTTTTATGATGTCAGAGGCTGCACTTGAGGTCCCTTAGGTAGAGTAAGGTTACTGCCATTGGCTAACACCCATGTGTTCTCAAATGGCTAACCTATGTTATTTCAAAGATAGATTGTAAGCTCTATGGGTCCTATTCCATCTGTATTGAAATGTATTGTAATTGTACTGTCCCCCTATATACTGTAAAGTGCTGCATAAACTGTTGGTCCTATATAAATCCTGTATTATAATAATAATAATTTCAAAGCCATTGTTTCTAATATTTAGAGACTCTTTAATGACTGGAATGGTATCAATGGACTGGCACAAGGTCAATGTGGTGCCTGTTAGTTTAACTTCTATACTTAGTAAGATACTTGAGAGTTTATTAAAAGACCCCAGAGACCACATATATTGTTAAATGATAGCATAAATTCACGAAAGACTGAAGTTGTTCAACAAATCTGTTTTCTCTTTAAGCAGAAACTTAGTCAAAAGAGTGACTGATGATAAAGAATACTTTGACTTTGCAAAAGTGTTTTAAACAGTTCCCCATATATGGCTAATGCTTAAGTTAAGGTCTATAGCCTTAGAAAATACAGCCTATAAATAGACAGAAAACTGATTTAAAGAGAGTAATGATTAATGATTTATATTCTGAATTAACTAAAGTTATTAGTGGTGTACATTACGATTCAGTGTTGGGACCCTAACTTTTTACCTATTTATAAATGATTTAGAGTTTGGGATTAAAAGTACCATTTCTTTGCAGATGCTGACAAGCTATGTAGTTCAATAAAGACCTTACATGACATCTCCAACTCACAGGCAGACTTGAAATCACTGTTTGATTGGGCAGCAACTTTATAATTGAAAATGTATGCACTTGGAGGCTAACAACATGCATGCATTATACATTCTAGGGGGAGTACAACAAGGGGAGTCAATGATCAAGAAGGATCTGGGTGTTATGGTAGATGTTTCTAAAGCAAGAAAAATACTTTACGGGGAGGGGATGTCCAAGATGGCGACCGGAGCGGTCGCTTAATCACGAGCTCCGGCACCCCACGATTTAATCCTCTGCCATCCGGGCGGTGGAGGGCTCAGAGCGGCCACCGGAGGTCCTGCGGCCCCTGCCTGACACCCGAGGAGGTGCATTGGGAGTTTCTGTCTCTTCCGTGGAGCTCCGGGTGTTTGAGGCCTACCGCGGCCGGCAAAGCCGCTGTCTTTCCTGTTGCCGCGGCCGGGACATGACGCCACGGCTCTACCCCCCCGGCCCCCTGCTGTTGGGACTGCTCCTGGAGCGGTCTGTGAGTGACCCCTTGGCCTCCCCATTTGCCCCAGAGATCGAACCTGGCCTATACACTCTGCAGGGCCTGGAGGCCCACCGCGGTAGATGAGCAGCCCCCGTTGGGCCTGGAGGTCCATCCAACTTGCCCTCTTTTCTTAGGGGGTGCACTGGAGGCTCCTGTCCCCCCTCTGGTAGGCTTTCATTGCAGCCGTCTGTCTGGCCTGGCTGCCGCAGACCCACTCGCTCCTCCTGAGATTGAGATTCTGGGGCCTATGTACGCTCGTTCTGCCTGGGACATCATCACCATAAGGAAGGTATCGTTACAATTCCAAGCCTATACCTACCCCTCCCCCTCCATTGTGATAATTTTTTTCTACAATTTAATGGCTATGGCGGGGCGCAGGAGGTGTTCCTCAGCAATAGCTTTTATGTAAACGCAACCCCGCTGGGGAACACGAACGCGTAGCCAGGGAAGATGGCCATTTGATTTCCCTGCGCCGCGACCCTGGAACATCTACCTCGACAATAGGACTTCTAAGCCCCTGCATATAATCTCAACCGCTTGTGAAACACCTGGGTTTCACCTAAAAATGCATCGTTCCCCATGCACCAAACCCAAACACCGGGCCCAGCAGCAAACTCCTCTGCATAGCCACACTGCCAAGATAACGCCCAGCCCTCCAGAGCCTGATGACGTCACGCAGCTTACCGGGGATCCAGAGTCACATGGCGATAGTTAGCAGCAATTCCCCTCGGGACTGACCGGCCCCCTTGTACAAAACCCTGAAGCCTTACTACACAAATTCCGTGCCAAAGTGCGAGAGGAGATCACTGTTGCCTCTCGTAAATTATCTTCTGATCTAGTAAGAGGCTTAAAGGAATTGGGCCATCGTGCCCATCAACTAGAATAACGTATGGATCTGCCGACTATGGTCTTGGAGGGCCATGAACAGGAGGTGGATGATCTACATGCTGAGCTGGACACTTTGAAAGATAAATTGGAAGATGCTGAGAGTAGGGTCCGCAGAGACAACCTCCGCATCCGCGGGGTTCCTGAGGTGATCACTGATCTACAGGGCACGGCTACCTCTCTCTTCCAGGAACTGGCTCCTGTGATCCCTTTGGAGCAATTGGAATTCGACCGCATCCGTAGAGCTTTAGCTCCTAAACCCACGGAGGGCCCTCCCAGGGACATTATCATTAAGTTCCACTTTTACCGCACCAAAAAGCGTCTACTACAGGTGGCTCGGAATTGTCCAGCTCTGGAATTTCAGGGTAACTCCATCCAGCTGTTTTCAGATTTGTTTCCATTCATGATTGCGAAACGTCGGAGACCCTACCTCCAGATTCTACAATCAGCTGATATCAAATACAGATGGGGGTTCCCTTTTAAGCTCTTCTTCTCCTTTCAAGGTCATCAGTTCCAAGCTTTTTCACCTGCGGATCTTCGCCGCCACTTTCAGGTACTGAAACTGGAATTACCACGCTCCCCGACTGAGGAGGCTATGGTTTCCACAGGCCCGCGGGGTTCCCAGTCTTCACGTAAATCATCTCCTCCAGGCCAGAGTAGCTCTCAGGCTCTTCGAGTTTTACAGGCCCAGCATTTTCAGGAAGTTTCTGCGAGTTGACATTCTGTGTCCTGTTGGGTACTCACACTTGTTTTTTCCTTCTCTTTTTGAGATCCGGGCGACACTGCCCTCATTTGTTCCTATGCAGCTCTGCCGGGTGGCACTTTTTTTGCTGCAACTAACGCCTAATAAACCATGTTTGTTCTGTTTAAATGCTTCTATTTACATTATTCTTGATAGGCAGGACTGGCGGTGGATCTCGGGCCCCAGGTGTGATTCTGTTCACGGGGCGGTCTCGTGGGTGGCCTCACTCCTCTGGTAATTTTGGAGTCTCCTCTTTTTTGAGGCTCTAGTTGACTGAGATTCTTATTGCCTTACAAGTCTCTTATAGACCACTTATTCGTGGGTGTATTAGCCTAAGTTGTTTGCTTAGTATTTCCTTGTTTTTACTAATGTCGAGTTGTTTCAGTGGACTATTGTGTCCCCCCTCCGAGCTGGCTAGTGGTCTGGATTGGTGTCCTGCCTGCTACCCAGCCTGTTTGTGGGTATTTCACCCACAATTGATTATTACAACATTTGTACTAATCTTACTGTTTCACATGCATATTGCTTGTATACCAGACGGTTTCTTGTCTTCTTCCTTCTTTTCCACCTTCTTTTCTTTGTCCCTTGTCATGTGTTTTTTGTGTTTTTATAAATTTTTTTCAGGGCTCTCGGTGATCATGGCGGATCTGATATTTTTTCCTTCCGATCGCTATGTCGTTGAACTGGTTATCTCTGAATGTTCAGGGAGTGAACTCTCCGCAAAAACGGGTAAAGATATTTAGGTTTCTCCGGGCTCGCCATGTCGACATTGCTTGTCTGCAGGAAACTCATTTCTCAACTACCTCCGCCCCAAAATATTTTGATGCACGCTACCCTCAGGTATTTCAGGCTACTGGCCCTACTAAACAAAGGGGAGTTCTAGTTGCTTTTCACAGCAAAACTCCGTTTGTCTGTGTGGAGCGTATTGCTGACCCCAGTGGCAGATATCTTTTATTACAGGGCATGATTCAGGGTTTAGATGTCACAATAATGTCCTACTACGCTCCCAATGTCAACCCCGGACCCTTTCTATCACATATCTGCTCCCACCTGGCTATCCATCAACGGAGTACCCTTTTGATGGCAGGAGATTCCAACTTAGTATTAAATCCCTCACTAGATAAATACCCTGCAGAGAATTCTGATTCTTCTGCGTCAGCTAAATCCTGTAAAAACGTACGTTAAGTACCCATGACCTGATAGATCTGTGGCGTGAATTCCACCCCCGGGGGAAGGACTATACTTACTACTCTCACCCTCACCATTCCCATTCCAGAATTGACCATGCTTTTGTACTACGCAAACATCTCCCTTTGGTTCGCTCCGTCTCTATCCTCACAATTCCATGGTCTGATCATGACCCTATTTTGGTGGTTTGTCGATCTCTCCTCTGTAAGCCAGCCTACTCCTCTTGGATTATGAATGACTCCCTATTTTCGCTAAAGAAGATTCAGGCGGAACTACAGCGCAAATCCCAAGAATATTTCCAACTAAACTCGGGTTCTGTCTCTTCTTCGGTAACGTTATGGGAAGCTTACAAGGCTGTTCTTAGGGGCCATATTATTCAGATAGCTTCGAGGTGGAGGAGGGATAGAGAACATAAACAGTGTCAGCTGGAATCAAAGCTAGCTTCCGCATCGGCTCAATTTAAGCAGGTACCCACCCCATCGAACTGTAGATTGCTAGATCAGGCCCGCCTGGAACTGGATCTTTGTTTGACGGAGGAGGCTGAGCGTTCTTTGCGTTGGACGCGCCAGAAGTGGTATAGTAAAGCAAATAAACCAGACTTCATGTTGGCGCGTAGATTATGCTCTTTTGCACATCACCTCAAACCGATTTCCCTACGCACTCGTCAGAATGCTCTCACAAGTAATCCTGTAGCGGTATTGGAGGAATTCCGGCATCGACTTGCCAGACTTTATACGGATCCTACACGGGCTGACCCTCAGTCTATTTCTGACTTTTTATCCCATTTGTCCTTGCCTACTTTGACTCAGGCTCATAAGGACCTGATGGATCGTGATATCCAATTATCAGAAGTTCTGCAATGCATTGCAGATCTGAAGACGGGCAAACGCCCACGTCCAGATGGATACACGGCTTTATACTACAAGAAATTGGCCGATGTGCTTGCCCCTCACCTTGTCGCTATGTTCAATGCAGTGAAGGGAGGTTCCAACTTTTCCCCTGACTTTTTGACTGCTAATGTGGTTATGACCCCCAAACCGGATCAAGATCATTCCTCTTGGGCAAATTATAGGCCTATTTCTCTTATTAACATTGATATGAATATCTTCACTAAGATCTTAGCCACTCGTTTGAATTCTTTCCTTTCTCGTCTGATAAAAAAAGATCAGGTGGGTTTTGTCCCCGACAGACAAGCCCGAGATGCCATCAGATGCATTTTACAGTTACAACATTTGGCTCATACTCGCAAAATTGATATGATACTCCTATCTCTAGATATCAACAAGACCTTTGACACTATGTCCTGGCCTTATCTCATGTCGGTCCTTCACCGTTTTGGCTTTGGTCCTTCATTCTTACGCTGGATCTCTTCGCTATATACATCCCCTCAAGCAAAACTCAAATATTATGGATTTGAGTCCTCAACGTTCCCGATTGGCAGGGGAACTAGGCAAGGGTGCCCACTTTCTCCCATACAATTTATCTTGGCCTTGGACAAGCCGGGTCAACAACAACAGGACAAAACAGTACAGGACAGCAGACGAGAATCACAGGTCACGAGCCGGGTTCAGCAACAGAGGATCAGATCAAGGGAGAATACAAAGAATAGTCAAGTCACAAGCCGAATCAGATACCAGGAGAGTCACGAGAGTCAGAACAGAGTAATAGCAACACAAAGACACAAGACACAAGTGCAAAGAGCATGTGCGGGCCACAGGCTTATATGTCATCAGCCACACCCCTCTGGGGGATGGACCACAGAGACCTGAAGGCATAAAAGGATTCCCATCATGCACAGCAGAATCCAAGATGGACGCCAGCACATGGAGTAACATAACCTCAGGGAAAAGGTAGGACCTTGACAGGATCAGAGTTTATGCTCTCCTCCGTACTATGTTTCACACAGACATTAAGCACAACCCGTATGAAGCGCTTTTATTTAAACCATTAGTGGGCCTACTACGTCCCGAACAGCAGCTGGCTTCACACCTATTTATGGCCACCAAACTGACAAATGCGAAGGCTTGGAAGACTCCCCTCCTCAGCTTCGAGGCTGTCAAAAACAGGATGAACTTCATAATGGTGAACGAAAAACTGATGGCTATACTGTTGGATACCCACACAAAATTCCTGCAGACATGGCATCCCTGGATTGATAGAGCCCAACCATCGAGATTCGACCAGTCCCTTCTGTCGATATAAAATTTACGTATTAGTTTATTTTTCTTTCTTTTTTTTCTGTTGCGATCGCCCTGAAGCCCTTTTTGCATTTGTTTTTGTCCTCGTCCCCTTACTCTTCGTCCCTCTCTTTTCTTTTGTCTAACCTGTTTTATACTATTTGTACTGATTGTGATTATTGCTTTGAGTGCCGCACCCGCAATACTAAATCCTCATGCTGGACTCCTTCGAGAGCCCTACGTGTGGAATACCTATCTACATTTGGAGAGGCTCTATTTTATATCTTCTCCGCTTTCTGTATGCTGATATAGTGACAATTTTTCCTTAGAGTTTATATTGTCATTGCTCTCTAACTGTTTACTCATTGTTTTCTCCCTTTTTTTTTTTTTAATATACTTGGCACTTAAGTATACAGTTTAATTCTATGTCTCTCCACCAGTACATATTCTGGAATATTCCTCCAAAACCTTGTATGTCTTATTTCTGTTGGTCAATGCATTTGTTTTTGACTGATTCTTTGCTTCTATCTATTCTATAATAAAATTCTTTGCAAAAGAAAAGTCAATGTGAATAAAACTCACCCCTTTTTATTTTGTCTTCAAATTTTTTTCTAAGCTTCCTATCATCTCATTTTGCGCAATCTGGACTTGATGCACTGTAACTAATTAATTCATATTGTTCTTTATGCTGTGTTTTTATGTTCATGAGAGGTTGTTAGGTTTTATTTGTAATGCATTGGAATAAATAAATAAATAAAATGTTAGAAGAAAAATACTTTACTTGTGTAGGTATAAACTCCAGAGAAAGTAATATAATCGTGCCCTTGTTAAAGAAACCAAATTGATAAGGGGAATGGAGGACCTAAGCTAAGAGGAATAATTAGCTGTACCAAATTTATTCTTCCTTGAGAAGAGGCATTTAATATATACAAGTATGAATACTTAAATAGTCCATATAGTGAACTTGGTTATTCACATTTAAATCATTGCAGAAGACAAGGGGGCACTGTTTTCAACTGAAGAAAAAGAAGTTCAACTTCTTCATATGGAAATGCAGCAATCGCATGTGAGGAGGATGAATCGCAGGTGTGAATTTACCCTAAGAGCTGTGAAAATGCACTATTTTAATGCACAGAATAACTCACTATTAACATTTACAAGTTATAGTACCAGAGATTGTTGATCCAGGGAATATCCAGCTGCCTTAAGGGATCAAGAAGGATTTTTTTACTCCTGGTGGAAAAAATTAGACCATGCTTTAACATTTTTAATTTGCCATATTCTGGATCAACTACAGGTAAAGGGTTCTGTATATGAAGGTTTTCAATCTATGTATCTTTTTATTTTTTATATTGGTTGAACTAAAACCTGATTAGCTAACTATTGTATGTACATGTAAGTATTCTTTGAAAGTAGCATTTCTATGGAAATCATTCATACATATGTTTGTGCAAGTTAAAATTGCATGACAAAAAATACCAGCTAAATGGGAAAATCTGGAAAAGAAGATATAGCATGAAAATATATATCTACATATATTCAAGAAAATAAATGCTTTAAACTAAGTTTATTTATCATTGCTTTATTTATAACCTAGAAAGAAGCTGTATCACTTGGAATAAAATGTAAATATGCAGTTACTTAATTCCCAAGATATGTAATGATTATTAATAGAAATTATGTGTTTCTTGACCTTATAAAAAGACAGTTGATTTTGTTGTTTCAAATGAGTGTAAATTATTCAAGAGTTTCTGTAAGCAGGTTATTATTACCTATCAAAATTGAGCTCTTAATGCAGCCTTCAATATTAAATATGTATAAGCCTCTTATGTATTATTAAAATACATGAAAAAATGTTACCAGCATGCATTAAAGTCTGATAGAGATGCATTGGTGTTTTTAATGCGCTAAGCAAGTGATAACATCAGTTGTCAACAGCACAACATTAAAGGAGATGTTCACTTTCTATATTATTCATTGCCCCCAACTGAAAATGCATGATTTATAGACCATATACCATGCTGTTCTGAAAAACATCAACTATGTTTTGTTGTTCTTGAACTTTTCACAAGTACCAATGGTAAATTGCTGTGTATAGCAAAGTTGTTTCCACAAAGGAACAAACCAAGTTTCAAAAACAAAATCAAAACCCAAAGGGACTGGTTAAAGATGTTGGTGTAGTCTTATGTGCACAGCAGGAGTTCCAGAAATGCATCAAAATCTAGCTGGACTAAGTGCAGTTGGGGCTGACCTTCTCAACGCTGGCTATAATGTTAATTGGACCCTGTAAAGAGCATGGTTGTAACATGTAAGCATTGTAGTACAGTTGATAGCCCTGCAATTAAATTTATGACAGAAGGCCATGCAATGCAGGAACAACATAATAATTGAAAAGCTCAATTATACTCAATGGAAATATTTTGCGTCTTCGGTGAATGGGAAAAGTTATAAAATAAAAGCCTTTATTACATGTACTACTTAAGGGGTAGCTGTGGACTCCAGTATGTGGGCCGGCCATCAAGATCTCTGCATGTGAGAATTGTTGAATATGTTAACTTCATTAAAAGAGGGGGGGAAATCATAGTGTATCTAAACACCTCAAGTTTTGCCACAATAAATATCCTAGTTGTCTTAGATTTTGGGGTGAAGAGAAGGTAGAAAAACACTGGGGGGGGGGGGGGTTATTAGCAGCTTAGCTGCAGGGAATCGTGTTGGAACTTTGAAACAAAAGTTATCCCCCCTGCTGGTTTAATTGTAGAATTTAAATTGTTTTATTAGCAATCTTTGAGTTTTGTAGAGTTGTACTATTTAATTATTCATTTACTTTTATTATTATTGTTCTGGTAATGTCACCAAACGTCTCCTTTTATATATATATTGTGACAGTGTGACGATCTGTCACCCAGGATTCTCAACTAGGCAGGTTGAGGGGCTCCAGGGTAAGTGTTTGATATGGAGGAAAGTGGCTTTTCACTTTCCTCCTTTGTTTGTAAGGTCTGTTTTGGGATCTGGAGCCTGGAAATTTCAAAGAGATCTGGGAGGGATGAAATCTCCAATCCTGGGACCAGGTTTTGGGAATGGCCAGGAGACTGATTGCACAGGTGTGTGCAGGCCTTTTCAGAGAGTCAGGATCAGAGTTCTGGGCTCCACCCCGGCAGATAGGAGTCAGGAGGGCTCCACCCAGGCAGATAGGAGTCAGGAGGGCTCCACCCCGGCAGACGGAGTCAGGAGGGCTCCACCCCGGCAGATAGGAGTCAGGAGGGCTCCACCTGGAAGACAGGAGTCAGGTGGGCTTCGCCTAGGAGAGGTGGAAGCCAAAAGCAGCAAGGGGCTGCTAGAGACTAGCTGTGTGCTAGTGGCCAGCTGTGTGCAAGAGCCATAATTGTTGAAGTCTGCAGGAGACAGACATCAAGCTGAGTGTAAGCCAGGAGGCTGAATAATTGTTTTGTTTGATGGTGGATACCCCTGCGTGGGAAGCTTTATGTTTGTGGAACATTTTCTGTAAATAAAATTGGGCAAAAAGGCCCTTAAAGAAGCGAGTCGCTGTGTGCTTTAAATGAAAAGCTCTACCACTTTGAAGCGAGTTCCCACAATATATATATATATATACAGGTCAGGACAGCTACACACCCCAGCATGGAACTTAATCCTTCAGGTGCAGAGCAGACAATGGAGATTACCCAAACACCAATATATTGTAAAACAGAAAAGAGAACTGCAGCACCTTGTAAATTTATTAAGAGTTAACAACTCATAAGTGCCAAAACAACAACATTTCAAACCTTTTAATAGCCTTCATCAGTCATAAAAACTTTGAAAATCACATAGCATTCATTATATAGCAGGTTTTTTCATTGACTGGAAATTAGCAACAAATGAATCATTTCAGATCAAAACATAATATGTTTTAAACATCACAGGTAATATTCAGGAGATAAATAAAGTGTTTCTGGTTACTTCAAATAAACATCAGTAAAAGAAAAAAAGAAACATAAATATATTTATAAAAACAAATGTAAATCATAATCCTTTTTTAACCCCTTAGGATAAATTATATTTAGTTGTGAAATCCAACCCACTTCCCTCTGTTTCAATTTTAATTCCCTATTTCCCCTCTCCTCAGTTGCAAAATATGTGATGAATTACCATAAATCTTAGTTGTGCTACAATTTGGCCTCATGGTCTAAAATGTTTAGCAACCGGTACCTCTGACTATGGGGAACAAATAGAGGATTTATGTTGGGATATTCTGTCTTTTATTTTTCGAGTTGTCTCCCCCACATATCATAATCCACATGGACATTTAAGGATATAGATTACATATGAACTCTGACGTGTAAAATCCTCTAAAGTCAATTATATTTCCTGAATGGGGATGTGTAAATGAAGTACCCCTGATCATATTGAAACATTGTACACAAGATAAACAGGGGAAAGAACCATTCCTCCTTGGTCCTAAAAACATTGGTACTCCCTTCACCTTCTCACTCTGACATTCAGATTTAATAACCATATCCCTAATAGTTCTACCTCTTCTATAAGGTGATATAGGGGGAAATTTAAATTCCTCAATATCAGGGAAAGCTTCCCTAAGGATTTTCCAATGTCTCTTAATTGCTGAATAAATCTGTGTAGAATAGGAGTGATACTGTGTAACAAAAGGAATCCTTTTATTCTGTCTGTGTATGTATGGCCGGCGCATTCTACCATCAGATTCCAGACTCTGTACTCTCAGTCTTTCATGGGTTAATTGCTGTGTTGAATAGCCCCTATCTGCAAGTCTGCTTTGCATCTCTAAAAGTCGTTTCTGTCTCATTGGTTCCTCACTCACTATGCGATTTACATGAGTCATTTGGCTATGGGGTATGGATTTAAACACAGCTGGAGTTGCTAGAGTATAGCAATAATTGATTACTGTATGTCGGCTTTACATAAAAATCTGTCTCAATCCCATCATTCTTCCTATAAACCCTAACATTCAGAAAAGGGATAAATTCCTCACTACAAGTAATGTTAAATTGTAGTTCTGGCATAATACTATTTAAGTATGAATCAAACTTATTCAAGGACTCCATGTCATCAATAAATCTATACCAAATAACCTCATACTGTAAAAATATGGGGTGTTCAAAAATGTAAAATCATATCCATATATGCATTAGCATATATGGGGGAGACATGTGAGCCCATCGCTGCACCCCTTAATTGCAAGTAGAACTCATTATCAAACATGAAAAAATATTTTCTAGAATAATTTTAAGTAAGGAAACAAAAAACTCAATCTGTACTTCACTATACAGTGTAAACGTTTCTTCATAGCCTGCACATCCATCTCATGTTTTATGGATGTGTATAAGCTAGCTACATCCAATGTAACTAGAATAGAGTGTTAAGGTAATGTCACATTACATAATTTGTTAAAAAAAATCACTGGTGTCTTTTAAATAAGACCTTTTGCCACTAATGGGGATATGATTTTATAAAGGTATATTGCTAAAGGAGCACATAAAGAGCCTCTCCTTGCCACTATAGGTCTCCCTGGTGGTCTGGAGGGATTCTTATGGATTTTAGATAATGTGTACAACACTGGGACAACAGGATGAGGTTCAAGTAGGAAAGTGACAGTTTCCTAATCAAAAAAATTGTTTTTAAATGTGATATGAACCGCTTTCTCAGTTTTCCTAGCAACCCCGGCTGTAGGGTCACATGACAGTTTCCTATAAACCCATACATCAGCTAGCTGTCCTTATATCTCCCTGACAAAATCTTTATAATCCATGACAAACAATGAGCCGCACTTATCAGCTGGCTTGATAGTAAACCCTGAATATTTAGACAATCCTTTCAAAGCATTCACTTCTCGTTTAGTCATATTATAAAACATGTGTCTTTTCCTATTAGTATTTTGCAAACACAAATCAATATCTCTATTGACATTACTCACAAACTGCTCCACTAGAGGATATGTAGTAGGTGGAACAATTTTACTTTTAATGAATAAACACACTTCTCTGAGCTTTAAACCAAAAGCAGGTACAGAATCCAACTGTGTGGGTTTCAAATGAAAAAATACCTTCAAACAAATCTGTCTATACAGTTTATATAAATCTTGTTGCAAAATAAATCAATTCATTTTAATAGTAGGACAAAGGTTCAAACCTACTCAAGGCACATTCCTCCTCTGTGTAAGGGAGTATGATAATATATTGTGTATCACCATCTTCTTTGTCTCCCTCAACCTCTCTTCCATGTTTCAGTCTTCGATGGTAGTGTCGGCCCCCTCTCTTCTGTTTCCTCTTGCTGCAGCTCTTGCTCGGGTGTTCGGTAAATTATATTCTGAACCTAAGGAAATTGAGGAATCCATTGTATTTGAGCCTAATGCAGTAGATATTACATTCCATCTATTGGTGAATCTGCTAACATATCCAAATACTGGTGCAACCAGAAATATATCCCCAGTTAGAGTTGCGGTCCTCCTGATCCCTTTCAAACTTCTTTTTTTAATTCTCAACTCAATAGATTTACGGAATTTAGTGACTGAATCGTGTGTCCTATTACAATCTCTATTCAGCTTCTTCACTGTAAGCAGAGTTTGCAGTGTGTTGTTCACCTGTGAGGTTTTAGCTGCCACAGACTCATGCTCTTTTTGTATAAATTCCACAGTGAGAGTTTTGATGTCCAATTACCATTTATTTAGGATTTGAGCAAAACAGGTTTTATATTGCTCATTTCTTGAAAATAATGTGGTAGTTGATCTAATCCTCAATCCGTGAGGAATCTGTTGCCGTCGATGGTATTCAGACAAAGTGATCTCATGCAATTCCAATGAGACTTGAAGCAATTTATCCCACTTTAGTACCATTTGTACAGATGAAGTGGTAGTAAGGAAATCCCTGGATCCCACAACTGAAGTATGTATTCGAAAGTTGTCCTCTTATGAAACTAAGCCAGTAACACTGGAATCCCCTCCAGTCACCATTACTGAAGGTTAGTAAGGCTTAAGGGGGAGAAAATATTTTTTGAGTGGCACTTTTGTATATCTTGATATGACAAAACCACTGGCCTTCCGAATATATTTTTTATACCAATTGATACTTAAACAGTATCTCCACTTCCATGGAAAATAAATAGAAAAAAAAATAACATAGCATATACAATTACTACACAAGGCATTTTGTAACTGAATGTTTTCAAAATTATCTTTCCATTTATCCCATACTTAGGTATAACCTTAACACCCTTTTCCACCAGTTTGGCAGAAGCTAATTACAAACCTCTTATCGCAAAACTGACTAAAGAAATTCACCAGTTCTCCTGTTGCGAGCTCACATGAATGGGTAGACTACCCACAAGAAAAATATATGTGAAATATATTTTAAAAAATATTCTTCCCATATTTGAAATACTACAATTTTGGCCATATTCAATATATTTAAAACTATATTTCAATAAATATATATACATATATATATATATATATATATATATATATATATGTGTGTATTGTATGTTGAAATGCATTTTTATTACAAAATATATGAAAAATATTAAAAAAACATTTTAAAATATACTGTATGTCTTTAAAAATCTACATTTTTTAAATGCATTTACAAATATATGTAAAAATATATGTTAAAATTACTTTTTTATATGTTAAAAAAAAATCTGAAGAATATATTTGAAAAATATATATTTCAAAAATATTTTTTCCGGGGGATATGATACAATATTCACCTGGCACAGACTTCTTTTATACTATTCAGCGCCATTTTATTGAAGATTGTATGGTCGCGGCCATCTTTTTGGGGCCATAACTCTATAGCTATCATCATGGACAGTTGTGTATATATACCTGAGACAATTTTGCCAGCTTCGTTATCATTTATACATAAACTTGTAACTTGTATTTAAATTTATTGTTTGTACACGTTTTTTGCACTTGTTTCTATTTTTTAGCAATGTTTTATTATTTTCTGCTGCATATTTTTTCTTTTTTTCTTTTCTACTTTTTATTTTATTTTTTGGATTCAGTATTTATTTCTATTTAATTTATATTATTTTGTCGCACAATTTTTTATGCACATATTAAGTTATCACTTTTATTGTATTTAAATGTGTACTTCTTTGATGGAGGTAGTGTTCTATAATATTATTGCTATCCAGTATTTACTCCAGATAATATTTCACATATATAAGTATACCAAAGGGCGCGGCACTACTTACCAATTTTTATACCAAACACACATACTGATGAGGATGTGATTAAGATGCCAGCGAACAACCTAGTAAATTATCCCAGTGGCTCACAAGTAATTGTATAAAAATACTTTATGGGGACAGGGACTACAGTGAAAGGGGAAGGACAGGGGGGTCTCCACAGTAGGGAGCAATGACAACAAAACTTGTGGGTGTGATGCTCCTTCAGCTGAGGGCACTTGCTGCAAACCCAGAGGGGTGGGAAGACACTCAAAACAGCCAGTGCCTGTTTAATGTAAAGTGTATTTTCAGTCAAAACTTGTTTTAGTTTTAATAGAGTGGGCAAGGATTAGAGCTCTATGTCAGGAATTTACTGTTATTCAGGGCTCCATTAGTGAAATTTACCCTCATGAGTAGGGGAAAGCTAGAATTTCCTGCCAACTTGCATATTTCCCTCACTGTGACTTTCCCCAAACAGGGAGTGAGGGAAATATGCAAGCTGGCAGGAAATTCTAGTCTTCCCCTACTCTACTAAAAATATGTTTTATATTTATTTGGAGATTTTTCCTCACTTCCTGTCACAGAGAGCAGTGAGGATAAAAAAACAACAACAAAAAATTCTGAACATGCAACTTTAACCACTTGCTCTCCTTAGGATTTACCCCCCTTCCTGACCAGGCCATTTTTTGCATTACTGCGCTGTATTACTTTAAGTGACAGTTGCGCGGTCATGAAAAGCTGCACCCAAATGAAATTTACATCCTTTTTTCCCCCACGAATTGAGCCTTCTTTCAGTGGTATTTGATCGCCTGTACATTTTTTATTTTGTGCTATAAAAAAAGACCAACAATTTTGTGAAAAAAACAATATTTTTGATTTTCTGCTATTAAACATATTAAGTAAAAAAATGTTAAAAATCTAATTTCATCATAAATTTAAGCCAAAGTGTATTCTGCTACATGCCTTTTCTGCAAAAAATCTGTGTAAATTAAGTGGTTTACGTGAAAGTTTTAGCGTTTACAAATGGCAGTATAGATACTGGAATTTTTTATTTTTACTAGTAATGGTGGTGGCATCAGCTACTTATAGGGGACTGCGGCAGACACTGGGGAGAACTGACTTGGTGTCAATGACATCCCCAGTGAGAGCAATACAGTAATCAGTGCTAAAAAAAATCACTGACACTGTACTAATGACACTGGGCAGGAAGGGGTTACCATGAGGGGTGATCAAAGGCTTAACTGTGTGCTGGGAGTGTTTTACTAGGGGGCGGTGTCAGTGTGCTTCACTGTAATCACACTGCTTTGGATGGCTGTGCTGTGCATAGCCATCCAAAGCAGTGTGCCCAAGCTGACGGAGGAGAACTGTTAGTAAAGTTTTCCTCAGAAATCACCGGGCGCCAGCAAGTAATCACCAGTGATTGACAGCCATGTCAGCAAATGGCCACGTGCGCCATACCTGGAACTGCAAAATCGTGTGTATATATAAGTGATTTTGCACACCCATGCGTGCCGCCCTGTAGCAGTATTTCTGCAACAGGGCGATCAGGATGTTAAAGCAACTATAAAGCAACTATAATGTTAAATCAGCTGTTTAGAAATATAACTGGAATGAGTAGTATCAAAGTAGGTTTTTAGTTGTATCTATGACTAGCAGAACAATTACAGTGTACCAGAAATACATTTCTTCCTGACAATCTTGAGTCTCTTAATTACTGTAAATAAAACCCAGCTGTAGTCTTTTTTTTCCACTTTATAGTTCTCTATCAGCGTATGTTTTGATTTTTAAAAGATTTTCACATGGAAATGCCTCAAAATTTATTTTTCTCTTTGTGAATGCATTTCCATTTCATGACATTCACACAGAGGTCTTTTCCTGCTCTCCCATGGCAGTGCTCTGTACTGGCATAGATGAGTGAGCCATATTCCTCATCAAAGACATCCTCTAACACACTTGCACTGTGGAGAGTGGGGTGTGTCTGACCATTTTAGAGTGCATCAGCTGATTGACAGTGCAGTCAAACTCGGGTGGGTATTGGGCTACACACTGTGTAACTCCTATAAAAAGAAAGTGGAGGTAAACAATGAAACTGCAGGCCAATAATGAATATATATTTCAGTGACTACTGTTGAGCCAGTTGAGCTTTTAGTATTTAGAGTAGATGTGTTGGAAAAGCAAATGTGGAACCTATGTTTAAACATTTGATTATGAATCTCAAAAATGTGCAAAATAAGCTCTAGTAGTTTAGAAACAGAAAATGCTAATAGATACTTTACGGAATTTGATCAAAAATTCATACTCATAATGGTCTCAGATTACAGTGTACCCCAAGATTCAGTTTTGGAGCCATTAACTCATTTACAAGTGATATATAATTTAGGATTAAAACACTATTTCTGTTTTTCTAAGACCATTATTGTTGTGCAAATAGATGTTAAACCCGGTTAAATAGTACATTTAATAGTTTTGATTCTTGTAACGTGCAAATCTGCATAATGGTTTGTCCAATCAATAAAGTAGAATGCAATTCATGAATTACAATTGCCTAATGTCCTATATTTTATAAATCTGTGAAGATCAGATAGATCCATGGGGAAATATTCAGTAGAATCCAGGGGCGGACTGACCATTTGGAAACTCTGGCACTGCTCGAGGGCCCGGGGTCAGTAGGCGGCCCCATGAGATGCCCCTGGTACCTTTTTCATAGGCTTTTTTGAGTTTAGGCAAGGACACCAGGGCCCCATGATCCTCTATTGCCCGGGGGGGCCCCATGAGTTTTCAGTCTGCCCCTGGTAGCATCCTGATCTGATCATCACTAAATGCAAACTTTCTAAGATAAATTTAGCTTACAAGCTGATCTAAGCATATTAAATGTTCAGGTCAGTGTTTACCAACAAGAAATGTTAGTCAAGAGATTCAAAATTTAGCAAGATACTCTCTTGTATTAAAAGAGAAACTGTCAGGGAGCGAGAAGATCACCGAGCACGAATCTGCACATGCCTAGGATCCCGACAAGACATACAGGCAGGCGGGCACTAGGACCCAGGTGCGCCTGTCACCAATGACAACGCCAGGCAGGCACTAGGACCCAGGCGCGCCTGTTGGCGCCGGGCAGGCTATTTAAACCAGCTCTTGCAATGCTCACATTGCCGTATGGTCTTGTTCCTGTTGTTCCTGCTTGTTCTGTTCCTGAGATTGCCTTGTTGCCGACCTAGCCTGACCCTCATTGCCATTGACCATCTCCTGCCCTGACCCCTGGCTCATCTTGACTTCTCTTCTGTCTGTTCCTGATGATCTGACCTCCTGCTGCTGAACCTGGCCTGTGACCCGATTACTCTTTGCTTACTGCTCTGTACCGTTTGCCTCCACTGTTACCGACCCGGGCTGCTTGACTTCGCTATCTCTCCACGGTGTCATCCATCCATCCATCCTGCACGGATCCACCTGCTGCTGCCAGATCTGCTCCGCCTCTTCACAGCAGGCTCTGATCTGCTTCATACCACTGGCATTTACCTCTACCACAGCTGAGTGTACTCAGGGACTGCGACCTGGTCTCAGCCTGCTCCAAGTCCATCCCCACCATCAGGGGCTCTGGTGAATAAGCAGACTGGGGCTTAGACTCCGCGCCCTGGGGAACCCCGGCCTGTGAATCTCTAGAGTCACTACCAGTCAGTACCTGACAAAAACACTCAGGATACAATCATAAATGTGCCCTTGAGCAAAGCATTAGTATAGCCAATCTTCTCTGGAGTTTAGTCTAAACAAATTGAATTGTTTTTACAACTGGGGGAATCAATGGTGGAGAAAGATCTGGGAGTTCTGGTAGATCACAGGCTTAATAATGGCATGCAATGCCAGGCTGCGGTTTCTAAAGTGAGCAAAATCCTCTCTTGTATTAAAAGAGGTATAGACTCCAGAGAGAGATATCATTTTACCCTTATACAAATCATTAGTAAGACCTCATCTGGAATATGCAGTTCAGTTTTGTTCTCTCTTGAGAAGAGGAGATTAAGGGGGAATATGATCAACATGTATAAATACATCAATGGTTCATATAGTGAACTCGGTGTAGAGCTATTCACCCTGAGGTCATCACAGAGGACAAGGGGGCATTCTTTACGTCTGGAGGAAAAGAAATTTAATCTCCAAACAAGGAAAGGTTTCTTCACAGTGAGAGCTGTGAAAATGTGGAATAGACTCCCTCAAGAGTCGGTTCTGGCAAGTTCAGTGGATTGCTTCAAAAAAGGCCTGAATTTTTTCTTAGATACAAAGAATATAACTGGATACTAACATGTATAGGTAAAGTTAATCCAGGGAGTATCCGCTTGCCTCTCAGGGGATCAGGAAGGAATTTTGTTCCCAGCAGGAGCAATTTGGATCATGCTTTGCTGGGTTTTTTTTTTGCCTTCCTCTGGACCAACTGTGGGTATAGGATTAAAAAGTTTTTTTTTCTTTGGTTGAACTGGATGGACTTTTGTCTTTTTCAGCCAGACTAACTATGTAACTATGAATGACTGGGTAACTAAATAGTAGGTGAAGTTGCAGAACTTAGGCTCATCACACCAGTATGTAGACGGAGGTCCAGCCTTGGGAGAGCATATGAGTTCTGCCAAAGGTATATTATTTACCTGAGGCCAGAACATAAGTGTACTCTGCTGTAAATATATAAGTATTATAGTCATAAATGCTTCTTCAGTTACCCTCATGGTAGAGAAAAGATCCTCCATACTTTCAAACTTAATAATGCATGCAATTCACTATGATAGGTTGGGGGGGTGCTTCTTGCCTACACCAAAGAGCTGGCATACATTTTCTGAACAAGAGAGATATTTGGTGCACTAAGAGGAAAAAGGCCAGACGTATTATGTGATAGCTAGTATATTAACCACACAAGTAAAGTCCTTAAAGTCAAAAGGTGGTTAAGCGATAATCCAAAAATGCTTGACTCAGTGGCAGCCAATTCAAAAAGAGCTAGGAGAGACTCTGTGTGAACCATAAAAAGTGCAAGCATTCAGAGCATGCATGGTCCTTTATCAGACCTTAGAGGGGGCATATATTAGCAATGATAGTGGCAGATTATAGCACCCAGTCAACTCACAGAAAGGCCCAAGTGTCATCATAGCTTAGTACAAAAAACATATCAAGCCTCCTATATTACAAAAATGCTGATCCACTGCTTGAGGATCTCCACCTAAAATCTGTGAATATGACCCTAACCAAAAAAGCTAATTTGGTCTTAAAGGTACCATACCATACATTTGAAAAAAGCAAGACAAAAATATAAGATAATTTTTATCAATTAAATTAATTAAAAAGCTACCATAATGGTGGAACATAGCATTAGAACACGTAGGGCATATTGGGCCCGAATACAAAGACAAACAATACTAAAAAGTGTAGCCTACTAACACATATACTAGCACATGAAATAGATTGAAGCTCAATGTCATTTGTACAAAATAGTACTTGTAGGTTTCTCCAACATATTTGGTACAGTTGAACCCTTGTTCGTTACTCCACCGCGTTTCACGGGACAAGGCCCGCTTCTTCAGGAAGACAAAGTATACGTTTCTAGGATCTAGCAAAAGTGGGCCCAGAGGGAAGGGAAAATAAGTATAGCCTCATGCCCTCCACATCTATAACAACTTTATGGCACCAAAAAGGGGGTCACCTTAAGCATAGAAATAGTTAATAAAAGGCAAAGTCTATCCAAAAACATACCATAGCAAACAATGTAAGTAGATGTCTCAATAAGCATCTAAATAGGCTCCAAAACAATTTTTATAGATATCAGAAGAACCTTCAGATCAACAGAGGTAATAGTGAAAGCATCCCTATATCCCAGCACTATCCTCCAATGTAGTCCTAGCCTCCATCTACTAATGGCAAGCTTTAAATAGAGGTGCATACCGGCAAATTGGCGGCATTTGTGACGTAATGCACATGCACAGTGATGTCATTGACACACGCCATTAACAAAGGGGAAGAAAGATATTGGCCAGATCAGCCCTCTATTTAGGCTATATGTAACATCCAATTGAAGCCATACAGAAAAAAGAGAAGAGAAAAATTACATGCTGGGATTCAGAGGTCCTATGGAGTCAATTCTATTACCAACAGGCATTACATTATGCTATTTGGATATTTCACCATAATTAACAATATCTTCATCATATACAAAAACATCACAAAATCACAATCAATGCATAAATAGTATAGAGATGCGAGGTTATATAAACACATCTATCAGATAAAATGAACAAAATATAAGGAATATAGAAAAAAATTGTTTCTCTAAATAATTAAATAATAAACTATATGATGGCTGAGACAAAAAAATTAATATGAAATAAAAAACCAATAGTAGACTAATGAACAGTCAGGGCAAAAAAGGTTTGAAACTCAATGAGTCATTCAAGCCCGGTGGTTGTGTTGCCGCCAAAATTACGTATCCTTCTTGCTTCTTTCTGAAGAATACGGCGGTCCCAGTTATCACCTCTGGGGTCTAAATTAACTCTATCAAGGGCAAAAAACTTTACACATTGTGCATTTTTGGCATGATACCAAGTACCATGTCTACCATGGGAGATGAAATATCCCCTGTTTGAAAAGCTGAGACATGGTTATAAATCCTTTTCCAAAACCAACGCTTTATTTTGCCAATGTAGAAGCTAGCACAGTTACATAACATCATATAAACTATGCCTGCCATTTGGCAATTGACATAACGTTGTGCTTTATGGGTTTCCCCATTGGGTAGAATATGATTACTACCTTAAGAGATAAACTGACAGTAAGCACAGCCCCCACATACAAAGGTGCCAATGTGACGATAAAGGTCTGATCTACCTGACCTCATAAACTGGCTGTGTACCAGTTCATCTCTAATTGACCTATTTCTACGATAGGTAATTTCAGGTTTCTCATTCACAAAAGTGGCTACACCTGGGTCAGCCTTTAACAGATACCAATATTTGTTGACAATATGGCAAATTTGTTGTTCTTGTTTATTATATTGCATAATCATTTTTGTTGTAGTTATCATCTCTGGGTCATAATCTGGTGCCTGAAAAACAAGATCTGCATGTAATTGTTGATTTGCTTGAGAGTATGATTTTTTTCAGCATCTTTTTAGAGTACCCACATGCTAAAAGTCTTGTTCTTAAAGCATCAGCCTCCCGTTTATAATCCTCTTGGTTGGAACAATTACGTTTAAGATGTAAATATTGTCTGTATGGTATAAACCTGATCAAACTACGTGGGTGGTCACTATTAGCTCTTAAAATCGTATTGCCAGCTGTGGCTTTCCGAAATAGATTGGACCTAAGAGTGTGATCCTCTCTTATAAAGATCTCCACATCCAAAAAAGAGATCTGTTTGGGATTGCAAGTCATTGTAAAGGAGAGATTGAAATTATTTTTGCCCAATTGTAGAAGGAAGGAATCAAAAAGTTCCTTAGTACCATCCCAGGTGATGAGGATGCCATCAATGTACCTGTGCCAAGAAAGAATGTGGCTTTTTTAATTAATTTAATTAAGAAAAATAATCCTATATTTTTGCCTAGTTTTTTCCAATGTATGGTATGGTGCCTTTAAAACCCCATTAGCTTTTTGGGTTAGGGTCATATTCACAGTGTTTCAAACAACGGGTGTGGTACAAGTAAATCCCTTTACCAAGGATTTAGGGGCATTTGGCCCCTATCTCCCACTGTATCTATATCTATTGCCCCCACCTTAAATCATCACTTACAGCCAAGCCCAAAGTTTCCTATAGACAGGCCCGAAATATTAAAATTAAAATAGCGGCAACTAAGGTCAAAGGTATTCAGGGCAATATAGGGCCTTCTCTAACCTTCTCTACCATCAAAGGGATGTATCAGTGCCAGGTGTCTCACGTGCAAGCATGTCCGACATGGCCTTCACCATGAAGGGTAAAACTTATCCCATTTCTGAGTTCCACACCTGTTCCTCTGAATATGCAGTCTACTGTCTCTCCTGTCCATGCAACGTGCTGTATGTGGGCCTTACCATCTGGACCCTTAGGAAGAGGTTTGGGGAACACTGTTATTTTGTCAAGGATGGTATTGACAAACAGTGTCCCCAGGCACTTCCTGGAATTTCACCAATAATCCACTCAGGTCTCATTTCTCATTGCCCTCATTTAATTGGCACTATAATAAATCCACATGTTACATGTTTGTTTATACACCATATGCTTTGTTTGTGTCGGCTAGTGATTATCAAATACTCTACAATTACACACACTCACTTGATACCTCCAGTGCTTCAGTTTATACATAGTTACATCCATTTCCTAATATTTCCAGTATCTGGCCATCCTTTCACAATTCCAATAATTGTATATTCTTTATTTTCTCTTGCTTCACATTATGTTCATTTTCCCAAATAGCATAGGTAGAATTATCATTATCATCTAGAATGTTTGTATACACACTTGCATTAATATGGAACCACATGTTTATGTATAAACATTTAAATTTTTACATATCTATTTATTTATTCATACAGGACACTTATGGTCTCTATATTATAGTGCATAGTGAGATACATTCCTAATTTGCATAATTTTCCCTTAATATCCTCCTTATATGTTTATTGTATTTTAGTTTTAATTTAGTCTAATTCATTTAGTAGAGGAAGGCTTGATATGTTTTTTTACTAACCGATAATGACACTCGGTCTCCTCCACGAGTTGGCTGAGTGCTATAGTCCACCACTATCATTTGCCAATATATGCCCCCTGCTATGGCTTGATGAAAGAGCATGCATTCTCTGAACGTGTGCTACTGCTGTACCGTACCGTACCGTACCGTGCCGTGCCGTGCCGTACCGTACCGTACCTGGAGCTGACCAGGAAGTACTGGGAACCACCAGCACTGACAAGAACAGTGCATTGGAGACTTGCATGCAGGGAGACCGGCCAGGAGATGCACAGCGATTGATACCAGTTTGATAAGTGCTCATTTGACTACTACTATTACGAGTTGCCAATTTTGTGGAAATAAATTTGTTTTTATTGCTGCATTTAGATGGTGTTGATTCTCTTCTTCTTTTTATGGGATTCATGTTCTGGCAGTGTTCACAAGGGTACTTTTTAAAGATGTGTCTTCTGTGGCAGTGTGTTATAATGAAGCAGGAAGAAGACTGGGTCATTAGGAACATAGAAGTCATACATTTGTGGGTGACAGTTTTCACATCATTCCAAAACTCAGTTTGGAAAAGGACCTTTTACTACTTTAGTAAAAGTGCCCAGTAGGTAAGTGGTTAAAAACTTGTATCCTGTTCCCTGAATTTTGGTAATGATGTGTGCAAATTACAGTATCCACACCTCCAGCTCATGTGTGAGGGATTTTTGCAATTCCTTTTCCCACTTCCATAAGAATGGCATCATCCCTGTCAATGAGCAGGACATATAATATAATAACAATATAATGTGAATGCATATGTCAAATTGCCTACTAACACATAGATTCAAAGGCGGTCAAAAGGCATGAACAGCATTCTGTTGGGGAGGGGGAAAATGCAGAAAATTATGAATTTGGGAGGGCCTTCAAAACCCTACCATGACATATAAAGGATCCAAATTCATCCCAGTCATGGATGGCAGTGGTAGCACCAAACTGCAACACCCTAGAAAGGCAGTCTAAACTAAGGATTTAAGACAAGGGTCAGACAACCCAGGTCCAAATACCATGTTTCCCAAGTAAGATTACAGTGCAAATGGGAAAGTGAAGACTTGAACAGCCATTGAGCTTTAATATTAAAAAATATATATCCGCTCTACTGTAGGGTGAGATGCTATAGCGAGGTTAGGGAGGCTGATTGTCCTAGATCTACTCATACTGAAAAGCTGTATGCATGCACCAATCCACCACTCTCCCCATGTGAGCCACAGTTTAATAAAAGCTAACATTTGCAAATCCCAGTCCTCCTGGTGTTTTTCGTAAGCTAAGGATAGTATGACATACTCTCCCTGGTTTAAATGCCCAAATACATTTATAGAAAAGGGAGTGTACATGATGGAAGAATGCTTGAGGAGTGAATATACAGTAGGTAATATACAGTAGGTTCTCAGCATGCATGTGCATGCTGGGAAAGGAGTAGCAGTTTCAGGTGACAATGTCATTAGCCACAACTCGTCCGGTCAGTGTGCTGCTTGGACTGGGATCACTGGACTGTGATTTTAGCAGAAGCCCCCACAGGCCCACAAGGTAGGAAATGCACTCAGATGGTGGTCAGTGGAACTTTTCCCCCTTGTGCTGGTGGTCAGTGAAACTTTGTCCCCTTGTGCTGGTGGTTAGTGGAACTTTCCCCCCTTGTGTTGGTGGTCAGTGGAACATTGCTCTCTTGTGCTGGTGATCAGTGGAACTTTGCCACCTTTGCTGGTGATCAGTGGAACTTTGTCTCCTTGTGTTGGTGGTCAGTGGAACATTGTCTCTCTGCGCTGGTGGTCAGTGGAACTCTGCCCTCTTGTGTTGGTGATCAGTGGAACTTTGCCCCCTTGTGCAGGTGGTCAGTGGAACTTTGCCCCTCTGTACTGGTGGTCAGTGGAACCTTGCCCTCTTGTGCTTGTGATCAGTGGAACTTTGCCCCCTTTGCTGGTGATCAGTGGAACTTTGTCTCCTTGTGCTGGTGGTCAGTGGAACATTGCAGCGCCAGGTGACGATGTCATTAGCCACAACTCGTCCGGTCAGTGCACTGCTTGGACTGGGACCACTGGACTGTGATTTTAGCAGAAGCCCCCACAGGCCCACAAGGTAGGAAATGCACTCAGATGGTGGTCAGTGGAACTTTGCCCCCTTGTGCTGGTGGTCAGTGAAACTTTTCCCCCTTGTGCTGGTGGTCAGTGGAACATTGCCCCTCTGTTCTGGTGGGCAGTGGAACCTTGCCCCCTTGTGCTGGTGGTCAGTGGAACCTTGAAGCCCCCACAGGCCCACACAGTAGGAAATGCACTCAGATGGTGGTCAGTGGAACTTTGCCCCTTTGTGCTGGTGGTCAGTGAAACTTTGTCCCTTTGTGCTGGTGGTTAGTGGGACTTTTCCCCCTTGTGCTGGTGGTCAGTGGAACATTGTCCCTCTGCACTGGTGGTCAGTGGAACTCTGCCCTCTTGTGTTGGTGATCAGTGGAACTTTGCCCCCTTCTGCTGGTGGTCAGTGGAACTTTTCCCCCTTGTGCTGGTGGTCCATGGAACTTTGCCCCCTTGTTCTGGTGGTCAGTGGAACTTTGCCCCCTTGTGTTGGTGATCAGTGGGACCTTGAAGCCCCCACAGGCCCACAAGGTAGGAAATGCACTCAGATGGTGGTCAGTGGAACTTTGCCCCCTTCTGCTGGTGGTCAGTGAAACTTTGTCCCCTTGTGCTGGTGGTTAGTGGAACTTTTCCCCCTTGTGCTGGTGGTCAGTGGAACATTGTCCCTCTGTGCTGGTGGTCAGTGGAACTCTGCCCTCTTGTGTTGGTGATCAATGGAACTTTGCCCCCTTCTGTTGGTGGTCAGTGGGACTTTTCCCCCTTGTGATGGTGGTCCATGGAACTTTGCCCCCTTGTGCTGGTGGTCAGTGGAACTTTGCCCCTTGTGTTGGTGATCAGTGGAACTTTGCCCCCTTGTGCTGGTGGTCAGTGAAACTTTGCCCCCTTGTGCTGGTGGTCAGTGGAACTTTGCCCCCTTGTGCTGGTGGTCAGTGGAACTTTGCCCCTCTGTTCTGGTGGTCAGTGGAAATTTTCCCCCTTGTGCAGGTGGTCCATGGAACTTTGCCTTCTTGTGTTGGTGGTCAGTGGAACTTTGCCCCCTTGTGCTGTTGGTCAGTGGAACATTGCCCCTCTGTGCTGGTGGTCAGTGGAACTTTGCCCCCTTGTGCTGGTGGTCAGTGGAACTTTGCCCCTCTGTACTGGTGGTCAGTGGAACTTTGCCCCCTTGTGCTGGTGCTGACAAATTATCAGCATGCATATAACAGCAAAGATCACATAAATTATACAAAAGCACTCCAAATGCCAACTTTTACCTTTAATAAAAAAGTTGTTTGTATCATTGAAAGCTCTCTTATTGTGTTCTTCTTTTAAAACCAAAGTTAATGTATGAGTAGTTTTTTCTAAACTAAAACCTCAGTATTCAGGTTTAATTGCAGTGTTGGCACTTTGCGATGAATAAGTGAGTTTTGGGTTGCAGTTTGGGTACTCAGTCTCTGAAAGGTTCGCCGTCACTGCTATAGGTATTCAATTTGGATAATAAATTGGTCAGATAAATTGTTTAATTAGAGACAAAGAATAGATTGCCAGCATATTCTGTGACCTTATATTGATGACCGTTATGGGAAATGGCCTTGATGATTGCATTGACTCTTATTTTACACAAGAGTGGTTTAAGGGTCAAGATAAAGTACGGGAGAAAGGGGACACCCCTGCCATGTACAAAATCAAGAATGGCCAGGATAGCACCTCAAACCCTGGCTGATGAGTTGGAGTAAAAAAAAAGTATCCAGGCAAGCATAGGCGAGGCCTAAAAGAAAGATTCTTGTGCACTGTCTACAATAGACACTCTCTGAGGACAGTAGAAAAATTCCCCAATTTTTTTTCAAATATACAGTATTAATAGTAAAAAGTCTAAGTTGAACATATTGGCTGTGTAAAAGCTGATCAGAAGAAGTTACAGGGAGAAGGCACATGTAATAAATACATTCTTATCCTCTGTTTAAACAAAAGAAAAGGAAGAGTATAATAAACAAGACAACAAGATGTTAAGAACATTCTATTGAATGTGGAAATTGACTTTCTAGGCACACAAAAAGATAAAATCAATGTTCCTTTATTAACATCACATCATCTCTACAATGTATCTTGTATGATATCATCGCACAATTCGCCCACAGCTGGTATCCTATAACCCACTGACCAGGCCGTACACAAGGAGAGCAACCTCCAGAGGTCAGGTATGGGGGTGCAGAACCCAGTCCGAGGACCTGCGGGGCTCCTCAGACACAATAGGTTTCAATGTGTTGAAAGACAGGGCTACAGGCTAGAAATAAAGGACCAGAAAAGGCCTGAAAATAGACCAAGACATAAATTGACTAAGAATCATCCTTCTGAACAGAGCAAAAACTGAAGCATGACCTTGCTTCCTAGGGAATCCTTTACCTTGTAATATAGTAAGTAGGTAAGCCCATTGGGGCTAGTATATATAATCCCTCACCAGGGAACGAAAAATGAGCAGGCCAAAGTTCAATCCAGAGAACTTGTCTTCAGTAAGAGGTAGAAAGGCCTATGGGCCTAAAAAGGAGACTTTTTACTTTGTTGGTACTATCCATCTACCATCTTTTGCTATCATTCTATATGGTTGGTGGGTTATAGGTTATCAGCTGTGGGCGAATTGTGCAATGATATAATACAAGATACATTTTAGAGATGATGTGATGTTAATAAAGGAACATTGTTTGATCTTTTTGTGTACCGAGTTTCTGTGCCTAGAAAATCCATTTCCACATTCTTCTTCTCAATATTCCATACCGGGACTTGGCACTCTGTTGCCTATCGGGATTGACCTCCTACCACCCGATGGTCACCCCAACCTTTCAATATATTATATTGAATGTACCCATGTGGCTGAGAGAAACCAGTGTTAAAAAAAGACTGTAAAAACTTAATGCAAACAAATCATCAGGACTAGATGGTGCAGATCTGTGAGTTTTCAATGAACTTAGCTATGCTATAACCAGACAATTATTCCTATTTTTAAGGACAGCATGCTGACTGGAATGGTACCAGCTGTTTGATTAAAAGCAAATGTGGTACCAATATTCAAAAAAGGGCCAAGATATATACTTTGGATCTACAAACCAGTCAGCCAAACATCAAAAGTATATAAACTATTGGAAAGAATGATAGGAGACTGTATCCAAGATCTTGCTGATGAAAATAGTATCATGATATAGATGTTGGAATATATGGTTCAGTCTCAGTGTTTGTTGATGATACAAAGCTAAACAGGGCAATACATTTACAAGACCTTTTTGTGAACTGGCTCCATGGAAAAGGCTGCAGGTTCACAAGTCGTGCAAATCGGATGAGGTTCAAAATGCATCCAATTCGCAAATATGTGAACTGAGGCTAACTAGCAGTAAGGATTTGAAACTTTCTTCCACAGTTACTGTTGTCAGCAGGGAATGTAGATACATTAAAAAAAAAACTTTCAGATGTGTTTCTTAGTGAACACAATGTACAGGGACATGGATAATGGTTGTGACTAGAGATGAGCGAATTATTCAAAAATTCGATTCGGCTGATTCGCCGAATTTGAGGAAGAAATTTGATTCGATGCGAATTAATTCGCTACGAATTTAACTTATTAAAAGGGTTTCTAGGCTTCAGAGAGCCTTTAAATTAGTGCAGAACACTGTACCTTTAATTTAAATGCCCTTGGAGATGAGGAAGGACAAGGAGAAGGAGAAGGAGAAGGAGAAGGATGAGAAGAAGGAGAAGGAGAAGGATGAGAAGAAGGAGAAGGAGAAGGATGAGAAGAAGAAGAAGGAGAAGGATGAGAAGAAGGAGAAGGATGAGAAGAAGGAGAAGGAGAAGGAGAAGGATGAGAAGAAGGAGAAGGAGAAGGGTGAGAAGAAGGAGAAGGATGAGAAGAAGGAGAAGGATGAGAAGAAGGAGAAGGATGAGAAGAAGGAGAAGGATGAGAAGAAGGATGAGAAGAAGGAGAAGGATGAGAAGAAGGATGAGAAGAAGGAGAAGGATGAGAAGAAGAAGGATGAGAAGAAGAAGAAGGATGAGAAGAAGGAGAAGGATGAGAAGAAGGAGAAGGATGAGAAGAAGGAGAAGGATGAGAAGAAGGATGAGAAGAAGGAGAAGGATGAGAAGAAGGAGAAGGATGAGAAGAAGGATGAGAAGAAGGAGAAGGATGAGAAGAAGGATGAGAAGAAGGAGAAGGATGAGAAGAAGAAGGATGAGAAGAAGAAGAAGGATGAGAAGAAGGAGAAGGATGAGAAGAAGGAGAAGGATGAGAAGAAGGAGAAGGATGAGAAGAAGGATGAGAAGAAGGAGAAGGATGAGAAGAAGGATGAGAAGAAGGAGAAGGATGAGAAGAAAGAGAAGGAGAAGGAGAAGGATGAGAAGAAGGAGAAGGATGAGAAGATGGAGAAGGATGAGAAGAAGGAGAAGGAGAAGGATGAGAAGAAGGAGAAGGATGAGAAGAAGGAGAAGGAGAAGGATGAGAAGAAGGAGAAGGAGAAGGATGAGAAGAAGGAGAAGGATGAGAAGAAGGAGAAGGATGAGAAGAAGGAGAAGGAGAAGGATGAGAAGAAGGAGAAGGATGAGAAGAAGGAGAAGGATGAGAAGAAGGATGAGAAGAAGGAGAAGGAGAAGGATGAGAAGAAGGAGAAGGATGAGAAGAAGGAGAAGGAGAAGGATGAGAAGAAGGAGAAGGATGAGAAGAAGGAGAAGGATGAGAAGAAGGAGAAGGATGAGAAGAAGGAGAAGGATGAGAAGAAGGATGAGAAGAAGGAGAAGGAGAAGGATGAGAAGAAGGAGAAGGAAACAAATAGATACAATGTTTCAACCGCTGTATGGAGGGAATGTCACAGAACTGTCAGAAATAGCGGAGCTCTGCAGATACACTTAGCGGAGCTCTGCAGATACACTTTTTGCCGGCTTGGAATTCTTCTTATTTTCATCCTACTTCTTCTTCTTCTTCTTCTTCATCCTCATCCTCATCCTCTTCTTCTTCTTCTGAGGATGAGGATGAGGATGAAGAAGAAGAAGAAGAAGTAGGATGAAAATAAGAAGAATTCCAAGTCGGCAAAAAGTGTATCTGCAGAGCTCCTCTAAGTGTATCTGCAGAATAGAGGAGCTCTGCAGATACACTTTTTGCCGGCTTGGAATTCTTCTTATTTTCATCCTACTTCTTCTTCTTCTTCTTCTTCTTCTTCATCCTCATCCTCAGAAGAAGAAGAAGAGGATGAGGATGAAGAGGAAGAAGAAGAAGTAGGATGAAAATAAGAAGAATTCCAAGCCGGCAAAAAGTGTATCTGCAGAGCTCCTCTAAGTGTATCTGCAGAATAGAGGAGCTCTGCAGATACACTTTTTGCCGGCTTGGAATTCTTCTTATTTTCATCCTACTTCTTCTTCTTCTTCTTCTTCATCCTCATCCTCAGAAGAAGAAGAAGAGGATGAGGATGAGGATGAAGAGGAAGAAGAAGAAGAAGTAGGATGAAAATAAGAAGAATTCCAAGCCGGCAAAAAGTGTATCTGCAGAGCTCCTCTATTCTGCAGATACACTTAGAGGAGTTCTGCAGATACACTTTTTGCCGGCTTGGAATTCTTCTTATTTTCATCCTACTTCTTCTTCTTCTTCTTCTTCTTCTTCATCCTCATCCTCAGAAGAAGAAGAAGAGGATGAGGATGAGGATGAAGAGGAGGAAGAAGAAGAAGTAGGATGAAAATGAGAATAATTCCAAGCCGGCAAAAAGTGTATCTGCAGAGCTCCTCTATTCTGCAGATACACTTAGAGGAGCTCTGCAGATACACTTTTTGCCGGCTTGGAATTCTTCTTATTTTCATCCTACTTCTTCTTCTTCTTCTTCTTCATCCTCATCCTCAGAAGAAGAAGAAGAGGATGAGGATGAAGAGGAAGAAGAAGAAGAAGTAGGATAAAAATAAGAAGAATTCCAAGCCGGCAAAAAGTGTATCTGCAGATCTCCTCTATTCTGCAGATACACTTAGAGGAGCTCTGCAGATACACTTTTTGCCGGCTTGCAATTCTTCTTATTTTCATCCTACTTCTTCTTCTTCTTCTTCATCCTCATCCTCATCCTCTTCTTCTTCTTCTGAGGATGAGGATGAAGAAGAAGAAGAAGAAGAAGTAGGATGAAAATAAGAATAATTCCAAACCGGCAAAAAGTGTATCTGCAGAGCTCCTCTATTTCTGACAGTTCTCTGACTTTCACATTTACAGCGGTTGAAACATTGTATCTGTTTCCGAATAAAAACATCTGTATCCTAAATGGAAACAAATAGATACAATGTTTCAACCGCTGTACATGTGAAGGAACTGTCAGAGAACTGTCAGAAATAGCGGAGCTCTCTGCAGGGACACTTTTGCCGGCTGATCGGGAAAAATCCGATTCGCGCACCCGAAGTAGGCTAATATTCGGATTCGACGCGAATCAAATTTTTCCTGAAATTCGAATCGAATTCCACTTCGCCTGGTTCGATTCGCTCATCTCTAGTTGTGACATAAACACACACATACTCAGGCTGAACTGGATGGACTGGGGTCTTTATTTAACCTTACCAACTGCATAACTATGTAACTACTGTATGTAGCATTTTGTTTTCTTTTTCAATCTCTATATTTATTCCTGTCTAAAACAATATGTTATACAATTTAACTTATCTCACAAAACTAGTGCAGGGTTGACCAGGTCGATTTATCAGAGCCAGAATTTGTGAAGGAAGAATTGTGGCAAGCATTGGATTCACTGGTAAACTGAAAAAAAGTTAAGAGTGCAAGATAACATAAAAAACATGATATTTGCATTACAACCCTCAGTAATTTTAACAAAGTGTAAAAATATTGAAATATTTTAACTGGTCAGCCATACCAAACAATTAACATTTAACTTTTATGCATCTGCTCAATAGAAAATGTTATACCGACCTTTTTGATTGAATTCTGTGTGGAGACTCATTGGATGCTTCAGCTGCCATTACGCTCTTCTGGGCTTCTAATGTATCCCTGTGCCTTTAAGGAGGAGTGGACTACCTCCAGGCATACCTGCCCTTAATTTATCCACTGCTATGTATACTCCAACTTGGAGACTCTCAAATATTAGAGTTAGGACCACACTACAGGAAACTCTTGTCAAAGCAGTATGGCTTCCACATTTATTTGCAAATGTGTGCAAGTATATCCACTGTTCTTAACATAGTTAGACAATGCTATTTTTGTTTGTTTTTTGTTTTGTTTTGCAGAATAACTGGCAAGTGTGCCATAAAAATGTTGTTTGTTTGTGTTCTGTTAGTTTGCACAAATGTTTTTAATATATAGACCATTATTAGTAAAGATGGAGCCACAGTTTTCTCAATTATGCATTAAGCATACCATACACTTTGTTTTTCGGAAAGGAAATTACTAACAAGTTGTAGTCTTCTTACAAGCTTAGTTTTTATAATTAGGAATCTGAAGCAATTCAGTTATGTACCTTAAAAATGTCAGCTGTTAAACTCTTTCACACCTATTCATATTTTTTCACCACTGTTTTTTTTTTCAAGAGGTAGCATGTAAACTTGTGCAGAAAGTGACAACATATTTTAGGATGCATAAAAAAAAGTGTTTTTCCTTTCTATATCCTAATGTTCTGTTGGAAAGTCAGTTCATTGCATGTGTTGTTGCTTGTTTTGGGAATAAACCTTATAAAAGTTGTTCCACTAAAACGACAAGAGATAAAAATATTTGCAATCTGTTCATTTCATTAATTTGATGCGCTGTGATGTGAACGGCCACAATGTCAGAAATAATTAGACCAAAGGGTGGTATGTCTGCCAAGAGAAAAGTTGCATCTGTTCCAATTTATCAAGTCACTGTTACTTCATTACTAAATACTTAACTCTGTTAGCAGATTTGTTAAGACTATTAGTGAAAAAGAGATTGATAATGATAACACAGTGTTAGGTGAACTAAACCTTTTATTGCACTTCTGTTCAATTAATGAGCACAGTGAGAAAGAGAGATGTGGTTACAATCTGCTTTAGATGTTATATTTTAGCTTATTATTACAATGACATTCAAAATAAGCATTTTTTTTCTTGAGATGGCTACAATTCATTTGTAATTATTTAGTTATGAATCATTACTTTATTGTTGTCTTCTTTAATGTCTGCAATGCATCAATAGTCAGAAGATATGGTGATTGATAGGGAACTGGGATTTAACTGTAACTCAGCAATTATCATACTCATCTGGCCTTTGTTGTACTGTTCCCTGGTGTACCTAGATATGTTCATTTATCTGCCTGTCGATTACAGAGTCTGTGTGATACTGAGCTTTGTTTCACAGTCCTCTGACTAGGAGAACATTTGCTTGCCTGTGGCTGACAGAACACATTTTTGTCTACCTAATTTAACACAGAGCAATTTCCTTTTAGAGGCCAACAGTTGTCTGGCTGTTCATTTGGCCTTGCAATCTTCATGTTTCTAATTTTAAAATTTGCACTTAATAAAGTAATAGATGTTCCCAGACTTTATCTAAATTGTGAACAAATATACTTAAAAGCTTTAGAAATGCTTCACTGAAAGGTTAATAACACAGCTGAAATATTACTAATGCTTGAGTGCTCAGGTGCTCCAAATACTAATATGACATATTTGTTAGCTTAAATGCAACCAACTTTAATGCTTTTGGAATGTTTGAAAGCAGTTTTCAATGTATTAGCCAGTAGGGGTGTATTCCAAAACTAATTATAAAGCAAACATTGTGAAGCCTTCATTCCATCCCAAGTGGTAGTCATTTTCATGGGACAAACAAGATGGGCCTTCCTGAAACTAGTAAAACATCTGCCCCTTCTCAGAAACTAAAGCAAATCATTCTTAGGACCTGTCACGCTTGTGCGAGTATGGAATGCTTGCACAATCATACACGTTTCTGACCTGCAGGCAGGGACGGACTGACAACTCATGGGGCCCCCGGGCAATAGGGAATCATGGGGCCCCTGTGTCCTTGCCCAAACTCAAAAAAGCCTATGAAAAAGGTACCAGAGGCATCTCATGGGGCCCCCTATTGACCCTGGGCCCTCGGGAAGTGCCCGAGTTTCCAAATGGTCAGTCTGCCCCTGCCTGCAGGTAAAACTTTAGAAAAGGTTCCCTGTTTCTCTGTTAGTTCTAAGCTGCATCACATGTCTTGCACATAAATGCTATATTTTTACCTGCGTAACTGCCAGTTTATGTAGTTAAAGTTGCCGACTGCCTGTGTTTTGCAGGATCATGTACTGATTATGATCAGAGAAGGCCTAATATGAGCTTTCTCTGACTAATCTGCCTATGTATTTTGACAGTGCGAGGCCCTGACGCTGTGTATGAATAGGCAAAAATTGCACAGGGTTCTCACAAATGTAGACTGAGGGGTTCCAGAAGTTCTGTTTAGAGTAGAGAAAGTTGGTCTTGCAGCTTTCTCTGGATTTTATAGTTCCTGAATTAGGGTCTGGAGTCCAGAAGAGATTCAGAAAGGAAGAAACCCCTAATCTTGTGTCCAGGTTTTACTGGAAATGGGTGTATGCAGGTGTGTACAGCATTTATAATAATAAGTTTGCACATGGTTTAGGGCACCACCCCTCCCCGGGAGTCCTTGAGACTACAAGGAAGCAGCCAGCAGTGTCCATGCCTGCCCAGTGAGTGTGAACAGAGTACTCTGTAGAGGATGTTGGCAAGAACAGGTGTGTTGTGAAGTAATCTGAAGGACCTTATCAAATACCTAAGCTGAACCACTTCAGCCCAGGATGGTTTTCCCCCCTTCCTGACCAGGCCATTTTTTGCTATCCAGCACTGCGCTATTTTAACTGGTAATTGCATGGCTTTACCCAAACAAATTTTTTTTGTTTTACTTTTAGTTTTTTTGTTTTAGTTTTTTTTTTACACAAATAGAGCTTTCTTTTAGTGGTATTTTTGTGATATACAAAGACTGAAAATTTTGAAAAAAATATTTTCTACTTTCTGTTACAAAAAATATACAATAAACTCAAATTGAATCATACATTTAGGCCAAAATGTATTCTGCCATGTGTCTTTGGTAAAAACATATGTATATTAATTGGCTTGTATGAAAGTTATAACATCTACAAACTATGGTATGTATATACATATATATATATATATATATATACAGTGGGGCAAAAAAGTATTTAGTCAGCCACCAATTGTGCAAGTTCTCCCACTTAAAAAGAAAAAAGATGAGAGAGGCCTGTAATTGGCATCATAGGTAGACCTCAACTATGAGAGACAAAATGAGAAAAAAAATCCAGACAATCACATTGGCTGATTTGGAAAGAATTTATTTGCAAATTATGGTGGAAAATAAGTATTTGGTCAATATCAAAAGTTTATCTCAATACTTTGTTATATATCCTTTGTTGGCAATGACAGAGGTCAAACGTTTCCTGTAAGTCTTCACAAGGTTGGCACACACTGTTGCTGGTATGTTGGCCCATTCCTCCATGCAGATCTCCTCTAGAGCAGTGATGTTTTGGGGCTGGTTATGAAGGGGGTAACATCGACAAGATTCATACCTATCTTGGTACTGGGCAAACATTTCCTCTGGAGGTTTGGTGGAGTGCAAATACTCCAGAATCAGGACTCAAAAGCCTCTTCTTAAATGAAGAGATAGATCCAAGAATTATTAAAAACAGCACAAGCTCAAGTGTCAGTTCTAATTTTATTGCTGTTACTGTTTTGTATATCTGTACTATTCCATCCTAAAATTATTTAACTAACAGACACCACCTCCACCACCAAATATGCAAGTAGGTCCCAATTTCTGATAAACAGGGCCAGTATATACTGGAGTTTGTAGCAGATATTTGATGCAGCTTTATGGGAGTTCTATAGCAACAAGTTAACAATTTACAATTTCTTTCTGTATGATGCTTGCCATACTTAGTTTGTGTGTCAATAGAAAACATTTAGCAATATTTTTTTCCATTTGAGAAACATTCAGTTCCCTTTCCAATTCATGTAGATAATATAGTCTCTCCCATTGTTACTAAGAGAGCAGTTTTTATACAGGAAGGAAATGTTATGTGATTGGACTTACCCTGAAGTACATATCTATTCAAAAGCATAAATGGACAATGCAATGGACTATAACTGGCTCCTGTGTCAACAAAATTCTTAAGCTATAAGTATTGAAACCAAGCTCCTCTTGGTGGGGGTATGGGGTGGAATATTTGGTACAATGTCTGTAGGTCCCCGTCTTGAAGGTATTAAAAATATAAGAGAATGCAGAACCCTGCTAAAATAGAAAGGTCCTAACTTAGCATGCTAGCAAAAATGCTGGATTTCACATTACAGGGGTTAGTGGACCATTACACATAGACAAATATAATTTACCTGAGACCTGATTCCATGATTTCAACACTATAGATAGAAAATATGGTATTATTTAAAATGAGGGCCGCACTGTTGGCGTTAACTATAGTAAATTCCACATAGGAGCAGAACACATATTTTGTTCTATTGAGACTCATAGTCTAATGTGATTTGAGGCAAAGCAGTCCAGGATATAAACAAGATGTGATGCTCTATAATATAATTCAAAATTAGGTAGGGCTATTCCCCCTTGGTCTTTTGATCTAGTAAGGATCTGATAATTAAGTCTTGACTTCTTACCACCCCAAACATTTCTCAATAAGATTGTCTTCAACATAGAAAAAAGTGTTTAGGAAGATAAAGAGAGTATGAAATAAGACATTATAGAAAAAGCTTCATTTTAAAAAGAGCAGCCCTTGCAAACCAAGTGTGGTGGTAAAAGTGCTACACACTTGAACAATTCCCTGAGAATATCACAGTATGGACACCTTTAGCCATATACAGAGAGATATTGAAATAAAATCATACACAAAGACTTGATACTTTACCCGATTTTGAAGAAATGAGACAAAAAATGTAATTAATATTAAGCATGGATAAAAATATGTATCTTTGCATGTTCATTTTTATACTGCAACTTGGTGAAAAAATACTTTCCTACTAAGCTAAGCATGCATATGCTTCCAAAAGTTTATATTAGATCATTATGATTTATTATCTATCCAGTTGATCATTTTCCAATGGAAATCCTTTCTCATTCCTTTGGCTAACAATTATTCCCCATTTATAACTCTAGCTTCGGATATATTGATGGTGGTAAAACATTTACTTGTCAAAAGAAAGGTTATAAACTAGCCAAGATGTGCAGACTTGTAGGTAATAATGTGACCAGTGGAACTGTACCTATATCTGCACAGACAACTGAGAGCAGTACCCCAAAGTATGTTTAATGTATTACCCATAGCCTTTACCCTGAGAGAGGTAATGAGGCTCACAGTCTGCAGTCAATTTACCCCAAAGACATCCCAATTGCACTAAACTTTCAAATGATAGCCTTTATATGGTGAGCATCGAATCTTGTTTTACTTTGTTTCCCATAATTTTTGGCACATTTAGATAGAAGGATGTTAAATAGTTTTTGATGCTTTGTCTTTATTTTCCTTAATTTACCAAATGCAGTTTCAGAAGACGTGCAAACTGCATTTTCTATTGCTTGCTTTTATCCACTTTAAATCCAATGTACATTAACATTCATTAGAATATCATCTATCAAAAAATAAATTAAAGCAATTTATCTGCAGTACACAGAATGTATGCTGTCAACATCTTTCCGATTAGGTTGATCTTTGACTGCACGCAAATGCAACAAAATACAGTACATCACTCTTCCAGTGAAGGTTGTGAGCTGTTAGTAAGATACTATAAAACAATTAAGGCAGAGAGTTTCAGAATAAACTAATCTATGCAAAATATTCTGCTGGATCAGTAGCTATCATGGAAAACAAGGGCCAATTTAAGAGATGCTGACAACATAACAGACATTTAATGAATAAATTAGCACAATGCAAGTTTATAAAAAAAGGGTATTATATTTTCAAGCTCGCATTCATAATACCTATATAGAGTCAGATATTGTACACTAATGATATACACTACTGCATGTCATGGCATATTTCCAGAAACCATTTCCTTCAATGAGTATCAGCATGTCTGCACTTGAAATATTTCAGTTTGAAGAGGCCATTACTACTATGACAATATAAAATTACCGTGTTAGCAATCCATGAGCACCAATGCTTTGTAATAAACCCTTTCTACATTGACTTACATATTAGTCAGATAAGAGAAATGAAAAATCATCATACTTCAATAGAACATTAACAGTTTATTAGAGCTAACAAATAAGCTTCTACTATGATCTTTTGAAAGAACAAAATGGGGACCTTACACATATACACACACCTTGTAAAGCAATGTGTACACATTTGTTAACAATGGTACTGCATCATTAATAAATGGTGCTCAATGCACTGGCTACCCTATAAATGATATAAGTGAAAAACTAGTACATATAGTATGAAAGAGTAGATGCTGCATTTTGATTTTGTAAAAGCAAAATTACTGCAGAGACATTCCCCTGCATTCCCATACTAATTTCCACCAAGAGGCCACGTACTTGTTGCAATTGAGACACAAGGCTGCTGGCTATATTACCCATCATTCATGAAGGGAAATACTTTTCTAACTCAGGTAAGAATGCTCATGGTCCTATACATTTATAAAGTGCTTCCTGTGTCCAGTCCACATTCTGTAAGTATAATAGTTTCATTTTTATATTGTTTATTTAGTGCCATGTCTCTTTTGTAATTTATACATTTTAAGTAATTATGAAAAAATCATGTGGGACGTAGTTAAAAATTACATACATAAAGGAGCCCACAAGCAAAATTAAAAAGGGGCCTCTATGTCATCAGTATAGAAATTCAAAAACTGCATATGCAATCATTTTATTCAGATTCCCTTTCTGTCTGCATTTATCATATTGTATCCCAGCTTTGGAATGAGACGTTATGGAAGGAAAAGTTTCTACACCTCACTAGTGTGGAAAGCAGGCCTCACAGGTTAGGTCTGTCTTACATCACTTTGTATTGTGAAAATGGAGCAAACTGAGTTTAAAAGAGAATAGAGAGATTAATGCTTATTACTTGAGCTTTCTGAGTAGAGAGCTATTGATGAAAATCTGGCCAAGTATGTAAAATGAGAGGGGGAGATTCCAAAAACTGCTTAATGCATGTGACACATGTTAACGCATATAAAAAACTCACTACACTTAATCCTTTCCTCTTTTGACCCTTCAGCCACAAAGGAGGTTGACAACATGTTCTCTAACACCCACCACCCACCTAGACACTTGTCCCCTGGACTGCATTCCCTAAAGACTTCTTCATCACTTCATCCTCCTGATCAGTTTTACAATCTAACTGACATCTTCAAGATCTCCTTCCTTAAAACATGTACTGGTCAATCAATACTTAAAAAGCTTTCACTGGACCTCACCAGTCTGAATACCTTATGACCCATCTCTTTGTTCCCACTTACCTCCAAACTTCTGGACACCTGGTTTACAACTGTCTGAGCCACTACATCTTTGACAACAACCTTTTAAACCCCTTACAGTCTGACTTTCACCTGCAATTCTCCACGGAATTTGCCCTACTACAACTCACTAATAATCTATCAACTGCTAAAACCAATAGCCACTACTCCATACTGGTACTTTTAGATATTTTTGCTGCATTTCATACAGTCGACCTAAAAAAACTCTAATTACTTGACCTCCAGGGATTTGCTCCTTCCTGATTCTCCTCCCACCTATCAAAATGCTCCTTTAGCATTACATAAAACTCAGTCTCCCCCCCCCCCTTACACTTTCTCTAGGGATCCTCCAAGGCTCTTTATTCAGACCTCTTCTGTTCTCTATCTATACTTCCTCTCTTGGTCAGTTGATAACCTCCCATGGTGTCCAATATCATCTTTATGCTGATGGTACCTAAATATTTCTCTCTACTTACCTCACCCCCTCAGTCTCCTTGCACATCACTTACTAACTGAAGTATCAGTATGGATGTCATACCATTTCCTAAAACAAAGTATTTCTTAAACTAAGTTCATTATATCCCCCATGCTCCTCCCCCATCTTTTTCATCAAGATAAATAGCCCAACATCATTTCCTCTCCTCATACCAGGATGCTAGGTCTAATCCTTGACTCTGATCTCTCCTTTCAAGCTCACATCAAATCACTGACTAAATCTTGCCACTTTCACCTCTGTAACATTTCCAAAATGTGCCTCTTCTTAACTAGTGACACCACCAAGATACTAATCCACACTCTCAATATCTCTCACCATCTTATGATAAATGACCCTCGCCAAACAGGACAGTGTGCTAAACCTGTAGTTTAGTAAGAGAATGAGAACTTTCACTAAGTGGAAAAGTGGATTTGATAATAATGTTGGCAGTGTCTCCACCTAGAACACGGCTTCTGTGAACAGAGAAACTCCCTTTGTGGGAAATAACCAGTAATCTAATCACAGGAAATTGGAGCAGAAAAACTACTGTAACCTGAATATAACTATAACCCTGAGATATAAGATACTTGTATTATTTCCATACACTAGTATAGAAATAATACAAGTGTTACATAAGAAAAGATTAATAGTTCCAACATCCAATGTACAAACAGGTACTATCAGCAAAGGGCCCAATTAATAATAAAGATACATCAAGATGAATGTTGCAACAAAGTCCACTTGCTAGGGCCCCTGGGGACAATCATAATGTGGCACCTGTCTTTGTGTAGGATATCTGAAAGCAAGATTAGGAACTATGGGGAAAGCCTCCAAATGTTGTCCAATCTGCCTGGAACACAGCTTCTCACACGCAGAAACTGTGGTGTGTCACTGGAACTTCCTAGTAGTTTCTAATCTGAAGTGCAACCAGACTTCTAACTACCAGAAGTGGCCATTGGATGTTTAACCTGGCTCTAGCAAATATTGACCCCTAAGATAATAACAATAGGAAAGAGATACTCATTCACAAGAATTCAGAAGCTCACTCAAGAAACTATGGGCAGTTGCAGTTAACCGCTTAAGGACCACCCTATAGCAGATATACTGCTACAGGGTGGCACCTGTGCGCAAAATCACGTATATATACCTGATTTTGCATCTCCGTGTAGGGGGCACACGCAAGCCACAATTGCCCTACCCACGCCACCATTTACGGCCGTGGATGTCAATCACTGGATGCAGGTAATTGCCCACTGGTACACAGTGATTACTGACAATCTCGGACATCTTCCTCCCTGTCAGCTCAAGCACACTACTGGGGATGGCTGTGCACAGCACAGCCATCTCAATCAGTGTGCTTACAGTAAAGCACACATCCCCCGCCTCCTAGTAAAACACTCCCAGCACATAGTTAACCCTTTGATCACCCCTCACATTAACCCCTTCACGCCCAGTGCTTTTAGTACAGTGTTAGTACTTTTTTTTTAGCACTGATCACTGTATTGTTGTCACTGGGGATGTCACTGACACCAAGTTAGTTCCCCCCAGTGTCAGAATGTCCACTGCAGTCCCGCAGTCCCACTAAAAGTTGCTGATCGCTGCCATTACTAGTAGAAAACAAAATTCCAGTATCTATACTGCCATTTGTAAACGCTATAACTTTCACATAAACAAATTAATTTACAGGTATTGGGGGGGGGTTTTAGTCAAGACATGTAGCAGAGTACATTTTGGCCTAAATTTATACCAAAATTTGATTTTTTTCCATTTTTTTTACTGGACATGTTTAATAGCAAAAAGTCCAAAATACTTTTTTTCTCAAAATTCTCTCTCTCTCTCTCTCTCTCTCTCTCTCTCTCTCTCTCTCTCTCTCTCTCTCTCTCTCTCAGACAGAAAGTGCTAATACATAATTATGCATAACACTGTGATATTAGCAGTAGAGAGCAGCAGATCCCTACTAGTGTTTCCAAAAATATCTAAGGGTGTGTGTATACTTTTTTTTTTTTAAAGTTTCTTAAAGTGGAATTCCAGTTAAAAAGTGAAAAACAACCCTTTATTTCTATGTATAACATGTAAAACATTTCTGTTATGCACAATTGTAATTGCTTAATGTCTGATTAGAAAATAACAGTTTAATCCAGATATCCAGCAATTCCCCTGTGCTTCACAAACCATGGTGTGCCAAATGTGGGGCAGTATTTTAGATACTTAAAAGGGGGAAGAATCCTTAGAGGGTTGTGAACTTGTGAATTTTTGGGGAATCCTGTGTGATAAATTACTGGGATGAACATGAGAATGTATCTTAGAGGGAAATTAGGGAACTTAGAACTTTTATTTTATTATTATTATGGGACATCCTTTGTGCAATGTCAACTGGAGTTGTGTCCCCCTGCATTTGTGCATCAATAGAAACACAGGGCCCTGTAGTCTAGTGCAGAAAGGCAATCCCCTGCTGACCCTTTTCTTTCTTCCCTCTCCCATCTCCAAACTAACAGACTTTCTGGAGAATACAAAGCCCACTGTTAAAGTTTTCCTATGAAGACTGGAAGTTCAGGGAAGCAACATTGAGAGAGCAGGAGCCAGCAGCATTAAATGTCATAAACTGAAATTGCTGGGGTAAGAATTCTAACAAACAGATAGATAGGGAATTGTTATTTTTATTGTGCTCATTTATTAAACTGAAAAACACTGAGGATTTAATACTGTGTAGTACAAAACAAATATGAACTCCTAAAACATAGGAGGCAAATGCTGCTAAGAAATTGTTTGAAAACCATCCAAGAGGGACAGCATATTGTTTTGTTTCTAAAATATTTTTTTAAGCTGGTTACTTCTTAAGTGTTGCTGGATTTCATGTCTATTCTTCAATCTCACAGGACAAATTAAGAATATGGACACCGTATATAATTTATTGTTGGGAGTGTTTTCTAAAATATTTCCACTGTAGCACTTAATACTCCATGAGCTCGATCTCTTCCAGCTGTGACAGGTACAGCTCAGAAAAAGAAAGCATCCAAGTCACTATGGTAACCAATGATGTCACACATTGCGCATGGGGGATGTGGCTATACATTTTGGGATGGTGCTGCTGCTGTTTCCTCTCCGGCAACTGTTCATTGTTGCTGTGGTATGGAGCGATGTGGTGTGCAATTTTTTTCCCCTCTCTTAACTTTATTTGAAGTGTACAAATGTACATTTCATACCTCCCTTTGAGATGACAGCACTCCAGGCAGTTTTTGTGACTGGGCTACTATCCAAGAAGAAGCATCACTTTTTGGTAAAACAAGCTGCTCCTTAAGCTCAATGGAGCCACCCAACAACTAAGTTGCTTGTTGTTTGCTGCTGTGTATCTGCTGTCTTTAGCATATATGCTTAAGACCAGCTGGCCGCTTATGTTTTATTTGGCCTATCTTAAGCAAGCCTTCCATCCAGTGAATAGTGGATGTCCTTAATACCTTGCTTCTGCTACCAGCTCTTGCTCAAGATCCACTGAACAATGATTATTTTGTACAATTTGGTGCAATTACACTCCTGCAAACATATAAACTTTAACTATTGGATGTGTATTCCTGCAACTGCTATAGGGGATTTCTAATGTAGGTGTTAAAGTTCTTTGTAATGGTACATACTGAGGAAATTTTTTGTGTTGAGTAGCTAATTGCACTACCTAAAAGCATATTCTTTTATTATCCTGAGGATAAATCCCCTCTCTAGCAATTGCACTGACTGTTTTAGCAGGACTGTGGGTAGGTAAGCAGGTATGTCCTCTCATGGAAGATGGTTGCCAAAACCAGACTTTTGTAAATTGTGGTTCCAGAAAAAAACTGTCTAAAGTAACCATGGGCTATATTTGAGAAACTCAGGAAAGATATGAGTGTTGTAAGAATGAGTAGTAGGTGTATGCTAACACGAGTTACATAGTTACATAGTTAGTTTGGTTGAAAAAAGACATCTAGTTAAACCAATAAAAAGGAAAAAAATATGCAATCCTATATACACAATCCTATACCCACAGTTGATCCAAAGGAAGGCAAAAAAACAGCAAAGCATGATCCATTTTACTCCAGCAGTGAAAAAAAATTCTTCCTGAACCCCAAGAGGCAATTCCCTGGATCAACTTTTCCTATAAATGTTAGTATCCAATTATATTATGTGCTTTTCAGAAAGAATTCAGGTCATTTTAAAGCAATCAACTGAGCTGGCCAAAAAAAGCTCTTAAGGGAGTCTATTCCACATTTTCACAGCTCTTAGTGTGTGGAAGCCTTTCCGTATTTGGAGATTAAATCTGTTTTGCTCCAGACATAAAGAGTGCACCCTTGTCCCCTGTGATGACCTTAAAGTGAATAACTCTACACCAAGTTCACTATATGGACCCCTTACAGTATGTATTTATACATGTTAATCATATCCCCCCTTAATCTCCTCTTCTCAAGAGAGAATAATTTCAGTTCCTCTAATCTTTCCTCATAGCTGAGCTCCTCCATGCCTCTTATCAGTTTGGTTGCCCTTCTCTGTACTTTCTCCAGTTCCCCAATATCCTTTTTGTGAATTGATGCCCAGAACTGAACTGCATATTTCAGAAGAGGTCTTACGAATGATGTGTACAAGGGTAAAATGATATCTCTCTCTGGAGTCTATATCGTTCTTAATACAATGCATGCCATTATTAAGCGTGTGATCTACCAGAACTTCCAGATCCTTCTCCACCATTGATTCCCCCAATTGGACCCCCCCCCAGTACGTATAATGCATGCATATTCTTAGCCTCCAAATACATAACTTTACATTTATCAACAATAGACTGCATTGGCCACATAGTTGCTCAATTAAACAGTGCATTGAGGTTGGCTTGTAAATTGGAGATATTGTGCAAGGACATTATTTCACTGCACAGCTTGGTGTCATCTGTAAAGACTGAAATGGTACTTTTAATACCAGACTCTACATAATGTATAAATATCTGTGGTGGTGGAAATGACAAAGAATTGACTCTGATTAAAAAATACATATTCAAACTACAATTTCTGGTGAGCAAATTATATTTCAAAACAATATCATTAGCATTTTGGGGTAGCTACAACAGGACAACAGATTGTGATCATGACCATCTCATAGCATATTTAATAGGTTATTTTGTACCTTGTTTGTTGTTCATTTATAGTATGATATTCTATATTTGATAATCAATTCAAATTAGGTATACTGTCAAAGCATTTTAATGTCTGTAAATACTGCTGGCCAATCATATATGTGCTTTATACTTTGTATAAATACCTCTGTCACAGAACATCTAGAGGATATTCTCTTCTGGAGAATGTCAATGCATGTGTTTGTCAATAAACATGCCTTCTCTTTCACTGTAAGGCAAGTGGTCTTGACAAGATTCCACAACAGAATAGAACGTGTTTCTGTTCATACAGTCTGTGTTGTTCCTGGAAATGCAGGGAAGCACATATGCATGTTTATGTACCTAACAAGCAGAAAGTTGGGATCCACTTCAGCATCAATGGTCCCAACCAAAAAGAAGACATGGCTCAAGCAACTGTTAGTAAGCCCTCTTCATGCCTACATGGCCGTTTGGACTTTAAATCTAGCCACTGAGCATTATGTGTATAGAGTGAAGGTATAGGAGATGAAGGACAAAAATAGAACACTGAATTGCCCGGCAAGTGTACACAGCCATTTGATTTTAATTTCTTGTAAGGGAAATACTTATATTATATTTTTAAAAATAAAAGCAGTATTACACTATGAGGCCTTCCTCTTTCCCTTTGGTTTCCACAAGATATTAGGATGTACTAAGTGTATGCCTGGAAGGATGAAAGCAGAGTAAGGAAAAGAAAATCCACCACCAGATAAAGCGTTATATGACTCTGTTGCACGAGCAAGGGGTCCATCAAACCTAATGAGTGTGGTTTCGAAAGGGAGGTCACTGAAGAGCACCTTGAAAAGGACCGGCCATCTTTTTGAAGAGCACCAGTCACTTTTTATGTCATTTTAAGCACTGAGCACTTTAAGAAGGCACACACACACATTATTATGGACTAAGTTTTTATTATTGGATGGTCATTATGGACAATTTGTAAATCACTATATGTTTTACACTGTTGAGTGCTGTTGCTAACATTTCTTTTGATTCTTAGTGGAGCACACTTAAACAGCTGCACCAGGTTAACTTAAATAACTATGTTACAGGTAGCCATAGCGTGGTTCATATTTCATTTTTTTTTTGGTGGGGGGGAGGTAAAACAACAGGTTTGCTTTATTCACCTCTTTTCCAACATGGAACAGCCAAAAAATTAAAGAGAGATAATTATGTGCAGTAGTAATTGGGGATTAAAGTGATGTGTATAAAAATGTGCTGGGGGAACTTTGAGAAATTTTGATCTGAGTATAGTGTAGTAACCTTGTAAGTGTTGTAACAGCATCACTTTGCTTCAATGCTGGTCATACGTATAACTGGATTTTGATTTAATACTGTTGAATATTTTATAATATAATATTATATCCTTGGGAAGACTTAAGATTCAACTTGGGACTGTTTAATAGTCACTTTTAATTCCAACAGCTTGTTCCACCCGTCACTTACTATCGCAGTTAGGGTCACATACCAGTGTGAGCACTCTAAGGTCCTCAGTCTCAGCATTGAGCTTTCTGCCCTACAGTTCTGCAACTTCAGTCAAGTGATATCAGTTCATTATATTTTTTGTTTGTTTTCCTCTAGATTTCATAAACTGTTAACACACGCTGGTATAAACTCTTTTCTTGTAAAGCTTATTCAAGCTAATTGTCTTAAGAAGTAGCTAGTGTAGCTAGCATTCCTAAAAAAAAGAAAACACAATATATTAAAACATTTTCCTTCAACTGAATTCCCAGAATATTTGCTTTTTGTTCACAATAGTTCACTTAAGTGTACTGAAAATGTCAACTCAAACAATAAAAAACATAAACATTAAAAATGCATTTGAGTGTTTCATGTGAACAATGATTATACACATTTCATGCTGTTATTGAATATTGTTTCAGAAACTAGGGAATATAAACTACTGAAGGCATGAAACCCATTAAAAAGTAATTTGAATTGCACTTCCACTGAACATTTTTTTTTTTACCAAAGAGCAACTTAATGCATTTATTTAAATGAAAATATTGTGAGAATATACAAAATCACTGTCTTCTACAAAATAAATATATTACATACTGTGCTTCTACAAATAGAATATTTAGAAAAAGAACTCCATCAGGGCTAAGTGCTGAATTTGTACTCAATTTTTAAAATGAAGACAGGCAGTGTATGCAGTATTTTGATATTAAGAATTTGAATCTCCCTTTTAGCTCATATGTTTGTAAATATGTAAATATATCATATCCAGCATGCTCTCAGTAAATAAATTGCACAGTTTTTTTAAATTTAGGCAGAAGTTGACTTAAGTTCCTGTAAAGAGAAGAATGAGATTGAATCATCAGTAAAATATGCTTGTACCTTCAATTAACTCCACCGCTGATTTTATTTCAAAACTAACAGAGAAAAAATAAAATAAAAAAGAAAGAAAGATTAATTTCCTGCTTAGGAAGTTGTGCTTTACAAGTATTTACATTGTAGCAGTACATATTTTGACATTGTGATCACATAAAAGATACTGTTGCTGTAAGAGAAAGATTGTCCATTCTGTGTCAATACATCTATAACTGACAACAGGAAGAATGAAGCAAACTGTAGTCATTCTCTGCTGGCAGGTCAGATATAGAAACTGTGTAGGTGAATTGTAATGTTAACTAAGTTACATGTATATGTGACTACATTTCAATTATTATGAGAGATCACTAAAACCTAGATCTGAGAATTCTTGGACAAAAAAAGTGGTTCAGTATGCAATGTACATTTTTGTGTAGGTTAGATAGTATTTATAAATCACACCAAACAAATTTTACAACATAATATACAGTATAAATGCAAGTTACATAGTTAGTCTGGCTGCAAAAAGACAAAAGTCCAGTTATTTCTGTGAATTGGTGCCCAAAACTAAACTGCATATTCCAGATGAGGTGTTACTAATCACAAGGGGTTACACAATATTTACAAATTACAAACAAAGCCATATTTATAAAACAATGTACTGTACAGTACAAGTATGAAGTTAAGCTGGTCATAGATGGATCGAAAACTGGCTGGTTCAGCAGGGACCAGCTAAACTTTGATCCATCTATGGTGACCCCCACTCAATAGAAGTCAAAGTAAGGATTATATTCTCTCAAATGGGAATGTTGGAAATGTTTCCTTCAATCAGCACTGCAGCCAACTAGCTGCAGTATAGATCAGTGTATTCTGACAGTGGAGGGGACCCTTTTGTCTGAATCAGGGGTGGACAGACCATTTGGAAACTCGGGCACTGCCCGAGGGCCCGGGGTCAATAGGGGGCCCCATGAGATGCCCCTGGTACCTTTTTCATAGGCTTTTTTGAGTTTGGGCAAGGACACAGGGGCCCCATGATCCTCTATTGCCCGGGGGCCCCATGAGTTGTCAGTCCGCCCCTGGTCTGAATACAAGAGCACAGTGGGGAGGATTCCTCTCTCCACCTCGAATATGTGGATGGGGAAATGTTTTCATATTTTAACCAGCCTGCTGGCTGATAAGAGATAAAAAAAGATCCAACAATGGCCAGCTTAAGGTAACCTCATTATGGTCATACTCCTTGCTTTTGTGTCCCAGAATAAAGAGAAACATCATAGTTTAGTAACAATTCCTCACATGTCCTTTCTGTACAGTTGCTAATATAATGCACATCAAATGGTCACTAAACTAAGAAATGAATATGAAGAGCAGCATGGCTGGAGGATCTAAATAAGGTTGCTGCTAACAACCAATGTGGGTGATGATGAGAAATCAAGTCTGACCTAGAAAGAGTCACAGTAAAACACTAGAAGTAGTATAATATGTGGAGAAAAACAATTCATGGATTAAGTGCATTCCCATATATTAATAATTTTTATACCTATTGAATAAATTACACAAGTAAAATACAGTAACAGTGCACTGTTCCACAAACACAAATTCACGGTAACAATGAGGATACATGCGGGTTTCTAGGAAAGGCAGGGGGTCAGGTTGTCGAGGTTTAAAACCCTGAATTGTACATAGGAATGTGTAACTAAGAGCCAGCAACATAATCTGTAGGTTGCTGTGCACAGCCCCTGGCAGCATTTCAATCCAAGTCCATAGCCTATGTTTGCTGTGCAGAATGAGGGCCTGGCTTTGTATGGGCCTCCATCATATTTTAACCATCTATAGAAATGGCTACAGTCCTTGATGTAGCTTATTGAATAGGTATGAAACTGTTCAATTTAATCTTTAATCATCCAGTCAGATGGAAGAAAAAATCCTGTATTTTGTATTTCCTTGCATATGATTGGATATTCAATGTAAGCACAGTTTCAATATTAAGAAAGTTACACACATGTAAAATGACATTATTTTTAGAGTAATGAAGAACAAAAATGTAATACGGTATATTGCATCTTAACAGTCATTTAATGAGGTGGGTGCATTGATTTTCTTTTGATTGTTGCATTAATTTTTGGGGGGCTTTATACAATGCCCACTCATTATACTGTATTTATTAAGGAGCAGCATTGACATGCTACCACAAGAAAGTGTGTTAGGACCAAAAATAACCTTCCCATCTCCTCGATTCCATAACATAGGGGAAGGTTTCAGTGCAGCAAACGCACAGTGCACAGGATGTTAAAGGCTCACTGGATTTATGACAGGATTAATGTGTTTTTTTCTTGCAAATTTTTAACGGATATAACAAAACACTTTCAATGGTATATTTAACAGACCAATAGGTAGCAAATAAGGTAATTGCACTGTTAGGGTTTACATACACTTGAACATTTTGTGTAGAAATCACACAACTAACATACTGTTCTGTCTATTGCCTCTACAGAAGACCACTCTGTTTACACGATTGCTATTTACAAGAATGCCATTATTCCAAGAATGGGCATAAAATGTTCTAGATTTGTATAATTATGAAAATTGCTGCCCCAACCTGTAAGTGCTACCCTAGCAAATCTATGAGCTTGTTACCACATTAACTGTAAGCAATTTTGCAAAAATAGGTCCATAACGTAGAAAAATCAGTATTTGCTGTACAAAATCCAAAAGTCGCCTGCTTTTAAATTATTCTTACACATTTAAAACTAAATGTTTGCATAAGTCGACTTTCCTGAGCTCTGTGGGCCAATTATATATTAATGTAAAACAAAATAATTTGAGATTGAAATCTTAGTATTCATCAGGTGCATATTACAGCAAGTCAGAGTAGTTATAACCACATCATCAAGAAACTGCATGTATAATACCTTTAAATAACTTCTCTTTTCAAACTTCTGCATGTTATAAAAATGAAGACATATTTTTCACTTGTCTAAACATACACAATGTCAAAAATCCACTGCATGACACTGAAAGTTATTCCATAATTTTAAATGCGAATGTATCTTTGGTTAGATTTGAATTCCAACATTATGAATATGAATTGAACTCACACCTAATAATCCTTAACATCTTTGCTCTGCTGCTGTAATGATTAAAAGCTTCCTTTCGCAACTTTGAAATGAATGCGGTTTCACTGTGTGAACAGGCAACTGTGTTAAAAATGGCTCCATAAAATATTCAAAGGGTAATGTCTACATTTTTTGCCATGCATGCATGACAGAAAAGATAAAAAGCAAAGTGTTACTTAGAGAGTTTCCCATAAATAAAGCTTTAATTATTTCAAAATATATTTAAAAATCTGGAGAGCTATGTCAGGGAGAAAGATAGCGGAAAGCAAAATGGAATAGGCTGGTAATATATAGGCAAATACAGCATACATAATGATGCTGATGATTATGATTATAAGCAAACATATTGGCTAAATGATTTCTTACATCAGAATTGAGGATATGAAAACTTACTGACATGGGACAATTGCATTTAATGGAGTTATGCTTAAAACAAAGCTTGCTCCTAAATAGCAAGGTCAACCTATTAAGAGTTCCCCCTGCTCTTTGTTGATATGCTATAAACATAAAAAAAATCTAATTGGTGAAAAAACATAGATGATATACTCGCCTTTCTGCCTGTGGCATCTAGGTGCGAGTGATGTTGTCCTCCTTCCAATGAGATTTTTGGGAATTATGAGTAGATTTTGAATACTCCCTGGAATCTTTCCAGGATCTAGCAGGCAAGATAATGATTTTACCCCCTACAGTATTGGTTCAAGGGAAAAAGTATGTTATCTATTTTTTCCCTGGACATTTGCTTGTTTTGTTTAATGAAGCATATGTAAACCCAACATTTCATATTCCTGATATGTGCCTGCTGTACCAAGTACTTATATGAAAAAGTATCTTTTTCTCTTTCTATTGTTTCCTTTGTGAGAAATCCCTGGTGATCCTGCCAGTCACCCTGCTTTCCTATGAAAGACTGACCACGCTAGCACACCCTGGTCAGTTCTGTAGCTGTACTGGGACCTCAGTCTGCTCTTCTTCAATAATCGGATTTGTCCTCACATGCCCCTCTTCCCCTGCATAGCCATTCACTGGAAAGACCAGTGTGCTGCTACTTCTCCACCCTCACTTGTTTTACCTTTCATTTCTATTTTCAAACTGTATGTGTTGTTTTACAAGTTGAGGGTTTATACTGTATATACATTAATATTTCTAGCCAGTATTTATTTCTGTCTGTGATCTCATTGGGAAGATTATCCCTAATGTTTTTGTACCTCTGGTGAACTGACTAGAAAGGAGTTGACACTGGGACAGAATGAAGCAGACAGAAGTTCTTTCGTACTAATTTTTGTTGTTTGTTTCTCTGTTGGAAAGGCTGGAGTTGTCCTTAACACCTGTCTTTTATTCAGGTAATTTGTAACCTGTGGTTCAGGAAAAGGCAGTTATACAGCTTAGAAAAAGGCTTCCCCTTATTGGAAACTACACCATGCTCAGTGTGACCAACTCTGTGTTTCTATATTTCTTAAAGTCAGGACTCATCAGCTATTGTCAACTAGTCAGTGTCAACCATCTTTCCATATTGAAGTATTCATTTCAGGCTGGGCATTTTCTAATGGTGTTTAAGTAATGATCAAAGATTTACACAAATGCAGTTAACTGGTTAAACCTTTGTTTAGGGGAATGCTAATCTTCTCAGAATGAACAACAGCAATTCTCCAAAGGTTCAAACAGTCTAATGCTGGCCATAGACGGGTCAAAAATCGGCCGATTTTTTTCGGCCGATAAAAAAAATTGTCCAATTTTCGCAGTGGGTTAATTGGTCACCCGTTTTTCTGGGTTTTTGCACATTTTTTTTATCAGGCATGTTGGAAAATTTGCGGCCGATTTTGACGATCGGCCGATTTTTCCTGCAATGATGGGCAAATCGGCTGATCATTTTACCGATAAAAAATCTGCGCGTGAGCAGTGACCTGCAAGAAGAAGAAAAAAGAAATAAGAAGAAGAATGAGAAGAAGAATAAGAATAAAAAGAAGAGTAAGAAGAATAAGAAGACTAAGAATAATAATAATAAGACTAAGAATAAGAAGAATACGAAGAAGAAGAAGAATTCCAGTCCGCTATTATATTTTATATGAAAACGTCTTGCAGTTGCAATAAATGTATCCATTTGTATCCAAATAAAAACATCTGTATCCAAATAAAAACATTGTAATCCAAATAATGTATTGCAATGTTTCTATGTGGATACAGATGATTTTTCGTTTTTTTTTTTTTTTAAATTGCCCAATTTTCGACCCATCTATGGCCTGCATAACACTAGAGTTTTCTCCGTATACAGTAACTTCTCTCAGGTCGCTAAATGCACAGGAATCAGTGGCTCTCCATTCGTGTCTTAAATGGTTGTAAACTCTTACATATACCCAGTGACTTCACTGGGTATATGTAAACTCTTACAATCTAAGAGGGAGGGTCAAGAGATACAAAAGGTAATGACTGTGGGGGATGTGCTGGAGAAAATACATGTACAGTTGTTAGTTGGGGGCAGGATAGGCCTCTCTGAAGAGATGAGTTGGAGATAGTTGGACACATTGGGGAACGAAGGTCCAGAGAGTGGGTTGAGGTTGCAAAAGTTTCTATGGGTAACTGTTAGGCAATTGGAAGGAGAGGAAGTGGAAGACAGGGAGAGTGTGAAACAAATAAGGTGGTGATCAAAGAGTGGGAGAGGATTGTTGGAGAGGTTGCATAGAGAGAGTGCATAGATAGGAGAATACAAGGTCAAGAGTGTTCTCATCAGAGTGAGTAGAAGCCTGTATCCATTGCTTCAGGTCAAAAGAGGAGGTTATAACGAGAAGTTTAGAACTAGCAGACGTATTAGCATTAACAGTGATGCTTAAGTCACTGAGAATGATTGTAGGGATTTAGGAAGAGAGAATGAGGAGTAGCCAGGCAGAGAAGTCATCAAGAAAGGTTGATACTGGTCCAGGGGGCCAATAGATCGCAGCAATTCTTTAAAAAAAATGGGACAAAATAGACAAATACAATGTGCCTCATGAAGAGGAGAGCATCAGAGAGGGAGGTTGGTGAAGTACCTGACAGGTGCTGTGTGGGGCTAGGAGGATTCCTACTCCACCTCCTGTCTGTTCACTGGGTCTGGGGGAGTGAGTCCAGAGAAGGCCACCATGGGAGAGGGAAGCAGAGGAAGCAGTGTTGGATTCTTGAAGCCAGGTTTCAGTAATGACAAGTAGGAAGGAATTTGTGATAAAGAGGTTGTGGAGGAAGGCAAGTTTGTTACAGACAGAGCAGGCATTCCAGAGGGTGAGGGTAGTCTGGTTTTGGGAAGAAGAGGAATGGAAACAAAATTCTGGGGATTGCGAAGGCTGCCACAGGGAGTGGGTTGATGGGAGCAAGGGCACAGTTAAATTATGGAGGATATATCCCCAGTGGTCAGGAGAAGCATAAAGGTGAGGCAGGTAATATGGGTGTGTGATTTATATGAGGGGATATGTCCCAGTGTCCTGGAGGTTTTATCAGCATGTGGATTAAGAATTAGCAGGAGTTGGTGAGTGCAGTAATAGGGAGAGGACAGAAGGGAGGGTGATATATATATATATATATATATATATATATATATATATATATACAGTATATATAATATATAGGCTGCGGGGTGGAGAAGAGAGGTGAAGGAAAAACAGTTTAAGGAGAGAGGACAGAACTGTCAGAGGGAGTGGTAGAAAGTTCATGTTACAGAGTGTAAGGAGAGCTGAATAGAGAAAGGGTCACCTGTAGCCTGTTTGGTGATTTTTAATGCAGTTTGCTATTTGTGTTCACTTCATGCAATTGTTGAAGTGCAGAGTCTGAAGTGCATATCACTTGTATAAAGAATCACTTCTGCAAAGAAAAGTGCTTTCCCCATAAAAGTGTTCTAGTTTTATACAGTTAAGGGTGGGGGGTGGTTGGTTGGCTGTTAATTAATTAATTAATTAATTAATTGTGAGCTAATATAATGATGGCTGGCTATCACGTCTAAGTCAGGCTTGCAAGAGGGTTATAATGATAAGATCAGCTCATAACTTAGGTAAGGCACTTACAGAGCATCATAAACATCATAATGATGCAGACAGGGCAACAGATGGTGAAGGCAGCACCAAAATGCACAAAGACACAGTAAATGTAAAGAGTTTTCAGGTAAAGTATATATTTATTATATTAAATATATTCAGTCTTTTTTTAATGATAGACCCTCCCCTTCCTCCTGTATTACCTTTTTCATTCTACATTTACTTGTTTATTTATAAGATTTCATATATACATGCAGACCAAGCTGTCCAGCAAAAGTAAAACCTACAAGGGAACAAATTATAATACTGTAAGTAAGCTTTTATTTCTATGATTTAAACCTATTATTTAAAAGAATAAAACTGTTGTAACTGCTTAAGTGTGAGCTGGAGTTGAGCTTTAGTTTATACATTGCTTATTTAAAGTCTATTTAAAACTACCCTTTCCATCTATGATTAGAGATCACACTGTTGATAGACCGTGACTTCCTTTGAGAACAAATAGTTTTGTCATGTTGTGTTGCAGGGAGGAGGAGGGATAACAAATATACTGGCAGGATCAATAGATAGTAAAGCTATGTTACTGAAGGAATAAAAACAACAGACAATATACACTGCTCAAAAAAATTAAAGGAACACTTTGAAAATACATCAGATCTCAATGGGGAAAAATATCATGCTGGATAGTTATACTGATATGGACTGTGTAATGTGTTAGGAACATAAGGAGGCATCATCATTGTTTGATGGAAATGAAAATTATCAACCTACAGAGGACTGAATTCAAAGACACCCCAAAAATCAAAATGAAAAAATTATGCAGCAGGCTAGTCCATTTTGCTAAAATTTCATTGCAGCAACTTAAAATGGTACTCAGGCGAGCATGGGGGCCATTCAATGGTATCAATTCCTTCATCCTTCAGGAATTACCTGCATACTCTCGCCACATAAGGCCGTGCATTGTCGTGCACCAGGGGGAACCCAGGACCCACTGCACCAGCATAGTGTCTGACGATGGGTCCAAGGATTTCATCCCGATACCTAATGGCAGTCAGATGCTATTGTCTAGCTTGTAGAGGTCTGTGTGTCCCTCCATGGATATGCCTCCCCAGACCATCACTGACGCACTACCAAAACGGTCATGTTGAATGATGTTACAGGCAGCATAATGTTCTCCGCAGCTTCTCCAGACCCTTTCACATCTGTCACATGTGTTCAAGGTGAACCTACTCTAATTTGTGAAAAGCACAGGGCGCCAGTGGTGGACCTGCCAATACTGGTGTTCAATAGCAAATGCCAATCAAGCTCTATGGTGCCAGGCAGTGAGCACAGGGCCTACTAGAGAACGTTGGGCCCTCAGGCCAACCTCATAAAGTCTGTTTCTGATTGTTTGGTTAGAGACATTTCCAACAGTGGCCTGCTGAAGGTCTTTATCTAGGGCTCTGGTAGTGCTCATTCTGTTTCTCCTTGCACAAATGAGCAGATACCGGTCCTGCTGATGGGTTAAGAATCTTCTATGGCCCTGTCCAGCTCTCCTGGAGTAACTGCCTTCCTCCTGGACGCTCTTGAGATTGTGCTGGAAAGCACAGCAAACCTTCTGGCAATGGCACGTATTGATGTGCCATCCTGGATGATCTGGACTGCCTGTGCAACCTCTGTAGGGTGCAGGTATCGCCTCATGATACCAGTAGTGACACTGACCCTAGCCAAATGCAAAACAAGTGAAAAACAGTCAGAAAAGATGAGTAGGGAAAAAAGTGTCAGTGGCCTCCACCTGTAAAATTGTTCCTGTTTTGGGGGTAGTCTCATTGTTGCCCATCTAGTGCACCTGTTGTTCATTTCATTAACACCAAAGCAGCTGAAACTGATTGACAACCCCTCTGCTACTTAACTGGTCAGATCAATATCCCAGGAGTTTAATTGACTTGATGCTATACTTTGATTAAAAGGTGTTCCTTTAATTTTTTTTGAGAAGTGTATATAAACAAAAGAGTACAATATATACTGTGTATATACTGTACAAACACACACACACATGCGTGCGCGCACACACACACACACACACATATATATAATTTTTCAAGTTTCAAAATGATGTGGCTATTAACAGCATCACAGAATGTTCTCTTTATATTACAGTACAGACAATGTATGTAAACAATGCACTTCAATTTGCATAAAAAACATATTGAGAACTTTAGAATTTATAATTATGTGCATACTATTAAACAGATGGTTTACATTGCTCAGAAGTTTAAATGAATGCTACTATATTTTAATGGATTACTAACTTATATAGTAATCACACTGATACATTTTTCAGTAGGTAGAAATATTTTCAGCTCTGCATTTACATACAGATTATTTTTCTGTCAGTTTCGAGTTGGTATAATTGCTTGTTGCGACAGTCTTATTATAAATATATAGAAAATGACATTTGTAGCCATAAACAAAAATTTAAATTTGCTTATATTTTCAGTGTTTGTATTTATTGTTACACATTTGAAAAGATTGTACCCATGATGTTCACAAGATTTGAAGATCTTCTGAAAAAAATACAGGGTAAATTAAATGCAATGAACAGCAGCTGTTTCTTACAAAAGAACCGCAATAATACTGGATTTTAAATGAAGACAATTTTAAGGAAACCTGTACTGAGAGAAGTTTGGTTCACAGGAGGTGCAGCAAAAAGTCCACTAAACCTGAACATAGCACCAAACCCCACTATGACTTTACCTTTTTAAAGGTCAATTTGCAAGCTTTTGTAAAAAGAGCATGTGTTGCTTGTCACTGCTTTAGAGGACAGCTACCTATACAAACAAAAAATAAAAAAATAAATAATACAACTTAACAGGAGAGGGTTTTTAAACTGATATTAAAGGTTCAGCTTTATCAGAAAAAAACAAACATGTTATACTTACCTGCTCTGTGTAGCGGTTTTGCACAGAGCAGCCCTGATCCTCTTCTTCTAGGGTCTCCCTCCGGTGCTCATGGCTCCTCCACCTTGACCAGTGCCCCCAATAGCAAGTTGCTTGCTATGGGGCACTGGTGCCTGCTCACTCCTGAGCCTGGCTCTATGCATCCATAAGACACACAGAGCCATGGCTCAGCTCCGCCCCCTGCTCTCTGCTCACTAGCTGTGATGGACAGCAATGAGAGCCAATAGATCTCACTGCCAATGAGGAGTGTTGAGGGAGTCCCAGGACAGCCAATGCTTTTATGCACATGGCTGGATCGAGAGGGGACTCAGATGAGTATTGGGGGGAGAGCAGCACACAGAATGTTTTTTACCTTCATTTTACTTATTTGAGCTCAGAAGGTATAGGTTTTCCTGTGCTTCCCTCTGTCTACATCAGCAGTAGGGATGAGCTGGTAGTTTGCAACAAACCTGGGATTAAACCAGTTTAGCTGTTCATTCATTCATTCACTAAGTTTATGACAGCTTGGATCGGCTATGAATACCTTTGGAATTGGTCATTTGGATGGGCCATTGGGGTTTTTCTTTCTGTGAGTTGGCAGGTATCAGGTATCATGACTAATGATAAATTTAAAGGAGAGACATTTTTGGGGAATTTTTATATTTTTAATAACTGACTTGTCAAATGTTTGGGTGTCTTTATTTCTAGGTAATATCTTTCTTTTGTGAATTAGTAGGGGTACTACGTAGCGCATACACATTCATGTGGAGGTGGGGCAGTATCTGGGGGCCCCTGTATTTTTAAAGGGGGCTTCCAGATTCTGATAAGCCCCCTCCAGCTGCAGACCCACAAACCGTTAGCCCGGGCTGTGGGGATGAGGCTTTTACCATGATCAATATGAGTACAAAGTGCATCGCCAGGGGTCAAGGTACCTCTCATGTTGAGGGCATGTAGCTTGGTATGGTTCAGCAGGCTAACTGCATGCTCACGTTAAGGGTCTGCTATATATTTTGGGGACCTTTAAAAAAAGAAGCCAGGAGGGAGATGTCATTTGCCAACAATCTGAAACTAGTTTTCCTTTGTAAATGTCAGTCCAGTGGCAGGGCAGTGTCACTCTGCATCTTCCCTTTTTATGACGTGACTTACTTCTTTTCATCTATCCCACCAACACAGGGAAAAAGGCTGAACTAGGCAAGGCAGGGATGGCAGTTTAACAACACAAATTTTAGGTGGAATACAAAACAAATTAATTTGTTAAAGGTTGGGAAGTGACAACAATTATATTCATAATTACCAGTAAATAAATTATGGAAGGATTGAAACCCCTGCCTCCTGTTTCACCCCTAGGTGGATTTCGTCTGTCTATTTGTTCTTTGACCTTTGCCACAGAGCATTGTTACAAATACAAGAGATGCAGGCTAAGCTCTCAAAAGGGACATTTGTTTTATTGGCAGCTGTCAAAGAGGAGAATTTCCCTCACTTTGTAGAGATTTCCTTTCACTTCATATTGCTTTTCCAGGACAGGTGGCTCTATTCACAAAGTGTTATCTCCTGCTTTAAGATTGGCTGTAAAATACCTCTTAGCGTTTTTTCAAAAGTGTTTTTGCAATTCACTAAAGAAAGCTTGTAAAATAAGGAATGCATTATTTCATTGAACTGGGATAGATAAAGTAGAGAGGGATTAGAACACCAGTCAGATTTATTGCTGTCTGTGCCCCTGTTAGATAGATTCACTCTCTCTATTTCTACTTATCATTGAAAGTGAAAGGGAAAGAAAAGCTCACATTTTGGGTTGACATCGGAACACTAACAGAGGGAAAATCTCCCCAATGGAAACAGATGCAAAAAAAATAACCTAGGGGTTCTAACCCTCCCTTTCTCTATCCAAAATGAAAAAATGTTTTGCCTTTAGCTACACTTTAGCCCGGGTTCACACATATGCAGTGCATTATATCGCATATGATTTGCACAGGAATCACACCGCATTCCTGTGCAAATCACATGCAATTTGTGTGCTGTGTGATTGGAGCCATACATTTTGTATGGCTCCAATCGCACTGCACCCGCACCAAAAAGGTATAGGACCCTTTTTTTGGTCCGTGCCAGAATCGTATCGCATGGATATTCACACCCATGTGATCCGATTCTGCACATCGCACTGTGTTTTGTGGATCGATTTTGTGGTGTTGTTAACTTAACATACACACATGAACGCATAAACGGGGTGCGATTCTGATGTGGTGCGGAATTCGCACAGAAAATGCAAAGTCTGCACCGCATCAGTGTGAACCCGGGATTAAAGTAATTTTTGCTGTGATATTTGACTAAATCATTGCTATATGTGGGGACATGTCTGTTTTGTCTTGCTAGAGTAATAGCCATTGGGCAGGTTTATTAAAACTGGAGTGCTGGGAATCTGGTGCAGCTGTTTATAATTAGAGATGAGCGAATCGAAGTATCCGAAGTGGAATTCGAGTCGAATATCGGAAAAATTTCGATTCGTGCCGAATCCGAAAAACAGCCTAATTCGGACGCGCGAATCGAAATTTTTCCGAAAATGGCGGCTGACATGTGCGGCGACGGAGCGGGGATGTCGGGGAAGGCGCGCAGACAAGGCGCGCTGCCCCATAATGCATTCCTCAACGACATGTGATCGCATCAGCCAATCAGCAGCCAGCCAGCCAGCACTGTGTAATGGTCGAGGTATATATAGCGGCCATTTTGGAAATCTTCATTTGCCTGCAGTCATTGAACAGAGGCAGACCGCTCTGTACTAGGGACAGGGACAGAGTTAGGGCCACAGAAACGAGAATTGGGGACAGAGAGAAGTTACTTAGGGACAGAGAACCATTACTCAGGGACACAGACTTGTTAATGAGGGCCACAGAATCGTTATTTAGGGACAAAGAAACGCTAGTTAGGGCCACAGAATTCATACTCAGGGACAGACAGAATTTTCACTCAGTGCCAGAGAATTGTTACTTAGGGCCACAGAAACGTTATTAGGGCCACAGAATTTTTACTCAGGGACAGACAGAATTGTTACTGAGTGCCAGAGAATTGTTACTCAGGGACAGACAGAATTGTTACTGAGTGCCAGAGAATTCTTACTCAGGGCCACAGAATTCATACTCAGGGACAGACAGAATTGTTACTCAGGGACAGACAGAATTGTTACTGAGTGCCAGAGAATTGTTACTCAGGGACAGACAGAATTGTTACTGAGTGCCAGAGAATTGTTACTCAGGGACAGACAGAATTGTTACTGAGTGCCAGAGAATTGTTACTCAGGGACAGACAGAATTGTTACTGAGTGCCAGAGAATTGTTACTCAGGGACAGACAGAATTGTTACTGAGTGCCAGAGAATTGTTACTCAGGGACAGACAGAATTGTTACTGAGTGCCAGAGAATTGTTACTCGCACAGACACAAAATTGTTACTTGCACAGACACAGAATTGTTACTCGCACAGACACAGAATTGTTACTCAGGGCCACAGAATTCATACTCAGGGACAGACAGAATTGTTACTGAGTGCCAGAGAATTGTTACTCAGGGACAGACAGAATTGTTACTGAGTGCCAGAGAATTGTTACTCAGGGACAGACAGAATTGTTACTGAGTGCCAGAGAATTGTTACTCGCACAGACACAAAATTGTTACTTGCACAGACACAGAATTGTTACTCGCACAGACACAGAATTGTTACTCAGGGCCACAGAATTCATACTCAGGGACAGACAGAATTGTTACTGAGTGCCAGAGAATTGTTACTTAGGGACAGACAGAATTGTTACTGAGTGCCAGAGAATTGTTACTCAGGGACAGACAGAATTGTTACTGAGTGCCAGAGAATTGTTACTCGCACAGACACAAAATTGTTACTTGCACAGACACAGAATTGTTACTCGCACAGACACAGAATTGTTACTCAGGGCCACAGAATTCATACTCAGGGACAGACAGAATTGTTACTGAGTGCCAGAGAATTGTTACTCAGGGACAGACAGAATTGTTACTGAGTGCCAGAGAATTGTTACTCAGGGACAGACAGAATTGTTACTGAGTGCCAGAGAATTGTTACTCGCACAGACACAAAATTGTTACTTGCACAGACACAGAATTGTTACTCGCACAGACACAGAATTGTTACTCAGGGCCACAGAATTCATACTCAGGGACAGACAGAATTGTTACTGAGTGCCAGAGAATTGTTACTCAGGGACAGACAGAATTGTTACTGAGTGCCAGAGAATTGTTACTCAGGGACAGACAGAATTGTTACTGAGTGCCAGAGAATTGTTACTCAGGGACAGACTGAATTGTTACTGAGTGCCAGAGAATTGTTACTCAGGGACAGACAGAATTGTTACTGAGTGCCAGAGAATTGTTACTCAGGGACAGACAGAATTGTTACTGAGTGCCAGAGAATTGTTACTCGCACAGACACAAAATTGTTACTTGCACAGACACAGAATTGTTACTCGCACAGACACAGAATTGTTACTCAGGGCCACAGAATTCATACTCAGGGACAGACAGAATTGTTACTGAGTGCCAGAGAATTGTTACTCAGGGACAGACAGAATTGTTACTGAGTGCCAGAGAATTGTTACTCGCACAGACACAAAATTGTTACTTGCACAGACACAGAATTGTTACTCGCACAGACACAGAATTGTTACTCAGGGCCACAGAATTCATACTCAGGGACAGACAGAATTGTTACTGAGTGCCAGAGAATTGTTACTCAGGGACAGACAGAATTGTTACTGAGTGCCAGAGAATTGTTACTCAGGGACAGACAGAATTGTTACTGAGTGCCAGAGAATTGTTACTCGCACAGACACAAAATTGTTACTTGCACAGACACAGAATTGTTACTCGCACAGACACAGAATTGTTACTCAGGGCCACAGAATTCATACTCAGGGACAGACAGAATTGTTACTGAGTGCCAGAGAATTGTTACTCAGGGACAGACAGAATTGTTACTGAGTGCCAGAGAATTGTTACTCAGGGACAGACAGAATTGTTACTGAGTGCCAGAGAATTGTTACTCGCACAGACACAAAATTGTTACTTGCACAGACACAGAATTGTTACTCGCACAGACACAGAATTGTTACTCAGGGCCACAGAATTCATACTCAGGGACAGACAGAATTGTTACTGAGTGCCAGAGAATTGTTACTTAGGGACAGACAGAATTGTTACTGAGTGCCAGAGAATTGTTACTCAGGGACAGACAGAATTGTTACTGAGTGCCAGAGAATTGTTACTCGCACAGACACAAAATTGTTACTTGCACAGACACAGAATTGTTACTCGCACAGACACAGAATTGTTACTCAGGGCCACAGAATTCATACTCAGGGACAGACAGAATTGTTACTGAGTGCCAGAGAATTGTTACTCAGGGACAGACAGAATTGTTACTGAGTGCCAGAGAATTGTTACTCAGGGACAGACAGAATTGTTACTGAGTGCCAGAGAATTGTTACTCGCACAGACACAAAATTGTTACTTGCACAGACACAGAATTGTTACTCGCACAGACACAGAATTGTTACTCAGGGCCACAGAATTCATACTCAGGGACAGACAGAATTGTTACTGAGTGCCAGAGAATTGTTACTTAGGGACAGACAGAATTGTTACTGAGTGCCAGAGAATTGTTACTCAGGGACAGACAGAATTGTTACTGAGTGCCAGAGAATTGTTACTCGCACAGACACAAAATTGTTACTTGCACAGACACAGAATTGTTACTCGCACAGACACAGAATTGTTACTCAGGGCCACAGAATTCATACTCAGGGACAGACAGAATTGTTACTGAGTGCCAGAGAATTGTTACTCAGGGACAGACAGAATTGTTACTGAGTGCCAGAGAATTGTTACTCAGGGACAGACAGAATTGTTACTGAGTGCCAGAGAATTGTTACTCGCACAGACACAAAATTGTTACTTGCACAGACACAGAATTGTTACTCGCACAGACACAGAATTGTTACTCAGGGCCACAGAATTCATACTCAGGGACAGACAGAATTGTTACTGAGTGCCAGAGAATTGTTACTCAGGGACAGACAGAATTGTTACTGAGTGCCAGAGAATTGTTACTCAGGGACAGACAGAATTGTTACTGAGTGCCAGAGAATTGTTACTCGCACAGACACAAAATTGTTACTTGCACAGACACAGAATTGTTACTCGCACAGACACAGAATTGTTACTCAGGGCCACAGAATTCATACTCAGGGACAGACAGAATTGTTACTGAGTGCCAGAGAATTGTTACTCAGGGACAGACAGAATTGTTACTGAGTGCCAGAGAATTGTTACTCAGGGACAGACAGAATTGTTACTGAGTGCCAGAGAATTGTTACTCGCACAGACACAAAATTGTTACTTGCACAGACACAGAATTGTTACTCGCACAGACACAGAATTGTTACTCAGGGCCACAGAATTCATACTCAGGGACAGACAGAATTGTTACTGAGTGCCAGAGAATTGTTACTTAGGGACAGACAGAATTGTTACTGAGTGCCAGAGAATTGTTACTCAGGGACAGACAGAATTGTTACTGAGTGCCAGAGAATTGTTACTCGCACAGACACAAAATTGTTACTTGCACAGACACAGAATTGTTACTCGCACAGACACAGAATTGTTACTCAGGGCCACAGAATTCATACTCAGGGACAGACAGAATTGTTACTGAGTGCCAGAGAATTGTTACTCAGGGACAGACAGAATTGTTACTGAGTGCCAGAGAATTGTTACTCAGGGACAGACAGAATTGTTACTGAGTGCCAGAGAATTGTTACTCGCACAGACACAAAATTGTTACTTGCACAGACACAGAATTGTTACTCGCACAGACACAGAATTGTTACTCGCACAGACACAGAATTGTTACTCAGGGCCACAGAATTCATACTCAGGGACAGACAGAATTGTTACTGAGTGCCAGAGAATTGTTACTCAGGGACACCTAATCGTTGAATTAAATAGTATGTCAGACAACATGCAGAGGAGTGGCAGAGGAGGCAATGTTTTAGGAGCGAGCAGACGTGGCAGCAGAGGAAGGGGTCGAGGCAGCAGTATTCGCAGCCAGAGGCCAGTGCTCCCGGTGTCATCCAGCGGTCGTGTCTCCACCGACAACCCTGCCGTCATTGATTGGTTGGCTCGGTCGTCTTCCTCTTCCCAGGTCACCTCTGACACCTACAGCCAACGGTCGGTGGGTACGTCAGACACAACCGTTAGTTGGCATGGCCCGGGACCAAGCCCACTGAAATCACGTGTCCTCTACCTGCCCCTGTCCTTTGCTGTTCCCTCACCAAGCGAAGTATCGCATGCTGTGGGCTCAGCCCCACTGTACAGTGAGGAAGAGCTAACAGAGGGCGGTCAGGAACGGGGGGAGACATCGGCCTTTTCAGCAGCCAAGCGAACAAGTACTGGCGAGGAGAGTGGCTCGGTAGCCGGTCTAGAGACAGGTCTGTCTCCTGACCCAGACGCAGCCGAGGGGGCTAGTAGTGAGGCGGAGACCCTACTTGATGATGAGGAGGTTGATCGCACTTGGCAGCCTCGTCGTCATCAGGCAATTTCTTCCGCATCATCAGGAGAAGAGGGTGGCAGCTTGGCAGCGAGCAAAACAGTCGGTGGGTTGCCCAGGAGACAGCAGCAGGGTCGCATCAGTGTCAGTGGAGCCAAACGTCCACGGAGTAGAGCACCAGCTCCACTGCAGCCTACCACCACGGCCAGTAGTGGTGCCGGTGCGCACGGAGGAAGTAGCAGTCAGCCAGTGAAGAGTAGCGGGGGCAAAGTTTCCTACTCGGTGGTGTGGCAATTTTTCCTCAAGCCGCCCGAGGAAGTAAACGTAGCCGTATGTCGACTATGTGGCCAGAAATGCAAGCGTGGCCAGGGGGCCCATGTTGGGACTACAGCGTTGCGTCAGCATATGCAGCGTCACCATTCGGTGGCCTGGGAAAACCGTGATAAACATACGGCGGTTCTGCCTGCCCCAGCCCCCGCTCCATCACCCGCTCCGTTACTTGCTCCGTCACCCGACGTCGTCAATCGCCCTCTATCAGCCAGTCAAGGCTCCAACACCTCTGCTGAGGGGAGTTGTCGCTCATTGGCATCTTCCGCTCGTTCAGATGCTCCTTCTCCTGCTACTCCTCTTCTCGGATTCCGTCAACAGTCTTTCTTGGAATCCGTATCCAAGAGACAACAGTTTGCGAGCACGCACCCGACGGTGCAAAAGCTGAACGTCCTCCTGTCCAAGTTGCTGGTGCTGCAGTCCCTCCCTTTCCAACTGGTGGACTCAGCACCTTTCCGAGAAATGATGGCTTGTGCCGCGCCGCGGTGGAGAGTGCCAAGCCGTCATTTCTTTGCCCAAAAGGCAGTGCCAGCCCTGCATTCACATGTAGAAGAGATGGTGGGCCAGTCTTTGAGCATGTCGGTCTCTGCCAAAGTGCACGGCAGCGCCGACGTGTGGAGCTGTAACTACGGTCAGGGACAGTACATGTCATTTACGGCCCACTGGGTGAACGTGGTGCCGGCACAGCCGCACCAGCAACTTGGACAGGTCACGACGCTTTTGCCTCCACGTTTGCACGTCCTTGGTCCAGCAAGCATGTCCGCCTCTACCACCTCTTTTTCCGCCGTGTCCTCAGCCGCCACCCCCGTGCCAAGTCCCATTACCCGACCGGCATATCACATGTGCAGGGCGCAACGGTGTCACGCTGTGCTGCACCTGGTATGCCTTGGCGAACGTAGTCACACAGGGGAGGAACTGCTGAGTGTAATGAACAGAGAAATCGACAGATGGCTGTCTCCGCGCAAACTAAAAATCGGAACCATGTTGACTGACAACGGAAAGAACATGGTGTCTGCTCTGCGTCAAGGAAGGTTGTGCCATGCGCCATGCATGGCTCACGTGTTCAATCTGGTTGTCAAGCGGTTCCTAAAATCCACCATCCCACTGCAAGACATCCTTAAAATGTCACGTAAACTGTGCATGCATTTCAGCCATTCCTACACCGCAAAGAACACCCTCATTGAGCTGCAGCGGCAGAACGGAATTCCACAGCATCGCCTGATCTGCGACGTTGCAACAAGGTGGAATTCAACCCTACACATGTTAGACCGCCTTTACGAGCAGCGAAAGGCCATCACCGATTTCCTGATGTTACAAGCGGATAAAGGTACTCCCCTGTGTAACTTAGATGTCAGCCATTGGCAGCTCATGCGTGACACCTGCCGCTTGCTCAGGCCCTTTGAGGAGGCCACGCTATTCGTGAGTCGGCAGGACTATGGGATGAACGACGTCATTCCTCTGTTGCACGTCCTGGAACAAATGCTGTTAACAATGGCTGGTCAGGGTGCGGTAGACGTGGCGCACAGATCTCAACGCCACATGACCCCTGTGGGGGCAGGACAGGAAGAAGAGGAGGAGGTAGAGGAGGACATTTGTGCTCAGGAATTATTGAGTGAAATGGGTGGTTTTTCCACTCAGCGGACAGGAGTGGAGGAGCAGGAGCATCTGGTAGAGGAGGAGGAGGAGGAGACAGAGGACCCAGACGCACCGTGGCAGTATGCTGTGGAGATGGAGGCAGGGAGTCCCTCGCATTCCTTGGCACAAATGGCCCATAGCATGCTCGGTTGCTTGCGTAGCGACAGCCGAATAATAACCATCAGACAGAGGGATGACTTTTGGCTGTCCACCTTGTTGGACCCTCGCTACCGGTCCAAAATGGTGGCCTTTTTCACACCTGCTGAGAGGGAGGCCAAAATTACGTACTATAAAAACCACCTATGTAGTCAGTTGGTCTCTGCCTTTGTGCGCCAACGTCCATCCTCAGACACTGTGGGCCCTGTGCGCTCGCGTTCCGCTGGCATGGCAGCAGGGGAGGGGTGGGGTGGTAGGAGCAGTGGCAGCTCCACCAGCAGCGGCTGCCTCAGTCTGCAGTCGATGATGAGTAGCTTTCTTCACCAGCGCAGTGAGGAAACTACTAACCAGCCGCAGCAGCAGCAGCAGCATCAGGTGGACCTGGAGCAGGAGCTCAAACAACAGGCTTGGGCCTACTTGGACAGCACCCTGCCAACCGAGGTAGACAATCCCCTTGACTACTGGGCAACGAAACTTGACCTTTGGCCCCAACTAGCTGAATTTGCCCTTGAAAGGCTGTCATGCCCGGCCAGTAGCGTGGCATCGGAGCACGTGTTTAGTGCGGCAGGAGGTATTGTAACTCCGCGGAGGACACGACTGTCCACCCAAAGTGTGGAGAGACTCACGTTTGTGAAAATGAATCAGGCGTGGATTAGTCTGGATTTCAAACCACCAGTTCCTGACACAACTGACTAAATCCGCCATGAATCATGCCTCAAACATGTGCCACTTTCAGGTCTCCTCACACTGCTGGTGTGTTTAATTTTTTGACATAGGGTGCTGGCAGATTACGGGCCTCCTATAGCTGCTGCCAGGCCCCTAATCTGCCATAGGCCCCTATATACCGCCTCCTCATGCTGCTGCTAGGTCCAGAGTCTCTCATGGGTCCCTGTACGGCCTCCCATTGCTGCTGTCTCCATCGCCACACTCTGCTGCCATGTGCCACTTTCAGGTCTCTTCACACTGCTGGTGTGTTTAATTTTTTGACATAGGGTGCAGGCAGATTACGGGCCTCACATAGCTGCTGCCAGGCCCCTAATCTGCCATGGGCCCCTATATACCGCCTCCTCATGCTGCTGCCAAGTCTAGAGTCTGTCATGGGTCCCTGTACGGCCTCCCATTGCTGCTGTCTCCATCGCCACACTCTGCCATGTGCCACTTTCAGGTCTCTTCACACTGCTGGTGTGTTTAATTTTTTGACATAGGGTGCAGGCAGATTACGGGCCTCACATAGCTGCTGCCAGGCCCCTAATCTGCCATGGGCCCCTATATACCGCCTCCTCATGCTGCTGCCAAGTCCAGAGTCTCTCATGGGTCCCTGTACGGCCTCCCATTGCTGCTGTCTCCATCGCCACACTCTGCTGCCATGTGCCACTTTCAGGTCTCTTCACACTGCTGGTGTGTTAAATTTTTTGACATAGGGTGCAGGCAGATTACGGGCCTCACATAGCTGCTGCCAGGCCCCTAATCTGCCATGGGCCCCTATATACCGCCTCCTCATGCTGCTGCCGAGTCTAGAGTCTGTCATGGGTCCCTGTACGGCCTCCCATTGCTGCTGTCTCCATTGCCACACTCTGCTGCCATGTGCCACTTTCAGGTCTCTTCACACTGCTGGTGTGTTAAATTTTTTGACATAGGGTGCAGGCAGATTACGGGCCTCACATAGCTGCTGCCAGGCCCCTAATCTGCCATGGGCCCCTATATACCGCCTCCTCATGCTGCTGCCAAGTCCAGAGTCTCTCATGGGTCCCTGTACGGCCTCCCATTGCTGCTGTCTCCATCGCCACACTCTGCTGCCATGTGCCACTTTCAGGTCTCTTCACACTGCTGGTGTGTTAAATTTTTTGACATAGGGTGCAGGCAGATTACGGGCCTCACATAGCTGCTGCCAGGCCCCTAATCTGCCATGGGCCCCTATATACCGCCTCCTCATGCTGCTGCCAAGTCTAGAGTCTGTCATGAGTCCCTGTACGGCCTCCCATTGCTGCTGTCTCCATCGCCACACTCTGCTGCCATGTGCCACTTTCAGGTCTCTTCACACTGCTGGTGTGTTAAATTTTTTGACATAGGGTGCAGGCAGATTACGGGCCTCACATAGCTGCTGCCAGGCCCCTAATCTGCCATGGGCCCCTATATACCGCCTCCTCATGCTGCTGCCAAGTCCAGAGTCTCTCATGGGTCCCTGTACGGCCTCCCATTGCTGCTGTCTCCATCGCCACACTCTGCTGCCATGTGCCACTTTCAGGTCTCTTCACACTGCTGGTGTGTTAAATTTTTTAACATAGGGTGCAGGCAGATTACGGGCCTCACATAGCTGCTGCCAGGCCCCTAATCTGCCATGGGCCCCTATATACCGCCTCCTCATGCTGCTGCCAAGTCTAGAGTCTGTCATGGGTCCCTGTACGGCCTCCCATTGCTGCTGTCTCCATCGCCACACTCTGCCATGTGCCACTTTCAGGTCTCTTCACACTGCTGGTGTGTTTAATTTTTTGACATAGGGTGCAGGCAGATTACGGGCCTCACATAGCTGCTGCCAGGCCCCTAATCTGCCATGGGCCCCTATATACCGCCTCCTCATGCTGCTGCCAAGTCTAGAGTCTGTCATGGGTCCCTGTACGGCCTCCCATTGCTGCTGTCTCCATCGCCACACTCTGCTGCCATGTGCCACTTTCAGGTCTCTTCACACTGCTGGTGTGTTTAATTTTTTGACATAGGGTGCAGGCAGATTACGGGCCTCACATAGCTGCTGCCAGGCCCCTAATCTGCCATGGGCCCCTATATACCGCCTCCTCATGCTGCTGCCAAGTCTAGAGTCTGTCATGGGTCCCTGTACGGCCTCCCATTGCTGCTGTCTCCATCGCCACACTCTGCTGCCATGTGCCACTTTCAGGTCTCTTCACACTGCTGGTGTGTTTAATTTTTTGACATAGGGTGCAGGCAGATTACGGGCCTCACATAGCTGCTGCCAGGCCCCTAATCTGCCATGGGCCCCTATATACCGCCTCCTCATGCTGCTGCCAAGTCTAGAGTCTGTCATGGGTCCCTGTACGGCCTCCCATTGCTGCTGTCTCCATCGCCACACTCTGCTGCCATGTGCCACTTTCAGGTCTCTTCACACTGCTGGTGTGTTAAATTTTTTGACATAGGGTGCAGGCAGATTACGGGCCTCACATAGCTGCTGCCAGGCCCCTAATCTGCCATGGGCCCCTATATACCGCCTCCTCATGCTGCTGCCAAGTCCAGAGTCTCTCATGGGTCCCTGTACGGCCTCCCATTGCTGCTGTCTCCATCGCCACACTCTGCTGCCATGTGCCACTTTCAGGTCTCTTCACACTGCTGGTGTGTTAAATTTTTTGACATAGGGTGCAGGCAGATTACGGGCCTCACATAGCTGCTGCCAGGCCCCTAATCTGCCATGGGCCCCTATATACCGCCTCCTCATGCTGCTGCCAAGTCTAGAGTCTGTCATGGGTCCCTGTACGGCCTCCCATTGCTGCTGTCTCCATCGCCACACTCTGCTGCCATGTGCCACTTTCAGGTCTCTTCACACTGCTGGTGTGTTAAATTTTTTGACATAGGGTGCAGGCAGATTACGGGCCTCACATAGCTGCTGCCAGGCCCCTAATCTGCCATGGGCCCCTATATACCGCCTCCTCATGCTGCTGCCAAGTCCAGAGTCTCTCATGGGTCCCTGTACGGCCTCCCATTGCTGCTGTCTCCATCGCCACACTCTGCTGCCATGTGCCACTTTCAGGTCTCTTCACACTGCTGGTGTGTTAAATTTTTTGACATAGGGTGCAGGCAGATTACGGGCCTCACATAGCTGCTGCCAGGCCCCTAATCTGCCATGGGCCCCTATATACCGCCTCCTCATGCTGCTGCCAAGTCTAGAGTCTGTCATGGGTCCCTGTACGGCCTCCCATTGCTGCTGTCTCCATCGCCACACTCTGCTGCCATGTGCCACTTTCAGGTCTCTTCACACTGCTGGTGTGTTAAATTTTTTGACATAGGGTGCAGGCAGATTACGGGCCTCACATAGCTGCTGCCAGGCCCCTAATCTGCCATGGGCCCCTATATACCGCCTCCTCATGCTGCTGCCAAGTCCAGAGTCTCTCATGGGTCCCTGTACGGCCTCCCATTGCTGCTGTCTCCATCGCCACACTCTGCTGCCATGTGCCACTTTCAGGTCTCTTCACACTGCTGGTGTGTTAAATTTTTTGACATAGGGTGCAGGCAGATTACGGGCCTCACATAGCTGCTGCCAGGCCCCTAATCTGCCATGGGCCCCTATATACCGCCTCCTCATGCTGCTGCCAAGTCTAGAGTCTGTCATGGGTCCCTGTACGGCCTCCCATTGCTGCTGTCTCCATCGCCACACTCTGCCATGTGCCACTTTCAGGTCTCTTCACACTGCTGGTGTGTTTAATTTTTTGACATAGGGTGCAGGCAGATTACGGGCCTCACATAGCTGCTGCCAGGCCCCTAATCTGCCATGGGCCCCTATATACCGCCTCCTCATGCTGCTGCCAAGTCTAGAGTCTGTCATGGGTCCCTGTACGGCCTCCCATTGCTGCTGTCTCCATCGCCACACTCTGCTGCCATGTGCCACTTTCAGGTCTCTTCACACTGCTGGTGTGTTAAATTTTTTGACATAGGGTGCAGGCAGATTACGGGCCTCACATAGCTGCTGCCAGGCCCCTAATCTGCCATGGGCCCCTATATACCGCCTCCTCATGCTGCTGCCAAGTCTAGAGTCTGTCATGGGTCCCTGTACGGCCTCCCATTGCTGCTGTCTCCATCGCCACACTCTGCTGCCATGTGCCACTTTCAGGTCTCTTCACACTGCTGGTGTGTTTAATTTTTTGACATAGGGTGCAGGCAGATTACGGGCCTCACATAGCTGCTGCCAGGCCCCTAATCTGCCATGGGCCCCTATATACCGCCTCCTCATGCTGCTGCCAAGTCTAGAGTCTGTCATGGGTCCCTGTACGGCCTCCCATTGCTGCTGTCTCCATCGCCACACTCTGCTGCCATGTGCCACTTTCAGGTCTCTTCACACTGCTGGTGTGTTAAATTTTTTGACATAGGGTGCAGGCAGATTACGGGCCTCACATAGCTGCTGCCAGGCCCCTAATCTGCCATGGGCCCCTATATACCGCCTCCTCATGCTGCTGCCAAGTCCAGAGTCTCTCATGGGTCCCTGTACGGCCTCCCATTGCTGCTGTCTCCATCGCCACACTCTGCTGCCATGTGCCACTTTCAGGTCTCTTCACACTGCTGGTGTGTTAAATTTTTTGACATAGGGTGCAGGCAGATTACGGGCCTCACATAGCTGCTGCCAGGCCCCTAATCTGCCATGGGCCCCTATATACCGCCTCCTCATGCTGCTGCCAAGTCTAGAGTCTGTCATGGGTCCCTGTACGGCCTCCCATTGCTGCTGTCTCCATCGCCACACTCTGCTGCCATGTGCCACTTTCAGGTCTCTTCACACTGCTGGTGTGTTAAATTTTTTGACATAGGGTGCAGGCAGATTACGGGCCTCACATAGCTGCTGCCAGGCCCCTAATCTGCCATGGGCCCCTATATACCGCCTCCTCATGCTGCTGCCAAGTCCAGAGTCTCTCATGGGTCCCTGTACGGCCTCCCATTGCTGCTGTCTCCATCGCCACACTCTGCTGCCATGTGCCACTTTCAGGTCTCTTCACACTGCTGGTGTGTTAAATTTTTTGACATAGGGTGCAGGCAGATTACGGGCCTCACATAGCTGCTGCCAGGCCCCTAATCTGCCATGGGCCCCTATATACCGCCTCCTCATGCTGCTGCCAAGTCTAGAGTCTGTCATGGGTCCCTGTACGGCCTCCCATTGCTGCTGTCTCCATCGCCACACTCTGCTGCCATGTGCCACTTTCAGGTCTCTTCACACTGCTGGTGTGTTAAATTTTTTGACATAGGGTGCAGGCAGATTACGGGCCTCACATAGCTGCTGCCAGGCCCCTAATCTGCCATGGGCCCCTATATACCGCCTCCTCATGCTGCTGCCAAGTCCAGAGTCTCTCATGGGTCCCTGTACGGCCTCCCATTGCTGCTGTCTCCATCGCCACACTCTGCTGCCATGTGCCACTTTCAGGTCTCTTCACACTGCTGGTGTGTTAAATTTTTTGACATAGGGTGCAGGCAGATTACGGGCCTCACATAGCTGCTGCCAGGCCCCTAATCTGCCATGGGCCCCTATATACCGCCTCCTCATGCTGCTGCCAAGTCTAGAGTCTGTCATGGGTCCCTGTACGGCCTCCCATTGCTGCTGTCTCCATCGCCACACTCTGCCATGTGCCACTTTCAGGTCTCTTCACACTGCTGGTGTGTTTAATTTTTTGACATAGGGTGCAGGCAGATTACGGGCCTCACATAGCTGCTGCCAGGCCCCTAATCTGCCATGGGCCCCTATATACCGCCTCCTCATGCTGCTGCCAAGTCTAGAGTCTGTCATGGGTCCCTGTACGGCCTCCCATTGCTGCTGTCTCCATCGCCACACTCTGCTGCCATGTGCCACTTTCAGGTCTCTTCACACTGCTGGTGTGTTTAATTTTTTGACATAGGGTGCAGGCAGATTACGGGCCTCACATAGCTGCTGCCAGGCCCCTAATCTGCCATGGGCCCCTATATACCGCCTCCTCATGCTGCTGCCAAGTCTAGAGTCTGTCATGGGTCCCTGTACGGCCTCCCATTGCTGCTGTCTCCATCGCCACACTCTGCTGCCATGTGCCACTTTCAGGTCTCTTCACACTGCTGGTGTGTTTAATTTTTTGACATAGGGTGCAGGCAGATTACGGGCCTCACATAGCTGCTGCCAGGCCCCTAATCTGCCATGGGCCCCTATATACCGCCTCCTCATGCTGCTGCCAAGTCTAGAGTCTGTCATGGGTCCCTGTACGGCCTCCCATTGCTGCTGTCTCCATCGCCACACTCTGCTGCCATGTGCCACTTTCAGGTCTCTTCACACTGCTGGTGTGTTAAATTTTTTGACATAGGGTGCAGGCAGATTACGGGCCTCACATAGCTGCTGCCAGGCCCCTAATCTGCCATGGGCCCCTATATACCGCCTCCTCATGCTGCTGCCAAGTCCAGAGTCTCTCATGGGTCCCTGTACGGCCTCCCATTGCTGCTGTCTCCATCGCCACACTCTGCTGCCATGTGCCACTTTCAGGTCTCTTCACACTGCTGGTGTGTTAAATTTTTTGACATAGGGTGCAGGCAGATTACGGGCCTCACATAGCTGCTGCCAGGCCCCTAATCTGCCATGGGCCCCTATATACCGCCTCCTCATGCTGCTGCCAAGTCTAGAGTCTGTCATGGGTCCCTGTACGGCCTCCCATTGCTGCTGTCTCCATCGCCACACTCTGCTGCCATGTGCCACTTTCAGGTCTCTTCACACTGCTGGTGTGTTAAATTTTTTGACATAGGGTGCAGGCAGATTACGGGCCTCACATAGCTGCTGCCAGGCCCCTAATCTGCCATGGGCCCCTATATACCGCCTCCTCATGCTGCTGCCAAGTCCAGAGTCTCTCATGGGTCCCTGTACGGCCTCCCATTGCTGCTGTCTCCATCGCCACACTCTGCTGCCATGTGCCACTTTCAGGTCTCTTCACACTGCTGGTGTGTTAAATTTTTTGACATAGGGTGCAGGCAGATTACGGGCCTCACATAGCTGCTGCCAGGCCCCTAATCTGCCATGGGCCCCTATATACCGCCTCCTCATGCTGCTGCCAAGTCTAGAGTCTGTCATGGGTCCCTGTACGGCCTCCCATTGCTGCTGTCTCCATCGCCACACTCTGCTGCCATGTGCCACTTTCAGGTCTCTTCACACTGCTGGTGTGTTAAATTTTTTGACATAGGGTGCAGGCAGATTACGGGCCTCACATAGCTGCTGCCAGGCCCCTAATCTGCCATGGGCCCCTATATACCGCCTCCTCATGCTGCTGCCAAGTCCAGAGTCTCTCATGGGTCCCTGTACGGCCTCCCATTGCTGCTGTCTCCATCGCCACACTCTGCTGCCATGTGCCACTTTCAGGTCTCTTCACACTGCTGGTGTGTTAAATTTTTTGACATAGGGTGCAGGCAGATTACGGGCCTCACATAGCTGCTGCCAGGCCCCTAATCTGCCATGGGCCCCTATATACCGCCTCCTCATGCTGCTGCCAAGTCTAGAGTCTGTCATGGGTCCCTGTACGGCCTCCCATTGCTGCTGTCTCCATCGCCACACTCTGCCATGTGCCACTTTCAGGTCTCTTCACACTGCTGGTGTGTTTAATTTTTTGACATAGGGTGCAGGCAGATTACGGGCCTCACATAGCTGCTGCCAGGCCCCTAATCTGCCATGGGCCCCTATATACCGCCTCCTCATGCTGCTGCCAAGTCTAGAGTCTGTCATGGGTCCCTGTACGGCCTCCCATTGCTGCTGTCTCCATCGCCACACTCTGCTGCCATGTGCCACTTTCAGGTCTCTTCACACTGCTGGTGTGTTAAATTTTTTGACATAGGGTGCAGGCAGATTACGGGCCTCACATAGCTGCTGCCAGGCCCCTAATCTGCCATGGGCCCCTATATACCGCCTCCTCATGCTGCTGCCAAGTCTAGAGTCTGTCATGGGTCCCTGTACGGCCTCCCATTGCTGCTGTCTCCATCGCCACACTCTGCTGCCATGTGCCACTTTCAGGTCTCTTCACACTGCTGGTGTGTTTAATTTTTTGACATAGGGTGCAGGCAGATTACGGGCCTCACATAGCTGCTGCCAGGCCCCTAATCTGCCATGGGCCCCTATATACCGCCTCCTCATGCTGCTGCCAAGTCTAGAGTCTGTCATGGGTCCCTGTACGGCCTCCCATTGCTGCTGTCTCCATCGCCACACTCTGCTGCCATGTGCCACTTTCAGGTCTCTTCACACTGCTGGTGTGTTAAATTTTTTGACATAGGGTGCAGGCAGATTACGGGCCTCACATAGCTGCTGCCAGGCCCCTAATCTGCCATGGGCCCCTATATACCGCCTCCTCATGCTGCTGCCAAGTCCAGAGTCTCTCATGGGTCCCTGTACGGCCTCCCATTGCTGCTGTCTCCATCGCCACACTCTGCTGCCATGTGCCACTTTCAGGTCTCTTCACACTGCTGGTGTGTTAAATTTTTTGACATAGGGTGCAGGCAGATTACGGGCCTCACATAGCTGCTGCCAGGCCCCTAATCTGCCATGGGCCCCTATATACCGCCTCCTCATGCTGCTGCCAAGTCTAGAGTCTGTCATGGGTCCCTGTACGGCCTCCCATTGCTGCTGTCTCCATCGCCACACTCTGCTGCCATGTGCCACTTTCAGGTCTCTTCACACTGCTGGTGTGTTAAATTTTTTGACATAGGGTGCAGGCAGATTACGGGCCTCACATAGCTGCTGCCAGGCCCCTAATCTGCCATGGGCCCCTATATACCGCCTCCTCATGCTGCTGCCAAGTCCAGAGTCTCTCATGGGTCCCTGTACGGCCTCCCATTGCTGCTGTCTCCATCGCCACACTCTGCTGCCATGTGCCACTTTCAGGTCTCTTCACACTGCTGGTGTGTTAAATTTTTTGACATAGGGTGCAGGCAGATTACGGGCCTCACATAGCTGCTGCCAGGCCCCTAATCTGCCATGGGCCCCTATATACCGCCTCCTCATGCTGCTGCCAAGTCTAGAGTCTGTCATGGGTCCCTGTACGGCCTCCCATTGCTGCTGTCTCCATCGCCACACTCTGCTGCCATGTGCCACTTTCAGGTCTCTTCACACTGCTGGTGTGTTAAATTTTTTGACATAGGGTGCAGGCAGATTACGGGCCTCACATAGCTGCTGCCAGGCCCCTAATCTGCCATGGGCCCCTATATACCGCCTCCTCATGCTGCTGCCAAGTCCAGAGTCTCTCATGGGTCCCTGTACGGCCTCCCATTGCTGCTGTCTCCATCGCCACACTCTGCTGCCATGTGCCACTTTCAGGTCTCTTCACACTGCTGGTGTGTTAAATTTTTTGACATAGGGTGCAGGCAGATTACGGGCCTCACATAGCTGCTGCCAGGCCCCTAATCTGCCATGGGCCCCTATATACCGCCTCCTCATGCTGCTGCCAAGTCTAGAGTCTGTCATGGGTCCCTGTACGGCCTCCCATTGCTGCTGTCTCCATCGCCACACTCTGCCATGTGCCACTTTCAGGTCTCTTCACACTGCTGGTGTGTTTAATTTTTTGACATAGGGTGCAGGCAGATTACGGGCCTCACATAGCTGCTGCCAGGCCCCTAATCTGCCATGGGCCCCTATATACCGCCTCCTCATGCTGCTGCCAAGTCCAGAGTCTCTCATGGGTCCCTGTACGGCCTCCCATTGCTGCTGTCTCCATCGCCACACTCTGCTGCCATGTGCCACTTTCAGGTCTCTTCACACTGCTGGTGTGTTAAATTTTTTGACATAGGGTGCAGGCAGATTACGGGCCTCACATAGCTGCTGCCAGGCCCCTAATCTGCCATGGGCCCCTATATACCACCTCCTCATGCTGCTGCCAAGTCTAGAGTCTGTCATGGGTCCCTGTACGGCCTCCCATTGCTGCTGTCTCCATCGCCACACTCTGCCATGTGCCACTTTCAGGTCTCTTCACACTGCTGGTGTGTTTAATTTTTTGACATAGGGTGCAGGCAGATTACGGGCCTCACATAGCTGCTGCCAGGCCCCTAATCTGCCATGGGCCCCTATATACCGCCTCCTCATGCTGCTGCCAAGTCCAGAGTCTGTCATGGGTCCCTGTACGGCCTCCCATTGCTGCTGTCTCCATCGCCACACTCTGCTGCCATGTGCCACTTTCAGGTCTCTTCACACTGCTGGTGTGTTAAATTTTTTGACATAGGGTGCAGGCAGATTACGGGCCTCACATAGCTGCTGCCAGGCCCCTAATCTGCCATGGGCCCCTATATACCGCCTCCTCATGCTGCTGCCAAGTCTAGAGTCTGTCATGGGTCCCTGTACGGCCTCCCATTGCTGCTGTCTCCATCGCCACACTCTGCCATGTGCCACTTTCAGGTCTCTTCACACTGCTGGTGTGTTTAATTTTTTGACATAGGGTGCAGGCAGATTACGGGCCTCACATAGCTGCTGCCAGGCCCCTAATCTGCCATGGGCCCCTATATACCGCCTCCTCATGCTGCTGCCAAGTCCAGAGTCTCTCATGGGTCCCTGTACGGCCTCCCATTGCTGCTGTCTCCATCGCCACACTCTGCTGCCATGTGCCACTTTCAGGTCTCTTCACACTGCTGGTGTGTTAAATTTTTTGACATAGGGTGCAGGCAGATTACGGGCCTCACATAGCTGCTGCCAGGCCCCTAATCTGCCATGGGCCCCTATATACCGCCTCCTCATGCTGCTGCCAAGTCTAGAGTCTGTCATGGGTCCCTGTACGGCCTCCCATTGCTGCTGTCTCCATCGCCACTCTCTGCTGCCATGTGCCACTTTCAGGTCTCTTCACACTGCTGGTGTGTTAAATTTTTTGACATAGGGTGCTGGCAGATTACGGGCCTCCCATTGCTGCTGCCAGACATGTAATCTGCCATGGGCCCCCGTACCGACTCCTCATGCTGTGACGTTGCAACAAGGTGTAATTCAACCCTACATATGTTAGACCGCCTTTACGAACAGCTAAAGGCCATCACAGATTTCCTGATGTTAAAAGCGGATAAAGGTACTCCCTGTGTAACTTAGATGTCAGCCATTGTCAGCTCATGTGTGACACCTGCGCTTGCTCAGGCCCTTTGAGGAGGCCACGCTATTCGTGAGTCGGCAGGACTATGGGATGAATGAGGTCAAATCGGCCATGGGCCCCCGTACCGCCTGTTCACGCTGATGCTGGTCCCACAGTGTGACCTGGGTCCCTGTACGGCCTCCCATTGCTTCCACTCTGCCATGTGCCACTTTGAAATCTCCTCACACTCCTGCGGTTGTCCATTTTGTCATAGGTTGCTGGCAGATTACAGGCCTTCCATAGGTGCCACCAAGCCCCATATCGGCCATGGGCCCCCGTACCGCCTGGTCACGCTGCTGCTGGGCCCACAGTGTGACCTGGGTCCCTGTACCGCCTCCCATTGCTCCCACTCTGCCATGTGCCACTTTCAGGTCTCCTCACGCTCCTGCTGGTTTCCATTTTGTCATAGGTTGCTGTATGGCCTCCCATTGCTGCTGCCTCCACCGCCACACTGTGGCTCCAAACACTGGTTTTGGCCCCGTGACTGGCCAAAGGAGTGAAGTGTGCAGTGATTCTAAGATCGACGGCACTCATCTGCATGTCATACTGACAGACAGTATTATTTCTCTTCCCCAGCAGACTCCAAGGGCATTTAAATTAAAGGTACAGTGTTCTGCACTAATATTAAGTCTCTCTGAAGCCTAGAAACACCCTTTTTTAAGTTAAATTCACAGCGAATTTATTCGACTCGAATCGAATATTGTCCACGAATTCGCCGAATCAGTCGAATCGAATTTTTCATTTCTTCGCTCATCTCTATTTATAATAACTAATTATCCCCTAAATTCAGCTTGTTCAATGAAGCTTTGACTAGTAACAACTAGTAGCTGAGTGTCTATTATGCACAGCTGTGCCAGATTCCCTGCGCTCCAGTTTTACTAAAGCAGGCCATACATGGGTCTAATTCCGGATGATTTTTCGATCGAAAACATTGTTCGTTCTGTAATTCGACGGTGCCACCAATTATTTAAAATATCGGTCGTTTTCATGAATTGTCCAGCATGCCCGATAAACCAAATGGGGAGAAACCAGGAAAATCGGCCGGTGCCATTGCCCCCCTAACAGAGCGAAAATCTGCCGATTAATCTTAGGTAAGACTTAGGTAAGAACAAAAAATCATTTGAAAATCGACCCATTTATGGACGGACAATTTTCGAAGTCATTGGTGGCACCATCGGATTACAGAACAAACAATGTTTTAAATTTTCGTTCGGAATTCAACCCATGTATGGCCTGATTAAATCTCCCCCATTGTCAGTCATTCTCTGACATTCTTCAAAGTCTCACTTTGGTATCTATCTGCCAGACCTTCAAACCGATGACACCTCTCTCCTAACAATCCATGTTCCACACCTTTGTAAGAACGCTTGGCTATTCCTAATCCAATTTTGTCTTGCAAAAATGTTTTCCAAAGATATTTGTGAAAAAATAAAGTATTCCCACTACATATAACATATGTTCTAACAAGGGATTAGACCGGTGTGATATGCATGCACATTGTATTATGTTTGGAGTGATTGCAAGGTTTATTCAGCAGATTATGTATTTTGCTTGTAAATACACAAAAAATATCTGATGAAATGACAGGAGAAAATAAATATATGTCACTTAACATTTCTGTGTTTTCATCCATATTTGGTTTCTATGCATAACTGTTGAGAGACTACTGATTCAAAAAGTAGAAGCTACTCCAAGCTGGCTATTGTATTTTTACATTCCTTAAATATCGCATGTCTGGACCACTACTTATTAACTCATGCATTTATTTATTTCCTTTAGCGAATTGACTTTACCGCAGTTTTATGCGATATTTACAAAGCTATTTTTTGTTTTTGAAATAAATACCGCATAAAAAGATAGTGAACTGACATTTTCAGTAAGACATGCGATATTTTGGAAACGTGTCAGAACATCTAAATAGAGCATGCGTTCTGCAAAAAAATAAACCGAGAAGGGTTTTTACCGTATATATTCGAGTATAAGCCGAGTTTTTCAGCACATTTTTTGTGCTGAAAAATGGCCCCCTCGGCTTATACTCGAGTCAACGTCTGCAGATGTCTAGCAGGGGGCACTGCTTCTAAAGCTAAGGTTTCCATAACCGCGGCTGCAGATATGGAAACCTTTGCAGTGATGTGCTGGGCATTCCTACAGTGTGTGCTGTGCCTGTGCGAGCGGCGGGTGCTAAGTTGTCACCTGCCACCCGCAGAAGTAGTTGTAGTAAGCACGGACCCTCCCCCCCCCCTCCCCGACTTCCCCCGCAGAGGTACCTGTAGTTGAGCAGAGTTGGCCCCCCCTCGAGCCCGCAGCAGCACATCCTGGACAGTGTGACAGGCTCGGGCTGTCACAGGCAGTGTTAAGGAGGCTGGCACATCACACAGAGGCACAAGCTCCTCCTCTGTATGTATGTGCCAGCCTCTCAGTGAAAACACACACATAGCCCCTGTAAATTCAGCAGATTGAGCCACGAGGAAGGGGAAAGTAAAATTAAAACGTGCTATATTACAGGTATTTTTATCTAACATGATAGTTGTGTTGCCCATGTTTAAGGTGGTTGTCCTAAGTGGGAACGTACTGTCCAGTGCCTAATGTACTATCTACTGCCGAGCGAACGTACTGTCTAATGCCAAGCGAACGTACTGTCCAGTGCCAAACGTACTGTCCACTGCCTAATGTACTGACCTCTGCCTAATGTACTGACTACCTAAGTAATATAGGGACTGATTTATAAAGCCAAATGCAAGTTAAACTTTTCAAGTGGAGAAAAAGGAGGGACGGGGCATGACGCCCCCCTCCCCATCCTAAAAATTCTTTTTTTTATCCTGTTAGAAATGGATCCCAATATTGGTGCCAGTACTTCTAATACTTCAAAAACGCAGGTCATACGAAGCTGCTTTAAAACTTAATGTTGTGTCAAGAGCAGAAGAAAGCAATAACAGTATTGCAAGTAGGGAATTTTGTGTTGACGAAAAACAAGTAAGGGAGTGGCGGAAAATGAAAGCTGACTTGGAAAAGATTCCAAAGGCAAAAAAAGCTCGACGTGGTTTAACGACTTCATATGGGGCTCTAGAGACTGAATTACATAAATGGGTTATGGAGTGTCGTCAAAATGGTTACTGTGTAACACGCATGGGAATTCGCTTACATGCCCTTCAAATGGCTAAAGATGAAAAATTTAAAGTACCAGGCACTAAAAAATTTGTTGCATCAGCAGGATGGTGTACCCGCTTCATGAATAGGTTTGGCCTATGTTTGCGGCAAAGAACAAAGATTGCACAGAAGCTGCCAAAAGACCTTGATGAAAAAGTGATGTCATTCCATTCATTCATCATAAAACAAAGAAGGATCCATAACTATGACCTACCTTGAAAATATTGGGAATATGGATGAAACGCCTATGACCTTTGATCTTCCAAGCAACAGAACTGTGGCAAGTTTGGGAGACAAAACTATTTCACTAAGAACCACAGGAAATGAAAAAAAACATTTCACAGTCGTTCTGTCATGTTTGGCTAATGGAACCAAGCTGCGGCCTGTTATTATTTTCAAAAGAAAGACCTTGCCTAAAAAGGTCAAATTCCCACCACGAATTACAGTGCGTGCACGTATTAAAGGCTGGATGGATGAAGAAGGAACAAAAAAATGGATGGAAGAAATTTGGAATGGACAACCAGGAGTAGCCTTAAAGAAAAAACCATCATTGCTAGTTTGGGATATGTTCAGAGCCCACACATCTGATGACATAAAAAAATTGGCAAAGTCTTCTCAAGTTACTTTGGCCGTTATTCCAGGTGAGCTTACATCTGTATTGCAGCCCCTAGATGTGTGTTTAAATAAACCTTTCAAAGACCGTGTGCGAAAGATGTGGCATGAATGGATGTCATCTGGTCAAGCTCAACTGACAAAAGTTGGAAATCTGAGAAAGCCAGACATAGAATTGATAGCACAGTGGGTTCGTGATGCATGGGAAGATATTCCAGAGGACCTGGTGCAACGCGCCTTTAAGAAATGTGGCATTAGTAATGCTATGGATGGCAGTGAAGACAGTGCATTGTATGAGAACGACAGCAGTGATGGTGATGACTGTGAAGTCAGTGATGATGACAATGTGTATGCTGATAACATCACAGGAGCTGAAGCAGCTGAAGCTCTGTTTGGACATACCGATGATGAGGAGGAGAACTCCAGTTTTGAAGGATTTTAGCTCTTGTGTGTTAGCTTGGTTGGTGATTAAGCTAAGGTTGATGTACTTTTAAAGATACGGTATTTTTGATACCATATTGTTTTTGTTGACCCCATTTTCCACTTACAGAGCTATTTTACTGTTTTTCGTTTAAATAAATATTCATGTGATTTTATTGGTCTCTATCTTTATTTTTTACATTGACTAGTAGGTGCCTCATTTCCCACCCTTGGCTTATACTCGAGTCAATAGTTTTTCCCAGTTTTTTGTGGTAAAATTAGATACCTCGGCTTATATTCGGGTCGGCTTATACTCGAGTATATACGGTAACCCTTCCTTACCCCATTGAAAACTAAATAAAAACAGTGTTGACTATACATACACTTTAATCTTATTTGAAATAATGGGGCAAACTAATTAAGGTGGTTATAAAGCCAAGACATTTTTTACCTTAATGCATCCCCTGTATTAGGGTAAAAATGTCCCACTACTTGTATCACCCTCCCTCCTCCCTAAATACTTACCTAGTCCTATTTCGATCCAGCACTGTGCCCATCTTCAGCAGCACTGATCTGTGTTCCCCTCCTCACAGAACACACTGGCATCGGTGGGAGCTATTGGCTCCTGATGCTGTCGATCAAATCATGTGAGGAGGGGACAGGGCCAAGCTGCACTGTGTGTGTCTATGGAAGCACACAGCCCAGCTTGGTCGAGAGTCCACAAGTCTGCCCCATAGGAAGTTTTTTGCTACTGGGGCAGCCACAGAAGTGGATGAGTGGACAGTGCCGATAGGGGGCTCCAGAAGAGGAGGTTCAAGGCTAAGGTATACCATGTTTGTTATTTTATTTAAAAAAAATAATCATTACAACTTCTTAAATGACAGGTAGTCCCTGGTTTTGATTTTTTTTTATCACCCGAGCAAAAATGAATGAATAAACAGATAATTTTGTCTTTGATGGACTCAATTTACTAAGATTTTAGCAATAAAAACATACAATTTAACACTAGAAAGAGAGAGAAGTAGAATTAAAGAGCAAGAGTAAAATGTTCTCAGGAAAGCTTCCATTATGAAGCACATTTTGTTCTCCGATTAATCTGAAAAATACGTGTAATTCACACAGTTTTATTAAAGCTGTCTTTGCTTTAGTTTTGGGGTACTTAATCTACCATTTTAAATTATACACTTTACTCCCATGTGCTTTCCACCAGCTCAGAGGATGCATTTTTCTTGCAATATTTAATCTCTGGGCCTGGGTCATGAGCCACATTGAACAGCAGGAGTTATCTTCTCATTTTCCAGCCAAGAATGTTATTTTAAATGAAATCATTCTTCATAGGTTTTTAAGCAGAAATGTCTCAAGCATCAGAATCAATGGAAAAACTGTGAAAACTTTCCAATTTAATGTATATATTAATATAAAATTTAAGCGGAATTTATTGTCACTTTAAAGTTTTAGACATACTGTATATATGTATGTGACCAGCTTAAAGCAACCGTGTTGCAAAAATGACAATATGACAAAACCACTTGACTGTTACAAAAAATTATAAATACCTGCCACTCCTGCCACCCATGCCACCAATCACAGTTTTGTTTCGGAGACCACCTACTGGGAAACTCACACTTCTGGATGTGTCAATCTTCTGAGTTCCCTGTAGTTCCTATTAGCTCTTCCTGCTGAACACCTCCTCATGACTCACTTTCTCACCTGTCAGTGCCAGAATAATACTATGCAAAGAATAGGAAAATGTCAGTTTTTCAGTAGACTTCCGAAGATGATACCTCATCAACATTCAGCTGTGCAGGTAGTGTGAGAAGCATTTACTCTTTTCTTTTGCAGACATATTGTTTAGTCAACTTCAGTTTTTCATGGCAGGGTTGCTTTCATTTCAGTATGTAGAGTATATACGGTAGGTGTGTGTTATTATTTTAAAGCATTGTTGCTACGTTTTTATTTATGCCTGCACATGATAACAGTGCTTATTGCATTAATAATTGTGCTTTTATGATAAGGGCTTATGTACACTGCAGGTGATACATTCACATTTAGGAGCTGTTCAGTGTTATTTTCAGCAGCCCCTGAACTCACCCTAATGTTTTCCTACGTGTCCATGTACACATCTTCGTTTACAGTCATTTACAGGCATTTGAGTTTACAGTATTTTTTTAAGCACCAAACGATTTTATCAGCATTTCAAACACAAAATGCTTGTAAACGTGGCAAACCGCGTTTATAAGAGTTTGCTTTTGAAATTTTTTATTAACTCTTCCAGTTTCCGATGCTGTCCAGAGCCTTTTTTCATCATGAAAAATGCATGCAAAGTGTTTTCAAGGTACTTGGATGGACAAAACACTGACCACAGGATGTTCCTACCAAGCTTGTCACACATTGTAATGGAAATTCACACCTCAGACCTCTCCCACCCTTGGAAACAAAAGATATGTAATGACCATTCACACATCAAATTCCTCATGAAGACCCCCTGCCAGGTGGCCTTAATGACTCAAGCCACCAGACACCTTTCCCACCCTTGGAAACAAAAGAAATGTTAATGACCATTCACACCTCAAATTCCTCATGAAGACCCCCTGAAATGGGGCCTTTGTGACTCACTCCACAAGACACCTTTCCCACCCTTGGAAACAAAAGAAATGTTAATGAGCAACTTACACCTACACATACTGCTGTCTCTGCTTCTGCTCTCTATATTTCTCTGAACAGTCTGAAATAGTTAATAATTTACCACTTTTCAGTGCATTCTGGGCATTTGGGAGGTTCTCCTATGCTTATCTTTAAAACGCAAACACACATAAACACGCATAAACACGCATAAAGGCGTTATGCAAACTCGGCTAAACAGACGTATTTTAACCTACGCTTTCCAGCAGTCAGTTTCCATCGTTCATAAGTGTCCCGTGTACATGAAGCCTAAGTAGACCAGGAATTTGACTGCATTTTGCTGTTTCCTTCTTAATGGTTGGTTCACACTATAGAAACGCAGTCCAGATGCGTTTCTTCATGCATGTCTTTGGTGTGTTCTGGTGTGTTTTGTATGCGTTTTTGGCATATTCCAGCGCATTTTTAATTCCAGTTAATTTCTTCCCCTCTCTTTTTCATCAATTTAAATAGGGACCTGAGCATTCCAGTGCGTTTTTGGTGCATTCAGGGGCAGACTGACCATTTGGAAACTCGGGCACTGCCCAAGGGCCCGGGGTCAGTAGGGGGCCCCATGAGATGCCCCTGGTACCTTTTTCATAGGCTTCTTTGAGTTTGGGCAAGGACACAGGGGCCCCATGATCCCCTATTGCCCGGGGGACCCCATGAGTTGTCAGTCCGCCCCTGGTGCGTTCATGTGTTTTTTTATGCATTTTACATAATGGGTATATATTCATGGGTGGAGTTGTAAGAGTGATTGCGCTTGAGTATCTTTGGTTGATTTTTCCTGCACAGAAATGTACTGGAACATTTCTATGCAGGAAAAATACAGCCTGTTCTACTTTTTTTTCTGTATCTGGAACACACTGAAACTGCAAGCACTGAGGTGAACTATGACATTGATGAGCATATAACCTACTTTCTGTGTGTTTTTAATGCAGAAAAAAAGCACACTGAAACACATGTCGTGTGAACTGGCCCTGATACAAATTTTTGAGTGCCCATGATATAGGCAGGCAGTCATTCAATCCCCCTCCTGGCATAGACACAACTGTTCGACTAGGCTGAATGTACTGGTGACAACAGTTTATGCCGTTTCTGGTAGCACCATTTATCTCAAATGTAAAAATATTCAATGAGATGAGACTTTCTAAACTATCAACCAAAGATACTCAAGCGCAGTCACTCTTACAACTCCACCCATGAATATATATGACCATTATGTACCACACACTCATGTGTTCCCACAAGTTGAGAAAGGCAAATATGTATAAACAGTGCAGCACAGTACTATATGTAAAATAATAAAAAAAAAAAACTATAGAGGTACTCTTCTTAAAGTGCTAAGTGTTATCACACACTAAAAACTACAAAAAAATGAAAATTTGGCATATCAACATGTACCAGCTAATTTGTCTGTTTGCACCACTTTAAATGTAAATGTATTTCTAGAGTGCAACTGCAATCCTGCCTACTAGTTCCTTATCATCAATTAAGTGCAATAAAAATTCTGTGCAATAAATATATATATATATATATATATATATATATATATATATACATCCACATTCTTCTCCAATATTACGGGGTATCCATGTGTACAGAATAGTATCCATGTGTACCAACTTAAATATAAAACACACTTGTTTCCAAAATATGGTCATTATCTTGCACCACACTTTCTTATAGACAAACAATAAAAGTGTAACATTCTTTATTATGCTTATGGTGTCCAGTGTACATAATACTTCAAAATCTTACTTATTGCAAATGTTTTCACTTTTCACTGCTGTTTTATCATGTACACTTCATTCAAAACTAAGAAAAAGGAAGAATATATAATGCTCTCTGCTTCCACTCTGATATTTTAATAGAAAAAACTTTAAATACTTAACTTAAAAAGTGCACTCCACATCAGGCTTACAGCACATGAGAACCTCCAATAAAATGGCCGATGTACGCATAGCCTTAAATCCAATAGATATTATTGTTGCCATGACAATGATGGAAAACACGACCCGCCACCATTTTAATGGAGACCACACATTAAATTGATGTATTTAGAAATCATGTTATAATCCCCATCTATAATTGGACACTCACCAGAAGGTTTTGACCCCCTGTTAAGGATGGTCAAACAGTGATAGGTCCTACAAACATGTTCTCTCATGGTGAATCTCCAAGCTCCCCTTCATTCAATTGTATCTTTCAGATGAAATCAATAAAGCAGCAAACATCCATATAAGAGCATCTGACTGTAGTATTTATTAAGAACCAATATTCCAGATAAAGCTATATAAAACCACAATTATATAAGGTTCTGGCACCAGTTTATATAGTCTGTCTGCATAAAGATGTCACTGCATCTCCTATAATAGCCAGCGTGCGTTCCAAGCATTGATATAGCAGGCCAGACGTGACATCATATGGGACCCGGAAGTGACGGTCCATGCATCTACATACATTTCACCAGGCGGCGTCTTCCTGGTACCGGGACTTAAGGAACATACAATATAAGTAGAGATGAGCGAATCGAAGTATCCGAAGTGGAATTCGAGTCGAATATCGGAAAAATTTCGATTCGTGCCGAATCCGAAAAATAGCCTAATTCGGACGCGCGAATCGAAATTTTTCAGAAAATGGCGGCTGACATGTGCGGCGACGGAGCGGGGATGTCTGGGAAGGCGCGCAGACAAGGCGCGCTGACCCATAATGCATTCCTCAACTACATGTGATCGCATCAGCCAATCAGCAGCCAGCCAGCCAGCACTGTGTAATGGTCGAGCTATAAATAGCGGCCATTTTGGAATTCTTCATTTGCCTGCAGTTATTGAACAGAGGCAGACCGCTCTGTACTAGGGACAGGGACAGAGTTAGGGCCACAGAAACGATAATTGGGGACAGAGAAAAGTTACTTAGGGACAGAGAACCATTACTCAGGGACACAGACTTGTTAATGAGGGCCACAGAATCGTTATTTAGGGACAAAGAAACGCTAGTTAGGGCCACAGAATTCATAATCAGGGACAGACAGAATTGTTACTCAGTGCCAGAGAATTGTTACTTAGGGCCACAGAAACGTTATTAGGGCCACAGAATTTTTACTCAGGGACAGACAGAATTGTTACTGAGTGCCAGAGAATTGTTACTCAGGGACAGACAGAATTGTTACTGAGTGCCAGAGAATTGTTACTTAGGGCCACAGAAACTTTAATTAGGGCCACAGAATTTTTACTCAGGGACAGACAGAATTGTTACTGAGTGCCAGAGAATTGTTACTCAGGGACAGACAGAATTGTTACTGAGTGCCAGAGAATTGTTACTTAGGGCCACAGAAACTTTAATTAGGGCCACAGAATTTTTACTCAGGGACAGACAGAATTGTTACTGAGTGCCAGAGAATTGTTACTCAGGGACAGACAGAATTGTTACTGAGTGCCAGAGAATTGTTACTTAGGGCCACAGAAACTTTACTTAGGGCCACAGAATTTTTACTCAGGGACAGACAGAATTGTTACTGAGTGCCAGAGAATTGTTACTCAGGGACAGACAGAATTGTTACTGAGTGCCAGAGAATTGTTACTCAGGGCCCCAGAAACTTTACTTAGGGCCACAGAATTTTTACTCAGGGACAGACAGAATTGTTACTGAGTGCCAGAGAATTGTTACTCAGGGACAGACAGAATTGTTACTGAGTGCCAGAGAATTGTTACTTAGGGCCACAGAAACTTTACTTAGGGCCACAGAATTGTTACTCGCACAGACACAGAATTGTTACTCGCACAGACACAGAATTGTTACTGAAGGCCACAGAACTGTTACTTAGGGCCACAGAATTGTTACTCGCACAGACACAGAATTGTTACTCGCACAGACACAGAACTGTTACTGAGGGCCACAGAACTGTTACTTAGGGCCACAGAATTGTTACTCGCACAGACACAGAATTGTTACTCAGGGCCACAGAACTGTTACTTAGGGACAAAGAAACGCTAGTTAGGGCCACAGAATTCATACTCAGGGACAGACAGAATTGTTACGGAGTGCCAGAGAATTGTTACTCAGGGCCACAGAAACTTTACTTAGGGCCACAGAATTTTTACTCAGGGACAGACAGAATTGTTACTGAGTGCCAGAGAATTGTTACTCAGGGACAGACAGAATTGTTACGGAGTGCCAGAGAATTGTTACTCAGGGCCACAGAAACTTTACTTAGGGCCACAGAATTTTTACTCAGGGACAGACAGAATTGTTACTGAGTGCCAGAGAATTGTTACTCAGGGACAGACAGAATTGTTACTGAGTGCCAGAGAATTGTTACTTAGGGCCACAGAAACTTTACTTAGGGCCACAGAATTGTTACTCGCACAGACACAGAATTGTTACTCGCACAGACACAGAACTGTTACTGAGGGCCACAGAAACTTTACTTAGGGCCACAGAATTGTTACTCGCACAGACACAGAATTGTTACTCGCACAGACACAGAACTGTTACTGAGGGCCACAGAACTGTTACTTAGGGCCACAGAATTGTTACTCGCACAGACACAGAATTGTTACTCAGGGCCACAGAACTGTTACTTAGGGACAAAGAAACGCTAGTTAGGGCCACAGAATTCATACTCAGGGACAGACAGAATTGTTACGGAGTGCCAGAGAATTGTTACTCAGGGCCACAGAAACTTTACTTAGGGCCACAGAATTTTTACTCAGGGACAGACAGAATTGTTACTGAGTGCCAGAGAATTGTTACTCAGGGACAGACAGAATTGTTACGGAGTGCCAGAGAATTGTTACTCAGGGACAGACAGAATTGTTACTGAGTGCCAGAGAATTGTTACTTAGGGCCACAGAAACTTTAATTAGGGCCACAGAATTTTTACTCAGGGACAGACAGAATTGTTACTGAGTGCCAGAGAATTGTTACTCAGGGACAGACAGAATTGTTACGGAGTGCCAGAGAATTGTTACTCAGGGCCACAGAAACTTTACTTAGGGCCACAGAATTTTTACTCAGGGACAGACAGAATTGTTACTGAGTGCCAGAGAATTGTTACTCAGGGACAGACAGAATTGTTACGGAGTGCCAGAGAATTGTTACTCACGGCCACAGAAACTTTACTTAGGGCCACAGAATTTTTACTCAGGGACAGACAGAATTGTTACTGAGTGCCAGAGAATTGTTACTCAGGGACAGACAGAATTGTTACTGAGTGCCAGATAATTGTTACTTAGGGCCACAGAAACGTTATTAGGGCCACAGAATTGTTACTCAGGGACAGACAGAATTGTTACTGAGTGCCAGAGAATTGTTACTTAGGGCCACAGAAACTTTAGTTAGGGCCACAGAATTGTTACTCAGGGACAGACACAGAATTGTTACTGAGGGCCACAGAACTGTTACTTAGGGCCACAGAATTGTTACTCGCACAGACACAGAATTGTTACTGAGGACCACAGAACTGTTACTTAGGGCCACAGAATTGCTACTCGCACAGACACAGAATTGTTACACAGGGACACAGAACTGTTACTGAGGGCCACAGAACCGTTACTTAGGGCCACAGAATTGTTATTCGCACAGACACAGAATTGTTACTCGCACAGACACAGAATTGTTACTGAGGGCCACAGAACTGTTACTTGGGGCCACAGAAACGTTAATCAGGGACACAGAATTGTTACTGAGGGCCACAGAACTGTTACTGAGGGCCACAGAACCGTTACTTAGGGCCACAGAATTGTTACTCGCACAGACAGAATTGTTACTCGCACAGACACAGAATTGTTACTCGCACAGACACAGAATTGTTACTCAGGGACACAGAAATGTTACTGAGGGCCACAGAACTGTTACTTAGGGCCACAGAATTGTTACTCGCACAGACACAGAATTCTTACTCGCACAGACACAGAATTGTTACTCAGGGAAACAGAACTGTTACTGAGGGCCACAGAACTGTTACTTAGGGCCACAGAATTGTTTCTTGCACAGACACAGAATTGTTACTCGCACAGACACAGAATTGTTACTGAGGGCCACAGAACTGTTACTTGGGGCCACAGAAACGTTAATCAGGGACACAGAATTGTTACTGAGGGCCACAGAACTGTTACTTAGGGCCACAGAATTGTTACTCGCACAGACACAGAATTGTTACTCAGGGACACAGAATTGTTACTCAGGGACACATAATCGTTTAATTAAAGAGTATGTCAGACAACATGCAGAGGAGTGGCAGAGGAGGCAATGTTTTAGGAGCGAGCAGACGTGGCAGCAGAGGAAGGGGTCGAGGCAGCACTATTCGCAGCCAGAGGCCAGTGCTCCCGGTGTCATCCAGCGGTCGTGTCTCCACCGACAACCCTGCCGTCATCGATTGGTTGGCTCGGTCGTCTTCCTCTTCCCAGGTCACCTCTGACACCTACAGCCAACGGTCGGTGGGTACGTCAGACACAACCGTTAGTTGGCATGGCCCGGGACCAAGCCCACTGAAATCACGTGTCCTCTACCTGCCCCTGTCCTTTGGTGTTCCCTCACCAAGCGAAGTATCGCATGCTGTGGGCTCAGCCCCACTGTACAGTGAGGAAGAGCTAACAGAGGGCGGTCAGGAACGGGGGGAGACATCCGCCTTTTCAGCAGCTAGGCGAAGAAGTAGTGGCGAGGAGAGTGGCCCGGTAGCCGGTCTAGAGACAGGTCTGTCTCCTGACCCAGACGCAGCCGAGGGGGCTAGTAGTGAGGCGGAGACCCTACTTGATGATGAGGAGGTTGATCGCACTTGGCAGCCTCGTCGTCATCAGGCAATTTCTTCCGCATCATCAGGAGAAGAGGGTGGCAGCTTGGCAGTGAGCGAAACAGTCGGTGGGTTGCCCAGGAGACAGCAGCAGGGTCGCAGCAGTGTCAGTGGAAGCAGTGTCAGTGGAGCCAAACGGCCACGGAGTAGAGCACCAGCTCCACTGCAGCCTACCACCACGGCCAGTAGTGGTGCCGGTGTGCACGGAGGAAGCAGCAGTCAGCCAGTGAGGAGTATCGGGGGCAAAGTTTCCTACTCGGCGGTGTGGCAATTTTTCGTCAAGCCGCCCGAGGAAGTAAACGTAGCCGTATGTCGACTATGTGGCCAGAAAGTCAAGCGTGGCCAGGGGGCCCATGTTGGGACTATTTGGGCCATGTTGGGACAATGGGAGACCTCCCATTGCTGCTGTCTCCATCGCCACACTCTGCCATGTGCCACTTTCAGGTCTCCTCACACACTGCTGGTGTGTAGAATTTTTTGACATAGGGTGCTGGCAGATTACGGGCCTCCCATAGCTGCTGCCAGGCCCCTAATCTGCCATAGGCCCCTATATACCGCCTCCTCATGCTGCTGCCAGGTCCAGAGTCTCTCATGGGTCCCTGTACGGCCTCCCATTGCTGCTGTCTCCATCGCCACACTCTGCCATGTGCCACTTTCAGGTCTCCTCACACTGCTGGTGTGTAGAATTTTTTGACATAGGGTGCTGGCAGATTACGGGCCTCCCATTGCTGCTGCCAGGCCCCTAATCTGCCATAGGCCCCTATATACCGCCTCCTCATGCTGCTGCCAGGTCCAGAGTCTCTCATGGGTCCCTGTACGGCCTCCCATTGCTGCTGTCTCCATCGCCACACTCTGCCATGTGCCACTTTCAGGTCTCCTCACACTGCTGGTGTGTTGAATTTTTTGACATAGGGTGCTGGCAGATTACGGGCCTCCCATAGCTGCTGCCAGTCCCCTAATCTGCCATAGGCCCCTATATACCGCCTCCTCATGCTGCTGCCAGGTCCAGAGTCTCTCATGGGTCCCTGTACGGCCTCCCATTGCTGCTGTCTCCATCGCCACACTCTGCCATGTGCCACTTTCAGGTCTCCTCACACTGCTGGTGTGTAGAATTTTTTGACATAGGGTGCTGGCAGATTACGGGCCTCCCATTGCTGCTGCCAGGCCCCTAATCTGCCATAGGCCCCTATATACCGCCTCCTCATGCTGCTGCCAGGTCCAGAGTCTCTCATGGGTCCCTGTACGGCCTCCCATTGCTGCTGTCTCCATCGCCACACTCTGCCATGTGCCACTTTCAGGTCTCCTCACACTGCTGGTGTGTAGAATTTTTTGACATAGGGTGCTGGCAGATTACGGGCCTCCTATAGCTGCTGCCAGGCCCCTAATCTGCCATAGGCCCCTATATACCGCCTCCTCATGCTGCTGCCAGGTCCAGAGTCTCTCATGGGTCCCTGTACGGCCTCCCATTGCTGCTGTCTCCATCGCCACACTCTGCCATGTGCCACTTTCAGGTCTCCTCACACACTGCTGGTGTGTAGAATTTTTTGACATAGGGTGCTGGCAGATTACGGGCCTCCCATAGCTGCTGCCAGGCCCCTAATCTGCCATAGGCCCCTATATACCGCCTCCTCATGCTGCTGCCAGGTCCAGAGTCTCTCATGGGTCCCTGTACGGCCTCCCATTGCTGCTGTCTCCATCGCCACACTCTGCCATGTGCCACTTTCAGGTCTCCTCACACTGCTGGTGTGTAGAATTTTTTGACATAGGGTGCTGGCAGATTACGGGCCTCCCATTGCTGCTGCCAGGCCCCTAATCTGCCATAGGCCCCTATATACCGCCTCCTCATGCTGCTGCCAGGTCCAGAGTCTCTCATGGGTCCCTGTACGGCCTCCCATTGCTGCTGTCTCCATCGCCACACTCTGCCATGTGCCACTTTCAGGTCTCCTCACACTGCTGGTGTGTTGAATTTTTTGACATAGGGTGCTGGCAGATTACGGGCCTCCCATAGCTGCTGCCAGGCCCCTAATCTGCCATAGGCCCCTATATACCGCCTCCTCATGCTGCTGCCAGGTCCAGAGTCTCTCATGGGTCCCTGTACGGCCTCCCATTGCTGCTGTCTCCATCGCCACACTCTGCCATGTGCCACTTTCAGGTCTCCTCACACTGCTGGTGTGTAGAATTTTTTGACATAGGGTGCTGGCAGATTACGGGCCTCCCATTGCTGCTGCCAGGCCCCTAATCTGCCATAGGCCCCTATATACCGCCTCCTCATGCTGCTGCCAGGTCCAGAGTCTCTCATGGGTCCCTGTACGGCCTCCCATTGCTGCTGTCTCCATCGCCACACTCTGCCATGTGCCACTTTCAGGTCTCCTCACACTGCTGGTGTGTAGAATTTTTTGACATAGGGTGCTGGCAGATTACGGGCCTCCTATAGCTGCTGCCAGGCCCCTAATCTGCCATAGGCCCCTATATACCGCCTCCTCATGCTGCTGCCAGGTCCAGAGTCTGTCATGGGTCCCTGTACGGCCTCCCATTGCTGCTGTCTCCATCGCCACACTCTGCCATGTGCCACTTTCAGGTCTCCTCACACACTGCTGGTGTGTAGAATTTTTTGACATAGGGTGCTGGCAGATTACGGGCCTCCCATAGCTGCTGCCAGGCCCCTAATCTGCCATAGGCCCCTATATACCGCCTCCTCATGCTGCTGCCAGGTCCAGAGTCTCTCATGGGTCCCTGTACGGCCTCCCATTGCTGCTGTCTCCATCGCCACACTCTGCCATGTGCCACTTTCAGGTCTCCTCACACACTGCTGGTGTGTAGAATTTTTTGACATAGGGTGCTGGCAGATTACGGGCCTCCTATAGCTGCTGCCAGGCCCCTAATCTGCCATAGGCCCCTATATACCGCCTCCTCATGCTGCTGCCAGGTCCAGAGTCTGTCATGGGTCCCTGTACGGCCTCCCATTGCTGCTGTCTCCATCGCCACACTCTGCCATGTGCCACTTTCAGGTCTCCTCACACACTGCTGGTGTGTAGAATTTTTTGACATAGGGTGCTGGCAGATTACGGGCCTCCCATAGCTGCTGCCAGGCCCCTAATCTGCCATAGGCCCCTATATACCGCCTCCTCATGCTGCTGCCAGGTCCAGAGTCTGTCATGGGTCCCTGTACGGCCTCCCATTGCTGCTGTCTCCATCGCCACACTCTGCCATGTGCCACTTTCAGGTCTCCTCACACTGCTGGTGTGTAGAATTTTTTGACATAGGGTGCTGGCAGATTACGGGCCTCCCATTGCTGCTGCCAGGCCCCTAATCTGCCATGGGCCCCTATACCGCCTCCTCATGCTGCTGCCAAGTCCAGAGTGTGTCATGGGTCCCTGTACGGCCTCCCATTGCTGCTGTCTCCATCGCCACACTCTGCCATGTGCCACTTTCAGGTCTCCTCACACTGCTGGTGTGTAGAATTTTTTGACATAGGGTGCTGGCAGATTACGGGCCTCCCATAGCTGCTGCCAGGCCCCTAATCTGCCATAGGCCCCTATATACCGCCTCCTCATGCTGCTGCCAGGTCCAGAGTCTGTCATGGGTCCCTGTACGGCCTCCCATTGCTGCTGTCTCCATCGCCACACTCTGCCATGTGCCACTTTCAGGTCTCCTCACACTGCTGGTGTGTAGAATTTTTTGACATAGGGTGCTGGCAGATTACGGGCCTCCCATAGCTGCTGCCAGGCCCCTAATCTGCCATAGGCCCCTATATACCGCCTCCTCATGCTGCTGCCAGGTCCAGAGTCTCTCATGGGTCCCTGTACGGCCTCCCATTGCTGCTGTCTCCATCGCCACACTCTGCCATGTGCCACTTTCAGGTCTCCTCACACTGCTGGTGTGTAGAATTTTTTGACATAGGGTGCTGGCAGATTACGGGCCTCCCATAGCTGCTGCCAGGCCCCTAATCTGCCATAGGCCCCTATATACCGCCTCCTCATGCTGCTGCCAGGTCCAGAGTCTGTCATGGGTCCCTGTACGGCCTCCCATTGCTGCTGTCTCCATCGCCACACTCTGCCATGTGCCACTTTCAGGTCTCCTCACACTGCTGGTGTGTAGAATTTTTTGACATAGGGTGCTGGCAGATTACGGGCCTCCTATAGCTGCTGCCAGGCCCCTAATCTGCCATAGGCCCCTATATACCGCCTCCTCATGCTGCTGCCAGGTCCAGAGTCTCTCATGGGTCCCTGTACGGCCTCCCATTGCTGCTGTCTCCATCGCCACACTCTGCCATGTGCCACTTTCAGGTCTCCTCACACACTGCTGGTGTGTAGAATTTTTTGACATAGGGTGCTGGCAGATTACGGGCCTCCTATAGTTGCTGCCAGGCCCCTAATCTGCCATAGGCCCCTATATACCGCCTCCTCATGCTGCTGCCAGGTCCAGAGTCTCTCATGGGTCCCTGTACGGCCTCCCATTGCTGCTGTCTCCATCGCCACACTCTGCCATGTGCCACTTTCAGGTCTCCTCACACTGCTGGTGTGTAGAATTTTTTGACATAGGGTGCTGGCAGATTACGGGCCTCCTATAGCTGCTGCCAGGCCCCTAATCTGCCATAGGCCCCTATATACCGCCTCCTCATGCTGCTGCCAGGTCCAGAGTCTCTCATGGGTCCCTGTACGGCCTCCCATTGCTGCTGTCTCCATCGCCACACTCTGCCATGTGCCACTTTCAGGTCTCCTCACACACTGCTGGTGTGTAGAATTTTTTGACATAGGGTGCTGGCAGATTACGGGCCTCCCATAGCTGCTGCCAGGCCCCTAATCTGCCATAGACCCCTATATACCGCCTCCTCATGCTGCTGCCAGGTCCAGAGTCTCTCATGGGTCCCTGTACGGCCTCCCATTGCTGCTGTCTCCATCGCCACACTCTGCCATGTGCCACTTTCAGGTCTCCTCACACACTGCTGGTGTGTAGAATTTTTTGACATAGGGTGCTGGCAGATTACGGGCCTCCTATAGCTGCTGCCAGGCCCCTAATCTGCCATAGGCCCCTATATACCGCCTCCTCATGCTGCTGCCAGGTCCAGAGTCTGTCATGGGTCCCTGTACGGCCTCCCATTGCTGCTGTCTCCATCGCCACACTCTGCCATGTGCCACTTTCAGGTCTCCTCACACACTGCTGGTGTGTAGAATTTTTTGACATAGGGTGCTGGCAGATTACGGGCCTCCCATAGCTGCTGCCAGGCCCCTAATCTGCCATAGGCCCCTATATACCGCCTCCTCATGCTGCTGCCAGGTCCAGAGTCTCTCATGGGTCCCTGTACGGCCTCCCATTGCTGCTGTCTCCATCGCCACACTCTGCCATGTGCCACTTTCAGGTCTCCTCACACTGCTGGTGTGTAGAATTTTTTGACATAGGGTGCTGGCAGATTACGGGCCTCCCATTGCTGCTGCCAGGCCCCTAATCTGCCATGGGCCCCTATACCGCCTCCTCATGCTGCTGCCAAGTCCAGAGTGTGTCATGGGTCCCTGTACGGCCTCCCATTGCTGCTGTCTCCATCGCCACACTCTGCCATGTGCCACTTTCAGGTCTCCTCACACTGCTGGTGTGTAGAATTTTTTGACATAGGGTGCTGGCAGATTACGGGCGTCCCATAGCTGCTGCCGGGCCCCTAATCTGCCATAGGCCCCTATATACCGCCTCCTCATGCTGCTGCCAGGTCCAGAGTCTGTCATGGGTCCCTGTACGGCCTCCCATTGCTGCTGTCTCCATCGCCACACTCTGCCATGTGCCACTTTCAGGTCTCCTCACACTGCTGGTGTGTAGAATTTTTTGACATAGGGTGCTGGCAGATTACGGGCCTCCCATAGCTGCTGCCAGGCCCCTAATCTGCCATAGGCCCCTATATACCGCCTCCTCATGCTGCTGCCAGGTCCAGAGTCTCTCATGGGTCCCTGTACGGCCTCCCATTGCTGCTGTCTCCATCGCCACACTCTGCCATGTGCCACTTTCAGGTCTCCTCACACACTGCTGGTGTGTAGAATTTTTTGACATAGGGTGCTGGCAGATTACGGGCCCCCCATAGCTGCTGCCAGGCCCCTAATCTGCCATAGGCCCCTATATACCGCCTCCTCATGCTGCTGCCAGGTCCAGAGTCTGTAATGGGTCCCTGTACGGCCTCCCATTGCTGCTGTCTCCATCGCCACACTCTGCCATGTGCCACTTTCAGGTCTCCTCACACACTGCTGGTGTGTAGAATTTTTTGACATAGGGTGCTGGCAGATTACGGGCCTCCTATAGCTGCTGCCAGTCCCCTAATCTGCCATAGGCCCCTATATACCGCCTCCTCATGCTGCTGCCAGGTCCAGAGTCTGTAATGGGTCCCTGTACGGCCTCCCATTGCTGCTGTCTCCATCGCCACACTCTGCCATGTGCCACTTTCAGGTCTCCTCACACACTGCTGGTGTGTAGAATTTTTTGACATAGGGTGCTGGCAGATTACGGGCCTCCCATAGCTGCTGCCAGGCCCCTAATCTGCCATAGGCCCCTATATACCGCCTCCTCATGCTGCTGCCAGGTCCAGAGTCTGTCATGGGTCCCTGTACGGCCTCCCATTGCTGCTGTCTCCATCGCCACACTCTGCCATGTGCCACTTTCAGGTCTCCTCACACTGCTGGTGTGTAGAATTTTTTGACATAGGGTGCTGGCAGATTACGGGCCTCCCATAGCTGCTGCCAGGCCCCTAATCTGCCATAGGCCCCTATATACCGCCTCCTCATGCTGCTGCCAGGTCCAGAGTCTCTCATGGGTCCCTGTACGGCCTCCCATTGCTGCTGTCTCCATCGCCACACTCTGCCATGTGCCACTTTCAGGTCTCCTCACACACTGCTGGTGTGTAGAATTTTTTGACATAGGGTGCTGGCAGATTACGGGCCCCCCATAGCTGCTGCCAGGCCCCTAATCTGCCATAGGCCCCTATATACCGCCTCCTCATGCTGCTGCCAGGTCCAGAGTCTCTCATGGGTCCCTGTACGGCCTCCCATTGCTGCTGTCTCCATCGCCACACTCTGCCATGTGCCACTTTCAGGTCTCCTCACACACTGCTGGTGTGTAGAATTTTTTGACATAGGGTGCTGGCAGATTACTGGCCTCCTATAGCTGCTGCCAGTCCCCTAATCTGCCATAGGCCCCTATATACCGCCTCCTCATGCTGCTGCCAGGTCCAGAGTCTGTAATGGGTCCCTGTACGGCCTCCCATTGCTGCTGTCTCCATCGCCACACTCTGCCATGTGCCACTTTCAGGTCTCCTCACACACTGCTGGTGTGTAGAATTTTTTGACATAGGGTGCTGGCAGATTACGGGCCTCCCATAGCTGCTGCCAGGCCCCTAATCTGCCATAGGCCCCTATATACCGCCTCCTCATGCTGCTGCCAGGTCCAGAGTCTCTCATGGGTCCCTGTACGGCCTCCCATTGCTGCTGTCTCCATCGCCACACTCTGCCATGTGCCACTTTCAGGTCTCCTCACACACTGCTGGTGTGTAGAATTTTTTGACATAGGGTGCTGGCAGATTACGGGCCTCCTATAGCTGCTGCCAGTCCCCTAATCTGCCATAGGCCCCTATATACCGCCTCCTCATGCTGCTGCCAGGTCCAGAGTCTGTCATGGGTCCCTGTACGGCCTCCCATTGCTGCTGTCTCCATCGCCACACTCTGCCATGTGCCACTTTCAGGTCTCCTCACACACTGCTGGTGTGTAGAATTTTTTGACATAGGGTGCTGGCAGATTACGGGCCTCCCATAGCTGCTGCCAGGCCCCTAATCTGCCATAGGCCCCTATATACCGCCTCCTCATGCTGCTGCCAGGTCCAGAGTCTCTCATGGGTCCCTGTACGGCCTCCCATTGCTGCTGTCTCCATCGCCACACTCTGCCATGTGCCACTTTCAGGTCTCCTCACACACTGCTGGTGTGTAGAATTTTTTGACATAGGGTGCTGGCAGATTACGGGCCTCCCATAGCTGCTGCCAGGCCCCTAATCTGCCATAGGCCCCTATATACCGCCTCCTCATGCTGCTGCCAGGTCCAGAGTCTGTCATGGGTCCCTGTACGGCCTCCCATTGCTGCTGTCTCCATCGCCACACTCTGCCATGTGCCACTTTCAGGTCTCCTCACACTGCTGGTGTGTAGAATTTTTTGACATAGGGTGCTGGCAGATTACGGGCCTCCCATTGCTGCTGCCAGGCCCCTAATCTGCCATGGGCCCCTATACCGCCTCCTCATGCTGCTGCCAAGTCCAGAGTGTGTCATGGGTCCCTGTACGGCCTCCCATTGCTGCTGTCTCCATCGCTACACTCTGCCATGTGCCACTTTCAGGTCTCCTCACACTGCTGGTGTGTAGAATTTTTTGACATAGGGTGCTGGCAGATTACGGGCCTCCTATAGCTGCTGCCAGTCCCCTAATCTGCCATAGGCCCCTATATACCGCCTCCTCATGCTGCTGCCAGGTCCAGAGTCTCTCATGGGTCCCTGTACGGCCTCCCATTGCTGCTGTCTCCATCGCCACACTCTGCCATGTGCCACTTTCAGGTCTCCTCACACACTGCTGGTGTGTAGAATTTTTTGACATAGGGTGCTGGCAGATTACGGGCCTCCTATAGCTGCTGCCAGTCCCCTAATCTGCCATAGGCCCCTATATACCGCCTCCTCATGCTGCTGCCAGGTCCAGAGTCTGTAATGGGTCCCTGTACGGCCTCCCATTGCTGCTGTCTCCATCGCCACACTCTGCCATGTGCCACTTTCAGGTCTCCTCACACACTGCTGGTGTGTAGAATTTTTTGACATAGGGTGCTGGCAGATTACGGGCCTCCCATAGCTGCTGCCAGGCCCCTAATCTGCCATAGGCCCCTATATACCGCCTCCTCATGCTGCTGCCAGGTCCAGAGTCTGTCATGGGTCCCTGTACGGCCTCCCATTGCTGCTGTCTCCATCGCCACACTCTGCCATGTGCCACTTTCAGGTCTCCTCACACACTGCTGGTGTGTAGAATTTTTTGACATAGGGTGCTGGCAGATTACGGGCCTCCTATAGCTGCTGCCAGTCCCCTAATCTGCCATAGGCCCCTATATACCGCCTCCTCATGCTGCTGCCAGGTCCAGAGTCTGTCATGGGTCCCTGTACGGCCTCCCATTGCTGCTGTCTCCATCGCCACACTCTGCCATGTGCCACTTTCAGGTCTCCTCACACACTGCTGGTGTGTGGAATTTTTTGACATAGGGTGCTGGCAGATTACGGGCCTCCCATAGCTGCTGCCAGGCCCCTAATCTGCCATAGGCCCCTATATACCGCCTCCTCATGCTGCTGCCAGGTCCAGAGTCTCTCATGGGTCCCTGTACGGCCTCCCATTGCTGCTGTCTCCATCGCCACACTCTGCCATGTGCCACTTTCAGGTCTCCTCACACACTGCTGGTGTGTAGAATTTTTTGACATAGGGTGCTGGCAGATTACGGGCCTCCCATAGCTGCTGCCAGGCCCCTAATCTGCCATAGGCCCCTATATACCGCCTCCTCATGCTGCTGCCAGGTCCAGAGTCTCTCATGGGTCCCTGTACGGCCTCCCATTGCTGCTGTCTCCATCGCCACACTCTGCCATGTGCCACTTTCAGGTCTCCTCACACTGCTGGTGTGTAGAATTTTTTGACATAGGGTGCTGGCAGATTACGGGCCTCCCATTGCTGCTGCCAGGCCCCTAATCTGCCATGGGCCCCTATACCGCCTCCTCATGCTGCTGCCAAGTCCAGAGTGTGTCATGGGTCCCTGTACGGCCTCCCATTGCTGCTGTCTCCATCGCCACACTCTGCCATGTGCCACTTTCAGGTCTCCTCACACTGCTGGTGTGTAGAATTTTTTGACATAGGGTGCTGGCAGATTACGGGCCTCCCATAGCTGCTGCCAGGCCCCTAATCTGCCATAGGCCCCTATATACCGCCTCCTCATGCTGCTGCCAGGTCCAGAGTCTGTCATGGGTCCCTGTACGGCCTCCCATTGCTGCTGTCTCCATCGCCACACTCTGCCATGTGCCACTTTCAGGTCTCCTCACACTGCTGGTGTGTAGAATTTTTTGACATAGGGTGCTGGCAGATTACGGGCCTCCCATAGCTGCTGCCAGGCCCCTAATCTGCCATAGGCCCCTATATACCGCCTCCTCATGCTGCTGCCAGGTCCAGAGTCTCTCATGGGTCCCTGTACGGCCTCCCATTGCTGCTGTCTCCATCGCCACACTCTGCCATGTGCCACTTTCAGGTCTCCTCACACACTGCTGGTGTGTAGAATTTTTTGACATAGGGTGCTGGCAGATTACGGGCCTCCCATAGCTGCTGCCAGGCCCCTAATCTGCCATAGGCCCTTATATACCGCCTCCTCATGCTGCTGCCAGGTCCAGAGTCTGTCATGGGTCCCTGTACGGCCTCCCATTGCTGCTGTCTCCATCGCCACACTCTGCCATGTGCCACTTTCAGGTCTCCTCACACACTGCTGGTGTGTAGAATTTTTTGACATAGGGTGCTGGCAGATTACGGGCCTCCCATAGCTGCTGCCAGGCCCCTAATCTGCCATAGGCCCCTATATACCGCCTCCTCATGCTGCTGCCAGGTCCAGAGTCTGTCATGGGTCCCTGTACGGCCTCCCATTGCTGCTGTCTCCATCGCCACACTCTGCCATGTGCCACTTTCAGGTCTCCTCACACTGCTGGTGTGTAGAATTTTTTGACATAGGGTGCTGGCAGATTACGGGCCTCCTATAGCTGCTGCCAGGCCCCTAATCTGCCATAGGCCCCTATATACCGCCTCCTCATGCTGCTGCCAGGTCCAGAGTCTCTCATGGGTCCCTGTACGGCCTCCCATTGCTGCTGTCTCCATCGCCACACTCTGCCATGTGCCACTTTCAGGTCTCCTCACACACTGCTGGTGTGTAGAATTTTTTGACATAGGGTGCTGGCAGATTACGGGCCTCCTATAGCTGCTGCCAGGCCCCTAATCTGCCATAGGCCCCTATATACCGCCTCCTCATGCTGCTGCCAGGTCCAGAGTCTGTCATGGGTCCCTGTACGGCCTCCCATTGCTGCTGTCTCCATCGCCACACTCTGCCATGTGCCACTTTCAGGTCTCCTCACACACTGCTGGTGTGTAGAATTTTTTGACATAGGGTGCTGGCAGATTACGGGCCTCCCATAGCTGCTGCCAGGCCCCTAATCTGCCATAGGCCCCTATATACCGCCTCCTCATGCTGCTGCCAGGTCCAGAGTCTCTCATGGGTCCCTGTACGGCCTCCCATTGCTGCTGTCTCCATCGCCACACTCTGCCATGTGCCACTTTCAGGTCTCCTCACACACTGCTGGTGTGTAGAATTTTTTGACATAGGGTGCTGGCAGATTACGGGCCTCCCATAGCTGCTGCCAGGCCCCTAATCTGCCATAGGCCCCTATATACCGCCTCCTCATGCTGCTGCCAGGTCCAGAGTCTGTCATGGGTCCCTGTACGGCCTCCCATTGCTGCTGTCTCCATCGCCACACTCTGCCATGTGCCACTTTCAGGTCTCCTCACACTGCTGGTGTGTAGAATTTTTTGACATAGGGTGCTGGCAGATTACGGGCCTCCCATTGCTGCTGCCAGGCCCCTAATCTGCCATGGGCCCCTATACCGCCTCCTCATGCTGCTGCCAAGTCCAGAGTGTGTCATGGGTCCCTGTACGGCCTCCCATTGCTGCTGTCTCCATCGCCACACTCTGCCATGTGCCACTTTCAGGTCTCCTCACACTGCTGGTGTGTAGAATTTTTTGACATAGGGTGCTGGCAGATTACGGGCCTCCTATAGCTGCTGCCAGTCCCCTAATCTGCCATAGGCCCCTATATACCGCCTCCTCATGCTGCTGCCAGGTCCAGAGTCTCTCATGGGTCCCTGTACGGCCTCCCATTGCTGCTGTCTCCATCGCCACACTCTGCCATGTGCCACTTTCAGGTCTCCTCACACACTGCTGGTGTGTAGAATTTTTTGACATAGGGTGCTGGCAGATTACGGGCCTCCTATAGCTGCTGCCAGTCCCCTAATCTGCCATAGGCCCCTATATACCGCCTCCTCATGCTGCTGCCAGGTCCAGAGTCTGTAATGGGTCCCTGTACGGCCTCCCATTGCTGCTGTCTCCATCGCCACACTCTGCCATGTGCCACTTTCAGGTCTCCTCACACACTGCTGGTGTGTAGAATTTTTTGACATAGGGTGCTGGCAGATTACGGGCCTCCCATAGCTGCTGCCAGGCCCCTAATCTGCCATAGGCCCCTATATACCGCCTCCTCATGCTGCTGCCAGGTCCAGAGTCTGTCATGGGTCCCTGTACGGCCTCCCATTGCTGCTGTCTCCATCGCCACACTCTGCCATGTGCCACTTTCAGGTCTCCTCAAACACTGCTGGTGTGTAGAATTTTTTGACATAGGGTGCTGGCAGATTACGGGCCTCCTATAGCTGCTGCCAGTCCCCTAATCTGCCATAGGCCCCTATATACCGCCTCCTCATGCTGCTGCCAGGTCCAGAGTCTGTCATGGGTCCCTGTACGGCCTCCCATTGCTGCTGTCTCCATCGCCACACTCTGCCATGTGCCACTTTCAGGTCTCCTCACACACTGCTGGTGTGTGGAATTTTTTGACATAGGGTGCTGGCAGATTACGGGCCTCCCATAGCTGCTGCCAGGCCCCTAATCTGCCATAGGCCCCTATATACCGCCTCCTCATGCTGCTGCCAGGTCCAGAGTCTCTCATGGGTCCCTGTACGGCCTCCCATTGCTGCTGTCTCCATCGCCACACTCTGCCATGTGCCACTTTCAGGTCTCCTCACACACTGCTGGTGTGTAGAATTTTTTGACATAGGGTGCTGGCAGATTACGGGCCTCCCATAGCTGCTGCCAGGCCCCTAATCTGCCATAGGCCCCTATATACCGCCTCCTCATGCTGCTGCCAGGTCCAGAGTCTCTCATGGGTCCCTGTACGGCCTCCCATTGCTGCTGTCTCCATCGCCACACTCTGCCATGTGCCACTTTCAGGTCTCCTCACACTGCTGGTGTGTAGAATTTTTTGACATAGGGTGCTGGCAGATTACGGGCCTCCCATTGCTGCTGCCAGGCCCCTAATCTGCCATGGGCCCCTATACCGCCTCCTCATGCTGCTGCCAAGTCCAGAGTGTGTCATGGGTCCCTGTACGGCCTCCCATTGCTGCTGTCTCCATCGCCACACTCTGCCATGTGCCACTTTCAGGTCTCCTCACACTGCTGGTGTGTAGAATTTTTTGACATAGGGTGCTGGCAGATTACGGGCCTCCCATAGCTGCTGCCAGGCCCCTAATCTGCCATAGGCCCCTATATACCGCCTCCTCATGCTGCTGCCAGGTCCAGAGTCTGTCATGGGTCCCTGTACGGCCTCCCATTGCTGCTGTCTCCATCGCCACACTCTGCCATGTGCCACTTTCAGGTCTCCTCACACTGCTGGTGTGTAGAATTTTTTGACATAGGGTGCTGGCAGATTACGGGCCTCCCATAGCTGCTGCCAGGCCCCTAATCTGCCATAGGCCCCTATATACCGCCTCCTCATGCTGCTGCCAGGTCCAGAGTCTCTCATGGGTCCCTGTACGGCCTCCCATTGCTGCTGTCTCCATCGCCACACTCTGCCATGTGCCACTTTCAGGTCTCCTCACACACTGCTGGTGTGTAGAATTTTTTGACATAGGGTGCTGGCAGATTACGGGCCTCCCATAGCTGCTGCCAGGCCCCTAATCTGCCATAGGCCCTTATATACCGCCTCCTCATGCTGCTGCCAGGTCCAGAGTCTGTCATGGGTCCCTGTACGGCCTCCCATTGCTGCTGTCTCCATCGCCACACTCTGCCATGTGCCACTTTCAGGTCTCCTCACACACTGCTGGTGTGTAGAATTTTTTGACATAGGGTGCTGGCAGATTACGGGCCTCCCATAGCTGCTGCCAGGCCCCTAATCTGCCATAGGCCCCTATATACCGCCTCCTCATGCTGCTGCCAGGTCCAGAGTCTGTCATGGGTCCCTGTACGGCCTCCCATTGCTGCTGTCTCCATCGCCACACTCTGCCATGTGCCACTTTCAGGTCTCCTCACACTGCTGGTGTGTAGAATTTTTTGACATAGGGTGCTGGCAGATTACGGGCCTCCTATAGCTGCTGCCAGGCCCCTAATCTGCCATAGGCCCCTATATACCGCCTCCTCATGCTGCTGCCAGGTCCAGAGTCTCTCATGGGTCCCTGTACGGCCTCCCATTGCTGCTGTCTCCATCGCCACACTCTGCCATGTGCCACTTTCAGGTCTCCTCACACACTGCTGGTGTGTAGAATTTTTTGACATAGGGTGCTGGCAGATTACGGGCCTCCTATAGCTGCTGCCAGGCCCCTAATCTGCCATAGGCCCCTATATACCGCCTCCTCATGCTGCTGCCAGGTCCAGAGTCTGTCATGGGTCCCTGTACGGCCTCCCATTGCTGCTGTCTCCATCGCCACACTCTGCCATGTGCCACTTTCAGGTCTCCTCACACACTGCTGGTGTGTAGAATTTTTTGACATAGGGTGCTGGCAGATTACGGGCCTCCCATAGCTGCTGCCAGGCCCCTAATCTGCCATAGGCCCCTATATACCGCCTCCTCATGCTGCTGCCAGGTCCAGAGTCTCTCATGGGTCCCTGTACGGCCTCCCATTGCTGCTGTCTCCATCGCCACACTCTGCCATGTGCCACTTTCAGGTCTCCTCACACACTGCTGGTGTGTAGAATTTTTTGACATAGGGTGCTGGCAGATTACGGGCCTCCCATAGCTGCTGCCAGGCCCCTAATCTGCCATAGGCCCCTATATACCGCCTCCTCATGCTGCTGCCAGGTCCAGAGTCTCTCATGGGTCCCTGTACGGCCTCCCATTGCTGCTGTCTCCATCGCCACACTCTGCCATGTGCCACTTTCAGGTCTCCTCACACTGCTGGTGTGTAGAATTTTTTGACATAGGGTGCTGGCAGATTACGGGCCTCCCATTGCTGCTGCCAGGCCCCTAATCTGCCATGGGCCTCTATACCGCCTCCTCATGCTGCTGCCAAGTCCAGAGTGTGTCATGGGTCCCTGTACGGCCTCCCATTGCTGCTGTCTCCATCGCCACACTCTGCCATGTGCCACTTTCAGGTCTCCTCACACTGCTGGTGTGTAGAATTTTTTGACATAGGGTGCTGGCAGATTACGGGCCTCCCATAGCTGCTGCCAGGCCCCTAATCTGCCATAGGCCCCTATATACCGCCTCCTCATGCTGCTGCCAGGTCCAGAGTCTGTCATGGGTCCCTGTACGGCCTCCCATTGCTGCTGTCTCCATCGCCACACTCTGCCATGTGCCACTTTCAGGTCTCCTCACACTGCTGGTGTGTAGAATTTTTTGACATAGGGTGCTGGCAGATTACGGGCCTCCCATAGCTGCTGCCAGGCCCCTAATCTGCCATAGGCCCCTATATACCGCCTCCTCATGCTGCTGCCAGGTCCAGAGTCTCTCATGGGTCCCTGTACGGCCTCCCATTGCTGCTGTCTCCATCGCCACACTCTGCCATGTGCCACTTTCAGGTCTCCTCACACACTGCTGGTGTGTAGAATTTTTTGACATAGGGTGCTGGCAGATTACGGGCCTCCCATAGCTGCTGCCAGGCCCCTAATCTGCCATAGGCCCCTATATACCGCCTCCTCATGCTGCTGCCAGGTCCAGAGTCTCTCATGGGTCCCTGTACGGCCTCCCATTGCTGCTGTCTCCATCGCCACACTCTGCCATGTGCCACTTTCAGGTCTCCTCACACTGCTGGTGTGTAGAATTTTTTGACATAGGGTGCTGGCAGATTACGGGCCTCCCATAGCTGCTGCCAGGCCCCTAATCTGCCATAGGCCCCTATATACCGCCTCCTCATGCTGCTGCCAGGTCCAGAGTCTCTCATGGGTCCCTGTACGGCCTCCCATTGCTGCTGTCTCCATCGCCACACTCTGCCATGTGCCACTTTCAGGTCTCCTCACACTGCTGGTGTGTAGAATTTTTTGACATAGGGTGCTGGCAGATTACGGGCCTCCTATAGCTGCTGCCAGGCCCCTAATCTGCCATAGGCCCCTATATACCGCCTCCTCATGCTGCTGCCAGGTCCAGAGTCTCTCATGGGTCCCTGTACGGCCTCCCATTGCTGCTGTCTCCATCGCCACACTCTGCCATGTGCCACTTTCAGGTCTCCTCACACACTGCTGGTGTGTAGAATTTTTTGACATAGGGTGCTGGCAGATTACGGGCCTCCTATAGCTGCTGCCAGGCCCCTAATCTGCCATAGGCCCCTATATACCGCCTCCTCATGCTGCTGCCAGGTCCAGAGTCTGTCATGGGTCCCTGTACGGCCTCCCATTGCTGCTGTCTCCATCGCCACACTCTGCCATGTGCCACTTTCAGGTCTCCTCACACACTGCTGGTGTGTAGAATTTTTTGACATAGGGTGCTGGCAGATTACGGGCCTCCCATAGCTGCTGCCAGGCCCCTAATCTGCCATAGGCCCCTATATACCGCCTCCTCATGCTGCTGCCAGGTCCAGTCTGTCATGGGTCCCTGTACGGCCTCCCATTGCTGCTGTCTCCATCGCCACACTCTGCCATGTGCCACTTTCAGGTCTCCTCACACTGCTGGTGTGTAGAATTTTTTGACATAGGGTGCTGGCAGATTACGGGCCTCCCATAGCTGCTGCCAGGCCCCTAATCTGCCATAGGCCCCTATATACCGCCTCCTCATGCTGCTGCCAGGTCCAGAGTCTCTCATGGGTCCCTGTACGGC